>NC_141687.1:333687275-334304438 GCF_964263255.1 Lissotriton vulgaris | reverse complement strand
GAGGGAAGGGGAGTGAGGGAGGGAGTGAGGGTGAGGTAAGGGGAGTGAGGGAGGTCGAGGGGGAATAGGGGGAAGGGGAGTGAGGGGAAGGGAAGGGGATGTGAGGATGAGGGAGGGAAGGAAGGAGAGGAGAGGGAAGGGAGAGAGAGGAAGAGGGAGGAAGAGGGAGAGAGAAGGAAGGGGAGGGAGAGGGAAGAAGAGGGAGGGAGAGGGTAGGAGGGAGGGAGAGGGAGCGAGACAGTCAGAATGAGGGAGAGAGAGGGAGTGAGAGGGAGTGAGACAGTCAGAGTGAGTGAGACAGAGGGAGACCGGGGAGGGAGAGAGGGAGATAGAGGGATGGCGGTAGGGCGGCAGAGAGAGAGAGATAGAGGGAGGGAGACAGAGAGAGGGAGAGACAGAGAGAGAGAGGTGTATGCCGGGTCTGGTAGCTCAGTGGAGGAAGGCGTCTGCTGCAGGGACCTGTGTTCAACCTCATGGTCACAGTTTTTTTGTTGCTCCCCCACTGACCCCGTCCCCACCGGTGCAGCCCTCGGACACAAACCACACTGTAAATTTGACCCCGAGAGAAAGTTTGTGAGTACCCATGTGCTAGGGTTTACCAAAGTCACTTTCCAACAGCCTTTCCATGTCAGAAAGGCTGAAATGGAAAGGCTGTGGGAAACGGACATCATAATCCTGACCATTTGGGGATTCTCTGTCCTTCCAACACTCTGTCTGGCTCCTTGAGCCCAGCAGAAGTGGAGCGAAATTGCCCTGTGGGTTTCCCTCCAACCGCCGGTATCGTAATACGGCTATCGGAGGGAAACCTGTGATGTTAGGTAGAAAGCCTCCGGCGAGCTGTCGGATGGCTTCCTGTCCGACATCATAATCAGGTCCTAAATGTGTTCATTTCACAGTATAAATGTGCACAACATTAAAAAATAAACATTACATTTAAATTAAAATATTAATGTTTAAAACATCTCTCCACAGTTATCCCCCAAATACCCAACATCCTGTTACTAAAATAAAGTTATATAATCATTAATATTACAAATTAATACAACCCAAAATCTTGCTACTAAAATAAAGTTATATAATCATTAATATTACACATGAATACAGCTCAAAAAATTAACCTCCGGGTGGAAACCTCTGCTCCTCCCGTGGAGTGTGCAGAGATTTGCCTCCTCCGCGTGGAATGCGGGGAAGGCAAACCTCTGCACACTCCACAGCGGAGCAGATTTCGCCAGTCGCCACCTCCACCTCCCCTATATTATCAGGTAAATCTACATTACATACTAGTAAATTAAAACCACTTACCTGGCATGTGGTGTCCCTGGGCTGCCCTCCTCCTCTTCCTCGCCATATCGGTAATCCTGGAAAAAACTGCGTATGCACGCCCGCCTGCGCATGCGCATGTGCATTTCTCGCAAGAAATGCGCATGTGCGGTGCCTTCAGAGCCACCTTTTATGCCTGGATTTTTTTACTGTGGGGGAATGCGAGTTTCCTGGACCCTCATCCAGCTGTGAATGTCCCCTCTGGTCCCGGAACACACAATCCATGAGTAAGTATGCACATATACAATGTAGTCACAGTCCTGAATATCACTGCTGTACCGTTATGGGATACGGCGGTTCGGCATTTCCCAAGAGCCTTGAGAGATCCAATATTTGCCACTACTGCCGCCGAACTTCTTGAGGATGGGGGCTTTTCAGTGCTCGTGGCCGCATCAAACATCAGACACCAAAATCCTTCCCTTTCAGAAAAGATTAAAGCCCACACGGGTTCACAGGAAAACTCTCTTTATTCCAGCCTGGCGAATCTGGCATGATGCGTTTCGGATTAAATTCCATTTTCAAATGCCTCTACCATCTTAGTTTCTCAGCGTCCACATTTAAATTCATAATCCCTATCTCTCTCTCTCTCTCTCTCTCTCTCATACCAGGCGTTAAGTCCAAGGGTGTTTATTCATATGACAACATGTTTCGGCTTGGAAGCCTTGCTCACGTCAATGAAAATGTGCTTTGAACAGACTGATAAAGCATTCAGCTACTCAATCAACATGAATGAGAGACTGTTACTCTGTGCGAGGTAGTATACATAACACGGCAGCCATCTTACAGTGGAAAAATAATCGGATTTCAATAGAACCCTCGTATGTAACAGAGCATTTCATGAACTGTGCACACGCATAATTACAATATCGTAACTAATGCATAACATGAGAATCTTGCAAGATTGACAGACGTAATAATACGATCTTGACATTGTATGGTAATAATGTGCAATCATTCCCGTGATAAGTTAATAAACGTGTGAAGTATTGCTGTGATAATGTTTGTCAAACAATGTATGCAATATGCCTTGCAGGAAATCTCAGTTTAATCGTGAGAAATCATCACGCCAACTCTATGCGCTGACCAGTGCGCGCATGTGGATTCGCTGTATGAATAGAATCTGCTGGCCAATATGCTCGTGCAGATATGTGTTTGCATAGTGTACCTGTGCCCGGGATGTCTGTCATGTACATCACACCCTGAAACACGTGTACACTATCCAATGTGCTAGAATAGCAATTTACAACCCTATCTCCTGACCAATGCAAGACTTAATATTCCCAGGGAGTTGTGCCATGAGAGACAAAGCTATTAATTTAAATTTATTTATTTTATGGCAAGTAACATGGCAAGTTTCATGCCCCTTGTGGTAGTGGCAAATGGCATGTAAAATACAAGAATGCCTACGTCAAGGTATAGCAGCTGTTGATCCAGGTGGTTGTGCAGCATGCGGCTTAGACAGTTAACACGTTAAATACGTGAAAATAAGGATCAAAATGTGGCAGTTGTGTAAGATGTCAATTCTGTCAAGGGGTTTGGCTGAGTACCACTGTAAATAATCCAACAACAGCAAATCACTAGTTGCAAATCATAATAATACATTGTGCCTGAATAGCAGAATACCAGGTAGTTGCGGCGCTCTTTTAACATGCGCAGTGCAAAATGTTGAAAAGTCTGCTGACAGTGCCCGTCAGTGATAGTGTGCTTGGTGATGCAGCGGTGAAAAGGGTAGGAGTGGCCGTGAACGGTGGATGCTGTGGTTGGGCCCCTTCCTTTTCGCCTGTTCGAAGAAACAAAATAACATAAAAATGTCATAAGTGTGGTGAAGATAAAAACCTTAAAACATGATACATGAACTTCTTGTTATTCCAATCTACCATGGCACACATGGAGGAAGGAGGATAGGAAAGGACGGAAAGGGAGGGAGAGAGAAAGGGGAGAGGAACACATTAGCATAATAGAACAGAATGTGAACTATATGTAAGGGGAGACGAGGGGTACCTCTAATTTAAGAGCTGAATCCACGGCCGGGGTAAACTTACTCCCTAAGATGTATTGGTATGGGTAACTCTTCGTCTTGGTTGGGGCCCCCTGGATCCTTAGTCTGGAAATCTACAATATATTTGGATTCCCTTTGCCTCAATTTCAACTCCCTGTTGCCTCCCCTTGGATTTCTAGTGATCCGTTCAAGGATGAAAAATCTCAGACTGGAGGGATTTGAGAAATGCCTGTCCCTGAAATGCCTTGCTACAGGATACTTTTCATCGTTGTGTGTGATTGCACGGCAGTGTTCTAGTACACGTTTATTGGCTAATAAGGTGGTACTACCAATGTACCATAACTTACACGGACATTCAATTACGTAAATTACAAAGGTGGTACTGCACGTAAGGAATTGCTTGATCTCCTTTTGAATGCCATTGTAAGTGATCTTGTTGTTAAAGCAGCCGTTGTTACATGCCTTGCAATGGCCACAAGGGAAAAATCCCTTGAGGCCATGTTCGTGTCCCACCGTGTAAGTGGTGACATCACTGAGTACCAGCATGTCTCGTATGTTCCTTCCTTTTCTGTAAGTCACACAAGGTTTACTGAGGATTTCATCCCCAATTAGGTCACATTTGAGGATGTCACAGTTCTTGGACAGTATCCTTTGGATGTTCTTGTATTCGGAATTATAGGTCAAAATCAGACGAGTATTACACTTGTTCTCGTCTTCGGAAGCCATATCCTTGTCCAATAAGGTGAGGGACCTGGGCACCTCGTCTGCCCTTTCTTTGGCTTTACGAAGCACCCAAGTTGGGGTAGCAATGGATTCTGAAATGTGCTAACATTTCCTTGCACTCTTGCTGGTATGCCATGTCGGTGTTGCAGTTCCTTTTAGCCCTCAGCAGTTCACCATATTGGCTGCTCCACTTCAGGGTCTCTGGGTGACTGCTGAGGGCATGTAGGATGCTGTTTCCTGCAGTGGCCTTCCTAAACAGTGTGGTATACAGTTTGTTGTCTTTGATGTCAATTTTGACATCCAGGTACTCAACTGTCATTTTGCTAATGTGGCTAATCAGTTGGATATTCTTGTCGTTATTATTGAGTATATCAATGAACTGGATGGCCTCTTGTTTGTCCCCATTCCAGATAACGAACAAGTTGTCAATATATCTCCACCAAGTAATCACATTTTCAAGGTGTCCCGTATAGGCTGAGTTGGCAAAGATCTCCCGCTCCCAGCACCCCATGAAGAGGTTTGCGAAGCTGGGAGCAAAACACGAACCCATTGCGGTGCCAATCACCTGCCTATACAGGACACCATTGAACAGAAAGATGTTATTGGTGAGACAATACTCCATCATATTGAGCAACATCTTGCTTTGCTCTCTGAATCTAAGATGACGCAGTCGTAAAAATTGACCACATGCATCCAGGCCCTGTTGATGGTCAATGATGGTATAAAGTGACTGGACATCAAGGATAATCAGGATAAAATCCTTCTCCCACTGTACTTCTTGGATTTTGGTAAGGAAGTTTTTGGTGTCATGAATGTAACTGGGCAGACTGTTGACCCACTCGCGTAAGTAGTGATCTACATATTTAGATATGTGTTCCGCCACACTGCCCCTGGATGACACAATCAGTCTCCCTGGTGGATTCACGGGGTCCTTGTGCAATTTAGGCAGTAGATAAAGGACTTGGAGCACAGGGTGATCATTTTTGAGATACCTAACCTCTTTCCATTCTAGAATCTCCATGTCCTTCCACAGTGTAAGTTTATCCCAGATGTCTGTTATGTTCTCATTGTATGCATCATGGGAAATGGGAAGGTAGAACCTCTGATCCTTGAGTTGTCTGTGTGCCTCTGCAATGTATGTGTCTCTGTCCAAGATGACAACATTGCCACACCTTATCTGCAGGGCGGATGACTAATGTTGTCATCATCCATGAGCGATCTAAGTGCCTGTCTTTGATACACTGACATTTTGTTGTCATTTGTATATACTCTGTTCTTTTTGTGTCGGAAGGCACAAAATGCCTTGCTGACAATATCATGAAAAGTACCCAAGGAGTCATGGGGTAGTGGTGGGAGAAATGTGGACGTGGGTTTAAAGCCTGACATGGCACAACTGTCCGTGATAAATTCTGCATTGTGTAGGATCTGTGTATTACTCTCATGTACCCTATCATCATCTACATGTTCTCCCTGTTGGTCACTTGTTGCACATTCTACCCGCTGGTCACTTATGCTCTATTCATTGCCCACACTCTCTTGCTCTAACTGTATTATGTTGACGATAGTGTCAACATCACCTATGATGAAATTCTCCATAATCTCAGGTTCAGGGTCTTTGGGTCTTTTGTATCCGCCTAATATTTTGAGTTTATGCCACTTTCTAAGTTTTAATTAGCGGGTAAATTTAAATAAGTCAATTCTCGACTCAGTGTAATTGAAGGGCATTGAAGGGCAAAATGAAAGTATCAGACATCAAGTCATTTTTTCAATGTCACTTATCATCTTACTGGATAAGTTGATGACTGTCCTGTTGGCCGTTGTCCTGTCCATTATTGGCCTCTTCTGGAGCGCCCTGCTGTTTCCTCTGGCGCCCCTTGCCTCTTTTCCATCTTTGTTGAAGCCTTTTTCCTCTATTTCCACATTTCCACGTCCTCTGCCTCGTCCTCAACCTCTCTGCCCTCTTGTCTTGGGTGCCGGAGTGTCCTTCATTGTCTGTCTGCTCTGGCGCAGATGACGATACGGGGACCAGGAGGACCGGAAGGGACCGGGTGCCCACCCTCTGGACATAGCTGTTTGCTATGGCTTCGTTGGAGTTTTACAACTTCCGCCATGCTACAGCAAATGCTCCGCTGCATTAAATATTCTCTTGCTTGCAGGAAGTGGAGCAGAATTGCTTTTAATAACAGGGAGCTCCCATTCCAGCAGCTCCCTGTGTGTTGAAGCAATGCTGACTCCCACAAGAGGTGGGAATCCAGCAGGGACCACAGGGACCTTCAGGCTCCTCTTGCGGTCCCCAACGAACGTCACTGGGTGTCTTGGGTAGGACCAGGGCACCCAGAACGGAGGCTGGACCCCAGGGGATGGGGTTCCTCGGGACTGGAATCGGCCCTGGAGAGGGGCTGCAGGGCCCCAACCCCAAATTAAAATAAAAAAGTCGGGTATCAAGGGGCATGGTGTCCCCAGGGCTGAAATTAGCCATTGAAGGGGGGAACAGCCGGCACCCGTTCCCTAATAAAACAAAAAGTTATTTTTTAAAAGCTGGTCTGGCAAGTCACTGGAGGCCCGCACCCTTTCACCACCACTCCTAAGCGCCTCCTAGCACACGGCTAGTTGGGGGATGAATTCCCTGGTCCTTGAGGACCAACTACCTCTCCTGTTACCTCCAGTAAGTTTCACACATTGGGATTGCTGAGCGGTCATGGGAGGCCCCACCCCTTTCTCCACCACTCTGCAAACATGCCTCCTGGTGCACTACTGGTTGGGGGATTAAGACACCCTGGATGCTGAGGGTCCTTGGGGGCCAAAAACCCCTCCTGTTACCGCCAGTAAGTCGTACACAGTGGGATTGCTGAGAGGTGGTTGGAAGCCCGCCGCCTTTCTCCACCTCTCTGCAAATGCAATTCTAGTTGGGGGAGGAAGTCCTCTTAAATGCTGAGGGTCCATGGGGGCCTATAACCCGTCCTGTTATCTCCAGTAATTCCCACACAGCAGGATTTGTTGTTAGCTGGTCGGAGGACCTGCCCCCTTTCTCCTCCACTCTGCAAACACGAGTACTAGTTAAAAAACCATAGAAATTCACTCAAAACCCAAAGGTTACAGTGATGTTATATCTAGGAAATTAAAACACCTTAGAAATTCATTGAAAAACCCAAAAGTTACAGGGGCGACACACACTAAATACCCATTCACAAACCCATACAACTACATACACACCTGTTCACTCTCTCATATACTTACTACCACACCCACTCACACACCCATAAGTCAACTAACACACCCGGTCACTTACCTATACAGTAACTGACACACCCACTCATTCATCCAGGCAGTCACTAACACACCCAGTCAGTACTCCAAACACTCTGTAAGATAGAAATTAACTTAGGGCCTAATTACAGGTCTGGCAGTCCGCAGACTGCCAGACTCATGGGGGCGTGGCAGTGGTGGTCTTCCGACAGCCCTATTACAATGAGTGCAGTCGGATCGCCATTGCCCCTCCACAGCTGCCAGGGAACCGCCGTTCTCTGGCGGTGTTGCAGCGGTCAGGGGTATACGCGCACAACACCGCAGGCAGCAATGAGGTCCGCAGGCCGCAATAGTTTCAATGGCCATACGCGTTTCGAGCTATTTGCAGCTCTGGATTACTGGCGGCAATGAGGCAAAAAGCGGGTGTTGTGCGCGTATACCCCTTTGTGTGTGGCATCTTCATAAGGGCAACCTTTTGTTTTGGATTTACAAATCCTCACCGCCAGCCGTGGCACCTCTGCGGCTGGTACAGCCGCAGAGGTGCTCCTACGCTGTAATGGTGGTTCCGAGTGCTTGGCAACACGAGCGCTCAATGGGCAGAGGGGGCCTGAGCCACAGAATGATATTAGCAGAGGAAAGTAAGCTGTCATTGCCTTTCACCTTATAAGGAACCGTATTTTACTTTGAGGCAAGAGAGGAGTCCACTTGGGTAAAGAACTGGTAGTCCTACTACAAGTACCATCATGCCTTTGTGTGTGACGTCCCTGGGGGCGGGACTCTAATCTGCAATAAATCAGTTCTTCTAACGAGCCCGCTTCTTGCCTCATTGCCGCAAGTGACCAAGAGCTGCAAATATCTCAAAACGCGTATGGCCATTGAAACGCTTGAGGCCTGCCGACCTCATTGCTGCCTTCGGTGGTGTGCGTGTATACCCCTTTGTGTGTGGCATCTTCATAAGGGCAACCTTTTGTTTTGGATTTACGAGCGGCTGGTCCGGCCGCGGAGGTGCCCCGACGCTGTAATGGCGGTTCCGAGTGCTTGGCAACACGAGCGCTCAATGGGCAGAGGGGACCTGAGCCGCAGAATGATATTAGCAGAGGAAAGTATGCTGTCATTGCCTTTCACTTTATAAGGAACAGTATTTTACTTTGAGGCAAGAGTGGAGTCCACTTGGGTAAAGAACTCGTAGTCCTACTACAAGTACCATCATGCCTTTGTTTGTGACGCCCATTCGGGCGGGGCTCTAATCTGCAATAAATCAGTTGTTCTAACAAGCCCGCTTCTTGTCTCATTGCCGCCAGTGATCAAGAGCTGCAAATAGCTCGAAACGCGTATGGCCATTGAAACGCTTGGACGACAGACACTCAGGTAGGAGTGCCTGTCACCCTTGGGATATTGTGGGAGTTGTGCCAATCAAAGGCACCTGTTGGTGAGGCTACAGTTACAGCACCGCTAGTGTTTTGGTGGCGACTAATTTTGGCAAAAACCAGGAAGAGAATATATATATATATAGACATTGACGAAGCCGTGAGGCGAAACGCGTCTGTCTGAGGGGGTCTGCACAATAAAAGCTCCCAGCTTGAAGATTATTATGTGTGCTATCCGTTTGTGGCTACGTATATGGTTGCCTTGTTGGAGAAATACATATATATATATATATATATATATATATATATATATATATATATATATATATATATATATATATATGTGTGTGTGTGTATATATATATATATTGCACTTCTTGTCCAACAACACACCTTTGATTATGGTGTTGGTGATCAATTTAGTGCAATTTTATTGGGTGACGTATAGTGGATCACTCTCCCAATAAAATTGCACTTAATTTGATCACCAATACCCAGCTTTCAGGTATTTTTCTGGCCAGAAAGTGCAGAGTGAAGTAAATATAATTGGATGGCCCATACCTGTAGATGTGAGCCATCTTGTAAGAGTTTTGCAATCACAAGAATTCAGGAATATATATGTGTGTGTATTACATTCCACAAAGGCGGGCGCTACTGTGTAGTTGTGGTTTCAGCTGCATTTTCCTTTGAGAAAGCATTTTTGGTTTGCCTGCAGCTTTTGACCCAGTGGACGGATTTGCCAAAAATTAGGCAGTCCACTAACTTGGTTAACTAAAGTTGCAGTGCCAGGTTTTGTGAAGATCTGTTCACGGGAAAACAAAATGAAGGGGGTAAGGTAAATAAAAAGTCTCATTTCCTATTTTTGTTAAAGATATTTTTATTGAGAAAAGCGAAAAGATAGCAAAAACAGAAGAGAGAAGGGATGAAAGCACATGAATTGCAAATCAAAGAAGTGCCCACGCAGGGGCCAATGCAAAAGGCCGAGCAGCAGCAACAATAATGAAAGGCCGAACAGCGTCATCACTCAGGGCAGGAAAAAAGAGTGCAAAAAGAGTCCAAAATTCTGCCCGGGATAATGTCAAGCCCCCCGAGAAGACCCGGAGGGGAAAGCCCGCACTGGCATCGGGCAAGGCTATCCAAGTCAGAGGCTTAGTCGACCAAGTCCATGTACGCCTCCAGGCGGTTCGGCCACAGGGAAGTCAACGCGGCAAAGAAGATCATAAAAAATCAAATCATCTACATCCCCCTCCAGAAAAGAAACCCCCCCCCCAGAGGCTCCGACCTCCCCGGTGCATCCTTCCCCCCTGCTGGTGGCAGCCTGACAACAACCATTCACACAAGCACAGTTCACACCTGAAACAGATGTAGGGCGCGTATGGTGGGCGGGCAAACCGCTGACGGCAACCCTCGAGAGAGAAAGCGGACCAGTGGGCCCCATCTGAAAGTAAAGTTCTTAAAGTTATTTCTGAAAATGTCCGCCATACGCTCCACACTCAGCAACTTCCATAACCTAGCGAACCAAAGGGAAAGAGCTGGGGCCTCCCTCTTTTTCCATGCAGCAGCCAGAGTCAATTTGGCCGCACCCAAACAGGGCCAAAGGATGTGTTTGTCAGCCCTGGTTTGGTGCTCCAGAAGCGGGTCCCGAAGGCCCAGGAGCACGAAGCCAATGGAATCTGGAATCGGGTAGCCCAGGATCTCCCTAATATGAGACAGAATCTCCTCCCAATAGGGGCGTATGATGGGGCAATCCCACCAGATATGGCAAAAGTCCCCCAGGAGACCACAGCCCCGCCAACATCTGTCAGACGCGGAAGGAAAAATCTTTTTCAACCGGGTCGGATACAGATACCAATCTAGCATGGTCTTCATATGTGCTTCTCGCAGATCGACAGAATGATTAAATTTGTGCAGGTCCTGCCAAAGATGAGACCATTCTTCGTCGGAGATATCCCGCCCCAGGTGCTCCTCCCACAAACCCATGTATCTAGGGCGAGGTGAGACAGCTGTGGTTAATAGTAAATCATAGAGGAATGAAATCACCCCCTTCATAGATGATGTGCGTGTGATGTAAGATTCGAAATCCGTGGGAGGCCTCGTCGTGGCGTCCCGCACCTCAGGAGACAATGCCCAATGCAGCAGCTGGGCGTGCCGGTAGCGCTCAGTAGGTGGCACCCCATAGTCACGCATGCAATTTTGGAAGGTGAGCGGCTCCTGGCCATGGAACAAATGTGTAAGTGCGTGGCAGCCCCCGCCTTCCACCCATCGAAGGGCCCCTCAACAAGAGCCGGCGGAAACGCTGGGTTAAAGTGAATAGGTGTGAAGGGGGAGGGAAATGAGGTCCATCTTTCGTCACTAGAGACCGAATCCCAGACCTTTAGAGTGGTGCTCATAGGGGTGCTAATGTATGCGTTGCGAGGCCGATCCCCCTTCGCCTTCCAAACCAGGTCCCATATAGAACGACCCGCCACACTCCTATCCATATGCAGCCAGTGCTTCTCCGACTCCATATGGGTCCATTCAGCCAGAACCCTGAGTTGTGCCGCTTTGTAATAAAGAAGCATATCTGGAAGGCCAGCCCCGCCCTTCCTCAATGGCCGGCGAAGTGTAAGAAAGGAGAGTCTAGCACGGCCCCCCTGCCAGATGTAACGCAAAACCATAGTCTTTAGACGTCGAAAAAAAACCCCGTCCAAGGTAATGGGGAGGGCTTGGAACAGATAAAGAAGCTTGGGGAGCAGCGTCATCTTGACAGCATGCACGCGTCCCAGCCAAGAGATAAACATAGGCTTCCTGCGATTCAGCTCAGCCTGTATCTGAGTCAGCAGAGGCGGGAAGTTAGCTGCATACAAGGTAGCGATGGAGGAGGTCAGCCGGACCCCGAGATATTGTATGGAGGAGCTGGACCAGGACAGGGGCGTAAGCGGGCGAATGCGCGCTACCTCAGAGGGTGACAGCGTGAGATTAAGAATGTACGATTTGCCGGGATTCACCCGAAAACCCGCCACCGCTTCGAACTGGGATAGCACGTCCTGCACCCGCGGGAGGGAAGTCCCGGGGTCAGCTAGCGACAATAGGACATCGTCAGCAAACAGAGATATTTTGTGCTGTTCCCCCGAAAAGGGGAGGCCCACAATATCCGGGTCCTCTCGTACCCTAATGGCAAGAGGCTCAATGCTGAGCGCAAAAAGTAAGGGAGATAGGGGGCAGCCCTGCCTCGTGCCTCGGGAATGAGCAAAGAAGGGTGAGGCATGACCATTTACCATAACTCTCGAGCGCGGGTCATGATAATTGGCCCGAAGCATATCTATAAATTTGGGAGAAAAGCCAAAAGCATGTAGAGTACCAAAGAGAACGTCCCAGTCCACCCGATCAAACGCCTTTTCAGCATCAAGGCCTAGCAGAACAGCTGGAATCTTACAGCGCTCAGCTTTCTCAATTAGATGGATTAGCCGTCTAGTGTTATCATGGGTCTGGCGACCCTTTATAAAGCCCGATTGATCCGGATGGATGAGGGCAGGCATAAGGTCCTTGAGCCGGGTGGCTAGGATAGAAGAATACAGTTTGGCATCAACATTCAATAGGGCTATGGGCCGATACGATTCGCATTTAGAGGGGTCTTTCCCCGCCTTGGGAATGATCGAAATCACAGCCTCCGCCATAGTGCCCGAAGTACGGCCCGCCTCCTTCATGTTGTTGAAAAGAGTCACCAAGCGATCCCCCAACTCGGATGCAAACGTCTGATAGAATATAGCCGTATAGCCGTCCGGGCCCGGGGCCTTTTGCGGTTTGAGGGACCGAATGGCCGACAGCACCTCCTCCCTAGTAAAGGGGGCCTCCAAGAGCTCATTCCATTCCTTGGAGACCTGCGGAAGCATCAGGGCCTCCAAGTATGCTCGCTGAGCGGCCGGTGCCAGGCGGTCTGCCGAGTATAATGCGGCATAGAAGTCGCCGAAGAGCTCTGCCTTAACCGCATCCCTGTGTTCCACGATCCCGGAGGGGGTCCGAATGCCACCCACATACTGCCTCTCACGTTTATCACGGAGCTGCCGTGCTAGGTGCTTCCCCACTTTGTTGCCCTGAGCATAGGAGAGGCGCCGTAGACGCAGGAGGGTATATTCAGCTCGATTATTATAGTGCGCCCTAAGCTTCCCTCGTACCGCAGTAAGAGGACGAAGGGTCTTTCTAGAAGGATTCTGCTTATGCGCAGTTTCCAACGTTGCCAGCTCCGCCTCCAGCGCCTCCCTCTCTTCGCGACAAAGCCTGTTCAAAGCAGAGTTCAATGCAATGCACGTGCCCCGCGTCGTCGCTTTGAAGGCGTCCCATTGGGTGAAGACCGAGGTGTCACCAAGCTTGTTAAGCTCAAAGAACTCACCAATGGCCGCCCTAAGCTTCTTGCAGGATTCCTCGTCCCGCGTAAGGGATGCCGGGAAATACCATTTGCGATGAGGGGACGACTCTGGGGCCCAGATCAAGCACGTCGCCAAGAGGCTATGATCAGAAACCGAAAGCGGAAAAATTTTGCTATCGCGCAAGTCGCCCTGTAGAGATTGATGTACAAAAATATGGTCAAGACGGGAATATGTGTGGTGAACGTGTGAATAGAACGTGTAATCCCTAGTGCGGGGGTGAAGGGAGCGCCAGCTATCAATAAGGCCCAAACTCAACAAAGTATCGCGCAGCTCCGGGGAAAAGAGACCCGTCTCCGTCCTCTGTTGATGTGAGCAGTCAAGACATTTATCCCAAACCAAATTGAAATCCCCCATCACAATCAACGCTCCCTCCCCGAAGTCCCCAATCACTCTCAGAAGAGCCTCAAGGAACCCATGTTGGCCCGTATTTGGAGCATAAACAACCACCCACGTGCAAAGCTTACCCATGAGCATCCCTTTCACCATCAACCACCGCCCCTCCTTGTCACCCCGCACCCCCACAGGCTGAAATTGAAGAGAAGAGCGGAACAAAAGCGCAACCCCTCGGTGCTTAGTAGTGGCTGAGGATTTATAAATCAGGGTATACTGCCTGTGTTTATGCCTAGATTCATCTTTACGGGCCAAATGAGTCTCCTGCAGGCCCACCACGTCTAGCTGATGATCAAGAATATACTTCCACACTTTCTGGCGCTTTTGAGGAGAATTAAGGCCTTTAACGTTCCAGGAGCCTATCGTAACAGGCGACATCGAGTCCAGCACCCCCCCCCCCCCATCGCTCCAATCAATGCAGCCCACCGCCAGATACAAACCAAACACACCACAGCCATATCAGGTCCCCAGCCACCACCACCGGGATCCATCCCCAACAAGCCTATCTAAACCCACAGGAGCCTCAGAAACAAAACATAAAAAAGGGAAAGCAATAACCAGAAAGAGAACAATGAAAGTTGGACATGACCGTAAGGGTCGGGGGTAGAAGACCCTGGTAATGCCCCCCGAATCCAGGGTCGGGGTAACCCTCCAGTGGAGAACTGTCCCACAGAGTACCTGAGGTGGTAGAGCCCCCCGGCCCCCACGTCCCGCCGATGAGGGGGCCTAGGCCGCCGAGGAGCTGTCCACTCGGCTTGACTCAGTCACTTGTGCCACAGAGGCTAAAGCTTCTCCCCTTTCACTCTGGCTTGCCGGTGGAGATGGTCCCTCTGCTACGCCACGTCGGCCCACTCTTTGCCATGCCGGGGAGCGGGAACGGCGACGTCTTCTTGGAGAGGCGCTGGCGTCCGCCGACGCGAATGTTTCCTCCAAGCCGAGCAGCTCCCTGGCAGCTGTTAATGTTCGCACTTGCACCAGCCTATTTTGCCACCTGATGATAAGCCGAAAGGGGTGACCCCAGGAGTAGGACACCCCGTGCTCCCTCAGGAAGGCCGTGATTGGGCGGAAGTCCCGTCGCTTTTGCAGGGTGGAAGCCGCTAGGTCTTGAAAGAGTTGAGGGCTGTGCCCACGAAAAAGCAAGTTGTTAGTATCCCTCGCCTTCCGTAAAATCGTTTCCTTCAGCTGAAAGTCGTGGACACAAACCAAGATGTTGGGAGGCGGCGAGCGCGCGCCACGTGGCAGGCCCACCCGATGTACTCTGTCCATCTTGACTTCATTGCGATCGTCCTCTGCCAAAATTTGCAAAAAGAGAGCCTCCACATACTCCCGCAGGTTTCCACCGTCTCCATCCCACGGCACCGCTCGTATTCGAATATTATTGCGACGGGACCGGTTTTCCAAGTCCTCGCAGTGGGTCTGGAGATCCAGATTTTGCTCTCGGAGCTGGAGCAAATCTTGCTGTAGTTGATGGACATCCCCACTGAGGCCCAAGTCGTGGTCCTCTAAGGTCGCCACACGCTCCCCGATGCCGTCTACATCACGGCGGACCTCACGGAGGTCGGAGGCCAGTTGTGCTTTCAGCTCCGTAATATCCTCCTTGATGGAGGAAAAAAGCTCGATCAGGAAGGCCTTCGTGACCGGGCCATCAGCGTCGTCTTTGGTCGGCGACTTGCTAGGGCCGGGGGGCGAACCTTACCAGGACCATCCTTCCCCGGCTTATTCAGGCGATTCCTCGTCGACATGACGCTGCACCTCAGCTCAGATGGTGAGAGGCAAGATGGCACCACCTCTCCGCCCGTTCGTCTTCTGCGCTGTCCAGCAAACCTCCAGACAGGCCGGCGCCTCCTCGTCACCTTCGCTCGGTGAAAACAGCCAGCTAGGACGCCGGGATCGCTGGCAGACTCGCCACAATCCCAGTGGGGGGGACTCGCAAAGCAAGCGCTTCACTCGGTAACTTGCTAGAGTCCCGAGTCCCCTCGTGTGAAGAGTCGGCGTCGCTCAGGCAAAGCCCTGTAGGCCGCTCCGATGCTCGTGCGTCACCAAAGTAACACCTCGGCTAAGTCCGCCGTCCCAGGTCGTAGCTTGACGGGAGAAGGAGCAAATCAATGTAGAACACCTCAGCGAACCCAGGAGAGTCAAAGCCGAGGCTGAAATCGCCCCAGTGCCGCTAAACAAAGCTATGAAAGGCTCGGGGTGCCGGAGGAGCTCGCAGGCACGTCTTACTCCGTCGCCATCTTGGCCACGCCCCCCTCATTTCCTATTTTAACTCCTATAGAAAATGTTCCCAAAAGATAGGGCAAAATCCTCAGAATTAATGTATACCACATTTGGCTTGAAAGTAGAACTTTACGAAGATAGCATGCTTTTTTGATTTGGTATAAATCCTTTCCGTAGTTTTTGAGATATTTGCGGTTAACAAAGATGTTAGGTGATTTAAAGGGTTAACACCGTATAGTTCTGCCACTTAAAGCCACAAGCCAATCCTGTCAATTACATTTTGGATCTTTTACAAAATGTGATAGACTAGATTAGGCTGAAATGTATTTTATTTGGTCTTCTTAAACTCACGAGTCAAAGCTTACTTCTCGCGCTGTAAAAAAAGAAATTCCAGCTCCAAAGTAGACCACCCCAAGGGCAGTTACAATGGGTACCTACAGGCAGGAATATATAAGGCCCTTCTGAGGAAATAAATGCTGGTTTTGAAGACTGTGTACAGAGGGGAATAGGGAGCCACAGTGAACTGGGCAAAGGGCATGGTTTCAGGGATGAAAATGAGTACAATCATGAAAAAAACAATAAAATTCACAGAGAAACACACAGAATACATGCTGTAGCTTGTGCCACCCACCAAAGCACCATGTTGTTATCTTGATTGCATTTTTATTTGTTTCTGTACCTTTGTCAAATTTGTGTTTTTTTAGCAGATTGGGGGCGTAAAATATGCTGTGTAAGGTGCTGACCATAAACTGGCAAATTTCAGTAGTTCGACGTGTTTGAGCCAGAAACAAAGCTTACTTTTTAACTGCATTTTTCAGCAAATGTAGATATTGCTTTTTATGATTTAGTTAATGGTCAACCCTTGTGTGCTATGAAACCTGTGGATAGGCCCTGCTCCTATCCTTCAACGGCCCCCAACCCACGGTCCGAACAGTCTTTGGCCCTGCCCAAAGGGGGTTGGCTTCAAGGAAAGGCCACGTGCCCAACCCACTCCTGCTGCCCAGTTCCTAATGTATACACCATGTCACATACCCATTCTGCGCCATGCACAGCCTTTAACAGGCCCTCTGCCTATCCACCTATGGCTGTGTGCAATGAAGATTGGCTGTAGGTTATGCCTGGCCTTCCACCAGGCTTAATGTGTTAGCTGCCAAATTCCAAGCAGAATATTAGAAGTTTGCCAAATTTATGAATTTATGATATTCTAAATTCCCTTCCCATTTATTCTCCTCTCTTCCCAATGGATTTTCTAAAAACTTGACATAACCTACAGAAGACTAAACTTGTTAAACGTCTCTTTAGTTTTGTGTGAATTAATCAAATTGTGCCAAATTTATTAGAAATGTACACTTTTGTAACCTTCTTGAAGTCCTACCCCCAGATGCACCTGCATGAAATTGAGAAACCCAAGAATAGGGTAAACATGCAATGTCTCTGTCAAATTTCGTGTAAGTCAGTCAGACTGTGCCAAAGTTATTAGTAAATGAAAATGTTTTGACCCCCTTAACTCATTCCCCCCATGGAACTGAAATGAACTGAAATACCTGCACTGGGAGCTACTTGCCTACTGCCTGTCAAATTTGATGCAGATTCATCAAACTGTGCTAAAGTTATAAGGAATTGAAAATTGTATTGATGCCCCTTTAAGTATGCAGCTCTTTGATTATTTGGTACAAACCTTGACATAATAATCAAAAACAAATTCTTCCAGGACTATCAAATTTTGTGTAGATTCATCACACAGTGCCAATGCTGTTACCAAATTAACAAGGTGATGCCCCCCCCCCGACCATTTTAATTCAGCCTTCCGTTGGTGAATCAGTCTACACTTAAAGGTAGTAAAATAGGGTAAACCTGCTAAGCCCCTGCCCATTTTCCTGCTGATCCATCAAAACGTGCCGAAGTTATTAGTATATTAGTAGAGCTCCCCTTTTACTTTGCCCCCTATTGGATCTTCCTAAAACTTAAAATACCTCTGTATCATTCGCTAACTACTGTCCTCACTTGGCACAATTGATCAAACAACACCAAATTTATAAACAAATAATAAAATACTGATACACCCCTCCTCCCCAATGTATGTTTTGGCACAAACCTTGACTTAGCAATAAAGATCTAATCTTTCATAGCTTCTGTGAAATTGTGTGCAGATTAATCACACAATGTCAAACTTGTTAGGTAATTATACTTATTGCCCTCAACCCCATTTTGTAATTGCCCCCTTTCTATTATGGATTTGCACTAATTCAAAAATACCAATAGGGTTAATCCTTTGATGCGGCCAAACAAAGTTTACAAGAGCTGAATATCCAATATATGCTTCTCTTTCCAGTCAAAATAAAAGTTATCTATCAGTTCCACTCAGTCTACTTTGATGCACTGGAATATGTCGTTCAGTGGACAGACTCCTCTGCGTATGGACTCTCTCAAAGAGAAAGGGTAGGCTCCCAAATATCCAGGCGAGGTGCCGTAACAGGTCCAACACATCATGGAGGAGTACCAAGCGACCAACCGTGAACCCAGATGCAGATGGGGGGAGCCTCAGCCCTCTCCGATGTCTGGCGCAGAGTCTTCGTAGTAACAGTGGCACAGTGCCACACTCCTACTGGTGCCTCCAGTAGCTATGGAGTGTATATTTATGAAGGTAACAGTGAGAATCAGTGAGTAGTACTTGTTCCTCAAACAGTTTATTAATGTTGGATGTGGGGATCCATTGGGGCGGGCTAGGCAGGGCTACCTGTTGGGGCCTAGCAATGGTGTGCCCCTCGACAGATACCTTTAATTATCAAAGTATGGGGGAGTTACTTGGATGTTTCCAATGTCATAGATGTTGCATTATCAGAGACATATTGTGGTCTCAAGGTTTAATTTCTGTTCCAGTTTTTCTTTGCCTGTCTGATGCCCACCCACATGCCCCTCATATAAACATTACCACCCCAGCTTGCTATGAGTGTCCTATCACAGGCCGGGCCCACAGTCCAACTAAAAGTGTGTTGTGGAATGTCAAAGGCCTGATAGACAAGGCCAAATTGGGGCAGTTCTCCAGCCGTTCAAGTGAGCGGGGGCAGATGTTCTACTGTTACAAGAGACTCATCTCACTGGGAACAAAGTCCTGATTATGGATACACACAAGTCTACCACTCAGATTTTACAAGAGGCTCTCAGGGCATTGGTATATTGATCACAAATGTAGTCCCTTTCAAACACACAAGGACATGGTCAGATAGATACAGTCTGTTTACTGCTGTCATGGTCATATAATGGCGAATCCCTTACACTGTTGAGTATATAAGCCACCTCCCCCGACAATCCTTTAAAGACCTATTGACAGGAATTTGGAATTATAGTACTGAGGGGTGATTGGAATGGGGAGTTATCCCCGGCTGTGTATAAGTGGTGCACATGGGGGCAGTCCCCGGAGAAGAGGAAACACATTTATCCTCCTTAATAACAGCCTTGTGTCTGACAGATGTCTGAAGAGCTCATCATACATCGGCAGGGGGCTGCACATACTTTTTGGCAGCTCAGCTCATGGCTCCTACTCCCACCTTGATTACTTTTTGGCCCCACGTACCTATAGTCACTCCCTGCTGGCTCTCATGCTTCAAATGGGCCGCTGACACCAGACACTCAGCTGGCGCCTCTCACCGTGGAGCCTCCAAAGCCCAGATTACTGTAAATACATAGAGCACTCTATTGATAATGTGGTTCTGTAACATCGCCTGCGACGCTGTAGGAGGGACTGAAGTCCACAATGCAGAGGCAAACATTAGCTACTACACTGGGGAGAGACTATGTAAGACACAGGAATTAATCAAGCTTGAGGCCCAGATTAGAGACCTAGATGCAATGGGTTGATAGATCGATGGCTAGGTGGTACATAGACAAAGTCAGTCTGGTGCAGCAACTATATCAACAGACTTTATTAGACAAGGCCAAGTTGGCCTGGCAGGCCTCCCAGAGTCATATATATCAGTGGGGAAGATAAGTCGAGTCAAATGCTGCATAGATTGTTTCAGGGTGTTTCTCACTCACCTCCCTTCCCAATGATCAGTAATGGGTCAGGAGCCTTGCTCACAGATCCAGAGGGGATCGCCAACAGCTTTACTTCATATTTTGAGGGGGTTTATTCTAGAAAGGAGGACCTATTCAGAGTGCAGATAAAGGAATTCATGCAGGCTCTTCCCCTCAAGACCCTCAAATCCTTCTTCCCAACGGATCGTTCGTCTTTGGATGGCGCGCTCAATGTGTATGATTTCTCTGCAGCTTTGGCAGAGTTAAGCACATGCAAGGACCCCGGGTCCAATGGGTTCCCCTATGAGTTCTTTAAAGCCTACCTGCCTAAACTTCATTAACTCATACTAACGATGGCCCAGTCGGTGACAGCCGTGGCCATCCTTGCACCAGACTGTCGCCATGCAGAGATTGTGGTTTCCTAAAAACCAAGCCGGCCGGTAGATAACCATTCATCATTTCGTCCAATCTCCTTACTCAACTTGATGGTCAAGATCTTAGCCAAATCACTGGAAATAGGCTGATACAGTACATCCATGATCTGGTACATCCCGACCAGACTGGTTTTATGCCCCACCTGGCTACCAGGCGTAATATTCAACACATATATAATGTGCTGGCCCTGGCTGAAAGGCTAGAGGAACCAGAGGCAATCCTATTAGCTGACATTGTAAATGTAAATGTAAATGTAGTAGTATTTGTAGGACACACCGAATCGTCCCCCGAAGGGGTATCTCAGGCGCTTGTACGCATACCGCTGTGGAACCCTTCCTGGATTTTCCCTGTGAAGAGCCCACTCCTGGGCACCCCCAAGGTGAAGCCAGGCATCCTAGCGTTGTTGGGGCCGTTGTGGAGATTAAGCAGGCTATTGCCCAGAGTTGCAGAGTGGGACCCATGATTAGAATAGGCACAAAGGCGAGAATTATCAGGTCCGCGGAAATTGAGCCCACGACCCGCCGAGGCAGGAATTGAACCCTTATCCCAGGCTAGACCTCTGCATCAGGGTCTGCTGCTCTAACCATTGAGCCACACTTCTCCACCTTGACAAGGTATTCAACTCGGTGAGTTCGTAATATTTATTCACCCTACTCAAACGCCTGAACTTTGTTTCAAGATTCCTTTCTTACCTTAAATTGCTTCAGACAAATTTAATGGCATCAGTGCCGGTGACAAGAACCAGGTCAAAAACGTTCCCCATTAAGGGGGAGACACAGTAGCGCTGCCCTCTACCCCCCTTCGTGTTCGCCCTTGCCATGAAAACCTTGGCAATATGGGTGAGGATGGATGTGCAAGTGTGGGGTGTTGAATGGGGGGAGGGATTCTCCAATACGATTGAACTATACGCTGATTGTGGTAAAATGAAATGAAATGTAAATTTGTAACTCGCGCTTATACCTGGGGGTGGCTAAGCTCAGCAGCTAAACATAATCTGCTAACCAGAGTGGGGTGTTGGAATGGTGTGATCAGGCTGGTTGTTAAAAAGCTGAGTTTTTAAAGGTTTGAGAAGTGCCAGTGGGAGAGCATTCCACAATCTGGCTGTGCTTGCAACAAAACTCCCCCCCTACCCACTATGAGGCTGTTTTGGCCCTGGGAATTAGCAGATTTGAAGAGGTCGCTGAGCGGAGCTGCCTCTCTGGAATGTACCACTTGAACTTGTTTGCAAAGTAATGGCGCCAAGACCATGTAGTGCTTTAAAGGCAATGCAAAGGGCCTTGAATTCGATTTGTATTTTAACTGGTAGCCAATGCAATATTGGGAGGGCATGAGCCACTGATGTTTAGGGATAGTTGAGGAAACTTGAATTTATATTGAGGAACAGCCCTCTGCATATATGGATTTTTGACAGGATAAGAGCTGTTACCACCACGACAAATTGATCAAGGCTAGCTCAGTGCTGTGTTGACTTCTAAAGCCACACTGAGAGCTGCCTAGGAGTTTATTGTCATTAACTGGGTTAGCTCTATATTTATAACCTTCTCTATGATCTTGGCTGGCAGAGGTAGTTGAGAGATAGGTCTGTAGCTGTTTGGATCGGTATTATCCAAATGTGTTTTTTTCAGCAGCAGGAGAATAGATGGACTCTTCCAAAGTATTAGAAAATATCCCTTGATGAACATACAGTTGAAGATATTTTTAAGGTAGTTAGCTGTAACCTCAGGGGCCAGGTGGACAATTTATGGAGGGAAAGGGTCCCAGGAAGAACCTGATCTCTTCTGACTGAGAATTGGCATGACCTGTGTATCCGAAATGGGATTAAAGGTGTCAAAGCTAAGGATAATAGCTGCTGGGATGTCTTCACCTCTTGAGACCTCTGTTGTAGTGGGGGAGGGTCCCTTATGTCACCCTCACACCACCCGATGAATGGAGAGAACGGAGTCTAAGTCTGCTTTAACTTTTGCCTGGAAGGAGTCTGTTAGCAGATTACAAAATTCTTGATCTACACCTGTATTTTTCTGAGCAGGGACTTTACTCAATTTCTGTACTGTGGAAAAGAGTTAATTTGTGGAATTAAGGGATGTTCTAATTTTAGCGGCATAGTAGCGTTTTTTTGTGGTTAAAATGTTTGCTTTATATTTTGCAATGCAAAACCATAGGGAATGATGGACTGAGTGTAGAACATTGCAATTACTCACCCCCAGTCTACTGATCTGGGTTTAATCCATCATCATTCTTTAGCTCACTCCGCAACCCCAGTTCAGACATGGCCATGGAAATCAGTCTGGCCCTGTGCCTCATGGGAACAGTCCAGACCCAACTGCCAAGCCATGTCTTCCCTGGACCGGAAACAAGCATCCTGTGACCGGTTTCTGGCTAATCAGCCGTCATCACCCATGCTAGCTTGAATCCAGTGGCAAAGTGAGCAAGGGACCCACGTCTGGGCATACCCTGCCAACTTAGGACGAACAAAGCAAAACCAAAGGGGATGATGGATGAAGTGTTGAACATTGCAATCACTCCCTCCCAGTCAACTGATCTGGGTTTAATCCATCATCATTCTTTAGCTCACTCTGCCACCCTGTTAGACGGGGACCTGGAGGGTCGGCCGAGGACAGGGGGAGAGGCCTCCGGTGAGGGCCGTCTCCAGCGATCGTACAGACAAGTAACTTCCCCCCCACAGATGGACACCACACAAGGATGAGGTCAACACTCTTTATATACGATTCTTAAAGCAGAGGTATCAACGGTACAGTGAGGTCGGGACACGAGGGTCCTCTCAATTCTAGTCTCTGAGGGGGAAAAGGGTAGCGGGACAGTCTTGGTACCGGTCTGGTACGGGGTGGCAAGATGGGTAGCTCACAATCCTCGAGCTCGGAGTTCTGGAAGGTCGGGCCGCGGCAGTGCCAGCCGGCTAGGATGACAAGTCTCACTTGAGATGGGCCGCGGCAGCGCCAGCAGGTCCCGATGAAGGTGTAGATTGCAGAGGGCCGTGGCAGCGCCAGCAGGCAGGAACGATGGTTCACAAGGATGGGCCACGGCAGCGCCAGCAGGTCCCAACGAAGGTGTAGGTTGCAGAGGGCCGCGGCAGCGCCAGCAGGCAGGATCGATGATTCACAAGGCAGGGCTGCGGCAGCGCCAGCAGTCCGTCAAGGATGAGTTCTTCAAGGTGTCTCTCGACTCCAGGATACAACTGCCTTCCTGCTCTGGAGCTGCCCCAGTTATAGGTCTGGCCTCCTTTGATGTCCGGACCCTCGCGCTTGGAGGTCGGGAGGTCCGGGATGAGGGAGTCCAGACACCCAGCAGGGGGGTGGAGCCAGCGCCCGGGGAGGCTGGGGGCGATCGGCACCTGGCGGGGGAGAGCCAATCGACACTCCTTTCTCCCATTGACCTGCCAAGTGGTCTCTTCACCTCCTGGGTGGATGGTGGTGCCTCGATGTCGGGGCCTGGCCAGGCCCTGGGTTGGGGTCGAGCTGAGGCCACGCGGCCTCGTGGTGCAGTGTCCAAGATGGCGGCGGAGCCGGGGCATTGCTGCTGAAGGTGGCCCGGGCCGGCCGATGTCGTGGTGTTCGGGAGCAGGCGTCCCGTTTGGGACGGGTTGCAGGTTGCTTCTGCGGGTTGTCGGGGTGGTTCTTCTGGTGATACTGGGAGAGCAGGTGTTCGGGTCTTCCTATGCGGGGAGGGAGCGGCCCGTGCACGAGGCCTGTCCAACATGCGTCCTCCCCAGCTGAAGGCAGGGAGAGTCACCCATCTTCTTGGGTACTCTCCTCGCCGAGGCGGAAAAAGCGTGACAGGCCGTCTGCGTTGGCGTGGTCTTGGCCAGGGCGATGCTCCACAGTGAAGTCCATCCCCTGCACGGAGATGGACCATCGCAACAGTTTTGGGTTCTCCCCCCGCATCTGCATCAGCCATTGCAGGGGTCTATGGTCTGTTTGTACCCTGAAATGGGTACCGAAGAGGTAGGGCCGGAGCTTCTTGAGGGCCCATACTACTGCGAAGGCCTCCCGCTCGATGGTGCTCCAGCGCTGCTCTCGGGCCAGCAGGCGTCGGCTGATGAAGGCCACTGGCTGGTCGACTCCCTCAGCGTGGAGTTGCGAGAGTACTGCCCCAACGCCATGATCGGAGGCATCCGTCTGGACGATGAATTCCCGGCTGTAGTCGGGGGCCTGGAGCACGGGGGCGGTGCACATGGCGGCCTTCAACTTCTCGAAGGCCGCTTGACAGTCTGGAGTCCAGTTGACGGTTTTGGGGTTTTTCTTGGATGTGAGTTCTGTGAGGGGCCCCACAATGCTGCCATAGTCCTTTACAAACCGCCGGTAGTATCCGGTGAGCCCTAGGAAGGCTCGGACCTCGGTTTGGGTGACAGGAGGTTGCCAGGACTGGATGGCAGCGATCTTGAGCTGAAGGGGGGCCACCAGACCGCTCCCCACTTGGTGTCCGAGATAGGTCACGGACCCCTGGCCGATCTGACATTTGCTGGCTTTGATGGTGAGGCCGGCCCGCTGGAGGGCGTGCAGGACTTCTCTGAGGTGGTGAAGGTGGTCGGCCCAGTGACGACTGTACACAGCGATATCGTCCTGGTATGCGGCGCTGAATTCTTCGAGGCCCGCCAATACCTGGTTCACGAGTCGTTAGAAAGTAGCTGGGGCGTTTTTCATGCCGAATGGCATCACGTTGAAGTGTTAGTGGCCATCCGGGGTGGAGAAGGCGGATCGCTCTTGGGCTCTGGGGGTGAGGCCGATCTGCCAGTAGCCCGCTGTTAGGTCGAAGATGCTCAGGTAGCGGGCGGCCCCCATGCGGTCAATCAGCTCATCCGCCCGGGGGATGGGGTGAGCGTCGGTTCTGGTAACAGCGTTCAGGCCCCGATAGTCTACACAGAACCGGAGCTTGGGGGCGACGCCCGGGGCGGCAGCCTTGGGGACCAGTACGACTGGGATGGCCCAGGGGCTGTCGGAGGGCTCGATCACTCCTAGCGCCAGCATTTTGGAGACTTCGTCCTGGATGCAGGTGCGCACCCTATCTGGCACTCGGTACGCCCTGTGTCGAATAGGCGGACTATCCCGAGTGTCCACGTCATGAAGGCACCAGGGGGTGACCCCTGGGGTGAGGGAGAACAGATCCGAAAATTGCAGCAGGAGAGCCCGGCAGTCTTGGTGTTGTTCCGGGGACAAGGCCTCGGAGAGTCTGACCCCGTCCACGGAGCCATCTTTTTCACGGGTCCTCAGTAGGTCCGGGAGGGGCTCGGAGTCTTCTTCTGTCCCACTGTCTGTTGCCATTAGTAGGCTGAGCTCCGAGCGTACGAAGTGGGGTTTGAGTCTGTTTGCGTGGAGGACTCGGAGCGGGTTCCGGGGGGACTCCATGTCTATTAGGTAGGTGACAGGACCCTTGCGCTCTATCACTTTGAAGGGTCCTGTCCACTTGTCTTGCAGGGCACAAGGTTCGACTGGAGACATCACCCATACTTGCTGGCCTGGTTCGAACTCGATGGAGGAGGCATGTTGATCGTACCATTTCTTCATGTCCTCCTGACTGGCCTCAAGGTTGGCTTTGGCGAGTTCCCTGAATTGCCGGGTCTGGTTGCAGAGGGTCAGGAGATACTTGTACACGTCCGGAGGGGTCTTCTGAGGGGCCATCTCCCATCCTTCCTTGACCAGGCTGAGGGGGCCCCGGACGGGGTGTCCGTACAGGAGCTCGAATGGGCTGAAGCCGAGGGATTTCTGGGGGACTTCTCGATAGGCGAAGAGGAGGCACGGGAGCAGCACGTCCCATTGGCGACGTAGGGGTTCTTCCAGGCCCATGATTATTCCCTTGAGGGTGCGGTTAAACCGCTCGACCAGTCCGTTTCCTTGTGGGTGATAAGGGGTCGTGAAGCGGTAGGTGACTCCACACTGTTGCCAGAGAGACCTCATGTATTTTGAGATAAAGTTCGTGCCCCTGTCGCTGACGACCTCCCGGGGGAAGCCCACTCGAGAGAAGATCCCCATCAGGGCTCGGCCTACCACGGGTGCTGTCACAGTTCGAAGAGGAATGGCCTCGGTGTACCGGGTGGCGTGGTCCACCAGGACTAGGATGAACCGGTGCCCCTGGGCCGTTCGGGGGTCTAGGGGCCCCACAATGTCTATTCCCACCCGTTCGAACGGGGTGGTGACGACGGGAAAGGGTTGCAAGGGTGCTTTAATCTTTCGGCCGCTCTTCCCGCTGGCCTGGCAGGTGGGGCAGGCCCGGCAGTGGTTGGAGACATCATTTCGCATTTTGGGCCAGTAAAAGTGTGTTACCAGGCGGTTGTAAGTTTTGTCTTGTCCCAAGTTCCCAGCAAGAGGGACATCGTGCGCTAAGTTCAAAAGGCAGTTTCGGAAGCGGAGGGGCACCACCAGCACCCGACTGGCCCCCAGCTCCGCAATTCTTTGCTCGCTGTAGAGCAGGTCATTGTCCCAATAAATCCAGTGTGCCCCAGCGGTGTATCCTGCGCTCTGGGCGAGGGCTTGCTGCCCGAGTCCCTCGAGGGAGGGACAGGTCTTCTGTTCTTGTCGGAATTGTTCTTGGGTGGGACCACCTTCCTGTCGCCACTGAGCCAGTTCTGGAAGGTCCTGGAGTTGCACGGGCTCTTCTCTGTTTTGTTCTGGGAGATTGGCACTTAGGGCGTCTCCCTCCGGGACGATCGGGGGAGGAGGCTCTGGCCATCCGGGTTCTTCGGGACTGGAGATGGCGCGGGCGGCCATGGACCGGGTCGTTATGCAGGCCCATTCAGGGAGGCCCAACATCCCCAGGTGCTCTCTTCTTTCGACGGCTGCCCAGGGGGAACTTTCGAGGTCGTTCCCCAGGAGGCAGTCCACTGGGGCATCATCGCGGACAGTCACCTTCAGCATTCCGGACACTCCTCCCCACTCGAAGGGGACGCAGGCCATCCGACACAGGCTTTCTGAGTTGTCGGCTGATCGGACGGGGCAAAGGACGTTTGGCAGGATCTGCTCCGGGGTTACCAGATGACAGCGGACCGCCGTCACACTGGCCCCGGTGTCGCGTAGGGCTTCGGCCTTGCGCCCATTTATGTTTACCCACTGGCTGTATTTTCTCGTATTGGCGGGTAGGGGAGCCCGCGGAATCATGTCTCTTTCCCCTAGGCAGACCAGGGACATGGCGGCTGGTTCCCACTCGGGCTGTTCCTGTTCGTATTCTTCATAATCCTCTGGGGCTTGCTCTTCTCCCAGGGCGGCGGCAGCGACCTGGCGAGGTATAGGATTCTGGTTCTTCGGGCAATTAGGGTCGTTGGCATAGTGGCCGGTCCGCTGGCACCGGTGGCAAGTAACATTGGCTCGGAACCCCGGACGCATCGGGGGGTTTCCCCTGCCGGCCGGGGGCGGGGTGTTGCTGGCGGGAGCCGCCGGGGCGGCGTCTCGGCCCCGTCCCTGGCCTCCTCCTCCTCGGGGGCGATGGGGACCTTGGTTGGTTCTGTTCGGCTCGCTGGGCCCACTTTGGGAAACTCGAGTGCTTTCCCACCGGTCAGCTTCGGCGGCGAGCTGCCGAGGGTCAGTCAGTTTGCTGTCGAGGAGGTGCTGCCTGAGCTCGACGAAGCAATTGTTGGAGAGGTGCTCCCACACAATGAGGTTAAAGAGTTGCTCGTAGGTGGTTACCTGGCTGCCCTTGATCCACCCCTCGAATGCTCTGCTGAAAAAGTTCACGTACTCTACCCAAGTTGTACCCGGGATCCGTTTGCAGTCGCGGAACCGCTGGCGGTACATCTCGGGCGTGAGTCCGTATCGAGTGAGGAGGGCTGCCTTCATGTGGTCGTAGGACGTCATCTGATGGTCCGGCAGTTGCAGCAGGGCGTCGCGCCCTTCGTTGACGAACCTCCCCCATAGCCCGGCTCCCCAGTCACTTCGAGAAATCCGGTGGGAGGTCATGGCTATTTCGTAGGCCTTGAACCACTGCTGGATATCGTCATTCTTATAATATTCTCGGACGACATCCTTGGGGATGTGGACTTTAGGGTCTGCAGGGCCCGGAGTGTTCGGGCGCTCGGGCACCCCGAGGTCTTTATTTTGTTTCCGAAGCTCTATTTCGGCTAGGTTGCGCTCATGTTCGTAGGCCAGTTTTTTCTCTTCTAACTCTCTCTGTTTTTGCTTCTCTTCCCGCTCCTCTCGGAGCCGCAAGTGTTCCAATGTTATCTTCTGTTCAGCCAATTTCAGTTCTTTGTCCAACCGAAGTCGTGCCAACTCTAATTCATGGAGTCTGCTTTTGTCTTGTTCTCGGATCTCCTCCGGGGAGAGACCCGATCTCCTTCCTTCTGCCGGAGTGGTGCTTGTTTCTGGCGTCTCGGTGTTTTGGTTCAGGGGTACGGTCGTACCCGTCTCCGCCCAAGATTCCAGGGCGTGTTTGAAGTCCTCTTTCGTGCTCAGTCCTGTGGTAGCAATGCCTAGTTCCATGCAAAATTGTTTCAGTTCTCTGTGGTTGTATTCTTCTAATTTCTCCATCTGGAATTTTCCTGTGGATTCGCTCTCTTTGGTTGTCATTGTGGTTGAGTCGTGGGGTGAGTTACTCTCTGTACGATTACGCGTTGGTTCGGTTCGCGCCGCTGGCCACCAATGTTAGACGGGGACCTGGAGGGTCGGCCGAGGACAGGGGGAGAGGCCTCTGGTGAGGGCCGTCTCCAGCGATCGTACAGACAAGTAACTTCCCCCCCACAGATGGACACCACACAAGGATGAGGTCAACACTCTTTATATACGATTCTTAAAGCAGAGGTATCAACGGTACAGTGAGGTCGGGACACGAGGGTCCTCTCAATTCTAGTCTCTGTGGGGGAAAAGGGTAGCGGGACAGTCTTGGTACCGGTCTGGTACGGGGTGGCAAGATGGGTAGCTCACAATCCTCAAACTCGGAGTTCTGGAAGGTCGGGCCGCGGCAGCGCCAGCCGGCTAGGATGACAAGTCTCACTTGAGAAGGGCCGCGGCAGCGCCAGCAGGCAGGAACGATGGTTCACAAGGATGGGCCGCGGCAGCGCCAGCAGGTCCCGACGATGGTTCACAAGGATGGGCCGCGGCAGCGCCAGCAGGTCCCGACGATGGTTCACAAGGATGGGCCGCGGCAGCGCCAGCAGGTCCCGACGAAGGTGTAGATTGCAGAGGGCCGCGGCAGCGCCAGCAGGCAGGAACAATGGTTCACAAGGATGGGCCGCGGCAGCGCCAGCAGGTCCCGACGAAGGTGTAGGTTGCAGAGGGCCGCGGCAGCGCCAGCAGGCAGGATCGATGATTCACAAGGCAGGGCTGCGGCAGCGCCAGCAGTCCGTCAAGGATGAGTTCTTCAAGGTGTCTCTCGACTCCAGGATACAACTGCCTTCCTGCTCTGGAGCTGCACCAGTTATAGGTCTGGCCTCCTTTGATATCCGGACCCTCGCGCTTGGAGGTCGGGAGGTCCGGGATGAGGGAGTCCAGACACCCAGCAGGGGGGTGGAGCCAGCACCCGGGGAGGCTGGGGGCGATCGGCATCTGGCGGGGGAAAGCCATCGACACTCCTTTCTCCCATTGACCTGCCAAGTGGTCTCTTCACCTCCTGGGTGGATGGTGGTGCCTCGATGTCGGGGCCTGGCCAGGCCCTGGGTTGGGGTCGAGCTGAGGCCACGCGGCCTCGTGGTGCAGTGTCCAAGATGGCGGCGGAGCCGGGGCATTGCTACTGAAGGTGGCCCGGGCCGGCCGATGTCGTGGTGTTCGGGAGCAGGCGTCCCGTTGGGGACGGGTTGCAGGTTGCTTCTGCGGGTTGTCGGGGTGGTTCTTCTGGTGATACTGGGAGAGCCGGTGTTCGGGTCTTCCTATGCGGGGAGGGAGCGGCCCGTGCACGAGGCCTGTCCAACACACCCCAGTTGAGACATAGCCATATGCAAATCAATCTGAACGTGTGCCTCATGGGAAAAGTCCAGCCCGAACTTCCAAGTCTTGTCTTCCTGGACTGGAAACAAGCATCCTGGGACTAGTTTCTAGCTAATCAGCCGTCATCAGCCAGGCAAGCTTCAATCCAGTGGCAAAGTGAGCAAGGGACCCACGTCTGGGCATACCCTGCCAACATAGGGCGAACAAAGCAAAAGCAAAGGCCATGATGGATGGAGTGTTGAACATTGCAATTGTTTACCCCCAGTCAATTGATCTGGGTGTAATCCATCATCATTCTTTAGTTCACTCTGCCACCCCAGTTTAGACATTGCCATATGCAAATCAGTCTGACCCTGTGCCTCATGGGAACAGTCCAGCCCGAACTGCCAAGCCATGTCTTCCCTGGACTGGAAACAAGCATCCTGGGACCGGTTTCTGGCTAATCAGCCGTCATCAGCCTGGCTAGCTTGAATCCAGTGGCAAAGTGAGCAAGGGACTCACATCTGGGCATACCCTGCCAACTTAGGGCGAACAAAGCAAAACCAAAGGGGATGATGGATTGAGTGTTGAACTTTTCAATCATTTACCCCCTTGCTCACTTTGCCACTCCCTGCAGACTGAGTACCAACCACACAGCAGCCAGTTTCATAAATATCTCCTGGTCTGCCACATGCTAACCCTCTACATAGCGGCCCTGTCCTATCTCCCTGAATTCAACGCATTGGAGGGGTACCCCTTATAGGCTACCTCAGCAAACATAAAATCACAAGCCTTTACCAATAACTAATCACCAATCAACCTGCCACCTTTGGTGCCCTCTGCACAGCATGGGAGGCAAAAATAGGGGCATTAAAACATGGAAACTGGACAGAAAACCTGGGGATGCTGCAAGAGGCTGCTATTGCAGCCAGGCTCCAGCTGTTTCAATTCAAGTGTATATACAGGCTATATTATACACAACTTAGGCTTTGGAAGATGGGGGTAATTGCATCTCCAGCTTGCCTTTTCTGTGGCACGGCGGAGGTACCTTTCTTTCATACAGTATGGAGCTATTCCAGTTGGATAAACTCTGTCAGGGAGTGATGGCATGCACGGGTAGGTACTCTCATGGCAGATCCCAATGGACCCACGCCACGCTCTCCTCCACCTCGGAAAGGACCTGGGCAGGGACAGGTATAAACTATCCTTGCTTTATGTAGGTCTGATACTAGCAACACCCCCACTCTTAGCAAGATAGAAGAAGGGGATGGATCACTGTATGGGAATGGAGGTAGCGGTATGCAAGGCGAGAGGCTGCCCCCATAAACACCATACAATATGGAAAGGATTGGCTGTTTGCTTACGTATAGATTTGGAGCCAGTCTGCTCCATCGGTCACTCACCTGAGGATGAACACGAGCAATCTGGGGGCGGGTAGGAGTAGTATGATTAGTCTGTTATTACAGCTTTATTTATGTATGGTGGATGAAATGACGGAGGGGGGCAGAGAGGATGTAAAGGGCAGATATTTTTGGTTGGTCATGTTTTTCTTTCCATTTCTATCAATGTAATGCTATATGTAGTCCACATGGCCCGTGTTGACTATAGCAATCTCAAAATGTAAAATGTTTTACAAAGAAATGATCAATAGTAATCTGAACACACTAAGGGCCTGATTATGAGTTTGGTAGTCTCGCAGCGGGCCTCCCACACCAGTGCCTGCTGTGAAACTGCCAAACCCGTAGTCAAACCACCTGCTGGAGTGCTAGTTTAATCCTGGAGGGCAGTCGTGCAGCCTTGGTCCCATGGTGGTGCCTTTCCTAAGGCTCAAAGAAGAACCATAGAAAGTCAGTGCTGTCGGAGCGACAAAGCAGGTTCCTGCACGGGAAGAAATGCACCATGTTCTGCATTTCTTCCCATGCAGGAACTGGAAGTGCTAACGTACAGTGGGGCACACCATCTGCCCTCCTGCATGCAACCCCATGCACAGAGGCAACAGGAGCCCCTTCGAGGCCGCTCCGATTTGCCACACCACCACTCTTTCCATGGTGCAATGGCTTCTGTGGATATGGTCGTAGTGAGGCACCTCATAATATGCTCGGCAGTGCCACATCAGCACCGCCAGACTACTGCATCCTCATACTACTCCGCCACTTCCACAAGATCCATGATCCCTGGCATTTGCGGCGGATGTGTGGTGGTCCCACTGCTGCACTTGAAATATGGCGGTTGGACAACTAGTGCGGCCGTGCGCAGACCGGGACATCCAAACTTGTAATCGGGCCCTACATTTCTGCCAAATTTCAGGCATATTCGTCAAATGCTGTGAAAGCAATCAGCAAATTAACAAATGGCAAAATTTCCTATGGAAGCTAAAATAGGAAATGATACACTTTTTCACCTCTCTGTGGGCCCGATTCACAGAATGAACTTAAGACTAAATCCTCAACTTACTACTATTTGGTATTCACAGAATGCACTTACTACTTTTGGGATTCACAAAGTGAACTTACTACTTTCGGGATTGACAGAATGAACTTACTACTTTCGGTATTCACAGAATAGATTTAAGACTACTAACTTTACGTCCGCACTCGGGCTGGAAATTCCGGCCCGGGGGCGGAGTTTCCGGCTTGGGGGAGGAGCGTATGGCCCAAAGGCGGGGCTTACGGCCCAGAGGCGGGGCTTATGGGTGGAGGCGGAGCTTCCGGCTCAGAGGTGGGTATTTAGCCATGGCTGAAATCTCCACCTCTGCCCCACAATCATGCCCGGCTCTCATCACGTTCACTGCTTCTCTTCAACCTGCTCTGTCCAACTCTCTGCTTCCTCCTGCCTACGCTCTGCTGTTACTCTGTTTCATACTTCTGACTAGGGTGCCCTCTGTCCAGCTCCCTGCCTGGCACTCTCTACTGCTTTCTGCCCCACTCCCTGCCCCGCTCCCTGCCCGGCTCTCTGATCTCCCTGCAGCAAACCCCGTGGAGCATCTGATGGAAGAGACCAGATGCTCCATCTGTCTGGACTACTACACAGACCCGGTGACCACTCAGTGCAGGCACAACTTCTGCCGGGCCTGCCTCGCCCGATGCTGGGCAGGAGTGGACTCAAAGTTCCCCTGCCCCGAGTGCCGGAAGGCATCACCCAAGGGTGCCCTGAGCCCCAAATGGCAGCTGGCCAACATTGTGCAGATCGCCAAGGATTTCTGCCAGCAGGTGGCGCAGCTGCAGGTGAAGGGGGCGTGCGGCCGGCACCGCGAGAAGCTGCAACTCTTCTGTAGGAAGGAGGGGACGGCCATCTGTGTGGTGTGCAGAGAGGCCAAGGAGCACCGGTCCCACGAGGCGGTGCCCCTGGAGGAGGCGGCCCTGGAGTACAAGGTAAGAGAACATTCACCCAGCTCACGGTGTGCAACAGACACTTGCTCCATTCATCCATCCATCTATCCATCATCCATCCACCCACCTGTTCATCCATCCATCCATCTATCCACCCATCCATCCACCCAATTATCCGCCCACCTGTCCATCCATCCATCCACGCACCATCCATTCATCTGCCCAACCGTCCACCCATCTGTCCATGCTCCCATCCCTTCACCCATCCATACACTCACCCACTCACCCGCCCACCTGTCCATCCATCCACCCACTATTCATTCATCCACCCACCCATCCACCCATCCTCCCATCCATCCATCCATCCATCCATCCATCCATCCACCCATCCATCCACCCACCCACCCATCATCCATCCATCCATCTACCTGTCCATCCACCCATCCATCCATCCCTATTCACCTGCCCTTCCTTCCTCCAACCCAAACACCCACCCACACATCCATCTTATTCCATTCGTCCACACATCATCACATTTCATCTATCCATCAGACATCCATTTATTCATAGCCAGCTCCATTCATCTATCCATCACCATATCGTATCAATTCATATATCACTTTATTCCATCCATCCATCCCCACTCATCCACCTATCCATCCATCTTATTCCATTTGGCCACTTGTTTCATCTATCCGCCAGGCACCCATTCATCCATTGCCTTCCTACATTCATCCACTCATCACCCTACTGCATCCATTCATATATCACTTTATTCCGTTCATCCATCTCTCGGCCATTCATTCATCACCTTGTTTATCTTTGTATCTAGTTTATATTATGTTGGCTGCCATTGTCCGATGATTCGGGCTTGCATAGTTCTTTAAATATTAGTTGCTGCTACTATCCCGTTGACTAGTACATAATTTATAGGTCCTGGGAGGATGAAAAACAAAGTCAGTCTCTGGGTAACTAGCCGGTGACCTGCAGGTAGGATATAGATTTCTGAAGCTGCCATGTTACCCAATGGTACCTTATTTGTGTCTTCATGCTGCAAAGATTTTGCAGCTGATACTTCTATCTCTGTTTTTAGGCCTCGCATACATCTATTTGCTGTCTGAAGGCCAAAACCTCTTGTGGACCATACCAACAAGCATTTGCAATGCAATAGGTATCACATTATTAAAGTTTGAGCTATTAGTGTTGCATTAATATTAGCAATGCCAATAGCTCAAACTTTAATAATGCGAGACCTATTGCATTGCAAATGCTTGTTTTCCCTGTGGCTGGATCTTCATGAAACTTGGCATGGCGAAACTTAACTGTGTTAAAAGACTTGCAGTTTCGTTCAAATCCATGTGCTGGGGCAAAAGTTCAGATCAAGGTATCTGGGTCACCATAATTCCATTGAAGTGGGACAGTACAGACGAGAAAGGTACTGTTTTTTCAATTTTCAAAGTTAAATGTAAGGGAAGGTAGGGGTTGCTTTTGTTTATATTATTGTTATTGCTGACTCACCCGATTTGATAATTTTAGGAGAGGCTCAACAACTCAACGATGCAATAGAATAAGTAGCAAAATGAAAAAGAATTGAAGCGCCCATAGTGTTTCCTTCTCAAATTAAAGCTCAGGTAGGTATATACTATGTGCAGCATGACTTCAGACAGTCATACTCTGTCACTGTGTTTGATCTGCAGTTACTGTGGAAAGGTTTGTGAGAAAAAAGTTATCTTCCATGTTATGACTATGCGTATATATATATATATATATATATATATATATATATATATATATATATATATATATATATATATATATATATATATATATATATATATATATATATATGTATATATATATATATATATCTCAATGAGAAGTTTAGCCCTCAGTGGAAGAAGCCTTCGGATTGAAAATTTGAATCCATTTCTTTAAGGAGCAGCTGCAAACAGGCGACGCAGAGAAAACAGCCACCTTCAGTTCATGTAAGCCAGACCGGTTTCGGGAGTCTATCCCTTCTTCAATGGCTTCTGCTCAAATTGCTGATGCGGTGTGCACTCGTGCATTATAGTGCCTGCCTCCTGGGCGTGGTCAAGTACATTTGCTTTCTGGGTCTTGTAGTGCATACCCTTTTTGCCTCGTGTGAGTTCAACATAATGGCAGTTAAATTATTAAATGAATGAAACCCAAGTGGGCAGGCGAGAATGTTGCTCTGGGTGTCCGCTTGTGAATAATCACCTGCTCCAGGAATTCAATCCCCCGCAGAATGATCGCGCCGTTGAGCGCAATCACGGGTCCACAGCAAGTGGCAGGCTCCTTCCTGCTTCTCCCAGCTCGGCATGCAGGACACAAGGACCACCACGCAGCTTTTCCAGTTTAAAAGGTCAGTTTATTATCTCCTCTCATTCTCTCTGGCATGACGCGTTTTGGGTAGGAACTACCCTTGTTCACATCAAGGTCGCCAGTAGGTAGTTATAGTTAGGATTTTTTTCAATTCAAAATCTCAAAATTCTATTGTGAATAACTTTGGCGTCGGTTGACGAATCTGCTTGAAAATTTCCTCAAATTTGCCTCGCGGAGCTCCGGTCCTTCCCTGAAAGTTTGGGGGGGGATTCGTCAAGCGGGGGCCAAGATAAAAGGGGGGTCCCAAAACATGTTTCCCCCATGTTAATTTCCATAGGGCGGTCGAACTCACTTTTAGCCCGAACGGCTGAATGGATTTGCACCAAACTTGGCAAAATTGTAGGGACTGGTAGCCCGATGTGCCTTTGCTATGTCTCAAGATATGTGCTCCAGTGGTTTTTACGAAAATTAACTTTGAAAAAATATATATTGGGCTACATTGGGCTATATATATGTTAGAGCCCAAATGTAGCCCAATGTAGCCCAATATAGCCCAAAGATGGCCACCAGAGACAAAAAAAACAAATGTAGCCCAAATATCAGCCAGATGTAGCCCAACTATAGCCCAATGACAGAATGTCCCAGAGTGTTCTAAAGAACAACTAGAGCGCTAACAGTTTTACTTATGACAAAAGTATGGCACACCTGAAGTCATCTTGATTGGAATAAAGTGTTGACACTTAAAACATTTAATTTGCAAAGGAACAAAATGAGGGGGTTCATTTTGCCATAGAAATTATGACTAGTGCTGAAGAAAGAAAAATGAGGGCACATTTTGAGTGACTTCTCAAATCCTCTTATATTTCATTAAAACAATTCTGATATGCAGTCTCCCAAGATGGCCACCAGAGACAAAGGAGCCCAAATGTAGCCCAAATATCAGCCAGATGTAGCCCAACTATAGCCCAATGACAGAATGTCCCAGAGTGTTCTAAAGAACAACTAGAACGCTAACAGTCTTACTTATGACAAAAGTATGGCACACCTGAAGCCATCTTGATTGGAATAAAGTGGTAACACTTAATACATTTAATTTGAAAAGGAACAAAATGAGGGGTTTCATTTTGCCATAGAAATTTTATATATATATATATATATATATATATATATATATATATATTACCTACTGGCGGTCGCCAGTAGGTATATATAGTTAGGATTTTTTCTCTATGGGATTTTTGAAAATTCTATGTCTAATAACTTTGGCGTTTGTGGACGGAATTGGCTGAGATTTTCAGGAAAATGGAACATTTTGTTTCTGAGCAGCCCCTGACAATTTGGGGGGGTTTCATCAACGGGGGGCCGAGAAAAAAGGGGGGTCCCAAAACGCGTTTTTCCCATGTTAATTTCCATAGGGCGGTTGGCCTCACTTTTAGCTCGAACGGCTGAATGGATTTGCACGAAACTTGGCAAAATTGTAGGGACTGTTAGCCCGATGTGCCTTTGCTAGGTCTCAATATATGTGCTCCAGTGGATTTTGAGTAATTTAGGTTCAAAAAAAGATATATATCTGGGCGGAGCCTAACCACACATCTGATCTGATTGGCTGTCAGCACTTCATCCAAGAAGTGTTGGCAGCCATCTTGGGACCAATATACATGATAGCACCTCATTAAAAAGCATTGTAGTTAATAGAGGGTTTTAGGACTTTAGTTACATTATAAATCATTTGTTGATGGAACCATACTCGTTTTAGGAATTGTGGTGGGTTCTAAGGTGATTTTACCATGTGAAAAAACCTTCTGCTGTGATATCATGAATATTGTTTGAAAGAAAACTAATATCTCATGATTTTCCCACAGTGGTTTGGAAGGGGATCTATAAGCTAAACTGAAAGCATATTTTCTGTAAATTCACATTATCTTTCTCAGTCATGTGAAAATGAAGTCTGACATTCTCAGGAAAACATGTACATCCAACAAGGACAGAGACTGTCAGTTGATTCCTTTGTGTTCTACTGCAGCCTCCTAGAGTGTTCTAAAGAACAACTAGAGCGCTAACAGTCCTACTTATTACAAAGGTATGGCACACCTGAAGCCATCTTGATTGGAATAAAGTGGTAACTCTTAAAACATTCAATTTAAAAAGAAACAACATGAGGGGGTATATTTTGCCATAGAAAGTATGATTAGTGCTGCAGAATGAAAAATTAGGGCACATTTTGAGTGACTTCTCAAATCCTTTTCTATTTCATTAAAACATTCTGACATGCAGTCTCCCAAAATGGCCACCAGAGACAAAAGAGCCCAAATGTAGCCCAAATATCACCCAGATGTAGCCCAAGTATAGCCCAATGACAGAATCTCCCAGAGTGTTCTAAAGAACAACTAGAGCGCTAACAGTCCTACTTATTACAAAGGTATGGCACACCTGAAGCCATCTTGATTGGAATAAAGTGGTAACTCTTAAAACATTTAATTTAAAAAGGAACAAAATGAGGGGGTATATTTTGCCATATGAATTATGATTAGTGCTGCAGAAAGAAAAATTAGGGCACATTTTGAGTGACTTCTCAAACCCTCTTCAATTTCATAAAACAATTCTGACATACAGTCTCCCAAGATGGCCACCAGAGACAAAAGAGCCTAAATGTAGCCCAAATATCACCCAGATGTACCCCAAGTATAGCCCAATGACAGAATGCCCCAGAGTGTTCTAAAGAACAACTAGAGCGCTAACAGTCTTACTTATGACAAAAGTATGGCACACCAGAAGCCATCTTGATTGGAATGAAGTGGTAAGTCTGAAAACACTCAATTTAAAAAGGAACAACATGAGGGGGTTAATTTTGCCATAGAAAGTATGATAGGTGCTTCAGAAAGAAAAATTAGGGATCATTTTGAGTGACTTCTCAAATCCTCTTCTATTTCATTAAAAAAATTCTGACATGCAGACTGAAACATGCACTTTGAATACCAGCAGCAGACGTCCCTGGTGAGCAGTAGCTTTACTACAGTGATCTAATGTGCAACTAGAGTGCTAACATTCAGAATTTATGGCAAATGTGTGACACATCTGAATGCCTTCTTGATGGAACCAAAGTAAACAAGCATTGAAAATGCAATAGATCTCGCCCTCGTTTAAGTTAAAGCCATTCTGTTTGTAATGAGGTGGCTTTTTAGCTTTGCTTTTATTAGGGTTTTTTCAACTTTCATGTAAATAACATGCATCTGTATGCATATAAGTATATGTATGCATGCATTTAGGTTTGTATTTATATAGATATACAGATGATATATGTTTATATATGTATGTATATATATATATTCACTGAAAAAACCATAGGCTATAGACCATATATAGTTAGGAATTAGCATTTACAAAACCTTGAAAATTCACTGAAAAAACCATAGGTTATAGACCATATATAGTTAGGAATTAGCATTTACAAAACCTTGAAAATTCACTGAAAAAAACATAGGGTATAGACCATATATAGTTAGGAATTCGCATTTACAAAACCTTATTTTACTCACACAAAACCATTGAAATTCGCATATATAGTTAGTTGCACTAACTATATATCGCGCACCCGCAATCCACTGCTGATCATGTCACATATTACATCATTCATGACATGGTCAGTGACATCACTGATGACATCACTGATGACATTTCAAATGACATCACTGATGACAACATCCAGTGACTGTATGTTTCTGTAAAGTTAAAATATGTCTTACATATTGAAGAATGAGTGGATGTATAAGTGTCTGGATGAAGGATTTAGTAGGTGCATGACTGACTGTATGAGTGAGTGATTAAATGTGTCTCACTGAGTGCATGGGTTAGTGACTAAACTGTCTTAATTTGTGCATCATTATGTCTGTTGTTCTGTAACCTGCTGCATGTGTTGATCAGTAGCTATATGAGTAACTATATGGGTTATTGATTGGTTGCCCAAGTATTTGTATGGGAGACTGAGTGTGTGTGTGGGTGGCTGGGAGGTGTATGACTCTGTGCATAGATGTGTGAGCAGTTGATTCACTAGATGTATGGGTTCAAAAGTGCATGTGGAAACAGCTATATGGGCGGTTGACTGTGTGCATGAGTATTGGTGAGTGAATGGATATCTCAGTGCTACATGTCAAAGTAAGTACATATGTAAAACACAGTACATGTGAGAGTTGACATATATAAATAACTGTGCATAAGAGCCAGTGAATGTGTGACTGGCTGTATGAATCATTGTGAACTTGTATCAGGGATTGCATAAGAGAGTAAATATGTGTTAGTATATGTTTGAATAAGTAAGGTGTGTATAACTGTATAGTTGAGGAAATGGAGGTGTGATTGATTCTTTGCATGACTGACTAGGTGTGTGAGTAACTCCATGGATGAGTGACAGTCTGTGAGTGTCTGTTTACACTGAGTGTATCTAAGGTTATATTAGAGTCTGAAGAGGTTCATCGTATTATCACATGAATGATGTCATCAGTGATGTGATCAGTAATGTCAAATGAGATGTCATCAGTGATGTCATAAGTGATGTCATTTGAGATGTCATCAGTGATGTCATCAGTGATGTCATTTGAGATGTCATCAGTGATGTCATCAGTGATGTCATTTGAGATGTCATCAGTGATGTCACTGACCATGTCATGAATGATGTAATATGTGACATGATCAGCAGTGGATTGCGGGTGCGCGATATATAGTTAGTGCAACTAACTATATATGCGAATTTCAATGGTTTTGTGTGAGTAAAATAAGGTTTTGTAAATGCGAATTCCTAACTATATATGGTCTATAACCTATGTTTTTTTCAGTGAATATATATATAAACACATTTTATTTCGTTTTGAATTGTTCCGCCCTAAATGGGTGTGGCTTGGTTACAATTTGTCTGCCAGGGGGCGTTGGCCCCGAAACGCGTCGGACTTATTGTGAAAGGATCCTGATGAGAGGCTGTGAAGCTGCATGGGGGCCAAAGCAAACCGGATGGTTGGAGTGCCTGTGGTGAGCCCCTTCAAAAGCACCAGTGCGTTTGCTCACACAATTAATACACGGCTTGCTCTGTCCGTGGGAGGGAGCTCCGCTTCTACACGCAGTAACCTGGCTGCAAGCATGCACTGCGTGGGAGAGGACTGTGGCGAGACTACCCTTTCTTGCCTGACAGCGCGACACTCCGTGATTAACAGCGGCTTTCACATCTTCTCATCGCCTACTCAAGGTGTTTAAAGTACAAGTGACTAATCGGACAAGAGGCACGTTACCTACTTAAGGATATACTTTTACTCGCTTTCATGGACTACGTCTACCAGCAATCCTGGCAGACAAATTGTAACCAAGCCACACCCATTTAGGGCGGAACAATTCAAAACGAAATAAAATGTGTTTGAATCACCAAAGCGAGTCTTACCTGCCTCTGTGTCAGTCCATGAGGAGGGGGCGTTGGCCCCGAAACGCGTCGGACTTATTGTGAAAGGATCCTGATGAGAGGCTGTGAAGCTGCATGGGGGCCAAAGCAAACCGGATGGTTGGAGTGCCTGTGGTGAGCCCCTTCAAAAGCACCAGTGCGTTTGCTCACACAATATATATATATATATATGTATATATATATATAAATATATATATATATATATATATATATATATATATATATATATATATATATATATATATATATATATATTCACTGAAAAAACCATAGGTTTCACACCAGTTATAGTTAGGAATTAGCATTTAAAAAACCTATTTAATTCACTGAAAAAACCATAGGTTTCACACCAGTTATAGTTAGGTGGAAATTTTACTTGCATAAAACCATTGAAATTCCCACGTTATAGTTAGTTGGACTCACTATAACTTGCGCGTGCAATGCACTGCTGATGACGTCACATATTACATCACTCATGACATGGTTTTTTCAGTGATATATATATATATATGTGTGTGTATGGTGTTAGTTTGATTTAAGATGTGATAGGTATTTATTGAACTCTGTGTACTAATACTAACTCATGAAATTATTGAACACCTAACATTGACATTTCTTGGTAAACAGTGGAGAGAAAGATTTAACGTGCAAGGCATAACTACACAATATGTAACCAGGAAATCTGGGCTCAGGTCATGGCTTCCCCATATGGCCAAATTGTGTGATCCAAGTCACATTGCTTTATTTGAGTATGAATCATTCATTTTTCTTGATCAACCAATTTCAGAGCACATTGAAGTACCATATTTCTTAAGACTATAGCCCAATTATAGGGGAGTAGGTGTAATTTAGAGGGTCAAGATGCCGCCTTTGGAACCTGGGGACCCAGGGTTGAAAAATGACTGCGGCGCTAGGCCCACAATCATGTGATTTTGGGCAAATCACTTAATATCCCTGCTCCTAATGTGTATAAAAATGTATTTGTGTAATCTCCACTTGATGTGCATGATCTACGATCATCTCCCAAAACCTCATGTAATGTACAGCACTCTGTTGCTTCACAGCTAGGTTCACGTTATATAAATGCCAATACATACAGATATACAAATAACATGACACTCTGATATGCCTTGGGTAACTCTTCACAATGTTGTCAGAGCATGGGGATGTTCAGGAATGTTTCATACTTAAAAAAAATATTTTGTCAATAAATGTCACTCCATGCAGTGATTTAGTCGTATACACGTAATTGAGACAGAAATGTTGGAAAACATTTTTTTTTATTTTAAAGAGTAATTATCATTTTTTTCAAGACATTTATTGCATGATTTACATGCTGAATCTTATTATGGCTGGCCCTGCGCTTTGTTTCTTGGATCCGTGCCAAACCACTAGCTTGGCTCTGACTCAGCTCTTTTCTTTGAATTTGTTGTCACTCCAACCACTACCCAGCATCTGCTGTCCTGTCCTCATAACAACTAAGCACCCATTTAACATCTACCCCAAGCATGTGGTAAATGTATGCAGATTTGAGCCCCCAATTTCCACCAGTAGATGGAAAAAACACATGCGATTCTGTAACTTGTTACCGAATCGTAGTTTGGAATTGCGAATACATACTAATTTGGTATTCGGAAGCAGCTTGTTTAGGGCGTACGTCCTAACACTGAATCACAGTGGTATGTAACAACGTTTAGCGGCCAAATGGATTCACAAAACATTAGCATTTAACATGTACTTTAGTTAGGTGGTAACGCATTCGCGAACGGGAAGGGGTCCCCAACGGATGGCTTCCCATTTATGAATGTTCGTAAAAATATTTTTTAAGAGCAGGCAGTGGTGGCCCTGCTAAATCAAAGAAACCTGTTCTTTTTTTTTTTTATCCCCTTCACTGCGGGGGTAATTCCCCACAGTGCGGGAGGGTCGGGGGGTGAGCGTGGCGCCGCGTGCTCGTGATGAGACCAGCTCATCATGAGTCACGATGGAGCTGTGCTCATGATGAGCTGGTCTCGTCACGACCCCACCCACTGATCAATCGGCCCGCACAGGTGGGGAATTAATCGCGCGTGTGCGGAGCGGCGCCTTTATGACGAGACCAGCTCTTTATGAGCACAGCTCCACTGTGACTCATGACGAGCTGGTCTCGTCACGAGCACCAAAGGGGTTAAACACAACTTGTTTTCCTTTAAGTAAAATGGGCTGCATTTAAAAAAAAATATTGCTTTATTTAAAAGCAATCACAGACATGATGGCCTGGTGACCCCAGCAAGCCACCAACCTTGTGATTTTAGCAATTCCAAATAGGTCGCAAATTGCAACCTACCTCATGAATATTCATGAGGTATGTCAATTTGCTACTTACTAGAAATCGCTAAATTCAACTCTATGAGTTTCATACATTAGAAATAGGAATTACCTAATTGCGATTAGCAGAGAATCGCAATTAGGTAATTGCTATTCCTAATATTGATGCATATGGCCCTATATATTTCTAACATAGCAGACTCTTTGCAAAAATGTCCACAAGAGGGGCAATCCGTTTTTAGAAATATCAAATAAAGGAAGATGTGGTACAATGATCAAATAAATCAGATAACTTACTCAAATTCATCAGGAATAAAATCACCAAATACATTCAAGAAAGGAAGCTCCGCTCCAGATTGGCACCTTGCCTCAAAATCCCAACATACAAGAGAAAAATCATAGGTGGCACATTATTCTCTGTTCAAGCAGCCATACTATGGAATTCATTATCCCTAAAAATAAGATCCACAGATAGCTATCTTATTTTCAGAAGACTACTCAAGAGTTTTCTCTTTCCTACGTAACCAGCATACTCAAACACAAATGTACAGCATGTCCTTGTGTATATAAACATTTATCTCCTACTGTAATAAAATCATCTTACTCTCTGATGCACTACTCTATATTTCACCCTAAACCTCTCTCAATATATCCTCTAACTCCACTCTCTGACTCATCCCAGACCTCATTCTTCTACAATGATCTCCAAAAAAACCCTTCTAAATTCTTCCCTCACCTATTCCTCCCTTGACTCATCCCAAAGCCCATTTTTCTACTTACCTGACTGCCACTGCCACGCCACCAGCGGAGCCGTGAGGGAAACGGCGGCGGCGCTTACACCGGGAGGCAGACCGGACCGGACCACACTACCCAGCAGGCTCTGGGGCGGCAGCGCGCCCCTGACGCGCCAGAAGCGCCCGGAGGCGCGAGTAAAAGGCTGACCCCCGCGAGCATAGTGGGGAACACCAGGCGCTTACCTGACTGCCACTGCCACGCCACCAGCGGAGCCGTGAGGGAAACGGCGGCGGTGCTTACACCGGGAGGCAGACCGGACCGGACCACACTACCCAGCAGGCTCTGGGGCGGCAGTGCGCCCGTGACGTGCCAGAAGCGCCCGGAGGCGCGAGTAAAAGGCTGACCCCCGCGACCATAGTGGGGAACACCATGCGCTTACCTGACTGCCACTGCCACGCCACCAGCGGAGCCGTGAGGGAAACGGCGGCGGCGCTTACACCGGGAGGCAGACCGGACCGGACCACACTACCCAGCAGGCTCTGGGACGGCAGCGCGCCCGTGACGCGCCAGAAGCGCCCGGAGGCGCGAGTAAAAGGCTGACCCCCGCGAGCATAGTGGGGAACACCAGGCGCTTACCTGACTGCCACTGCCATGCCACCAGCGGAGCCGTGAGGGAAACGGCGGCGGCGCTTACACCGGAAGGCAGACCGGACCGGACCACACTACCCAGCAGGCTCTGGGGCGGCAGCGCGCCCGTGACGCGCCAGAAGCGCCCGGAGGCGCGAGTAAAAGGCTGACCCCCGCGAGCATAGTGGGGAACACCAGGCGCTTTCCTGACTGCCACTGCCACGCCACCAGCGGAGCCGTGAGGGAAACGGCGGCGGTGCTTACACCGGGAGGCAGACCGGACCGGACCACACTACCCAGCAGGCTCTGGAGCGGCAGCGCGCCCGTGACGCGCCAGAAGCGCCCGGAGGCGCGAGTAAAAGGCTGACCCCCGCGAGCATAGTGGGGAACACCAGGCGCTTACCTGACTGCCACTGCCACGCCACCAGCGGAGCCGTGAGGGAAACGGCGGCGGCGCTTACACCGGGAGGCAGACCGGACCGGACCACACTACCCAGCAGGCTCTGGGGCGGCAGCGCGCCCGTGACGCGCCAGAAGCGCCCGGAGGCGCGAGTAAAAGGCTGACACCCCTCTCGCCCCGCGAGTCGCGCCCGCGGGAGAGCCCGTGGCGAAGCCCGGGCAAAGGGCGGGCCCTCTGAGGCCCTCAGAGGTCATCAGTGGTCGGGCGGGCCACCCATCTAACGTCCCCTATCAAGGTGAGCTCTCAGCTGTTATAATGGGCAAACGTAATGCTATAAGCAACACCACAGACCTAGTCACTCAGGACGCTGAAACCTCAGCATCTCTTTTAACGTCATTTGAGACACTTATAGACACTGCTTTTAATGAGATAGCTGAAACTGAGAGGAGGCTTTCTATGGGCTCACTTACTTCTGGGACAACAGGTAGCCCAAATGATAACATGCATATATTCCCTGAAGTCATTGTGGTAAAGTCAAATCCTGTTGTCAGTTTGCCCGTTGTATCTGAAGAAGATGGAAACACTAGTATTAACACAGCCCCAGTTGTAGTTCTGGATCCCGTCTCACAATTATCATTACCAACAACCACTGAGTTTACTGAGACCATCGAGAATACAGGAGCAAAGCGAAAAAGGGGTCCAGTTAAGTCAACAATAAATAAAAGGAGGCAGCCCCCTAGGAGTAATAACCAACCAACACCACAGAGTATGTGGACCAGGGGGAAGAAACAAAAACAACAAACAGTATCCTTGCCAGATCAACCTCATCTGGGTGACACTATTGTTATAAATGACGGTACAAATTTTACTACAACTTCTACGCAGACAGATTCCCCCAACGAAAATAGTCTCCACTCTAAACCAAAGGGGAATCTTATCGAGACCATTGCGGACACAATTTTTAAACAACTAGAAGGTCAAATGATCATACAATTTAATAATATTTTTAAGAGACTTGACAGATTGGAAACCCTAATCAAAAATGACGATGCTAAGAGGAAAGGTACGGTGTGCCTAGATAAGATAAGAGGTGAACGTCTGCTAAAAGACTTGGAGTCTATCACCCGTGCCCTTCCCAGGGGCGACTGTACAAAAAACTGTAATCTGTCCACATCAAATGGGGTTAAAGAACCACAGGTTGTCACCAGTCCGCCAACAACTATAACATCTATGGCGGATGCAAACACAAGGAAAGGCAATTCCACTGTTTCTCTAAGAACATCTTCCACTCTTCAATCTTCCTCGTCCTCCACTGCCCCTAGTGCCCCTAAGATCAATCAGAAATGTAATTCTGTCACAGGCACGACCAAGCAGAAGGTTCCCCCCAATCCCAGCCAGAATAAGACTCCACATGAGGACAATAGGCCTTTCAAACATCAAGGCCCTGCCCTACACCTTCCACCTGAGGCATGTCCCTATGTCTTGGTTCTGGCTGGCATTCCACCTCTTAGGGAAGGGCAAGGAGAATCGTGGGTTCAATTGCACAATAAATGCATTGACTGGTTAACTAAGCATAAGGGGGTCGGCTATGACATATCGAAAGAAATCATATCTACACGCCGAGTAACCTGGGTCGGTCCTCTTTTTAAAAACATTAATGGGGACTGTATTATAGTCAATTTCAGGAACCCAGGCACTGTAAAATTTCTGTTAAATAAGAACTTTGTTCAACCCGGCCCATCCACTGTGGTGACCCCTTTACCTCTAAGTTACTTCTATCGACCTCCACACAGAATGATGCAGCCACCCCCTGTATTTCCGTTGCAAAACAGGTTCTCAATACTTCGCGATTTGGGTACCTTGGACTGACTGTCATCTACTGCTGAGGAACCAATTGTTGCGGCCCCCTGTTTTGTCTACAAGGTGGAAATTTCATCTGAGGCACCCTTGACATCATCTGACACCACCTTGCCTGAAACCCCACAACTTAATCAACTGGTAAATAAAATAACAGTACCCACCCAAGAAACCAATCAGGATATCTGCCTAAGGCCCGATAAAAATTTGTCAATCCTTAGTTGGAATATTGCTGGCCTGAAGGCAAAAATGGAAATCAAATCCTGGAAGGACTGGGTTAACTGTCACGATGTATTAATGTTCCAAGAAACCTGGTGCACAGATGACTTGCTATTTGAAGGGTACAGTTGCCATAATAAGACTGTATTGGCCCCCCCTCTAGGTCGACCAAGCGGGGGCCTTTCGATTTGGGTCAAAATCTCTGGGGAAGCTAAAGTCGAAGCACTTCAAACTAACTGTCCAAGCTTTATGGCATTGATATATAGTAAAAGGACAAGGCTATGTTTGGTTAATTTCTACAATAACGATTTTTTGTCCCAACCAAATTGCAATTTTATACTTTTGTTTGATTTTATTGATGAAATCATGGAGGGACAGAAACACGGGAAATTTGATGGTATCTGTTTAGGAGGGGACTTCAATGCACATATACATTCTAGAAATCCCCCCTGTAGAAGAGGTGCAGAACTGTTGAATCTCCTTGCAACCAGAGAACTTGTAAATTGTATGGAGCACGTTGGCACTGAAACAAGCTCTGCCCCGTTTCCCACCTTTATTGGCCATGGGTGTGCCACCACGATTGATTATATATTTGTTTCATCTTCCATTTCTGATGTTTTAATTAAAGCCGAGTAGTGTGCAAAGTATATAGCGACCACTATCCCATTGTAATCCATATACAGCTTCCTGGGGGTAAGTGTTCACAAAATGAAATAGGTGCTAGAAACTTGGAAGTTTCAACGGATAAATTGAGGGTAGTTTGTAGGGGCGTAGATAACAGGGGAGTTCTGGCAAAGGTTATTAAAAAACACCCAGCCTTGATCGACAATTGTCTCACCTTTGATGGACGAGGGGATAATATAATTAAATCTTTCAGTGAACTCTGCTCTGCCATAAAAAGTGAGATCTCTAGACCGGCACCCAGGAAACTTGAGGAAACACCTAGATGGTTCGATGCCTCTTGCTCTAGAGCAAACAGGAACTTAAGGGCTGCACTTAAATCTGAACCAAGGGATATTCCCCAAGTTAGGTTGCTTAGAGCAGAGTATAAATCTACCCTACGTATTAGATCAAACAAATTAGTTAAGGGCCATTGGGAAACCCTTGCACGTATGGCTGACCTCAAAGACACCACAGGGTTTTGGAAGGAAGTAAGGAACTTAAGACCCTTAGGTTCGAATTTAACAGCAATTAACTGCAATATCATCGGGCCTGTGTGGGTTGACCATTTTTCTAAAATTTATGCTGCATCTGACAACCACACAGCAACCCCTTCCCCATTAACCCCCCTAAACATCTCCTTGTCTGAGGTCGAGGACGCCATTAGTGAAAGTGCAGGTAATAAAGCGCCGGGTCCCGATGGCCTATCGATCGATCAATTAAAGTGTGAACTTAACTTTTGGGCCCCACTGTTATGTAACGTCTTTAATAACTTAACAAATGAATCCATCCCCGAAACATGGTCGTGTAGTACCATTGTACCTATTTTTAAAAAAGGCGACAGGTTGGATCCTGGGTGCTATCGCCCTATATCGTTAATCGATAACACCCTGAAAGTCCTGGGCAGGGTCATCTTTAAAAGAATAAGAACTTGGGCAGATGAAAGCAAAATACTTCACCCTAGCCAGCTTGGTTTTCGCAGTAGTGTGGGCACGGTGGAACAATGTTTAAACTTGAGTCTGATTATGGCAAAATATAACACTGCTAAAAAATCCCCCTTATATTTTGGTTTTATGGACTTAAGTTCTGCATTTGATTTTGTCAACCGCTCCCGTTTATGGTCCACCCTTCTTAATTATGGTTTGGATGATTATTTGGTTTACTTTTTAGCTTTTTTACATAGTGACTTAAGAGCACGTGTGCGCATTAATCAATCTGGCGAAGTGTCCAACGACATCAGCATTGGCAGGGGGGTCAGACAGGGATGTGTGCTGGCCCCCCTGCTTTTTATCCTTTATATTAATGATTTGAGCAGCTCCCTGAGCACCTTAACAAATGATGTACCTTACGTAAATGGGGTCCCTATACCCACTCTTCTTTACGCAGATGATGCGGTCCTAATGGGCCGCACACCTAAGGCACTGCGCACTTTAATTTCAGGTTTTGTCCGTTTTATGGCTGACCTAGGCTTGACCACAAATTTAAAAATATCTCTCATCATGTGTTGTGGCCCCAAAAAGTATAAAATTATCGAGATTAAATCAGGGACAAACGTTCTGAAAAGCACTTGCACTTTTCCTTATTTGGGGTTCCTGGCAACCACACGTTTCTTATGCAAGGAACAAGTTGGGTAAAGCGATAAACTGTGTTACTTCTTTACGACAACCCAACCATGCTGATGTGATTGCACCACTAGTAAAGATTTACCAAACCCAATGCATCCCAACCGGTACTTATGGCGCCGAGGTTTGGGGTTATACAAATTGTACCCATATCCAGACCGAAGAAAACAGGTTCTGTCGGAAGGTGCTGGGTGGGGTTATCTGTTCCCCACACTATATATGTCACAGTGAATTAAACATCCCATATATAGAGGATTTTATTAGATCTGGACCAGCACTCTTCTGGCTAAAGATATGGATTAACCCGGCTGCCTCTTTGACCCGTGATATAATCCTGGATTGCTTGAAATGTGACAGGGCACATTGTATTCTGTGGTTAAAAGCTGTAAAAGAATGTTTAGATAGTGTAGGGCACGGTTATTTGTTTACTTCACCCAGTCTAATAAATCGCTCACATAAGACTATTATCCAAAGGGCCTTATATCTTTTGTATAAAGAGGAGCGGGAAAGGAAGAATTTCTCAAAGTGTACTGTTACAAAATATATGGGTTATTTCGAATCCTTAAACAGTCACCCAGGCCCTCCACAGAGATACCTGCGTTTACATCTTGGTAGATGGAACAGGAGCCTACTGTTTCGCTTTCGGGATGGGAGTATAGTAAACTTATTGAACTTCCCCCTGGGTTACAATAAACATCTGGAAAATTTAGTTTGTCCATGCAACCCAAATATGAAACAGAGTCTCATGCATTTTTTGTTTTTCTGTGATTTTTATAAATTGTTTTCCGCTCACTATCTAATGCCCTATTGTCGAAAAAATAAGTTGTCTAACTATAGAACTGCACTGAGGATTTTATTACTACTGGGCTCAGATGAAGTAACCCTCAGAGTGAGCTGTTTTCTTAAAGCTGCTGTTCGATCACGAGCCACTTTATATATTGATGTATAATGTTCCGCACATTGCACTTTAGCTCTATGCACTTTACATTTTATACTTCACTTTGCACATTTTTTGCATTGTTTGCACAATACTGCTCTGGATTTATTAACGTTGTTGCTATTTTCTTTACTTGTTTTTAAATAACTTTTAAATTGTATATACTGCTGTTTTTAACAAAGAGGGACATTTATGTGTTATTGTGGAAATGATTGACTGAATTATGTTCTATGCAGGCTGCTATATCATTGTACTGTACTGTTTGAAATTGCAATTTGTATGTACTTTTATGGATGTTTTTATTCCGAATAAAGATCTTTGACTGATTACTATAATCTCCCTAATCTATTTTTAGAGATTCTTTCCTCCATCTCTCCTTATACTCATCTCACTACTATGATTTCCCAATAAACACTTTATAGACTCTTCCCTCTTCTATCCCGCCATTGCTCTCATTATCCTTTTCAATCCAACTAACAGAGTCACATGTTCACCACTCAAAGTAGCTAAAATTTCACTATACTAATCCACCACTAATCCTTTTTGGGTTCCAGAGTATTGTGCCCCTTGCCAAAAAGCACTTTGATGCCTCGTCAGGGGTTGTAAGCGCTGTATAACTGCAATTACAATACAATACAATACAATACATGGGCCGTAGGGAATGCATCCTATGCAATTTCCAGGTAGATAGAGGAATGAGTGAAGATATCCTATAATAAAGGGTCCAGGTCCACATATTTTCTTGCCAGGCACACACTGTGGGCCCAATTTATAAACCACATTTATATTATGTGAATAATACAATAGTAATACTACTGACAGACAACAAAATGATATTCACTAACCTTCATGTGGAGACCTCCACCTCCACCATTCCTACCTTTTCTGTGGAGAGAAAATATTATTGCAATTCGAAATGATAATAAATAGTTTCACAAAAATATCATTAAATAACAATCAAAAAATATTCAAATAAAATAAAATAATTATTTAAACAACTTTTAAACAGAAAGTACGTTAAAAATATAAATGTGCTAACCATATTTAGAAACTAATAATAAACATATATTCAACAAAAACATTCAGCAAGTTGAATAAAAAATAAAAATAAAATATTCCAAAAATGTAAATATAAAACAAATTGGGGAGAGGAGTTGGCCTAAAGGCTAGGGTGATCGACCTCAGATCTGGAGAACCAGATTAAAGTCTCTGCAAGGGCGCACAACATCCTGTGATTCTGGGCAAATCACTTCATCTCCCCGTGCCTGACAAAAATGAATGTGTCCTCATGTAACGCAACTGGTGTTCATGTAAAGTGCTCTGATACCTGATACCTTTAGGTCAAGTTCGCAAATTATAATGTTCTATAAATAATTTTAAAATATTTGAAAAACACAATATAAACTAGATATTAACAATCCTAATTAAACAATAGGATGGAAAGTATTGAACTTTGAAGGATTTAGATTTTCTCTTCCAACTGCAATGTAAGTTAAAAGTAGGGAAACTGTTAGAATTTTGAAGGGTCAGATTTACGATTCCAACTCCAACGTAAGCAACAGTAGCAAAAGTGTTTTCACTTCGGAGAGGTCAGATTTACTATTTCCACTCATATACACAAGTGTGGCAGGGTTAAACTTTGGAGGAGTTGGATTTGCTATTCCTACTGCAATGTAAGCAAGAGTAGGGAACATAGTAGACTTTAGAGGGGACAAATGTACTATTCCCACACCAATCTGAGCACAGCAGTGAAAGTGTTGAACTTTGGAAGGGTCAGATTAACTACTTCCACTTAAATGTAAGCAAAAGTAGGGAAAGTGTGGGATTTTAAATGGTCACTTTTACTATTCCATCTCCAACATTAGCAAATGTAGAGAAAGCGTACCGCTCTTAAAAGTCAAATTTTCTATTACCACTTTAATCGGAGAAACAGTAGGGAAAATGTTAGACTTTGGAGGCGCCAGGTGTACTATTACTTCCTATTTCTTTTTACTATAAAACATCAAACATTGAAATATAAACCCCCAAAAATAAATAACATGTATTGAAAATAATACATTTATTCAATTGAATTAAATTTACAAAAACATGTTTAGTATGACAAATTTTGTAAATATATTAAAATAATTAAAATTAAAATGCTCCAATCTCTATTACCCTTAAAGACAAATGCCAATAAATAAGTAAATACAAATAATATTAACATAAATAGGAAACAAATAATTCACAAATGTAATAATTAAACAAACTGATCGACCAATTAACAATTAATTAAAATCTACAAACAAAATAACAATCAATTAAATGACATAATTATCATAAAAAAGTACACAAATTTGTAAGTATAAATTCAAACCAATAATTTACATTAACCCCTTGGCCGCGGCGGTAATTCCAATGGGGCGCTAGGGTGGAGGGGGGCTGCGCGGCGCCGCCATGCTCGTGACGGAACCACTCCGTCACGAGCCACGGTGGCGCTGTGCTTGTTTAAGTTTAAGTTTAAAATATTTATCAAGCGCAACGTACACCTGGGCGGTTTCTTGGCGCTAAATGGTTCCATCACGGTCCCGCCCGCCTGATAGAACGCTCAGCGCAGGCGCAAAATCAGCACCGCGCCGTGACGGAACCATTCCGTCAACAGCACAACACCACCGTGGCTCGTGACGGAATGGTTCTGTCACGAGCATGCAAGGGGTTAAAAAACAAAATCCCACTCTACTGCCTTATCAACCCAAAAACCTGCTAGGAAATATCGAAAATCACATAGCGAGATTGTGGGATCTTTCTATGTGGTGCCTTCTTTATACTGTGATCTATTTTATTCTTCATGGACCCATGTTCGAATACATTAGAATCCCAGAATCCACAGTTTTTAATTGTATATATATATATATATATATATATATATATATATATATATATATATATATATATATATATATATGTAGCACAATCCTCGAACCTCCACGCCAACAGCGCAGCGCGGCGAAAGAAGAGGGCAGACCCCACGTTTTCAGGCAGGATGATCTTTTTTATTCACGACCCTTCAAATGACGCGTTTCGAGTACCACGTACTCTTGTTCACACACCTTGTAAACAGTCTGCCTTTCAATTTATATGCTTTTTTTCCCTTGACCCTTCCTAAGGCCCACACCTCCTGTTGTGTGTCACATGACTGTTGCATAGAAATAGAAATGAGTGCAAACATTAAACACAGGGAATATAAACGACTGAAAATGTAGTGAAATCACAAATCATGATGATGTCAATTGAATAATAAACTGTTTGGGCATATAGTGTATAATACAATATATACAAAAATACAATTAACCAATTCATCGAAAATTCAGTCTTGGTGTTTAAAAAAACCAAAATGTACATAAAAAATCATTATGAACCTGGTCTTTTTTCCCAATAGATGTTCTTGCACAAATCTCTATACAGGTCTCTCAAATATCATGACTGCTTGAATGCAGAAACACTCGACCTGCGAGTTATAAAATTATCAAGTACTGGAAAAATCACTGCTTGAATGCAGTAATTCAAATATCACAGATATAAAGTGCATAGTGCTCATTATACACATTTGTAATCCAGTATCAAAAATATAAAAGATAAGGCCTATAATTCATGTGAAATTACATATAAGTGACAGCTAAATTGTGTATTGCCCATGAGCTGAAGTCTACAATATTTATTAAAATTCACAATTCATGAATTTACAATTTTATAAATACTAAGACCTATGTACAACTATTTACAAAAACTACAAGTGCCTAAATATGTACATGTATATATATATATATAAAGATAATATTGTAAGTTTTTCCCTGTGCACAATTTGACCACTTTCTAGATCGCAGATACTTAGGGGGACATTAGTATCCCGCCATACCATTGGGGAATGGGACCGCCCGCTAAGGGTGCGGCGGTCCCATACATTCCATTAGGATGCACCCGCCACACTGGCGGGTGCATCCCCCACTTTTAACATTGCAGCACCGCCCGCCGCAATGCCAAAAATGCATGTTGTGCTTTTCAATGCACAATCTGATAGGCACCGCGCGGTGCCTGCCACGTTGTACATTGAAATGCAGGGGGGTACCATTGGTACCCCCCATGTGCACCCCCACCCCCCGGAGTCGATGGGGGCCCGCAACGGGCACCCCAAGCAGACTCTGCATGCCTTTCCGTGGCATCATTGAGGCATTTCAAAACCCACATTCTAATATGGCTGGCACCACCACCATATTGAACCCTTCTCCGCCCAGTTGACATGTCAACCGGGCGGAAAAGCGGCGGACGGTCTTTCCGTCCGCCGCAGACCACCCAGCCATTCTAATATGGTGGGGGGTCATTTCTGCATGGATGGCGGGCGGATCGCCCTCGCCGGGCCGGTGGGCGGATCGGTGGTGATCCGCCTCCCATCCTAATGGGGCCCTTAGTTTTTTGCTTAATCGCCATTTATTGAAAGAATTAATTATATTTCTGTATTGCACTCTTTCCGAGAGTGAGTATTTAATTATATTCTGATGGATATTTTAAATTTATTAATCTACTGGTTAGAAATTGGTTAGCCAGCCTCAGAGTCCACTCTGAAACTTGCTCTACTATAATTTTCTCACTGGTGGGGGCCAGATGTAGGTATCCAAATACCGGTCGATAACGGCCGAAAATACCAATTTTTGGCCGTTACTGACCGGTATTTGGATACTGAGGGCATGTCAAAAAACAGATTCGGTAATTTTACCGAATCTGTAATTTTACCGAATCAGTAAATGTACCAATTATGATAAAATTACTGATTCTGTAAAATTACCGATTCTGTATTTTGACATGTAGGTAGCACTTTAAACAGTGCTACAGGGCTTTACGGATTCGTTAATTACCACCAACTATTAGTTGGTGGTAAATAACGAATTCCTATGTAAATGCAAATATGTGCATTTACACCTGTGCCATGTGACACACATACATGCCCTTAGGGAATGTATGTGTGCCACATGGCACACAACCACTAATCAGGGGTGCAACAGGGTGTCAAAGTGACACCCTGCCACCCTTGACTATTTGCCAATTTTATCGAATCTGTATTTACCGATTCTGTAATTGACATTCATTCCTATGGGCCTCAAGGCCCATAGGAATGAATGGCAATTACCAAATCGGTAAATACCGATTCGGTAATTACCGAATCTTACCGATTCCGTAAAAAATACCGAATAATTACCTACATCAGATTTACCAATTCTAAAATACCGAATTGGTAAAATTCGGTATTTTAGAATCGGTAAAAATTATTTACCTACATCTAGCCCTTAGTTCTGTAGTAGCATTCTCTACAGACCATTTCTTTTGTAGTATGAACTATAGAAGTGCATCCTATTTCCCTTTATGTTAAAATTAATTAATTTACAACTTAACAAGTTTACAACTGAGCTAGCTAAACACTGGTATTATATAAATCTAGGTTTGTGCATGGAGGACTTCCTTCAGAGTGTAGGTGGCTCGCCCAGTACTGTCCAAGACAAGTGAGAAATCACAATTGTAACACCGAATCACAGATAAAGTGAATGCTTTGTTTGCACACCCCAGACCTGTGGATGAGTGCAAAAACGGTTTCAAGCCCTCGATCGTCATGTTCAGAACTTGTTTTCCAAACACAGGCAGGAGAGCCTGTCCACTGGTGGCTGACTTACTCCTGAATTAAAACTAACTCCCTGGGTGAAAGAGGTGCACAGTATAATGAACAATGAAATTGATGGGTCTGAAGAAGGAACAGAGACTGTAGGTGTAGAAGAACTAGATAAAGTGCAAACAACGTAATATCTTATATGTGTAAGCATTAAATAAAACATACAACTACATATCTTATTGAACTGTATTGATTACGTTTTCCATTCCTTTTATATATTTTTAGAACAGATGTTATTGCCTAATAAATAGAATAGTGTATTACAAGATGTAAGGGCATAATTATGGTTTTGCACTTTTCAACCAAAGTGTTAATTCAGAGTAGAATAACTAATTTCGGAAGCACGAATATTAATGAAAAATTGTTGATATGCTCCCTAAAGTATACTCAACCTAAATAAATGTGCAGAAACAATAGGCATCTACTGCTATAGTGTATGTTTGCATCCTTCCAAGTCGTCCTGCAACAGACGATAGCTGCATTCTTGAGCGAACACATAATGCTACCCCTGTATGGTGTAATGTGCCCTGAACTCATTCATGCTCCTTACCCCACCTCACCCTCCAGCCCACCACTGAGCCCAGCATACAAATATTCAAAATGTTGTAAAGTAGCATACACAGTGAGGTGTTTTCATCATTAAAATCATGCACAGGAAATTACTCTTTATTGCTGGTTCAAGGCACTTATTTTACCTTCCACAGATTAAACACATAATAACATTGTATTACATCTGATAATTGAAACCAGATTCATAGATTCAGAGCACCTCCTGTACTTACACCAAAAACAGAGACAATCATAACCCTGTTTTAAAAATATACGTATAAGGGCCTTATTATGAGTTTGGCGATGCGGGAGAGAGACTGTCCTGCTCCCGCACCACCAAACCCGAGTAGGAACTGCCCGCCAGATCAGGAGTTTTCTCCTGGTCTAGTGGGTGGTGCTTTGGTGTTCCTAGGACGGTGCCTATAAAATAGGCAACGTAATGGAAACTTCAAAGGCAGTACCTGCACGGCATGGGCTGCCGCAGTGAATGTGAATTGGCATTTCTTAAGCACGAACTGTCACTCCGCAAGGAGTATCCTGGCGCTGAGGAGTAGACATTGAGCACGGGTCCTATAGCATCCCAGCTTATGTTCTGACTAAATTAGTGCAAGGCAGCGGGCATCCGGAATGTTGTATATCCATGTCGTCAGTGCCTTCCTGTAGTCTTAAGTTGGTTGGAAAGGCATTCCACGCTTTGGACCTCAGGACAGCGACAGTTTTCCCTCCTTTAGTAATCCGTCTAAAAGAGGGGGATTTCAGGAGGTTGGCTGTGGGTGTCCTAAGAGTCCTGGTGGTGGTATATAGGGAGAACCATGCTGAGAGATACTTAGGTCCCACTTTAAGCATGGCTCTATAAGTGATTAAAAGAATTTTAAAAATAATTCTTTTATGAATCGGAAGCCAATGCAGAACTTTAAGTGCCGCAGATGCGGACGCTCTGCGTGGAAGCCTCAGAACAAGGCGTGCTGCAGCGTTTTGGACCACTTGCAGTCTTTTTATCGTGGTTTTGTTTGCTCCTGCAAGGAGGCAGTTGCAGTAGTCCAAACGCGAAAGATTCAGGGCTACTGTTACTGATTTCCTTGCAGGGAGCGGAATCAGATCAAAGAATTTCTTTAATGATCTTATTAAGCTAAAGCAGCTCCCTGCTGTGGCTAGCGCGTGGGATAGAAAGGACAACGCGGTATCAAACTGTACCCCCAGATTCTTAGCTACTTTAACCATGTCTGATGGGGCAGTAGTTCCCTCTGGCCACCACACATCCGGAAGAAAAGTTACATCCCTCCCAATGGGCAAAATTTCAGTTTTATCGGTATTCCATTTCAAATGGTTGTCCTTCATCCACTGTATGGCTTGCGATAGGCAGCATTTAAAGTTCACTTCGGCATCTGTAGTGTCGTTATCAAGAGATACAATCATTTGAGTATCGTCTGCGTAAGACGTTACTTCGATTCTGAAGGAGCTTATAAGAGATATGAGCGGGCCATATAGATATTGAACAACAAAGGGCTCAAAGAGGAGCCTTGCGGAACTCCTATTGTTATACTTTTCTCTGTCGAGAGGAAGGTACCTAAGGTTACAGCTTGTCTCCGATTAGAACCATTCTAAAACCGTACCTAAGATGCCGCTGCGTTCGAGTCTCTTTAAAAGGATGTCATGCGAGATAGTATTAATTGATTGCTTTATTCGGTTTTAAACAAAGAAAAACATGTAGACATCTAAAAACATGTCACAGGAAAATTAATTAATTCATTGTTAAAATCCGCAGAGTGATTCATGTTAGAAGTTAAAATTGACATACAAAATTTTTTTCTGTTAAAAAAGCATATAATAAAAAAAAATTAAAAATAGATCAAATCAGATTATTACAAATTATTTCTGTGTCGAATACAACATTTTAGGAACCTAGCTATATTTAAAGCAAAAAGATCACATTCCAAAAATTGGAGAACCAAGAGTACGGGTCGACATTCGCGTATGCCCAGGGTTTTTAGGATAGGTACTAGCCATCTCTTTCTTGGTTCAATGTAAAATTTGCAAAATAGGATGGTATGTAGAAGGGATTGAGGGGATGAACCGTCACAGGGACAGTGACTTAGGGAATGAGACTTGAGCTTTGGAAATGTGATAAAACGATGGAAGATGTTAAGTCTACTAGTCAAAAGAAGTCTGTCAAAACTAGATAGATTCCAAGTTAAGTATGGCTTGATTGTAAGGGATGTTTGTGTTAGCATAGAATGCTGCACTGAAGTTTTATGTGCTTCAGTCAGCAAGCGAAGCGCTGCTAAGTGTGCTAGACAATGGGATTTTAGCATCTTCCTTGGTATCATAGCCATTTCTGTTGGGAAGTGATAGTATTTCTCGAGCCCGAGGTCCGAAAAAAAACCTTCTAACATATTGTAGCCACTTGATCTTGTTTACATTTGCCAGAGCAACACAATCTGTCACTACAGATTGTGTGAAAGAAAACTTGTTTGACGTCCAAAGACGGTGCCTCAGGAGAATTGGCTGCGTCCTGATGATGTCTGAAATGTACGGCACGCCCAATTCTGTGTGGCAGCTAAATGTGGACGTACTTTGGGGGACTGCGAGTAAAAATCGTAGAAAACTATTTTCCACCTTTTGAATGGCTTCTACCTGTGCAGACCCCCATACCCCTGCTCTGTAGGTAGCTGTTGAAACGCATTTGGCCTGGTAGATGCGCAGCATCTCTTCTGGGGGGTATTTTCCCAGTCGCTGCGTTACGGCTACTAATGCCATTGTGGCTTTTAAAAACATCGATTTTCTTACTTCTATGGTTCTACTCCAAGTACCCTTATGATCGATTACGACTCCTAGGTAGGGATAGGTGGATGTATGTTCCATCTTGGAGTTGTTTATGTATATATCCTTTCCTTTTCTTAAGCTCCGACCTGAGGTCATGATAAAAGTTTATTTAATATTAATTTTTAAATCCAGGTTTGACATAAATACATTGTACCGGTTTAGAGAGCGTTGGAGTTCGAGGGGCGTACGAGCGATGATAACTGCGTCGTCCGCATACTGGAGAGCGGGGATTGGATGCTTCTTGACCTGGGGTAGGTCCTGGCACCCTTCCAACATGGCTAACTCCAGACCGTTAGTGTAAAGAGTAAAAAGAAAAGGTGCCAGGACGCAGCCCTGTCTGACTCCCCGCTCTACCCTGAATGGGGCGGATAGTTGGCCCCCCAAACCATACCTCACTCTTGCGGAAGCATTTGAATACATGTCCCGCAGGTAGTTAACCACAAAATGTCAATACCCATTAATATTAATATGTCCCAAAGCTTAGTATGGCCTACGCAGTCGAACGTAGATCTACGTAGGCCATATGTAGTCTTCCACCTTTCGCGTCCACATATTTGCTCTTAAGTAACGTTAGGTTGAGGACCTGTTCAATGGTACCCAGGCCTTCCCTAAAACCGTATTGGGGGTCAGATATGGTGTTATTATCTTCCGTCCAATGCTGAAGACGTTCTAATAAAATGCGTCCTGCAACTTTGCCCACCGAATCTAATAATGAGATAGGGCGATAGTAAGTTGGACTGTTGCGATCGCCCTTTTAATAAATCGGAACTAAGATGGATTCTGACCAAGAATCCATAGGTCCGACTTTCCCTGTGGCCTCAAGAACTCTAAGGATTATTAGGCCCCAAAGATCCATCTTAAATTTAGTCGACGGGCACCCTGTCGGGCCTGGGGCCTTGCCTCCTTTGCTGGCTATTAGTGCATGGTCGACTTCGGCCAGGGTAAAACCTAGGTCCGCTACAGTTGGGAAAAACCTTGAGCTGTCACTGTTATTCCCTTGGTTTTGGGGGGTTTGGGTGTTACTGTCAGATTGACCAAAATTTTACGAGAAGTGGGCAATCCAATCTGTCTTGCTAATAGAGACTTCGATTTTGCTCGACTCTCTTGGGCCAGAGAGGAAAGGGGTGTTTATAACTTCCCAAAAAGCTGCACTGTCGTTAGTTTGACAGCTGGCATGAAAGGCTAACCATAGTTCCTCCTTTAGATCAGACTTTCTTTGACGTAGGGCCTTGTTGTATAATTTTCTGTAATGGTTAACCTCTATCTTATTTCTATTTGGTTTTTTAAGAGCACATTTAAAGTTGGAATAGGCTTTTGTGCTTGAAGAGTTAAACCAACCAACCGTACTTTTTCTTTTGCTTTTCGGTATGATGGTTAGGGCTTTGTTCACAGATTTCGTTATTACCTTGAAGTTGTCTAATATCTCCTGTGGGGAGGAACAATCCGCCAGGCATAAACTAATTGCGGAGATGGAAGTTCTGACAACCTTCTCAGTTGTTGTTACTGGGTCTATGCGTGCCCATTTTATAGAGTAGCCATTCAGTCTGTTCAAGGTTAGATTTTCCTCCGTGTAAAGGCTCGACGTCTTTTGTCTCCCTTGTACCATCTGCGCAGAGAAGTTACAGAGATTGGAAAATGATCACTATAAACACAATCGTGAGTTTGTTATAAAGGGGGAGGCCCTTATTGCCACAAATATAAAATCGATACAGCTCGAAGCTCCTCTGCCGTTAAATGTTGGACTTAGAGAAACAGAGGGAGACAGGAGTTTGTTTGCCAGTGCAAGTTGAAGTAGCGCAATTGTCTCATTCATACACGGCCGCTACGAGAGTGGGGAAAATGGGTAATGTTGTTTTCAAGCTCGGCTACCACTCCGCATGTGATGTTGTTGTTTCTTTCACAGAGTGGTAAGTTGAAGTCGCCACCCCATAAAATTGTGGAATTTTTCCTGTGGTTGGAGTTATTCAGGTCTAGAAGGAAATAGCGAATATCCTTTAAGATCTCTATGAATATTGCGTCCTGTATATTGTTATAAAAATTAACCAGCACTAGAAGGGCAGGGTTATCAGTGGCTTGTGAGATTATTTGATAGTTCTCCTCATTCTTAAGGGTGGTAATGTCTCTCACCTTAATTAAATTTGAAATATAGCCCACCAGCCCACCTTTTGCCCACCCTGATGTTGAAGGAATTGCGGATGAGAATTTTTTTTATAGCCGCTCAGGTGGATGGGTTGCACGGCCCACGTCGCCTGCAAACACAGGATATCGTAGGACCGTGCCAAGGTGAGCCATTCTTCTTGAGTGGACTTGGGCCGAAGGCCCGCAATGTTCCAATATAGGATAGTTAGAAATTCCTCTGTTGGAGAGTTAGTGCCAGGGTGTAGGCCTGAGGTAGTGTTACCTGTTATGTTGAGCGGCTATTATCTGTATCCAAACTCGGGGCTGAATCTAGATTGTTTAATCCCTGCAGTGGGCCTGGTGATTGAAGTTCAGTGCAGTGATTATCTACAGGGGAATTGTGTGCTTGTTCGTGAGTGACCAGGGTTGGGTTGAAAGGGTGAGTCAGATATGTTGTGTTGTGTACAGCTACCAGAGGGTAAGTGATCTTTGGAACATGAGGTCCTTCCCTACAAACTCCCCCTACTAAGGAGGATGAAGAACCCATTGTTACTTTTGATTGTCAGTCTACCTCTTCTTAGAGTGATAAAAGCTCGAATCTGTTGGTAGTTATTATAGAGCTATTTATTTTCGAGCTAGGCTTGGAGTCGGGTTTATAAAAAAAGCCAAGAGGGAGGGCCGTGATCGCTGTGGGGATAATGGATTGTTCCTCTTGATGGGTTAAAAGGGAATGTACCATTCTGGGCGTTCTGAAGTTAATAACGATACAATCGCCCTGAATGGATTTGGAAGAGGAACCCAGCCACCCAACTCTACGGGCCATCAAAATTTGGTTTGAGTGGTGGGAATTAAAATTCTTGTATTTCACCAACCAATCCACTACTTTATTGCGTAGGGAAAACCATGATTCGGTATGTCCTTTTTTTAGGGATGAAACCCCAGTTAGTACCAAAACATAAGGACATGATGCAGGTGGCAGATTTAGGATGTCAGTATTAGGTTGGGTAACTGGATTGGGAGGATTGCCACTGGTATTTTCCTCCCCTTGGTTATGTGGGTTTTCCACCCTGGCGTTAAACATTCTTGTGCGATCCTCTTTTACTGGGGTATTTGATGTAACTAATTGCGGGATCTTCAGTTGGGAGGGTTTTGGGGCTAGGGACGGTTGTGTGCAGAAATTCTTGTGAAGTGCAAAAGGGATTACATTATTTGTAGACGTTATGAAAGGTTCCAGACAAGCACTAATTTGGTCAACCTCGTGCTTCAATAATTCTACCTTATTCTCAATGCGGACAAATCTTTCTTCAATGAAGTTAGTCAGTTGTAAAGTCATCTCCCTAAACTTATCTTCCAACCTATTTTTTATGAGACCCTCTATAAATAATAAATAACAATGAGGAAGAAGGGTCTAAGGGAAATTTAGAGACCACCCAGAATAATATCCCCATACCAGTAATGCTAACCACAAGAACAAACTGGGGGTCTGTGTAGGAGCTAGAAGCACTCCAAAGCAAGCTACGAACTTCTGCGTAAGAAAGTTCGTGCTGGTAGAGCTAAATAAGTCTTACTACCTACATGCATAACAGGACAAACCTTCAGATGGACCTACTTAGATTGTTGGTAAGACCCATACAGAGAACATTGGATTCCCATCAAAAGTATGTGTAGATCAAATGTTATCATTTGGTCATCCAAGCAGGGATGGTATGTCTCTTGATCATCGAGACCAGTCCATTGCCCTTACTCAATTGGGTCGCACCCTCAATCGCTATGGTGACCATGGGCAAAGATCATGATGGGATCATGTGCAGTGCAAAAAACAAAAAGGGTAGTGAGTTAAAAAAGGGTAAAGGATCAATAAAGCAGACTATAATGGAAATTGTCCTTTCCCTCACTAAAAACAAGAACCGTGCAACAAAGGCAGTCTTAACCATATAACTGCGTATACAAAGCCAACATGTTTCAGCCGGCAGGGACAAGATCCCACGGCTTTCTTCAGAGCCAGAGTTCTAAATGTTTGCTACTGCGTAAAGAGTGAAGATTAAATTATTAAAGGATATACGTGTCCAGTCCAAAATTCACGTTCCTCTGTATCAACTGGTGTATCTCATATCTCTATAAAAAGAGAGAAGAAAAAGTAAGTCCTGTCTGAAGGAAAACACTGACGCTGGCTCTTCTCAAATAAGCCACTAAATTATAAAATTATTACTCACCCGAATTATGCAGGGAGTTTACCTCACCTCTCCTAGAACCCTGCTCAGGAAAAGGGAGGCTCCGCTCTGTAAAAGGCAAGGGAGGGGTATTGTAGGGAGCGGTGGACAGTAATGGTCTATCCCTCTCTCCAAATCAAAATATTACCCCTCAATTACTCAAGCCCCACAAAGCTACAAAGAGTCTCAAGTAAAGGAACTGGTCCCATGACCTCACGAGTTCCCAGCCACCCACTAAACGCTATAGCTGTTACAACTTTGCTTAGGAATGACTTAAAAAGCCTGGTTTACCACAATAGTAAGATCAAGTCAGGAATGACTTAGATAGGTAACCCTGTTTGTATCTTACAGCCTAACACAAATCTGTGTCCAGGGAAAGAAAAAACCAAAATACTATGTAGCCACTATCCTGTCCGTCGTTGCCTCATTACAGGATCTGAGCTGAGGGGGAGGCAACGATAGCAGAGCCCGGGAGGATTAATGTTACCCTCTATAAATACCCCTAGTTCTTGTTGGGCTGTTTGAGGGTTGTTAGTCAGTGTGCCTGACTGTACGTAAAAGTGGGTAGGTGATTCCTCAGTTTGTGTTTCAGTAGTGACTTTTCCCAACGAGCTAGGGGCACAACCGTTACCACCCTTCTGACTGGTCCCCAATAACCGCCCTTTTAATTGTTTAGTTTGTTTCCTTGTTTGGGGGCCTTTCCCTGCCATGGTAGAATGTTCTACCTCCTTCTCGTGAATTCTGGTACTTTGCGGTTGGTTGGGCGGGGAAGGGGGAGAGGGAATTTGGGTGATCACTATCTTTGGGGTTGGCGTGCCAATGTGTACCTCCTCCCTAGTCAAGGGAAACTGAAGGGGATCGAGTGAGAGCCTGCGCTCAGTTAGTATTATTTCATGGTTGAGGAGGGATTCTGCCCTGATCAAGAAAGCATCAAGGGTGCCCGCTGCACTTTTTTTCTTTCTGTATAAGGTTCGTTAAGAAAGAATTTTTAAATTTCGATTCGATTTATAAGATTGCTTGGGCTCTAGGAAAAATTCGACATCATAGAATATAAAATAATAGTTGCCCACAGTTGAAGTTCGACAAAGTTGTTCATAGATGAATAACATGTGAATATAAGAACTAAGTCAGCCACGAATAGTTCAACTGGTCGTGAGGGCGCAGTTCTTACCAGTCCTGGCAGTAATGTCAATCCGTTTCGTGGCCTCTGTCTGCCCCAGACGGCCCGGCGCCCGCCCGCGCGCGTCCCGCGATGCGGGAAAGGTCTGCTGAATAAATCCCCCCTGGTATCAAGGGGGAGGGGCTCAAGGTCCACCGGTCGCTTGTGGGGCGTGAAGTCCTCTGGCTGCTTGCCCCCGCTGGCCCACACACAGGAACCAGAACAAAGCGTCTCCTGCAGAGCGGGAGACGCAAGCTGCAAATGAAGCCCCTGATGTCAAGGGGGAGGGGCTCAAGGTCCGCTGGTCGCTTGTGGGGCGTGAAGTCCTCTGGCTGCTTGCCCCCGCTGGTCCACACACCAAGGAACCAGAACGAAGCGTCGCAGCCGAGAGACCGTGTAGGATCAAAACGGCTTTCTTACCCTTGTCAGACGAGGTTTTTAGCACCTCAGTAACTTCCAAGAGGGCTGATTCAGTTGAATGCTTCGGACGGAAGCCCAATTGTTGTGGATGGAGAATATTAGCTACTTCAATGAATCTTGTGAGTTCCTTATGCACAAATTTCTGTATTATTTTACCCAACACTGGAAGCAATGAGATAGGCCGGAGATTCGAAAGCACCGAGGGGGTCAATATTCTGTTTCTTTTTAAGAGGTTTTACCAACGCCAATTTCCACTCATCTGGTACAATGCCCGTACTTAGTGAGGAATTGACTATTGAATTTACGACAGGATTGATTATATCAATAATTTTGTGAAGGATCATGGGAGGCCATGCATCTATAGGAGAACCTGATTTACAGGCCCTGATGGCTTCGTAAGTTGACTCTAGTGCTACTGGATTATGGGTTTTAATTCAATGAGCACTGGGGCTAGGGGCTGGTTCAGTAGGATCATCCCTATTTTTACTGGGGCCAATTGGGAAATTCTTTTGAATATTGAGAATCTTTTCTTTGAAATAAGTTGCAATCTCATTACACAGAGTTTGTGAAGGAGGCAATTCCTTCTGCAACACATTGGGGTTAGTGAAAGATTTTACGATCGTGAAGATCGCCTTTTGATCTAAATTGGCCTCCGTTATTTTCCTTGAGTAGTACTCTTTTTTTGCAATTTTGATGTGGTGGTGATATAGTTTCCTGCTCTCTTTGTAAGCTATTCTATCTGCACTATTGTACAACCTTCTCCATTTACGTTCCTGTTGCTTACAGATAGAATGATTTGATGCTAGATCAGGCATGAACCTTTTGAGTATTTGATTTCTAACTCTTATCATGTTTCTCAAATGGCAGTAGCTCATTACAAACTGTTGTAAGCCAAGAGTGGAAACGCCACGCGCCCACCCCTGGGTTTCCTGTCATCGGGGGTATAAATGTTTGTGCATGTATGATCAGCTTTGAGTTGTCATCTAATTGCGCCCATTTACGTTTGGGTTGGGGGGCGGAGGCTGATGAATTAAAGCCCCTTTCCTGTGGCATCCCAATTGTCAATAGTACTAAGAAATGGTCGGACCAAATCAGCGGAACTGGAGTGTCCACTGATAGGGCTGTGAAATTGGAACAGACCCCATCAAGGATATACCCTGCCTGATCAGTTGGAGGCTCCACTAGTTGGTTTAGTGTAAGGAGCTCTATACTATGGAGGAAATTATACTCTCCTGGTGCAAGTCTCGATTCCAAGTGCAGATTAAAGTCGCCAAGCAGCGTAAAATTAGCATATCTAAGAAGTAGCCCACTTAGGATGTCTCCAAGTGAATCTATGAAGGCGGAGCTATGCCCTGGAGGCAGATAAATCAGGGCACCTGAAAAGGACCTGGCGGCGTTTAGGGAGATGCAAAAGCCTAAGCTTTCCGCACTCTTGATAGCATCAAGATCAAAGTTAGAGCAATGCAGTGAATCTCGTAGGATAATGGCCAACCCACAACCTCTGCCATCTAATCTATCCTTCCTGCAGATTCTATAACTGGGTGGGAGCGCTATTGCAACATACGGGTTGCACCAATCCTTCAGCCAGGACTCAGTGATAAATAAAAAATCAAGTTGCGGATCTAGGATTAAATCCTCAACATCCTGGCAGTGATTACTAAGTGATCTTGCATTAATTAGGCCTCCTTTGATCTTAGCTTTATGTGTTGTCGTGGGTAGGCTTATCCTATCTATTAGTGTGGAAGGGCCTGAAGAAAAGACCGATCTGCACTTATGACAGGAGCATGAGCCCCATAATCTTTCAGGTGCAACTTGGCATTTGCAATGTCCCTTAGGATTAAGTAGCTTCAGGGCCTTAGCACTATATGTCAACTGTGGTTGACATATAGTCCATGCCGTACCGTGCAGTCACTGGGGTGCATGCACACTGGGGGGGCACATGTTGTGCCCCCGGTGTGCATTCACATGGCATAAGGCACCAGGGGGCCCTGTAGGACCCCTTTGTTTCCTCACCACGACACCTTTCATGGCAGTCGCACCACCGTAAAAAGTGTGGCGTGAGGAAACTCGTAATCTGCTTGGTGGGGCTGCATCCCGGGGATGCAGCTTCGCCAAGCATATTAAGGCATCAAGACTGTCGCACCACCGCCAGGGATCTGTGATCCCTGGTGGTTGCGGTGGTCCCAGGGCAGCCTGACTGCCCTGGCCATAATAGGGCAGTTGGAAGACTGCCACCGCCGTGTCCACATGAGTCTGGCAGTCTTTGTACCACCAGACTCGTAATAATCCCCTTATTTTTTTAAAGATTGTCTTATAGCAACTATTAAGCAATATGTTAACTACATTGTTATAAAACACATGTGAGAAAGACAGAGCATTTCTACAAGTTAATCTCCACCACCATCTGTGCAAAGCAACCTAAAACAAAATCTCCAAAGGCAGCAAGTGCCAGTATTGCACAACTGCATAAACATTGCCATTTAGCAGCCCACAACAGTTCAATCTGTGACCTCACTCACTGTGCTTGCAATAACCACAAGCATCATTGTATCAGGTCTTCCTGCCTTAGCAATAGTGGCCACTGGAAAAACTCCCTTTCAGAGCAGTACTGCAGGCACTGTGTCCACCACTCAACCACTTTTGTTGGCAACCATTACCAAAAGTGTTGTGGATGTTCCAATGGCTGAAGGAGAAAAGGAAGTTGAAGATGAGTCAAATAGAGAAACACAAGAAGGGCCTGGCATATACTGGAGCCCATTAGGTGATCAGCCTATTTTTGCACACATTGCACCACCCAAGACATTCGGCCTCAGTTTTACACATTATGGCTCAAATATTACAGAGGATTTCCATCAGGGAGGAAAAACATTCTGCTTTACAGCTAAAGTAGCAAGAATTCACTTATTCCACCACTTATGCCACCACTGCAATGAGTAATAGGATGGAGATTGTGTGTGGCAACATGAGGCAGATAGTCCGGCTGCTACTACAAAATAGAGGAACAAAACACAGAGGATACAGTTGCAATGTGACATAAGGTCGGTTAAACATCAAAGATTGGTGCACCTTGGTGAATAAAGGTCAAATCCACTTATTTTTCACCACATGACATACAGTCGAACAATTCACAAGCATGGTGGAAGAAGGCCATGTAGTTGTTCTTTGTTCATTATCATTGTTCATACTTGTGCCCTTCAGAAGGGAGCATTGAGACAATTGTAGGTAGGCACATCTGTTTACCTTCCACAAGCTGAAGTAGCCATTCACCCCTAGTATTCACCTCTTCAACACCTTCTTAACAGATATCCACCATTAGCCCTTGAAGAAGGTCAGCACACATGGTGAATGTACAAGGGCAAGTGCTACTCAGGCAAACAATAGTGCAGGAGAAGCATCAATACTCTGGGCCTGAATTAGGTCTGGTCAGAATCGGTCCTGCCGTTGCTTTTTCAGTGGGATTCACCATCCGCTGACTTTGAGGTCCGTCCGTCCTATTTAGATGTTTGTGATTGCATAGACGAGAGACCACTACGGTCCCACCGTCACTGCCAGGAATTCTCGACAGCGTTGACAAAGGGATAGGTAAAAGCGACTGTCAGAGTTTTTCTGCTGGTCAAATCATGATGAGTCTTCCCGCTGATGCAACTGTGGTGGGGAACCCGCCACACCTGAGTTGGTGGAATGGAACTCATATAAGGTACAAACTCACCTTTACTCACCTTTCCTCCTGTATCCCCATGAGCCGATCCTACACGTCCAGCCTCTGCTGGTTGATCACAATACAAATCAACACTGTTGTTACAGGAACCCAAGGTAACCTCCCCTATTACCTGTTACCTGTTTCCACTTGGCTGTGCAAATATGCTCAGGACTCGTTCATTGTGTAACTAGTCGCACAAGCTATAGCATACCAGTGTGCAATGCACATGTGTCTAATGTTGACGTTTAAGAAATTTAAAGTAACACATCTTCATAACCACATTAGGTACATAAATGAGGTGACAGCTGCATTACAAAAATAAAAGACACTTGCCTAAAAAAGGATATCAAATCAGAAATCTGAAACACACCATGCATGTGTGGAAATAAAGTATGAAATTGTCACATGTAAAACATATGCATCATACATCATTGGGATAAGTGCTATGTAACCTCACGTAGAAATCGCACTAGACAAGGTGTAACTCTCCCAATCCCAATCAATGGCAATCCCAAATCTGAAGCACTCTACATATTCATCCATATAGCATTTCCTCTTGTCTAGTTCAAGTCCTGTATTGTATACGATTCATTTTGAAGATCATATTACAAGGTAAAGTGCATATGTGTACATACTAATCAGTAGTTAAGGTGAAACACACCTGTCATTAAACATTTCTCTACATCTATTTATAGGTGCAAGCGTTTGTTACTATGTTGAAAGGCTGCACCAGCCATACTCCAGCACATACTCTGTGAACCATAGGTTATACACTTTACATAGTAGAAATTTACGAAGTATGTAGTAGTTTCTGCTGTCGTGCTAAAGAAAAATAGGTACTACACATGTTACACTGAAACATTACTAGGACTCTAACATTTGCAAAGGAAAAATAATGCCATGACAAACTTGGTGAAATGAAAAATAGTTATTTATTCACTATGAGATAAGTCTCTCAACTACTGTGAACCAAGGCAAATGCCAATCAAAATGGTATCCTGTGCATAGGTGTGCCTCAACTTGCCTCCAATTGCCTCCCCCCCCCCGCGCCCCCCGGGAAGGGGCATCTAGTGGCAGAGCAGGCACCTCAAAGATGTTACTTGGGAGAGAGTGGTTGGGTTTTGGAGGGCTGTCCTTGGGTTTGGTAGGGGGAGTTGTTTTGGGAGGAGTGTCCTTGGGGTTGGAGGGATGTTTTGGGAGGAGTGGTCTTGGGTTGAGGAGGGGAAGTGTTGTTTTGGCTGGTGTGGTCTTGGGTTTGGAAGGGGGGATTGGCAGGAGTAGGTTGGCTTTCGGGATGGGGCCTTTCCTTTTTCTAGGGGTACCTTGGGGTGTGGTAGGGGGTTGTACTGTCCTTTGAGGGGTGGATTGGGATGTGGAAGTTATGGGTTGGGGTTGGAAGGCATACATGTGAGTTTGTGAGGGGTGGGTTAGGATGTGGCAGGCCTCAGGGCAAGGGCAAACAGAAGACTGTCTTGGGGAAAATGGGTAGCATGGTTAGGACAGAGGTGGAGTTGGGGGTAGAGGGAGTGGAAATGGCTGTTGTGCATGTGTCTGTTGATGGTGCAGGTGTATGTGGGTCTTCTGTATGTGGTGAAGGTGTGGGTGTGTCTTGCTTTGTTAGTGTGTGTTGTATAGGTAGGTGTGGAAATTTCTGTTGTTTGGGTAGGTGTGCTGTGGCATTGCTGGATGTGGTCATGGTGAATGTGGCTGTGGTGTATGTGGGTGTGATGGTGGATGTATCTGTGGTGGTGGGTGCAGTATATGTGGGTGTGATGGTGGTGAAGGATGCATCTGTGGTGGTGGGTACAGTGTATGTGGATGTGATGTTGGTTGTTGGTGGATTTGTCTGTGGTGGTGGGTGCAGTGTATGTAGGTGTGCTGGGTTGGTGGATGTGTCTGTGGTGGTGGATGCAGTGTTTGTGTGTGTGCTAGGGTGGCAGATGTGTCTGGGGTGGTGAGTGCAGTGTATGCGGGTGTGCTGTGGTAGTGGATGTGTCTATGGTGGTAGGACAGTGTCTGGATGTGCTGGGGCTTGGGTGGTGTCTGTCTGTTTGGAAGTGTGCCTCGTTTTTTTGTGTTGTTTGTGTTTGTGTGTGGGTGTGCTGCTTGTGTTTGTCTGAGTGGGTACGTGGAAACGTGTGAGTGTGCTTGGGACTCATCTGTAAGTAAGGAATTTGGATGGATATGGGGTGAGAGGTGGGGCATACGGTTGGGAGGCTGCAGTCAGTGAAGAGGCAACAGATTGAAAAGACCTCTGTAGGCCACACATAGCACTGTGAATGCCTTCCATTGATGACAATTCAGTAGTGCAGTCAGTGCAGGATGACATTCAGTAGTGCAGTCAGGCCTACAGAGATATTTTTGGGGGGGTCAATAGCCTTCTCACTCAACGGAACTGGGGGGGGGCAGAGGGTGTGGTGCCTAGAGAGAAGAAGATCCCAGCCCTTTTAGCGTGCTGGGTAGGCCACTGGGGGGAAGCAAGAAAGAGGGTGGAGATATGATTCTGCGTGGCGGACAAAAATGCAAGTGGAACTGTTGTATGTCGATTTAGATTCGGTATGTATTTTCAGATTCCTGCCCTTTTATAGGTACATTTCACATTGCCCTTATGTTGGCATAGATACCCAGTCCTTATTTAGGCTTAGTCCATGCTCCCCAAATACAGGCATGGCTACTTCCATTCGTTCAGCTACGTCACAACGATTTCTTGGAAAACCAGACACTTAAGCTGTTAGGGACTTCCCCTTGCTTGGATATTGAATTCTCTAAGAACTTATTTATTATGCATGAACATCTATTCCTTAGGGGTTCATTCATGACGTTCATATGCCCGACTTTAGGTCAATGCTGGCATTTCTAAACACCTTTAGGGTATAAAAATACCTTCACTTGCTATGACAAAGCCCAGTGTGGTTCGGTGCAGTTCGACTACCTACTTACTCAACGCTGCTCGCCACAGCAAGTCCCGAAGGATGCCATCTCCCCAGCTGACGCACTGACCAGTAGTTATCCTCCTCTTGCTGAGAAATCCAGCTCCAGTGTTTCTGACTCCCCTTGCGGGGTGTTGGGAAATCGAGTCCCAAGAAAGAGATACCAACCTCTCTCATTCTAATGTATGGAGCTGATTAGAACCTAGAGAAACCTTTGGCAGATTCTTGGCAAAACTAAACTTATGCTAAACAGCACCTACTTCTTCCCTCGTACTAGACCTAGGTTAGGTACACTGGGGTAGGCATATTTTAGAAGCACCAGTTGAGTAATTTAGCCTGTGGTATTTATGTATGTATTTTTATATATGTCATAGCAACAGACAATGCTATAAAAGTATTATTTTATATTACTGTTTACGCTGTATACATTAGACTTCGCATTCTGTCTAACGATTGTAGCAGTTCATATCTCTTGCATGAGAAATAAGACTGTTCAATAAACCCTTTTATTGAAATGCCTATCTCTCTATTTCTATGCAACTCTGTAGAAACGTAGCATGCACAATTAACTGAGTGAAATAGTTATCTATTGTTTCCACGACTCTGAAGATATTGTTATTGTTTCCTAACCAAATCTAACATCCACCTCTGAAAAATGTTTCATACTAACATTTCTGGCCATATGGCGAGGTCGCTAACCGGTGTCAGGACTTACAAGCTGCGCCCTTACCGCAGGTGCGCATACGCAGCCGAGCCCGTTAATTACTCGGTCCACCCGTACAGCCGAGCCCGTTAATTACTCGGTCCACCCGTGCAGCCGAGCCCGTTAATTACTCGGTCCACTCTGTGAACTCCATTTAACCACTGAAGGAGGGCCCTTACTCGTGTCATACGCTGACGTCATGAGTACGCGCGGGGTGGCTACCAGCCTAAGGACAGCGTGACTCCCCTACCCGCGCCCCTTTGCAGCACCAGTTATACCTGCCCCTGAAGTTCTAGGAGGGGCCAGTGACCCCTCCACCCCCTGGGCGGACACCTCCAAAGGATGATGCCGCCCCCTCAGACCTTAAAATAGCTGCTCACCGGTCATGACCTTACTGCATGTCCATACCCTAATAAATACGACGACCTGTGGAAAAAAGGACTAAAGGACAACTACACTATCTAAATCAACATGTCATGACATACCATCGTCAAGCTACTAGGGGAAAAAAGGCCTAAAGAAAATTGCAACCAACATTTTATGCTTCGACACCACTTCCCAAATGGGAAATAAATAATTAATACATGACAATACACACAATAAACAGGTAAACAATATGAACCACACAACATTGTAACCAACATTTATGCTTTAATACCACTTCCTAAATGGGAAATAAATAATTCATACATGTCAATCCCTACTACAAGACAGGTATACAATATACAAAAACACTGCAATGTTCCAGAGATGGTGGGTGGGGAAAATTAGGAAGCCCCGAGCGCGGGGCCCGACCAGTGTGTGGGAGCGTCCAGGCGACAAGAGGGCCACCTGAGCGCTCCCCCCTCCTTTATTCCTGGGATCGTGGGGAGGGGGCGCCCCCTCCCCCCGGCCCCCCAGCTGCCCGCCCCTCCGACCCGTAAGACTGCACAATGCCTTCCGGGTCAGGGATCGGGCGTCAGCCAGCCGGTGGTGCGGCGCACCCCCCCGCGTCATCATTGGACGCCGGGAGGTCACTCCCCCACCACCGGGAGGCAAGGGGAGAGGGGATCGCCGCACCGCCATGCGGGCGGGGTGGCCAAGGGCCCCCCTTTTCACATGGTCAGTGACGGCTTCCGCCCCCCTCCCTGTGGACCGACATCAACCCAGAACACATTGACACGGAACGTGATTGTCTTTGGAAGGCGGGGGATCGCAAGACCCCCCGGCCGTATTTATTAAGATACAAAATAATAAAATTATTAAACAAATGATACAATTTTATGCAAAAATATTCAGGAACATTAGATACAATCATATCAACAAGTATGATAGGCTAACCTTAACAAGATTCTAATACAGCTTGTTTCCTAACCGAATCTAACATCCTCCTCTGACAATTTTGGCATACCAACATTTCTGGCCATATGGCGAGGTCGCTAACCAGTGTCAGGTCTTACAAGCTGCGCCCTTACCGCAGGTGCGCATGCGCAGCCGAGCCCGATCCATGGGATCATTGCCAAGACGTCTATGGGAGTGGGAACAACCGTGCCTTCTACCCTATTCTGGTTTCTTCCCCCCTCTCTGACCTTGGTTACCATTTCTGGACCTGCACGTTGTCTCGGGATGGGAGGTGTGACCGCAAATTGCACAGGCATGTCTAAATTTACATGTGCCAGCCGGCATCGCACAGGAGCGCTTATTAAAGTCCCAGCACACACCCCTCCTTTCCCCCCCACCCCCCCTATTCTTCCCTGGGAAGTCATTCCCCTGCGCTGACCGAAAGGGCTGCTGAGGTTTTGCAGAGAACACCTTGACTGCACTGGTGGACTGGGCCGGAGCTGTGCTCCCTGAGAACTGCTTATGCCAAGACAAAGAGTCAACCTTGTCCCATGTCAATGAGGAGTCAAATTCCTTAGATTTCCTGAAATTAACATCATACTCTTTCCACGCCTCCCCAGGGTACTGCTCGTTCCACCCTACAATCCTGCTCTGGTAGCAAGCCATTGCTGCCTGTACATTAGGAGGGCGTTCGACGGTGATAGCCGTAAGGATCGAGAAGGCCCTGATCCAATTAAGCAAAGTTTCCTCCACCCTGAATTTTGCACACTGTACCCTCCATTCGCTAGGATGCATCCATTCTTTAAGTACTTTGGCATTTTCCATTTCCCTATTGTCCAGCAACAGAGAAAAAATATAAATATACTTTCCCGCCCAAACCATTTCTTTCACAGCCCGGGAAACATGTTGTGCTAGATTCTCACTACTGGACGGGATTGAACCGTCCCCCAAGAGAGGCAGAGCCACTTCCTTACAATTTCCGGACACTTGAGACGGTCCACCTTCGATTCCGTTCGGTTGAGCGGTATTCGCACCTGCAATTGAAGAAGAAGAGGGGCCGGCAGCACCACCAGCAGCCGTTGCTGCTCTAATTTTCTCAACCATCTTAGCCGCCTCAGGGGTATGATCCAACGTTGAGAGCAACATACCCCCCTTTTGCAACCAAGGCAATATGGCCGCTATCTGAGCTGTTAGTTCGGGCGGGACTGGAGCTTCTGAATCTGGCACAACTGCCGGCACTACCGGCCCCCCTGGGGGCACACCCGGTGGCGCTGATGGGCTAGGTACAGGGGCCCCCGGTGGCCCAATAGGTGCTGGCACGGGGGCCGTCGGAGGCGGCCCAACGGGGGCAGACGGGGCCGGCCCCACAGGAGGAGCCGGTGCCGCGGGAGCCGGTACTACCGGCTCGGGTGTAGGGGGATCAGCCGGAGGTGCAGGAGCGAGTGCGCTGCGCCTAGATCTCTTGGCCTTGCTCCTCCTAGGTGAGGTGTCGAAGTCCCCCCTCGGCAAAGGCGCCGTAATCTGCCGTTTGGGCCTAGCCTGTGGGTCCACAATACCATCAATCCTCTCATTCATGCGAGCCTCCAGATTGTCAACCTTACCCAACCTTTTATCAATGGCATTCATCCTACGCATCATGGCCTGCATCATCATCTCCAATTTCGTCCCCTTAGCTCCTGGCATTCTGCTGCCCACTGTACAACACTCTTACTGCCCGGATTCGCGACCCATGCACACTTGTACCTTCAACAGACGGAGGATACGCAGGGGGCTGTGAGCACTATGCAACTGCGACCGCAACACACCGGCTTGTCCGATTGTCAGGGGTGACCAAACTCTAACGTAGACCCACCCGGCGGCCACTAGAAGCAATGAAATGCGAGCCCCACGCTCTCCTCTTACCACCGACGTCCTGCGTGTTCCACGGTCCCGGTCAATGCTCCGTAACGTACGGTCCACGCTCAGACTGTCTGCTTCCAATGTCGCGCTCCCACACACCCCAAATAGAAGTTCTCACTTTGGCGCTGACCTGCAGTGAAAGGGAAAATATTACGGCTTTTTGAGTCAAGGCGCGTTCCCTTTCGGCGCTGTCCTCCAAGACTCGGCGCCCCCTTCAGCCGCTTGACCGCCGACAAACAACCTGAAATACAAGAAAAGAAAATTAGGAAGCCCCGAGCGCGGGGCACGACCAGTGTGTGGGAGCGTCCAGGCGACAAGAGGGCCACCTGAGCGCTCCCCCCTCCTATTTTCCCGGGATCGCGGGGAGGGGGTGGCATGCCCCCTCCCCCCGCCCCCCAGCCGCCCGCCCCTCCGACCCGGAAGACTGCACAACGCCTTCCGGGTCAGGGATCGGGCGCCAGCCAGCCGGTGGTGCGGCGCACACCCCCGCGTCATCATTGGACGCCGGGAGGTCACGCCCCCACCACCGGGAGGCAAGGGGAGAGGGGGTTGCCGCACCGCCATGCGGGCGGGGGGGCCAAGGGCCACCCCTTTTCATTCTAGGGGAAACAAAGTTGTCATGTTAATGTGGTTGTCAGAAACGAATCCCTGCTTGTTTATAGCTGGCACACACAATTAAGTTTATTATATTCGATAGAGACCTACTGACCTCAGTCCTATGTCAAATCTATAGTGTGTATTATTCCAATGCGCAGAGCCTATTGGGAATATAGGACCTACACTACAGAACTGAAGCAGTACAATTCACCACCACTAGGGAGTGCTCGCTGGAGGATGCCTCAGAAGAAGATAAAAAGTCACTGGTGGCCTCCATTGCACTCCCCTAACCCTCCGGGCCACTGTGTTGATCTGTGTCGGGACTGAAACCACTGTGGCCAGATGCTTCCCTGCCTGTGTTGGCAACATCTCCTTTGCCTGCCCCAGATGATGCTGAAATGACATATACAAAAGTGTTATTGTGTCTGTGTAAACAGAACAGATCAGGACCTTTGACCTCAAAACAGTTACCAAGTTGTCAGATTTCACCTGCTTCAAGCCTCTCAGATTTTGGATCTACGTTAGCATAAGCATATGCATGTAGTCAACATTTTCAGAAGACACCTGGGCTCTCATTACGATGTCGGCAGTCGGGCCGCTGACAGCTATCGCTGTGGTCAGGGGACCACCTGGCAAGCAGTCGGGGTCTGACTGTCAAATTAGGATGATACCGCCAGGCTGGCTGTTGGAAAGTGCTCTTTTAAACTGCAGCTTGTGCTGTGGCCCAGGGAAAGGGCTGCAGCACAAGCCGCCATGTAAAAGAGCACTTTCTGCACATCCATGCACATCCATGCACATCCATGCACAGTGTGTCATGCACCATGTGCATCGATGTGAGTGGGAGCACTGGATGTGCCCCAGGACCAATTTGCAGTGGCCCACGTGGGCATCAGGCCCTGTTTGGGGCCCTAAAGTCCTTTCCGACAGCCTTTTCATGCCGATCGGACCACCATGAAAAGGCTTTGGGAAAGGAACCTCATATCCTGACGGCAGTGCCTGCCTCAGCACCGCCCACATTCAGGGATTGCGATTCAGACCCGTTGGGATCTATGATCCAAGCAGGGCAGCGGTCTCTCCTCCGACCGCTTGTGCTCTCTCTGACCGCCGGTATTGAAATCTGGTAGTCAAACCGGAGGGCTGGCTGTCTGTCGGTCGGACCACCACTGACGGCCTGTCAGTGGCGGTCCGACCGGCATCGTAATGAGGACCTTGGTCACAGTTATGTCTTCCCCACAATAGCACCCACATCATGTATGATGTTGGCTCTTATACATTATCATGTCTCCTCAAGAACTGATTCACAACTCAAAATGGTTGGCCTTTGTTCTAAAGAATTGTGAACTGATGTCACCTGAAAGGATATACACCAACAACACCGTTGTACTGTGTGTTCATTAGGCACTAAAGTCTGCCTACTTATCATTATCAATTAGTAAAATGTGAATCAATATCTGTCAACATGTACTGCAATGTACCAATATTAGCATACACTGAAAGCAGGTGTTACACCTCACGCAACATGTCTGGTGCACAGGTTGCCTTTTTGTAATAGGGGTTATAGAGGTTCTTTGTTGAGGCCTTACTTTGGGGCACTATGATTCCCCTTTCCTTTCCCCTTTTTTATTGTTAGCACTTACCTGAACTTCTCTGTGTTGGGTTCTTTAGTCTGTCATTCTTCCAGCAAGGCTGAGGGATGATAGCTGAGGGAGGATCATGCTGTATTATTTAAATTGCAAGAAGACTCGGTGCCCTGCTTGGCTTCGAGTCTTTAGTTTCCTGTGTCCACCCCACTTTCTTTGCTTCCAGATTCCTTGTTCCTATAGTCGGTGTTCTAGTGGTTGCAAGCTATTTCCTCACACTTCTGAATTTTCCTTGGTTCTAGCTGTGATTCGGTTTGTTGCTGTTGCCGCTATCTTGCCGGGGCAGTTACATTTTCCTCAAAAACTTCCATTTTGCCTTTTCAGATGCCCTTTTTCTTTACTCTCCCCTACACTCTTTTCATTGTGGTATGCTGCAAATGGCTATTGGTTCTCTTGGAGTCATCTTTTGTCTATTGTACTAAGTCTGGTGGGAAGAATCATGTCCTGTGATTGAGTTTTCCCCTGCATCATGCTGCATATCATTCCTGTTCTGAATTCCTGGAGGAATACAATATTTCCAAGGTCAGACAACTGATGAAATTAGTTCCTGGACCTTTTCTTTTTTGACACTGCAATTGTGACTGTGGTATTTTAAATACCTTGCTGGTCATTTGGCCACCTTTATCCTAAAGGAGAAGTTTTTTTTGTTTATCCATTTGTTCCCCTTGTGCTACCAGTCTGTTTTGCTGTACAGTCAGGGGGGATTGTCTTGCCTCCCAATTATACTTGCTGGAGTTTAATATTTCGGTGTGTGCGAGGGATCTAACACAGAGAGAATAACATGGACGGGGGCTCTAAGGGAGACACTTGGGTAGTTTATTAATGATAGTTTTCTATTTGTGTTTTCCTTATAGAAAGTACCTACCTCATATCAAAGGGGCGGGGAGGTTCCTGAGTTATCCTGTATAGAAAGCAACGGTCCCTTCATCCAGTGTGGTCGTCAAATTTCCTTCTCCTTTCTTTCTGAGGGTCGTTGGCAGCCACACTTATGTGTTCTCAATAGCAGTGTGTTAGAGCCGGTTCTGGGGAGGGCTGGTTGGTACATCTTCACTACCACAATTTGAGACTTTAATGTCAGTGTAACCCTGACAAAAGATTACCTTTGTTTGGACATTAGATGTTGGTAATACTCACTTCAAATCACTAAAGTATATGTTAAGTGTCAAAAATCATACAAGAATTCTGTACTGAAGTAGCTTAGCAATGTATCACATACAAGTTACATATCTATGCTGTATGAACCTAATATTTCTGGGGATTGACAAATGACTACTAAAACATAATGAAATACATGCCTTTGAAACATTTCAAATACACTTCAGTACAGAGCAAAACCATCTTCAAGTTTGACTTCTGTTGTATGTTTGTGAAATGGTTCCACTATATATGCTGGCTTTCCCAGTAGTCAAAAAATTGTAGGACATCACGCTAATCATTACATACAATGGTTCATATATGATATTTACCTCAGAGAGTGACCTTAATGCATTTCAACATATGACCATTGAGTTATGAGTTTGACCTGTTTCGGAGTTTTCCTGATGGGATACTCATACATACATACATATGTGTGATGGAACATTCCATCTTCTAAAATACCTTCAAGTTTCCCTTTTTACTCCTTTGTGGATAGTTCATCTGAACATGATAAAGGACATTGAGGAATGGGTTGGGGTATTTGGTCCTCTGTCACCATTGTGTACACATTCCTGTCTGTGTTTCATTAAAAATTGTATGCCTATCTCAGTTATTTAGCCAAAAGCAGACTGTCTTACACACATATTTGTGAAGCAATAAGACATTATGCAAATCTGTCACAATTTAAAATGTAGGAAACAGTATTTCTGATGCTGAACATATTTTGGAAATGTCTAGCTACCACTTTGTAGCCATCAACTCTGCTGTTACTAGCCATGTAGGATCACATGCTCATTCTGGTGTGTGTAGAATCCCAACTACTAATGTGACAGCTGGTAAAACCGCTGTATCATAAGTGTATCATAAGTGACTAGCATGCTATTTCACCTGTAATAGGGATAACATGACATCATCCTCATCAGTGAAGGAGCATCACACTTGACAAAATAAAGACCAGTTGCCTGTTTGTTACAACTGTCCCTCATTACAACAAACAACATGATGTATGTGTGGAGTTTAGGCAGCTATGTGTCTGCTCCAAACAGTCCTTTGGCCATGGACAGGAATCAGGTTGGAACATTACATAAAAACAAAAGGCATAGTACATCATCATGCACCCTGTACAAAACTTGCACTATCAAGTACTCTCCCTGAGCGTTGGACATGGGTCACCCTGAATGTTGATGGCAAAAACACCTGACTGTAACTAAAAATGGGTCATGATACATGTGTAACTCTGAAGAACTTAGCCCCTTTTTGCTGCTGTTGGGGTCTCAAATGCTAATTAAGCTCTGGATAGACCACCGCTAGAATGCCGGCCATTAGGGAGGTCAGGGTGGGGTGTGCGCATCTCCCACGTTTGGTCCAGCACCTTAGGTCCTCCCACCTGTTGTGACAATGGATGCTGCTCCGCCTGTAGACACCCAGGGTTACTGCCTTCCTGGGGATGGCCTTCTATACGTCGCGCTTCTGATGGGCGATGAACTGTATGGATACATGACAGGAAAGAACAAACAATGGTATTATGACTTTTTGTGTGTGTGTATTGTTGTCACCAAAATTGTTTACAGCTAACCATAGCATAACTCATAAGTAGGGCACCCGGTTTTATGGTATTTTTTTTAAATATTTCTGTCTGTATTTATCCATATTTATTTTTTGGCACTTTTTTCTGTATTTTTCTATATTTATTATGAGTTTTGCATATAAATATAGTTATAAAACTGTACATTTCCGTATTTATTTAAATGATAGATGCACACTCATACTTTGATGTCCGTCATGTTTTAGCTATTTAAGTTGCTGAATATTACATAACAGTACATCCACTGTCAAATATTAGCTTTATGTCACAAATGTATATTGATGCATGCAGTTATTTAAAGAAATGTCATCCTGTTTTTTAATTTCCCATGCTGTCCATCTGCTCAGCTGTTGGGCTATAATTCATGAAAGACAGCCTGAAGAGCCACTTAAAAGATGCAAATTTTCTGTATTTATCCACTTTTAAAAATAAATGCAGACAGAAAACACATATTGTTTTCTTTCTGTATTTATCTGTAGAAATCCGTAAAAATGGAAAACAGGGAGCCTTACTCATAAGTTATTGTCACATGCTGACCTAAACCAATATCCTAAAACACACTTTAATAGTGACCTGTTGCCTATCCTCATCCCATGTCATGGTCTAAGCACACAAATCCAGGCCTGTGATATCATCTAGCCCAGGGCCCCTACATATTCTGTGATGTGATCACCTTTGGATTATTGCTAAAGACTGTGAACTACTGAAGGGAAAATATTATAGTATATGGAACAGTGAAAAGTGGCCACTTTGATTGAAAGGCCTGAAGTTTGGACAATTGATTCTTTGAAATGAGAGTCAAATGGAAATGTCAGCTCAAGAAGTCAGGGTACTCTTCATTTTAACTGTTGTGCATTTAAAACAATTCAGGGGCATTTACAAAGCACACCTCAAAGTCTAACCTGCAAAGGATATATTCTCTAGACAGCTGTACCTCAGTGCATTACTTATATGACCCAGTGACTTGGCCCCAGCCTGGCCCATGATTCTGTATGAGCACTGCTCAATGAAAGGCCTTGCTATCTTCAGCCTGATGATCATGATGTCACATGAACACTGCCTTTCCTCAACTTTTATAAAACTGTTTTTATTTGAGAACAAATTGCAGCATTCAAAGACATTATACAGACATCTTTGGCAGAGCTGTGTAAGAAATCAGCATTGTATCACAACCTTCAAACAATCAGGATCACATAAGACTACAATCTTCAGCGGCATTAAATTCTTATTAATGGTTACAGCTGTGAGCTCAAGTTAAAACAGCAAGAAAACCCGCTACTGGTCCATATGCAATTGAGTATTATCCCTGGCTGCCCGAAGCGTGGGCCATCAACGTCTCATCCACCCTCCTCAACAATGAGTGTCTCTCTCGCTGCATTTCCACCGTAGGAGACATGCAGATCTCACCCCTATATTTGTTCCAGTTTCCCCACTTACGATCCCATTTTCGTGGGCACCCTCTCGCCTTATACACTGTTTTTCCGCAATCATGGCGTAGCCCATGTCTTTTACCCAGTCACCTACGTGCCGTGTAGTGTCACCCCCCACTTCTGGGCCATATTTCTTTTTGCTATAATCCAGCCAATTGTAGCCTACTACTGCTCCGCCTGCGAGAGGTCAGTTGCCTCCCAGATATTAAGGAGACAAAGTGTTGGAGATGGTTATATGGGTTTGTCACAAGCCCTGGCCAGTTGTCGGGTGACGTCTTTCCAATATTGTTGTATGTGGGGGTAGTTCCAAAGAATGTGTGTGAATGTGCCGGTCTGATTACAGTGCCGGAGGCAGAGTGGATCAGGCCTCCTACCCAACCTAAATAACAATGAGACGTCAAAATATACCCTGTGGAGTATCTTGAGCGGAACCATACGAAATCGCATCGGAAGCGCCACCTCTCGAGGGGAGGCCAGTGCCTCCCTCCAGTCCTCATCGGCCAACTCCCCCAGATCTATCTCCCAGCTCGACCGTAGTTTCAGCATGGGGTCGGTTCGGTTGTTGACCAGTTTCTTATACATGAGGGAAATAGCCTTACGGTCCATTGGGTCCAGTAATAGCCTGTCCTCTAGCGACGAGGAAGGGGGGTATCTTTTGGGAGGGCTGAATCAATGGCATGGCTAATCTGGAGATATCGAAAAGCCTCCGGCGATGCTAATTTGTACTGAATTTGGGGTCCACGAATGTTGCCTTCTTTCCCTTGACCCACATGTCCCCCACGGTAGAAATCCCAATCATGCCCCATTTATCAAACCCTGAACAGGTGCTAATGCGGCCTAAGATGTCTGGTTTCTTTAAGGGGGTAGCCTTCGTCAGGCGTCCCTGCGATCCCAGCCTTCGCTGGACCCCATGCCACACTTCCACCGTACGTGCCGTGGGGCCAGTCGGACGTAGCTTCTGATGGTTATTATACAATGCCCTATTGTAGCCCCTCTTACCCATTAGCCAATGGTCCGTGCAAAAACTAGGGTCATCGTGTGGTCCAAACACCCCTCTGTTAATGTCTATTAGTTGTGATGCCTGATAGTAGAGATGCATGTCCGACAGCCCTATAACCCTGTCGTACCATCCCATAGTGATCTTATTGATAGCAATTCCCGCACTGCTGCTTCAATCTGCAAAAAATAAGAATTAGGAACTGGATTGGGAGCATTCTGTAGGGCATAGAGAGAGCGTGGCAGGGTGAGCATTTTAAATAGAGACGCACGTCCCAAGAGAGTAAGGGGCAGTGCCCGCCAATGTATGACGTCTGACCTAAACCGCTGTAGAGGCCCCAGAAGATTTTGTTAAAAAAAATAGTGCAGCATCAGGTGTTATAGAAAATGCCCAAATATCGGAAACCCTGGGTTGCAACTGGAATTTCGTACCCTCAAGGACTTTTAGGGGGGTCCCCCCAGAATGCATACAACTGGGATTTGGACCAGTTTATCTGGTACCCTGAGTGTGCCCCAAATATATAAAAAATGTGTAACACTCAGCGTAACGAGCACGCCGGAGAGGTAAGATAAAGCAAAATATCATCTGCATAGAGCGATATGCGGTCTTCATGGTCTCTTGTCCGTTTGATGCCTCTGATGCCCGGGTCTCCCCTAATCCAAACTGCTAGTGGCTCCAGTACCATGGCAAAAAGGAGTGGTGACAGCTGGCATCCTTGCCTAGTGCCACGACAGAGAGGGAAAGAGTTGGAGCGATGATTGTTCACCGAGACGTGCGCCGTGGGTTGTGTATATAATAGTCTGCTCTACCCGATCAGCTTGGGTCCAAACCCTATGCGGGCCAGAACAGCAAACAGATACACTCCTAAGCAATAGTGTCAAATGCCATTGTGGCATCAAGTGACAGCAAAATCCCTTCTTCCTCTAGGGTGTCTATTCTCCCCAGTGCACTGTGTACACGTCGTAGATTTCGTGCTGTATTCCGACCTGGCATGAATCCCGACTGGTCCGGATAAATCAGATCATAGAGCTAGGGGTGTAATCGATTAGCCAACAGATTGGCCAGCATTTTGGCTTCCACCGTAATCAGAGATATGGGCCGGTAAGATGTGCAATCTTTCTCCCGTTTACCGGGTTTGTGAATAACCACGATAGTGGCCAAGCGAATATCCGGCCGGAGAAGCCTAGATTCATAGCTTTCATTATATAGATTGAGCAATGGGGCACTAACTTCATTGCCATTGGTTTGAGAAGTTCGATAGGAAGTCCGTTAGGACCAATAGCTCTGTCAGCTCGAACATCTTGATTTGCCTTCTGGAACTCAGTTACAGATATGTCCGCATCTAGTGCCCCTCTACCCTGTAGGGGGGGATACATGCTTCCTCTATAGTGGTGAGGAGATCTGCTGCCATTAAAGCTTGTGTAGCTTGCGGAATTCCATATACCTTCTCATACTGAGCCGCAAAGGCTTCAGCTATGCCTTGTGGGTCTGTGATGAAATCGTTGTCAGGCCCCTTTACTGCTCATACCCATCTCCCTGACTGTTCCTTGTGTTCCAGTCATGCCAGTAGTTTACTTGTACGCTCACCATGCTCATATATCCGGTGACAAATAGCCAGGGAACGCATGGTGGCGTCCTCCAGGAGCAACTGTCTATAGTCCTGTCTTTTAATATTGAGACGGTGCTGACTGTCAGGATCAAGGGCCTGAGAGATGGCACCTTCCAGATGCAAAATATCCATTTCCAGTTCTACCACCCTCTGGCTATGCTCGGTTCTGTGGCTCACCATCAGAGATAACGCCCTCCCTTTGATCACTGCACCGTATGCACCCGAGAGTGTCACTACCGACTTTACTGATCCCATATTTTCTTGAAAATAATAATCTGTGTCTTGTCGCAGGGTTTCTCTAATGTGTGGGATCTTTAGTGCCCATGGCTGTATCATGATTGGGCCAGGATGTCTAGCGCGTTTGGCACCAAGGACCGCCAGAACAGGGGAGTGATCCAAGATTCCTCGCGCCAAGCAAGTAGAGTCAGTAAAATCATGTATGTCTTGGGCATGAGTGAAAAGGTAGTCAACCCCTGATTGAAACATAAAGTGTTTGTTATGGGGGTGCGACCATCGCTATATGTCTACCATCCCTAAAGCGTTAGTAAAATCACGGAGTTGTGAGCTTTGTGTCGGGTCACGTCTGGGCGGGGACCGGTCGAGTAGACGGTCAATCGTCAAATTGAAGTCACCTCCCATTACCACTGATCCCACGGGCAAGTCTAACATTAACGCCCCCACATCTTTCAATGTTAGGCGTTGTAATCCAGGTGGGGCATATACTGAGAAAAACCAAAGGTGATGATGGACGGAGCGTTGACAATACAAACACTCACCCCCAGTCAACTGATCTGGGTTTAATCCATGGCCATATGCAAATCAGTCTGACCCTGTGCATCATGGGAACAGTCCTGCCCGAACTGCCAAGCCATATCTTCCCTGGACCAGAAACAAGCTTCCCAGGACCGGTTTCTGGCAATACAGCCGTCCCATGAGGCACATGGTCAGACTGATTTGCATATGGCCATGTCTGAACTGGGGTGGATGAGTGAGCTAAAGAATGGTGATGGAATAAACCCAGATCAGTTGACTGGGGGTGAGTGTTTGATTTGCTCAAACGCTGAGTCCATCATCTCCTTTTGTATCGCTTTGTTCGCCCTAAGTTGGCAGGGTATGCTCAGACGTGAGTCCCTTGCTCACTTGGCCACTGGATTCAAGATAGCCTGGCTGATGAGGATTATGAATACGAAACCGGTCCCAGGATGCTTGTTTCCGGTTCAGAGAAGACATGGCTTGGCAGTTCGGGCTGGACTGTTCCCATGAGGCACAGGGTCAGACTGATTTGCATATGGCCATGTCTGAACGGGGGTGGCTGAGTGAGCTAAAGAATGGTGATGGATTAAACCCAGATCAGTTGACTGGGGGTGAGTGTTTGATTTGCTCAAATGCTCCGTCCATCATCTCCTTTTGTATCGCTTTGTTCGCCCTAAGTTGGCAGGGTATGCTCAGACGTGAGTCCCTTGCTCACTTGGCCACTGGATTCAAGATAGACTGGCTGATGAGGATTATGAATCCGAACCGGTCCCAGGATGCTTGCTTCCGGTCCAGGGAAGACATGGCTTGGCAGTTCGGGCTGGACTGTTCCCATGAGGCACAGGGTCAGACTGATTTGCATATGGCCATGTCTGAACTGGGGTGGCTGAGTGAGCTAAAGAATGGTGATGGATTAAACCCAGATCAGTTGACTGGGGGTGAGTGTTTGATTTGCTCAAACGCTCCGTCCATCATCCCCTTTTGTATCGCATATACTGAGATAACATTAAGAACTCTATTCTCCCACATACCAGTACATGCTGCATACCTTCCCTATGGATATGTCCAGGTGTTCTGCATTACATATGGGCAGCCTTTTATGTAGGAGAACCCCAACCCCTGAAGTGCAGCCCAAACATGTTACCATGCGGTACCCCTTCCTATTCAGGCTATGCACGACTTTCCTATCAGGTGAGTTTCTTGAAGCAGTACTATATCAAGTGCCTGGCGATGGATATACTGCAAAACAATGCCTCTTTTAATTTAGTCCCCCAACCCATTGACGTTCCAGGTGGACAGTTTAATTCCTCGACCCATTACTATTAGCCTAGAGCAGTGGTACAATGAGTACCACGGATAGTCTGTCACATTCTGCTCCCCCAGAGGCAACCTCCGGAGTGACCCCCAGACAGACACCATACAGTACAATGCTTTGAAACATATTGTCTGTAGCTTGGATTTTGATGCCAAATAGGATGTACATATACCAATTGTCATTTCTTCCTGCTGCAAGAAACCAGAAACCCCAAACCCCTCAACAAATCAAACCCACGCTAACCCACCCCTTTAGAGTCTCTCCCCCCTCCCTGCACAATGGGTCTAGAACCGCCCGCCACCGCCAACATTCAGAGTGCCTGTCGCCCAGCCATAAACAACTTCAGGGAACATGAGCTACCCCACTCCCAATCCACATATACATAAACATCACGCGGTATCCCACTCGACCCGACCTCCCCCCCTGAGGTAAAGCACAACCCAGTGGTCCAGTGCGGCAGCCAACTGTTATCCAGTGGTGCCTTTGAGCAATCACAGGTATGTCCGCGGCCCCATTAATAGAAATAGCAACTGTTTAAGAACTGAAAGTGAAAAACAACATATAAGCCAGAACCTTAATGGCCCACTAGGGCACTGGGCCGACACCGTAAACTCCGGCTCAATGCATTACATAGACATCGGGACCCTCTCAAGCCCTACCAGCCAAACCGTTAGGTATTGTACCAGCACACCGGAGAAATAAACCATGTGCAAGCACATGAAATCGCTCAACGGGGCTTCCAGAGTCCGTGAGTCATACTACATAGTCTTACCAAACTCCGAAGTCAGCGCCCCCCTGTATGTCCCTGGGAATCCGAGTCAGAGTGCGGAGGAGAACGCCTTTGCTGGCGCCAGTCCTCAGCTTCATCAGCAGCCGAGAATCCTTTTTTCGACCATGCACCAGCCTTTCAACCAGTCCCAGGTGTCCTCCAGTTGAGTGAAAAACCACGATTTGCCATTGGCTCCCACCCTCAGCTTGGCAGGGACCATCATTGCATATTTGACCTCTTGGTATCGGAGGGCCCGCTTCATCTCCAGGAAACTGCTGTGTTGTTTCTGCACTCTCAGAGTAAATTCCGGAAAGAACATGATCTTACTGTTCTCAAAGGTAAGTTGGGGGCCACTCTCGCCATCTGGAGAATGACATCGCGGTCACGAAAATTGAACGCCTGGGCCAGGAGCGGTCTCAGGGCGCTCCCGGCTTTGGCTGGCCTCCTGGCACACTGAGAGTCCACGTGGCTGCATATGTTTAAGAACTAGTTCCTCGACGAAAAGATCAACGGCCTGCCCCTCTACGCGCTCCGCACACCCAGTATGCGGATGTTGTTGCGCCGCATTCTTCCTTCGTAATCATCCAGCTGCAGAGCCATTGCCTTGTGGGAAGAGTGCAACTCAGTTACCTGACGCTTACGATGGGTGGTATCAGTGACAAGTTCCTTGGTGGTGCTCTCTACTGTCCCCATGCACTCCACCATTTTCTTCATATCTTCCCGGATCAGCGCCATGTTGGTTGCCATTGTATCGAGCCTCACCTCAAGGGATGTCCTTATCGCCATGATTGCCTCGAGGATTTCCTTGTTCGTTGGTTCCATGGCACTGCTCTGGACCGCTGCCTCCCCTCGGTCCTCACTCTGTTGCTTTTGCCATGCAAATTTCTCCAGTTTGGACTGCGTCGTTGTCCTGTTGTAGCATCCAGACGCCATGGTATATCCATCTCTGTTGCACTACCCGATGTCGGGGTGTGACGCTACTCCCCACCGCCTACAGTGGAGTCATCCACTCGGCCTGTCAGTTTTTGCGTGGGGCACACACGCAAAAACTGACAGGACTTTTGGTTGGTCTCACTGCATGTACACCGTCTCAATGGAATCCACACAGACTGGGTCTGCCCTGATCATTGATCGGAGCCGGGTTATGCACCTCTCTGCCTGGCAATCAAGATTCATCAGTCATCATTCCTCACGCTGCGCCTCCTGTAGAATAGGCCATTATGCTGGGAAATCAGGAAGCTGGGCAACCCCTCAGGGACACTCCCACTCCACAACACACTTTGGGAACAACGGTGGCCAAACGGAGCTATATTTCCAGAAGCGTACATGTGTCTTAAGATCCTACCCTGCCGGCTTCAGTCATTATCCAGACCTCAGAGGGACCTGCAGCAAAATACCACCAGGCCCCAGTATTCCGACGAGTTTCTCAGTGGTGCCCACTCCGGGCACTCAGGGCTGCAGCTGGGATGGCTCGCAGGCCACAATATACACAAGTCTTTTCGGGGGCCACCTGTCACGATGTCAATGGCATCAATTAAATGTAACCACTAACCTCTGAGAGATGTCAGCAGGAGCGACGGAATGCCGTAATTTCCCCAGCCTTTCTAGGACACACACACACACAGGGCCTAGCAAACGCCGCTTTATATGTATGTCCCCCAGGGAAAAGGGGAAGTGTTTCTTTTAGCGCTGGGACGCTCTAGGGCAGCCATGCGCTCTACAAATCAATTTTCATTTCATTCATTCATTTCATTTCATACCTGGATACTGAAGGAGAGTCAATCATCTGAGGAAACTGGGGTCATAGATTTCTCCTCGAGCAATGACTTGCTCTCGACTCGTCGTCAGGAAGTAAATTGACAAGCCCCGCTCTGTGATTACAGACAGGCTTTGTAGGAAGGGCTACTGGTGCACTTCTGGTTTGAAACTCAGGAGACTTCTGGGACATGTAGTTCCTAGCGCGCTATGCTCCTTTTGGTGGTGCTCAAGGGCTGGAAACTGCTTGCCTGTTTTTGCCGCATCTTCTTCCTGGGAGGGGGATGTAGCCTTAATCCCCCAGGTCTCGTGAAAAGCTTTGTGGTTGCTACACCACCAACTGTCGCCACAAAGCCCAGGAATGCACAGCAGTCTGTTGGGCAGCCTGTGGGATCCAATTTAAATCGAGTCCTAAGGCCACAGGGCCGCCCCTAATCATGTGCTTGCCTGCCGTGTTGGAGCCGGCACTCGTACTCGCATTAGGGTCTTCCGGATCAGCATCCTAACCCCAGTCTCACTGCGGCCTCGGTTAAGCCTTTCCGCGCTCGTTCGCTGAGCGGCAGGACGCTGCTTCACCGACGGGCACTCACCAGTGATATTCTCGGCCTCCGCTGGGCAGGCCGCGACCGCGGTCTGGCGTAGCACACTTCTGCCTCTCGGCTGCACTTGTGGCGGCAGGGCTGCTCGTCTTGATCCGGTGCATGGAGCGCTCTCTGGAATTTTCCATCGATCCGCCCCAAACTCTGCACCCACCTCTCCGGCTGCCGCAGCACACACACACAAGCTCCTCGAGTCAAGAATCGGGCCAGCGTATCCCAAGTTACACGGAGATTTTGGGAGTGGCGCTCCAGAGCAGAGCTACCAGGCGGCCATTCCCTTCAGCGGTTAGCCACGCCCCCGTCTTTCCTCAACTTTTACATTACAAGGGTCATCTTGTGCCCATCCACTAAGTGACCTCAAGGCGGCTGTGTGCTACTCTGAAGGGGTATGGGAGCTACTGATAGTTCCCAAACGACATTTTGGAGGGCTCTGATGTAGGCTGAGTGATTTGCGGGACTATACACATAGCTAACTTCATTTTCTATAGTATTTGTACACAGTACATACATATCCCCAGGTGTAAAAAGTATCTGATATGTTCACTATTTACCATGATGTTATTTGGCAACTTATCACTAGTACTTAAAACATATACATGTATAGATCTCTACATACACAGTAATCTGAATGTAGGGCTTTATACACACAACACATGTTGATGGGGTTGTATATTCGACATTGGAGAGTGCATACAAATACTTAACATTGTCCTATGTAAGGACCATAGTATGTGACACTTGACATCAATCACTACACTTCACTCTGGAACGCAAAGGGACACTATAACCTGTGTAAATGGAAAAGAACCAGTTAGACAGATTCACATATGTGTTTCAAACATGTACCTGTTCCTCTGGTTTTCCATAGAGCTGCCAAACGGGGAAAGGACCTCTTTTTCCAGTAACTCCAGCTCCTTTGATAAGAAGGCAGGGGCCCTCTCACCTGTTGGACCTGGCATGGTTGTTTCCAGAGGTGAGAAACAGCAGCAAAAGCGGCTCAGAGAGGTCAGACAACCATCTTTTTAGTTGTTCAAAAGTGTGTGTTTGTGACTGTTAAGTGTGTCACCACCGCTCAAAATGGGGGCGACTTTGTTTACATACTTAATCTTTGATGGGCACTCATTTATTTCAAAATTACATTTACATGTAGTGCATTACAGTGCTGAAAATCAATATTTGCACTGTGTTGTTTACACCTCCCATGACGGTATATTTTGGCAAAAAATATAAAAAAGAAATATGTGTACATTTTATGGCAAGGCACGGAGCCAATATTATGCATGTGTCTTAAATTGCCAGCTCACAGTAGCAATTACAAAACAATGTAAGAACTTAGAATAGGAATGAATAAGAGTTCTAAAGGCTACTTAGTCCCTTGTGAGGATGTCATCTTCCTTATTTGTGCTGCTCACAGCTACAGATAAGTCACACTTTTATGTCTTATTATAAGCATGAGTGATACCCTAATAGTTGTGTGAGATACTGATGTTTGATGTATGACGAGACTGGTATGGATGAAATTTGATTCATGATATTTACAGGATTTGTATGAATTTTCGGCAATTCATTAACTATGGGGTGTTTTTTCTTTGATATGCCCTAGATATTTATCTGGTGTGTTCTGGTCTACTAAACACATAATCATTGTGCTATTTTTCTGTTGGTAGACGTTCTTTTGTTAAGATTTTAACTTAAGTGTTGATCGGTGTCAGCAGCGGTTTGGTATGCGCAAGCCTGGGTCAAGTCCACAGTTTTAGCTTGAGCGGACTCGACCCAGTGGTTGTGGTGACGTTGTTATGAACATGCGGAGTTACTGATCGAATCGCACGCTTCTGAGGAGACGCGCAACTCATTCTGAGCGTGCCAGACGCGCAAGCTGGCCGAGTCTTACCGGCAATTACCTTGCACAGAGGATTTGTTGAGTTTACAGTTTACATCGAAGGATTTAAAACATATTAAACTTTACAAGACAATTAAACAAGGTAGTTTTTTTATTCACCTGACATCGCTGTGATCATTGTGGTGATCACTTGGGTCACGAGCCTTCTCATTGGGTTATTTACCCTCTGGAGCCACCGTATAGTGTCATGTGACGCGTTGGCCATATTGAATTGAGCAATTCTAATGATTTCATATGTATTTTATGACGGACATATTTTGGGCTGTCAAATGAACTTCGGAGTCGTTTTTCTCCTCAGAGTCAGTTAACTTCGTTTCTCTGAACAAGGTGGTTGATTTTACTTGAGGGAAGTAACAATTATATCTTTTGGCAAATTTTGGAAGAGAAGTGTTGTTGCTTGTATTTAAAGTATATTTAAATTTGAGAATTGTGTATAGATATATATATATATATATATATTTAAATGGAGAAAGATAGAACTCTTGAGGAAGATGTTGATTGAAAAGTCCAGGAATGTGCTGATAAGGCAGTTTCAATGTTGGCTACACAGTTAGGCAAGAAGTTGGACGACTGTATAGATAGACTGGAGGGTAGGTACACAAGGAAAGTAGAGGAGGAACAGTTTTAGTCTGTGGAGGAAGTGGCCGTGGTTAGTGGTAGTGGTAAAAAAGCTATGCAAAAAAGGAAGCATTTACCTAAGGAGAAACCCAGCAAAGAAAAAGGGGCCTTTATTCGGAAAGGCAAAAATAGGGTAGCCTTGAAGGAGGTATATGGAAAGGCTATAAAGGCCACAAAAGGGAATCACAGAGCGAGCGCCTGTGAAGAGTCCTCTAGCAGTGGGGACATTATGATCTCCTGCTCTTCTGAATTTGACTCATCAGATGATGAGGACATTGAAAGTAAAAGAATTAAAAAAGAGAGGAGAGAAAAAGAGGGCATTGAACAAATCGAAGACCCACTGGGCAACTTTATGTTTGACCCTAATTCAAACCAGCATCCACTATCTTCCCAAACTGTCCCTATAAAGCATGTGGCTAAATAAGTTGAATTCTGGATAAGAAGGGAAATGCCCAAGGAGGTCCATACTAGACTTCGGTCTGATTGCCCAAGACTAACCCTGGGCTAAGTTCTTCGCTGTAGTGTTGCCTACTTCGCCCTTTGCAAAGTAGGCGAAGCAGGCAACACTACGCCCACTCCTTGGGTGCAGCGAAGTTGCCCGCCACCTGCCTCCCTCAATACTTAAATTACCTTTTAAAAATTAATAAAAAACGCGTACCTTGTCCGCTGCGTCCCAGGGGCACCCTCTTGTAATCGCGCCGCCGTCTCGGATACTAATGCGCTTGCGCGGCCAAATTAAAACCACCATTTCAGGTAAACTCTTTACAAAACATCAAGATGAAGGGAACAAAACCAACAAGGAATTCAAGGATTCCATCTTGTTCTCCAAATTAGAGAAATGTAAAAAAGACCTGGCTAAATTTGCTCTGGAGAAGATTTATCCCTACACCAGTGCAACATATGTCCCGACCCCCTTTAATAGGAGTGGGCGTAGGGGTGGCTCCACATACAGCACTTCTTCTTCAGAAGACCCTTCAAGCGATTCAGACTCGTCCAATCAGGGTAACCCCATAAACTATAACCGAGGGAAGGGTAATCGGAGGAATTGGAGAGGCTACAACTACAATTAAGGCCAATTTAATCCATGGTGGGCACCCAACCCATGGACACAAGGACCACCACTCTTTCCACAACATATGGGCCCATTTGGCCCAATACCTATGCAAACGGGTCAAAACCTGCTTCCTTTTTTAGGTTTTGGCCGGTGAAGTTCTCGCGGAAGGCGACGGGCCCCACAAGGACAAGTACAATGGAATCTCCCCCCACAATCAATGGACCTACGGAGCGGGAAAAAGATACCCCAGGACCAGGCGGGATCGAGCTAAGGGACAGCCTCATAGTCAACCTGAGTTCGCGACACCTGACCTTCTTTTCCAAAACTAATGAAGGCGATACAATAGAGCAGAACACAGGACTAAAAAACCTTCTGCTTTCACCCCACTAGCAGCTACAGTGCCAGCTAAGGTGACTACTTTGAGGAAGCAGTGCAACATGATGTTGAGGCGCTGTTCCAACAAACAAAGAAAACATTTATCAACATTCTCAAAGTTGAGCAGGAGGCTTTGCAGAATTTGACCAAAGACACCTCAGTCTCTATAAAACCTGCAGACAAGGGCGGGGCGACGGTTTTAATGGACACCGCTATATACAGGGAAGAATGTTAGCGACAACTTGGTGACACCAAATCTTATCGATTGCTGACAGAGGATCCTACTGAGAGATTGTCTACTATTATAGGGCAAATAGTAGAAGAAGCTCTGTCCGAGGGCTGGATAACCATCAATGAAGCTGCTTTTTTACGCACACCATATCCGGTGATGCCATACTTTTATGTACTTCCAAAAATCCACAAAGTACAACGACCCCATAATTTCGGGGATAGGCTCTTTACTTGAGCAAGTATCGACATTTGTCGATATTTTTTTAAGACCTATGGTCAAACTCATGCCCACATACCTCCAAGATACTAAAGATCTTCTAAGAATTTTACCAGAGATCCCGATGCCTCGACTGATCTATTGGTATCTTTTGACGTCGAGTCATTGTATACCTCGATCCCTCAAAATGAGACTCTGGAGGTAATTGAAGAACTACTACGTGAGCTAGACCTTGATTCCATTACACCTGTTTCCTTGATAATGAATTTGGCCGCGTTGGCCATGAAAGAGAATTTCTTTCAATTTGAAGAGAAGGTTTATTTGCAGATATCAGGGACTAGTACGGGCAGCATTTTTGCCCCCAGTCTAGCGAACCAGTATATGCACAAATTCGAGCAAGACTGCGCACTGCATACCACAAACCCGTACCTTGCATTGGTGCGGGTGTGGAAACGCTACATCAATGACATTCTGGTGGTATGGCGAGGGACCATGGCAGAATTAACAGCTTTCCACAAGTGGTTAAATGACCAAAATACCTTCTTATGGTTCACTGTGGAAGTTGACCAAATGTCACTAGCCTTCCTCAACCTCTTGATCACGGTATCGTCTGATGGTCTAAGATCTGAGCTCTACAGGAAGCCAATGTCCCGTAACTCGCTATTGCAGTATGACAGCTGTCATCCGAAAGCATTACGCGACAACCTGCCGTTTGGGCAATTTTTGCGTATCCAGCGGAATTGCTCTACTAAAGAGACTTTCTCTAAACATGCAAAGACTCTAGAGAAACAACTGAGCCAAAGAAATTACCCCAAGAAATTAATACGGAGATCCTTGAAAAGAGCAGCTAATAACAACTGTGAGTCGCTGCTCGAACCAGCTTGTCCTAAATCACAGAACCAACGGATTACCTGTGTAAATACCTTCAGTACCAAATCAAATGCTATCCAACGGATCGTGAGAAAACAATGGAGGATTCTCAATACAGGCGCTGACCATTTACAACAACCCTTGTTTGCGTTCAAAAGAGGTACAAGTATCAAGGATCAACTGGTACCCACCAGACCGCCCACCAAACTGAATCACCAAGTGGGCACTTTATGGGACATGCCACCTGTGGTAGGACATCATCCTTGCGGCAATTGTGCAGCCTGTCCACAAACCAGATGCTCCACTAGTGTTGATAGCGGGAGCAGCCGCCCTTGGGAACAGAGGCAATTTACCAACTGTAACAGCAGTAATTTAGTCTACATAATCTCATGTCCCTGCCATCTAAAGTACGTCGGGATGACGACGAGGAAGATCCGAATCAGAATCTCTGATCATAAAAGCACCATTAGGTGCAGAAAACAGGCAACCCGACTCACCAATCATTTTTTAGAGGTAGGGCACAAACCCACCGACTTTGAATGGACTATACTGGAGCAACCACACATCCCAGCTCATGTGACTGACATCTCAAAACATCTTTTTAAACTTGAACAAAAGTGGGTGTATAAACTGAATACCGACAAATCAGACTTGAATGAAGACATCCCATGGATGTCGCTTTAGTGGCACTCTGGGTACTAAGAAGACAGAGGCTTACTCATTCATAGTAGTCTATCCCATCCATTACCTCGCATTAGGTGGTGTAAGTGCATCTCTGAGTAAGAATTAGATACATAATATGTATTAGATACACCATCATTCCAAGTAAGTTTATCTACATCAAGATCGACACACCTGGCCTCGGTTACATGGATTATATATCTCAGACTACACTAGTATATGTATATTGACATCCTCCACTTCATTTAATGACACTTTTTGGCTTCTTGTCGCCATGAGCAATTTTACATCAGATATGAAATATGTTCTACCTCAACAAGCTCTCCTCGTTATTACTATCAGAGGCCTTCTCCATCATTAAAGGCTTTCTTTCATTTCATTCCACTCTTACACATGGGTCCACACGGGACTTCTATTAGACAACTAGACTCATGATACTGACTTTTGTTTTGTCTTAACATTTTAAAAACTTTGGCGAATTCATTATAGATGCTTTTTCTCGCGAGTATGATCCGCGATTTATTATAGACTAGAGATACCACTGTCTTCTAACTATATATCCCAGAAGCATCGGGGGCTCGCATACGCAGGCTATGCACGTTTCCTAGGTGTTACACTACAGAGTTTCACTTGCGAAAGATATCCTTCGAGATCTTTTGCTGGGCTCTGACGACGTAACTAAGGTCCAATCGGATCACTTTTTACTTCTCGGGTTATACATCGCCCGCGAAGTTACGGCGCGAGGTGACGCCGTAACCAGGGTCCAATCAGATTGCAGACCTTGGTAAACAAAGATGGCCGCTAGGACTGTCCCGGCACCTCCCCAAACAGCCCAGTTGGCTGGGTGGAGTCCAGGTCGGACAGGTAAGCGCCGTGACCAGGGCTATAGATACTCTATGTCTGACCCAGCACCTGGCTTTTGGCTTTTTGCTTTGATACTCAGAGATTCCGCCATTTAACACAACGGTTTACACCGTCGATTGAGCACTTGTTCTTTTTAAACTATTGATTTAGATCGTTTACCGTCGCTAATCTGAGTGAGTGGTATTCCTTGAGAGTGGACCTGACAAGTACGCCGCTTTTGACTGCTAATGTGGTGTATTTACCAATACGATCGTAGAGACACTCTCTCTTGTTTGTTCCTCACTTTTAGATATTTACTTGGCGTCTGGATGGTGAAAATGACAGACAACGATCTCTTTTTAAATAGTGGGACCGTTTTTCTAAACAAAGGGGTTTCAACAAATAACCAGTTGCAAAAATTAATTCAGCCCTCTTGGTAATAACGCCCTGAGCCTATGATTATAACAATACCAAATTGCAATGTCGTAGTTTAGCTGTTCTGGGGCAAGTCAGCTTTTATTATGAGCAAGACAACGACGAGGCACCAGATATGATACTTTACTCTGTTTACCTCTTGTTATACTCTACATATGAATAGCTCTAATTATTACTTTTAGACTCGGAAGGAAAAGTCTATTTTTACATCGGTTAAACACTGTTCAGCTGTCTCTTAATCAATCATCACATTTTTTGCATATATCTTTCTAAAAATACAGAGTGGTGCCCCATAATCCTGAGCTGTAGCTAGGTGAGGAGATGCACGTCCCTCTTGCATTCAAGGTGAGCTAGAGATTTTCCCCTCATTTTTGAGGTGGGTACAGAAAATTTAAAACTAATAAGCCATTATCAGTAGACTGGCATAACTTAACTAATGTTAGTACTGTTATCTTGATTTCTTTGTTTGTCTATGTTGTGTCGTTGTGTATGTCTTGGTGTCCTCAACGCCTGGAAACATCTCCTCTACACAGGAGGATTGGAAGGACTAAGCAGGTGATATCTTTATCATTTATTTTGTCCTTTGTTTTGCACTATAAAGCAGTAGCGAAGTAAATAGTGGTCCTGAAGAAGCAGTAGATACCTATATGGATCATTAAATCTGCAGAAACATGTCGGTCAGAAACATCTAGTCAGTAGCTATTTGTTAAATCTACTGATTCTTTGCACTCACACTGTTATTAAAGATTGGAAGTGGATGGCTATCTAATAAAGTGTTGTTTGCGTTCACTCTCCAATTTTAAAGAGCACTTTTTCTTTTCATTCCCTTTTTCTCATGCACTGCTTTCAGTTACCAATACACACTAACTGTGAATCCCCAAGTCCAATCACACACTAGGGTAAGTCATTTCACTACTAGTTTCTGGTGAAGTGGCAACAACATAGACTCCCCACTCTGTGAAGTGGTCCAAATGATGGAAAGGGCGGTACAGTTCGAGTAACTGATGGATATTCTTCCGCATTGTGTAGTATCCTGTTGTATGCCTTGTTAGTATACATGTTGGACACTATAAATTGAGACACACATAGACTACTTAGATATATTGTTCTCACAAGACCCGCAGTTACTCTTTTGTAGTTTATATGTTCTGTTAAGGGGGCTGTAACTGTGCCTAGGTCTTTAAATATTCCCTTGGACCCTCCTCCTACCCGACAGTTGTTATTGTTCCTGTACAGCCGAGGCTGCGGGTCCTATGTTTTAGAAGTGAAGATCTTCTTCACTATCCTCTTCCAATCGAGTTGGTTTCTTTATGCAAGTGATGATCTTTGCTTGATAGCTGTTCAGTATTAACTGATCCTGAGTGAACATAAGTTTGATTCTCCTTTCTTTTCCTTCCCTATTTCTTCTTCTTTTTTGCTAGAACTAAACTAACTGTTAGTTGTGGCAGTAGTCACCATGGCGACGAATCTGGGTTTAGCCTTTGATGAGGCAGAAATACAGTCAATTTTGGATGATAATCCGAGTATGCTCGACCTAATGCCTGTCCCACAAAGTATGGGAGATGATGGCTGGGCAAAAATTCTAATATTAAAGAAAAGCCACTCTCGCACATGTGTCCATGGCATTACTATGGCCGAATACTTGAGAGGAAATGGTGCCCCTACAGGATTGATAGTCACCAACACCCCTAGACTCTTCCTGGACGATAAAGAATTTCTGAGAGACTGGTCCCTATTCGCGTGGAAGTGTACACGCAATTGGTTGGTTCTCATAATAAAAACCGCAAAGAAAGACGCGGACAAGATTCTTGTAGAAATACAGGTACTGGAAGGCCAAATTAAAACCACAATTTCAGTTAAACTCTTTACAAAACATCAAGATGAAGGGAAAAAAAACAACAAGGAATTCAAGGATTCCATCTTGTTCTCCAAATTAGAGAAATGTAAAAAAGACCTGGCTAAATTTGCTCTGGAGAAGATTTATCCCTACACCAATGCAACATATGTCCCGACCCCCTTTAATAGGAGTGGGCGAAGGGGTGGCTCCACATACGGCACTTCTTCTTCAGAAGACCCTTCAAGCGATTCAGACTCGTCCAATCAGGGTGACCCCATAAACTATAACCGAGGGAAGGGTAATCGGAGGAATTGGAGAGGCTACAACTACAATCAAGGCCAATTTAATCCGTGGTGGGCACCCAACCCATGGACACAAGGACTTATATTACCCCTTGTCTTTGTAAAGCGCTCTGATATCTGCAAAGATCTTGTTCCCGCTATATAAAACTTTCAAAATAAATAAAATAAATAAATAAATAAGGACCACCACTCTTTCCACAACATATGGGCCCATATGGCCCCATACCTATGCAAACGGGTCAAAACCTGCCTGCTTTTTTAGGTTTTGGCCGGGGGAGATCTCGCGGAAGGCGTCGGGCCCCACAAGGACAAGTACAATGGAATCTCCCCACACAATCAATGGACCTACGGAGCAGGAAAAAGATACCCCAGGACCAGGAGGGATCGAGCTCAGGGACAGCCTCATAGTCAACCTGAGTTCGCGACACCTGACCTTAAATGAAGAAAAAGTACTAAACCGAGGCCTCTGATTCGTGGCAACAACCACTGGAGATGCTTTCCAGACCCATGTAGAACTATCTAAATATTTCAGAAAAATAAGGCTCCATTTCTTCTTTTCCAAAACTAATGAAGGGGATACAATAGAGCAGAACACAGGATTAAAAAAGCCTTCTACGTTCACCCCACTAGCAGCTACAGTGCCAGCTAAGGTGACTACTTTTGAGGAAGCAGTGCAACATGATGTCAAGGCGCTGTTCCAACAAACAAAGAAAACAATTATCAACATTCCCAAAGTTGAGCAGGAGGCTTTGCAGAATTTGACCAAAGACACCTTAGTCACTATAAAACCTGCAGACAAGGGCGGGGCGACGGTTTTAATGGACACCGCTATCTACAGGGAAGAATGTTTGCGACAACTTGGTGACACCCGATCTTATCGATTGCTGACAGAGGATCCTACTGAGAGATTGTCTTCTATTATTGGCAAAATAGTAGAAGAAGCTCTGTCCGAGGGCCTGATTACCACCAATGAAGCTGCTTTTTTTACGCACACCACATCCGGTGATGCCATACTTTAATGTACTTCCAAAAATCCAAAAAGTACAACGACCAGCTCCTGGACGCCCCATAATTTCAGGGATAGGCTCTTTACTTGAACCACTATCGACATTTGTCGATATTTTTTTAAGACCTATGGTCAAACTCATGCCCACATATCTCCAAGATACTAAAGATCTTCTAAGAATTTTACCAGAGATCGAATTTGATGCCTCGACTGATCTATTGGTATCTTTTGACGTCAAGTCATTGTATACCTCGATCCCTCAAAATGAGACTCTGGAGGTAATTGAAGAACTACTACGTGAGCAAGACCTTGGTTTCCATTACACCTGTTTCCTTGATAATGAATTTGGCCACGTTGGCCATGAAAGAGAATTTCTTTCAATTTGAAGAGAAGGTTTATTTGCAGATATCAGGGACTAGTATGGGCAGCATTTTTGCCCCCAGTCTAGCGAACCTGTATATACACAAATTCAGGCAAGACTGCGCACTGCATACCACAAACCCGTACCTTGCATCGGTGCGGGTGTGGAAACGCTACATCGATGACATTCTGGTGGTATGGCGAGGGACCATGGCAGAATTAACAGCTTTCCACAAGTGGTTAAATGACCAAAATACCTTCTTATGGTTCCCTGTGGAAGTTGACCAACAGTCACTAGCCTTCTTCGACCTCTTGATCACGGTATCCTCTGATGGTCTAAGATCTGAGCACTACAGGAAGCCAATGTCCCGTAATTCGCTATTGCAGTATGACAGCTGTCATCCGAAAGCATTACGCGACAACCTGCCGTTTGGGCAATTTTTGCGTATCCAGCGGAATTGCTCTACTAAAGAGACTTTCTCTAAACATGCAAAGACTCTAGAGAAACAACTGAGCCAAAGAAATTACACCAAGAAATGAATATGGAGATCCTTGAAAAGAGCAGCTAATAACAACCGTGAGTCGCTGCTCGAACCAGCTTGTCCTAAATCACAGAACCAACGGATTACCTGTGTAAATACCTTCAGTACCAAATCAAATGCTATCCAACGGATCGGGAGAAAACACTGGAGGATTCTCAATACAGGCGCTGACCATTTACAACAACCCTTGTTTGCGTTCTAAAGAGGTACAAGTATCAAGGATCAACTGGTACACACCAGACCGCCCACCAAACTGAATCACCAAGTGGGCACTTTATGGGACATGCCACATGTGGTAGGACATCATCCTTGCGGCAATTGTGCAGCCTGTCCACAAACCAGATGCTCCACAAGTGTTGATATCGGGAGCAGCCGCCCTTGGGAACAGAGGCGATTTACCAACTGCAACAGCAGTAACTTAGTCTACATGATCTCATGTCCCTGCCATCTAAAGTATGTTGGGATGATGAAGAGGAAGATCCGTATCAGAATCTCTGAGCATAAAAGCACCATTAGGTGCAGAAAACAGGCAACCCGACTCACCAATCATTTTTTAGAGGTAGGGCACAAACACACCGACTTTGAATGGACTGTACTGGAGCAACCACACATACCAGCTCATGTGACTGACATCTCAAAACATCTTTTTAAACTTGAACAAAAGTGGGTGTATAAACTGAATACCGACAAATCAGGCTTGAATGAAGACATCCCATGGATGTCGCTTTAGTGGCACTCTGGGTACTAAGAAGATAGAGGCTTACTCATTCATAGTAGTCTATCCCATCCATTACCTCGCATTAGGTGATGTAAGTGCATCTCTGAGTAAGGATTGGATACATAATATGTATTAGATACACCATCATTCCAAGTAAGTTTATCTACATCAAGATCGACACACCTGGCCTCGGTTATATGGATTATATACTTCAGACTACACTAGTATATGCATATTGACATCCTCCACTTCATTTAATGACACTTTTTGGCTTCTTGTCGCCATGAGCAATTTTACATCAGATATGAAATATGTTCTACCTCAACAAGCTCTCCTTGTTACTACTATCGGAGGCCTTCTCCATCATTAAAGGCTTTCTTTCATTTCATTCCACTCTTACACATGGGTCCACAATGGGACTTCTATTAGACAACTAGACTCATGATACCGACTTTTGTTTTGTCTTAACATTTTAAAAACTTTGGCGAATTCATTATAGATGCTATTTCTCGTGAGCATGATCCGCGATTTATTATAGACTAGAGATACCACTGTCTTCTAACTACATATCCCAGAAGCATCAGGGGCTCGCATACGCAGGCTATGCACGTTTCCCAGGTGTTACACTACAGAGTTTCACTTGCGAACGATATTCTTCGAGATCTTTTGCTGGGCTCTGACGACGTAACTAAGGTCCAATCGGATCAATTTTTACTTCTCGGGTTATACATCGCCCGCGAAGTTACGGCGCGAGGTGACGCATAACCAGGGTCCAATCAGATTGCAGACCTTGGTAAACAAAGATGGCCGCTAGGACTGTCCCGGTACCTCCCCAAACAGCCCAGTTGGCTGCGTGGAGTACCGACGGACAGGTAAGCGCCGTGACCAGGGCTATAGATACTCTATGTCTAACCCAGCACCTGGCTTTTGGCTTTTTACTTTGATACTCAGAGATTCCGCCATTTAACACAACGGTTTACACCGTCGATTGAGCACTTGTTCTTTTTAAACTGATGATTAAGATCGTTTACCGTCGCTAATCTGAGTGAGTGGTATTCCTTGAGAGTGGACCTAACAAGTACGCCGCTTTTGACTGCTAATGTGGTGCATTTACCAATACGATCGTAGAGACACTCTCTCTTGTTTGTTCCTCACTTTTAGATATTTACTTGGCATCTGGGTGGTGAATATGACAGACAACAATCTCTTTTTAAACAGTGGGACCGTTTTTCTAAACAAAGGGGTTTCAACAAATAACCAGTTGCAAAATGTAATTCAGCCCTCTTGTTAATAACGCCCTGAGCCTATGATTATAACAATACCAAATTGCAATGTCGTAGTTTAGCTGTTCTGGGACAAGTCAGCTTTTATTATGAGCAAGACAACGACGAGGCACTAGATATGATACTTCACTCTGTTTACCTCTTGTTATACTCTAGATATGAATAGCTCTAATTATTACTTTTAGACTCAGAAGGAAAAGTCTATTTTTACATCGGTTAAACACTGTTCAGCTGTCGCTTAATCAATCATCACATTTTTTGCATATATCTTTCTAAAAATACAGAGCGGTGCCCCATAATCCTGAGCTGTAGCCAGGTGAGGAGATGCACGTCCCTCTTGCATTCAAGGTGAGCTAGAGGTTTTCCCCTCATTTTTGAGGTGGGTACAGAAAATTAAAAATTAATGAGCCATTATCAGTAGACTGGCTCTTCTTCATGATAACTTAACTAATGTTAGTACTGTTATCTTGATTTCTTTGTTTGTCTATGTTGTGTCGTTGTTTATGTCTTGGTGTCTTCAACGCCTGGAAACATCTCCTCTACACAGGAGGATTGGAAGGACTAAGCAGGTGATATCTTTATCATTTATTTTGTCCTTTGTTTTGCACTATAAAGCAGTAGCGAAGTAAATAGTGGTCCTGAAGAAGCAGTAGATACCTATATGGATCATTAAATCTGCAGAAACATGTCGACCAGAAACATCTAGTCAGTAGCTATTTGTTAAATCTACTGATTCTTTGCACTCACACTGTTTTTAAAGATTGGAAGTGGACGGCTATCTAATAAAGTGTTGTTTGCATTCACTCTCCAAGAGCACTTTTTCTTTTCATTCACTTTTTCTCATGCACTGCTTTCAGTTACCAATACACACTAACTTTGAATCCCTGAGTCCAATCACACACTAGGGTAAGTCATTTCACTACTAGTTTCTGGTGAAGTAGCAACAACATGGACTCCCCACTCTGTGAAGTGGTCCAAATGATGGAAAGTAACTGATGGATATTCTTCCGCATTGTGTAGTATCCTGTTGTATGCTTTGTTAGTATACATGTTGGACACTATGAATTGAGACACACATAGTCTACTTAGATATATTGTTCCCACGAGACTCACAGTTACTCTTTGTAGTTTATAAAAATTACTATTCCCACTCAACCGAGTGCAATAGTAGGGAAAGTGCTGGATAGCGGATGGGTAAAAATTACTATTCCCACATCAGTGAGTGCAACAGTAGGGAAAATGTTGGATAACGGGAGGGAAAAAATTATTATTCCCACTCCAGTGAGTGCAACAGTAGGGAAAGTGTTGGATAGCGGGTGGGAATAATGTACTATTCCCACTCCACCAAGTGTAACAGTAGGAAAAGTGTTGGATAGCGGGAGGGTAAAAATGAATATTCCCACTCCACCAAGTGTAACAGTAAGGAAAGTGTTAGATGGTGGGTGGATAAAAATGACTATTCCCACTCCAGTGAATGCAGCAGTAGGGAAAGTGTTGGATAGCGGGTGGGTAAAAATTACTATTCCCACTCAACCGAGTGCAATAGTAGGGAAAGTGCTGGATAGCGGATGGGTAAAAATTACTAATCCCACTCCAGTGAGTGCAACAGTAGGGAAAGTGTTGGATAACGGGAGGGTGAAAATTACTATTCCCACTCCAGTGAGTGTAACAGTAGGGAAAGTGTTGGATAGCGGGAGGGTAAAAATTACTATTCCCACTCCAGCAAATGCAACAGTAGGAAAAGTGTTGGATAGCGGGTGGGAATAATTTAATATTCCCACTCCACCAAGTGTAAAAGTAGGGAAACTGTTGGATAGCGTAGGGGAAAAATGTTGTATACCCACTTCGGCAATATAATTAACTTTAATTAACAAGTAATCATTTTTTCAAAATGAATTTACCTCCCACCATTTTCCCCTATAAACGGCACCTACAATATTGTAAAATATTAATAAAATAACATAATTAGTTAAAAGGTAATTAATTAACTAATTACAATTAACAATAAAATGAATAACCATCAAATCTAAATTAATTTACAAAAATAACAATAAAATAAAATTTAAAAATATAATATAAAAAATAATAAAAATTACATTAAAACTAAAATACTTCCTACCCTACTCCCCTATCAACCCTCACCACACTCCTAAAAAAAAGTACACAATTAACATATTTACAAATTAATTATTAATAATTAATATCTAATTAATTACTCATTAATGAACTTAATTAACATGATTAACATTACTACCAATTAATTATTATTTGTTATTAGTCAATGTATAATTAATTAATACATTGTTTACCTTAATTAACAATATAAATTATTAAATACTAAATTATTAAATAATAAACTAATTAATTAATTTCAATTAAATTACTTCCCACACTATTCCCCTATAAACCCACAACCTGTTACAGAATTAAATTAGGCAAAAAATAATTAACATATAATTAATTATTTATAAATATTTCTAAAAAAATATATATTATAGTTAAATTACTTCCCACCCTATTCCCCTATAAACCCACAACCCGCAATGGATTTAAATTACGCACAAATTATTTTAATTAAAATTCATTACTTTAAAAAAATTCAAACAGACATTTCAAAAATAATACATACTTTTAAAACACTTACTATAGCCTTATAGCCCGCCGTAGAGGGCTATACCAGCTATTAAAGGCCCTCTCCAGCTATAAAGGCCCCGAGCCGAAGGCGAGGGCCTTTAACAAGGGAGAGGGACTTTAATAGCGGTATAGCCCATCTACAAAGGGCTATAAGGCTATTAGAACATTCTGTCATTAGAGGACAGAATGTTCAAAAAAAATCAAAGCCTTTTGGAAGCGTGCGTGGATTGGAATCCCCTCAGCTCCCTGAAGCCTTTGTTCACAGCCAGAGCTGTGAACAAAGAAACATTGGAATGTTGGAGCTCCAGGCTTATACCAGCCATTATAAGCCTGGAGCACTCCATTGTTTTCAATGGAGCTCCCAACATTCCAATGTTCTAATAACACTTAAAACACTATATAAATATCGATATTTTTAATAACTATAGTATGACTGTCGATATTACAAACTTCGATATTATGAAAACGATATTTCTTACTTGCATTTCGGTATACTGCACCACTATATTTTTGTAAGTCGATATTATGTCCATTCTATATTTTAAACTCTATATTTTGCCATATCGATATTAAAAACTCGATATTGTGACTGATTACCCTTGCTACGTTTGTACTGAAGTTATCTTCCGGGAGAAACACCTGAACATGCTTCACGAGGGAGAGTTTGTACAAAGATGTCATGATCTTCCTTGCAATACATATGAAAGAAAGATGTAGACGTTTGCAGTTGAAGGTGGCGCCAGCATGGAGGGGAGCACCAGCATGGAAAGGCTAAAGAGAGAGAGAGAGGCGGAAAAGGGTGAGCAGAAAAAGACAAACAAAAACACCTGTTTGCCATCAATTTCTATCCTTCAATATTTAGTCACATATTAGTGATGCATAATGACCCAAAAAGAGGGAAATAAACAAGACAATGCTCGCCAACAATCTTAGATTTAATGAAACGTGGGTTTTACATTTTACGAGCAATGTAGTCGAACTTGGACTTGTATTTTTGGCATATGATCTTGATGGTTGCAGTGGGTCTCTGTTAATAGTGTCTACGAGGGGTTCCAGTGTTTCCCCCTAGGAGTCTTGCCGTGTGATAGACTGTAATTTAGAATGGTCTCCAGAGAATTTTGCATTGAAGTCCTGTGAACATATAAGGTATTCATTGGAGTAATGCTGTACGTTTGGCTCCTTTCATCAATGAATCGAACTGTTGTCCTGCTTTCAATTAATAGTTGACCAGGAGCAAATCAGTTCCTGGATGTCTTATGGCAGGCTGAACCAATCAAAGTGCAAGCACAACAGTCGTCATTACTATCGCCTTGAGCTTATCATATGGTTTAACAAACCAAAGAAAGTAAACCTATGCTGGGCATCCATCTGTAGAGTGTATATCATATATAATAACTCTCGGGCAAAGTTTACACTTGGTTTCTAAGACATTTCGGCCGGACTAATGCCTTTATATCAAGTGCAGGCTTGCATATATGACTGAACAGGCAATGCTTTCCTTCCTCGGGTTTCCTTGGACCGTCAAATAAGATCAGTTTCAATCCATTGGCGTTCATCCGTACTGATGAGGGAAATATGTTGGCATATGGATTGGAAGGCTGTGCAAGGTGCAATATAGAAGTGTTCCTCGAGACCATCTTCCAGCCTATCACCAGCCTTGATCACTCTACCCAATGAGTATCCCTCTGAGACCCAGCAGTGTGAGCATGGTTCTCTATTCCAAATACTGATGCACTTGCAAGTGTGAATGAAAACTTGGAAGAGCAGGGGCTAGGAGTTTTTGGAAAACGTTGGTGGGCTGTGGGTGGGTTTTTAGAGGTCAGTCCTAGCTGAGTGGAGGTTCTAGTTTGTAAAAAGGATTGTATGGGAATGTGCCAGGTAAGGACTCCACTAAACCCCCTACATTATAGTTTAAGGGCTATAGCTTTCGTAATATGCTTCCATTATTTTCCCTAAAAACACTTTCACTTCAAAATCTATCCTTTTCCTGAAAATCTCTAGTTTCCCCTTTCCTTCTCACATAATGTGTTGCCACTGTGGGACAATTTAACCTACTCCTTGGGGATCACAGGGCGTACGTTGTAGGGCTCGGGCTGAATGACAAGTGCTGGACATGCAGCACACGATTTCACTGGCAGTCACGCCTTTCCCTTTGAAACCTGCTTTGTTGTGTGGCCTCCAGCACGGGTCTTACAGGTGCACTGGACGCTCAAAGCTCTCCTTGGTGCTGGGGTCCTGATCTGTGTGATCTAGTTGCCGTGGCATGGGTAACCAGGTATAATGTCGTCTTCGACCTCTGTCCTTGCATCTGCCTGTCAGTCACACTTCTTATGTCGCCCTCTGAATTTTCAAAGGAGGTAAGCCTGAAGCGATTGAAAACTGCCCTCCTTTAGGCAGTAGCACTGGCCTATTTCCTCCTCACGTGTTACGTGAGATTGCTTCTTATGCTGCTATTCGTTGACGTCAGTAGGCACATACCGCCAAAATCCAGCATTGCTCCTCGATGACCAATGCTCTTGATGCTTTCTTCCTGCTACTCTGTCAATGCAAGATGGCAAAAACAAGGACCTCACACAGCCACCGCCGTACCACACTGGGTCATGATCATAGATGATCATGGATTTTAACTGCACCATGACAACTGTATTATTGAATGTATATATGTCTATATGCTAAACTGAAGTATGAAACGTTAACGACTGATGAAACACTACTGTAAAGCGCTCGGATACCCTACACTGGGTCATGTTTGCGCTATAGAAAACACTAAATAAATAAATAAATAAGGTATGTATGTATATTTGTATGTATGTGCATACCAAAAGGCAGTGGAGAGCTGTGCATGCACAAAGGCAGGCATATAGTCATCTTGTGATAGGTGGAAATGTGTGTACTGTTCTTTTTAGGTGAGTTCAACTCTTGACAAAAATGGAGCAAGGATGGGGCAGTCCTGATGGATACAGGGATGTTGTTCCATGTCCTGGTTGCACAGATGAAAAAGACTGAAAGATCTCAAGAGTAACATGTTCTGCTCTCTTCCGCTCACTCGGATTCTGTGCACATCTGCTCACTGGCAAATTTACAAAAGTTGCTGCAGTAAATTAAAGAGCAGAGGTGTGCTTTATGATTTTTTTTCTTACTTGCAGATTTCACAAATCCTACTACATACCAAAGGTTTCATAGGGTGAACTAATGCTGGTCAATATGTGCCGCATGCTCAAAATATATTTAGCCAGGGCCTTTGTAGATGTGTTCCTTAGAAAATATTAGTGTATAGCGTGTGTTTTTTCAGTCAGGAGAGATGTGATTCTAAAGAAAGTTAAGAAGGCTCTGTCACCATGTTACCCATTGCCCGAATGGACACGGTGTGCCCCAGAGGTGTGGTGGGTATCTCTTCCCCGAAGCGGCAGTGTACAATGATGTTACGTCATGTCTTATTACTCCTGGGAGAACCCCGACCTCTGAGCTGGTGTCATTCCATATTCCCGACCCTCGGATGTTCTAAGAGGCCGAGGAATTAGCAGCGTTTTAAGTTACATTAGTAGCACTTCTGGGCCCGAAGAAAATGCAAAGTCCATTAGCTGCTCTCAGACGAGAGTCTCTTCTAAATGTGATATGTTTCCATGATTTACATTATGTTACAGACAAGATGCAGAAAGGGAATTGGCTACCTACGGTGTAAGTGGATGATTAATATATAAACACAGCCGAAGGCTAATATATCATTAACATTTCTCATATTTCGATACTCTGACGTATCATTTAATTGACTGACTAAACAAAGTTTACTAATTTCATATATATACATATATGATATATATATATATATATATACATATATGATATATATATATATATATATATCGATATATATGAAATTAGTAACTTTTTCTTAGTCAGTCAATGAAATATGTCAGTATATATTTAGTTTACATATATATATATATATATATATATATATATATATATATATATATATATATATATATATATATATATATATATATATATATATATATATGTTTGCTGATGTCATCCCACATGACTCTAGTCCTAGTCTTTGACTTCTAACATAATTGTAGTACACAACTGAGGAAAGGCTTGTCTAATACGGAGTTATGCAGTTCATGGTGGTAGAGTGGGAGATCACCTTGTGCCACTAGAGTTAAACCTATAGGGGCAGATTTATGTTGGTAATGCGCCACATTTGCGTCACGCAACTGCGGCGTAAACGTGGCGCATCCCTACGACCAATTTACAACGTGACGCATCTAAGCAGATGCGTCGCGTTGTAAAGCCCTGCGCCACATGTGGGCGTTCCGGTGCAGGGTGGGCGTTCCGGGGCAGGTGCGCCTCGCAAAAGTGGCTGAGTGAAATCTATAAGATTTCACTCAGTCACGTTCAGGCCAATGCTGCGTCAAAACCCTGCGCCTGCTTGAAGCAGGCGTAAGGCTTGATGCAGCATTGGACAGATAGGGCACCCCCGAGCCTTGCTGGAGCTGCGTCGCGCTTGCGACACAACTCCAGCAATGCGCCACCTTTACGGCACAGATGCGTCACGCACCTGTGCCGTTCTTGCACCATGGTGCGCCGCATTGTAAATGCGGCGCACCATGGGTGGCGGAGCTGCGGCGCAAAATAACTGGCGCATCCCTGGGGATGCGCCAGTTATCATAAATCTGCCCCATAGTGTGGTATGTGACAGACAGAAAATGCCCAACACCGCTCTAGGTAACTAGATGTATCACATCACCTTGCTTTGCCAAAAGAATGCTTCCATTGCACTGCATATATAATAAAGCGTCTATTCGTGTAATGGGAGAAATTTGATCAATTCAGGCCCACCCTCTTGGATATCATTTACTAAACCCAGAGTTGCTACTGTAGTGCCCATTCTAGTCCTTCTTCTGTTTCCAGTGGTGATGTTGGAAGCAGTGTCTTACATAGAACACTATGAAGAGACAAGGGCACCCAAGTGCATCTGGAAGGGACATCTGTCCAGGAATAATGGTCCCCCACATTCAAAAATAATTATAAATTAAAACATAGAGCTGCAATGACATCTCGTTTGTATATCAAAATGTAATATTTATACTTAAGCTCCTCTAGGCTACTTTTGCCCTATGTCCAGCAGTACCTGCATGCAGGTCATCCCCTCTTTCCTTGAACCCTTTTCCATTCAGGGATAACATTGTGTTACGTTGGCATTTGTAGAACATACTACCATTACCTTACTGTGCTCCTTTGCTAGGGTGACCAGATCTTGAGAACCAAAAACTAGGACATTTTTCAAAAATAGAGGAAGGACTACAAGTTTACATCAATGGAGTGGCGCGGAATGCCTCTCATCAACACAGGAACACAGAAGAGGCAATAAGAAAATAAGTAAAATTGAATTTCTAAAACTAGCATCATAACTGTTGATTAAATTGCTTGCTTACCACAGCTGCTAAATAGCACAGCTTTGGAACACCTAAAAGGTACATCTCACTGTTTTCAGTTGACCCCTTCTAAAAACTGGGACAAGAGCCCAAATTGCCGAAATCTGCCGGGACAGCTGGTGAAAATCCGGGACACCTGGGCGCCCTACCCTTTGCCCTCATTATTTACTGAATGAGAGGCGTCCAGCCCCCCAGACACCTCCTCAGAAAATTAGCATAGGTAAATAACCCTCATGTTTCCTTGTATCTCGAACACAAACCCCTAGGGTCACGACCTTTATTACATAGGCCACACCTCGAAAGGATTCCGATTTAGCTTCTTTGGCCGCAGCCTTTTCAGGGACAACCCCCTCACCCCCACTTTTTTAATCCCATAAAGTCCTGGGCAGGGCTCTATCGAATTTGCTTTCATATAGCGCTTACTACCCCTGACAAGGCGTTGAAAGGAATGATAGTGCAGAGTCTGGGTGACTGGAGCAAACCAGTCCTTGCCACTCAATGGCCGGAGTGAGGATTAGTGAAGTGTAAAAGGATGGGTAGGGCCCTGGGTCGGTGCGGGGCGTGTTACCTTTGAGGGGCTGGCAGCAGGTGCTGCGCGTGCCAACAGACAGTCCTCCGGGCGGGCTCTCCTGACAGGGTGGGACCGAGTGGAGGAGTGGTCGTCAGGTGCGTTAAGAGGGCAGTGAACTCGGAAGTAGGTGGAATCATTTTGTCGCATCCATCACTAAACTCGGAAAAGAGGAGTAAACCGGGGCGTGCCGGGATTAAGTGCTCCGCATCGAGCAATCGGAAGCAAATTAAGAACAATTGAAAATAAAAGGAGGGTTTGAGTCCGTGGGACGACCAAGGCTACTGGAGGGACGCTGCAGGCCGCCCCCAAAAATGAAGGGCGGCGTTGACGAAGTGCCAGCCGCGTATCTATCACCTGTCCTGAAACTTTGCCGCCCAAGGGAGGGGCCCAGGCAGAAGGGGAAGCTGGATGCTGCCTGTGCACCCGTTCACACTCGAGACTCGCGCTGCCTCTGCCTCGAGTTTTATGCCACCTGATTTATAGCCCAACACGACAGATTTATGAGCAGAGACAGGGAGGGAGCGGCGCTCTGGCAGGCTCTCTCCTCTCCTTGACAGGATGGCGGCAGGGCAGTAATTATCCGTCGCCAGAAATAAATCACGGCGCAGAGCCGCACACCCATGGCCCTGACATCCCGTGTGCCCCTTTCCACAGTGCTCGGGGGAGGGATGCCGCAGCCTTGCACTTTTATTTATTTATTTATGGTATGCGTTTTTTTTTTATATAGCGCGGACTTTACCTGAAGTTGCCAGAGCGCTTCACAGTGGGAACAGTAATGATAGACGAGGAGAAAATTACAAGTGAACAAATTACAAAAGCAAACGTTAAGTTACATGAGGCAAAAGTGACAATTGTGAGCAAACAAAATACAAGAGGTAGCAAACGGTACAATACAGGAGAAAAAAGTGGCATGTGTGCAAGTTACAAAAGCGTACAAAGTACAAGTAGAGGTATAGTACTGCAATAAATGGCAGACACTCCAGCACAAGAACAAACGTTACGTAGGCAATGGTGGCACTTGTGCAAGTATCGAAAGCAAACAAAATGTAAGAGGTAGCAACCGGTGCGTTACAAGAGAAAAGTGACTTGTGTGCACGCGCCAGGGTGCTGCTCCCTCCAAGCGCTACTGGGGAGCGGGGGTGAATGTGAAAGCCAATGACGAGCTGGCTGGAGGTTTTACGTTTACAAGAACCCTGGTTTACCCTCTGCTTCTGTAGTGAGAAACTACTGCTCACCTACTCTGTCACCACTCGGGCAAAGATACCACCTGCCCATATTCTTCCTATAATGTACCCTACAGTTGCTCCTTTTCACATAAATGCATAATAAACAATTAGATACAAAGCTATACATTTCTGAAAAGTGAAATGTAAACGTTTCTGAGAAGGGCTTGGCTTGTAGAGATTCTGGTAAACCGAGGAGGAGTGGACGTGCTGCGCCTCTGTGCTGACGCAGCGTAGCACATTCAGAACAGACCAGTGAGACTAGGGATCGATACACAATCGATAGCCATTCACAGTCCAACGCCCATTTCGATCAACTGCAGACGGTGACTGTGGGAATGCACGCGGGGTATGAGAAGGAGAATAATTCACAGTGGAAGCCAAGCGAGCCGACGGGAAAAGGTGCAGCGGTCAGCTGGGGCGAGCTCCAGAAGTGCCCTTACCTCCGCCACCCTCTCTGGAGCGCGTGGTGATGTGGGGGTGGGTGGGGACGGGGTCACACTTCCACCTTCTGTGCACCTCAAGTAACGGAGCCAGAGAGCTTCATGCAGGCTATTGTTTACGAATAGAAATGCCCTCATCAAACACCTGAGCCTTACTTATTGTAAACTGTAATTGCACTTATGAATGTTCATAAGCCTGCACGAGGTTTTATGCATTGCGTCACGCAGCCAGCATTGGATGAACGCCTCATACATGCACCCAAAGCTGGACACGTGCAGGCCTTACATGGCACTTCGAATCCAGGGGCCTCATTTATGAGAAATGACGCATCGTTGCGTGAAAGCAGCGATGGGTCATTTCTCAGTGAGCACTCCTTGGGACATTCCTGATGCGTCATATCTAATGTATGACGCATCATGTCGCAAGGAGTTAGAGATATGTCAGTATTTCTGACATATCTGTAAGCACAAAAGTGATGCATTGCTGGAGTGTGTCACAAAAGTGACGCAACTCCAGCAATGCGTCCTTTCACATGGGGCAAGCCCCATGTGAAAGGGCCTGCGTCAGTCTTACGCCTGCTGTGAGGAAGGCGCAAGATTTTGACACAACGGCGTCCTAAAAGTGACGCAGTGAAATCTCATAGATTTCACCGCGTCCCTTCTACGACCCTTCCTTGCGTCAATACGCCCCCCCTTGCATACATTATACCTGGCGCAGGTATAATGTGGCGCCGGGGTTTACAAAGTGACGCATCTACCTAGATGCGTCACTTTGTAAATATGGCGCAGCAAGGCGCATTTTTTACGCCATTGATGTGTCACAAAAAGTGACGCAACGGCGGCGTAAAAGTGACGCACGGCCTCATAAATGAGGCCCAGGTCCCTGCCTGATCTGTCTGGACCATCGCTTCTTAACACGTGGAAACGCCCATGTAGGGGGTCCACGAATGCGCAAAAAGTTAAATGATACAAATAGATGAATTAAGTGCATATACATAAAGAAGCTCAATCTAAAATAAAATAAAAAACATTTAAACGTTATACACGTGAATTTTAAATTGGAGGCTTAAAATTAAGTTTGTGTCCTCAGACTGATTTAGCGAAGCAGGGCAAATGCAGCAGACAGAATACAGCATGGACAGTGGGCGACCTCAGCTGAATTTAGAAACCCCCCAACCTTCCATTAAAATGAAAATTTTGATTAATTTTTCTTTGTGAATTACCTGTATTTTGTAAATTGTTTTGAGGTTAAAATCACTGAAATTGTTTAGGCTGTGGTCTCCGGCTCACAATAATGACTCAATGGGCATCCCTGGATTCCAATAATTATTTTGTTGGGGTCCACAGATGGCATAATGATAGGAGCTGCTGGCCTAGAGCATTATTGAGGAGTAAAGACGAGGACAAATAAAGCTGTTATGCCCCTGGTTATGAGCACATTCTCGTAAATGAAAAAATGTGTCTGTCCATACATCGTCTCTTGAGTGTAGTGAATAGAGACAGCAAAAGAGACACATCAAACCTGTCCTGGGACAGGGTCCTTAGATCTTTGCCACAAGTGCCTGTGTGATGTTTCCCCTCTGTAGCCGATGCGGTTCTAATTTAGAGGCTGATTACGACTATACTGGTAAGGGAACAGCTGTCGCTTTTTGGAAGTCTGACTGCCCACTTCCCTGGCAGTCCGACCACCGGATTACAAAGTGAATTAACAACAGGATAGTGGTATTGGCCTATAGGAACAGCGCTCCTAGAACTATTCACTACTTAGTTTCCTATGTGCTGGTATTTTTGTGGTGGTAACAGGGGAGAGAAACCACCAACCTCTCCTAATTTCTGTGGCCTAAGCTACAGTATGAAAATTACACAAATCCCCTAGCACACAACACTTATATAACATAGCAGTAGTGCCAGAGGCGCAACTAGAGTAACATTTCGGGGGGATGGGGGGGGGGGGGGGGGGGGGTTCTAAGAAAAAAATTTGGGGGGCTGAATCTTTAGGCAATCAGCAGAGTCAATCCTAAAAAAAATCTAGATAGTCTCTGATGCCCAGGTTGTTGCATAGCTGTATTATCCACTTTCTTCGTATGAGTGAGTAGGCTGGACAGAAAAGAGTACCATGCAGAATAGTTTCATTTTCGGTTCTACAGCCAGGGCATAGATGTACAGGACCCCCGGTCCACCTACTTACTTATTATAGTGCGGTTGTAATTCCGACCCACACGGTTCTCTGGCGTGGGTAATCTCTCGCTAGGTGTGTTCACTGTGGTTGCTTAATCCAAACACTCATGTAGTCAATGTCTATTTTTTTGGTAATCCCATCAGCAACACTCCTCACGCCGGCGTCCTTGAGTACGAATTTTGTAAGGATTACAAAGTGAGCAGGAAGACTACCTCAAGACCACTGCCTGCGCTGACATTTGTGCTACTGCGGCGCAGGAGGGAGAGGCAGCCAAAGGCAGGGGGGTGAGGTGGGTGCGGGCCGCCCTGGGTGTCATCACTGAGGGGAGTGACAAAATGGCAAAAATATGTGTTTGAAACACATATTTCTGCTATGTTGTCAAGCTGGGGGTGACAAGAAAATTTCCGCACAGGGTACCACCAGACCTTGCTACGCCACTGGCCAAAAGACGCTGTGTAGGCATGTTCACAGCGGCCTAATTATGACTTGCCCTTCCACTGACGTTTTGGGACACCGCCTGCCGTGATTCGGCAGGAAGCCAGTTAAATTGGCCAAATAATGCCCCAGAGTGATTGTGCCATTATGTCATGTCACTGGTGCACATAGAAAGCGCTCCAATATCTTTGGGTCGGGTTAGCACCATAACAAACTGAAGAAAGTGAAAACACAAAGATCCCCCCAGCCCCTACTGGCTGGGATCAGGGTTTGGGTGTGTCCAGCAGTCAGCTGTGTGGGCCACATAATCTGGCTTGACTACACCGCTGTGCAACTGCCAGCCCACAGGGCAAACTCCCAATACAGCGGGAGTGGAGGCAGGCTGCTCGGCGGAGTATTCGGTTGGACCCTTCACTGTGGCGGGCTGGTGGTACAACCGGAAAAGTCATAAACACCCCCTTAATTTGAGAGTTACTGTGCCTTTCTGTGCAACATTTCTGGCACTCTGGATTACAAACAGGTAAGAAGGCATTATCCAACCCCACAATCATTGCTCTTTTCACAAAGAGCGCTCAGTTAGTGCTTCAATAAATGGGCGCCCAGCTTGTGTTCGCTTTTATTTCCGCCAAGGGTTCATTGAATCACACGGCATCCACGCCAGCATGAGCGAAACGGGTCTGGTTTACAGGGCCTTTGAAAGCGTCTGCTTTCAGCTGAGAGGACAAGTTCAGGTGAAGGATAGAACAGACACAAAACACTTCCGGCCAAGCTCAAGGCACTGGCAAAGCCTGATCTCCTGATGATGTGTTGTCTTGCCACAACTTATCCATTCTAGAACAAATACAGTGCTGTAAGAGATGCTAGTGGGGTATTTAACAATGCATACAGTGCTATAAGAGATGCTAGTGGGGTATTTAACAATGCTAATCAAGAAGTTGCATCAATGGGGATAAAGTGTTAAAGGGATTGCAGTATTCCAGCATTTAGCATGCAAGGGGTTAACCGTACAAAAGATGTAGCTCTTTAATGAGCTGCATTGGAGATACTCTTCACACTGATATATAGTTGAACACCTTTATTCACGACCCTGAGAAGCAGCCCCACTCCACCGTCTCCAACTCCAGCTGCAACAACCTCCAGGGTTCAAACACAATTCCAGTGGCTACATTCCAAATACTAGAACCCTCAAGAAAGATCAGTGTGGCAATAGAACACTAGTTGTGTTGGCTCTACCAACACAACGCTGCCTATACTTTTCATGTTACGTTCCTATAAGGAGCTGGGGATACCTGTGTTAATCTCTTTTGAAGAGTTGCATTTAAATGAGCTGCATCTCACTGAGCAGTTGTAGCACATTAAGCAGACACATCACATCCAGTATTTTGGCTCAAACTCGATGGATTTAGGAATGTAAGCATTTCCTTTCAAAGAGATATAGTGATATACGTGCATTGAAGGGACACAGATTTAAGGAGTTCTATCGATGAGAAATACAGTTTCAAAACGTCACAACGTTGTGTAATTCATAGCTTTATTAGTATATCAGTGTAGGTTCCTTACTGTTGTGGTTACTATCCCTTTAATGGAACCCTACCAACTCTACCTTCCTGACATCATTATTAGAATGTTATGTTTTCTTCTTGAGAGTCAGTTGCTGTGATCTGCTGTTGATGGTTGTACCAATAAAGCTCCTTCTGCAACTTATCCTGTTTATGAGCTTTTATCACTGGCGACGAGGGTCAAGGCTTGATATTGGGGACAAGCATCTACAACCATCAACTCCCCTACCTTTGGATTTCGTTTTGGACTTTGGATTTGCTCAAATTTAGTTTTTTTTTTAGTATTGGATTGCACTTTGGACATTGGATTTGGTTTTGGTCAACTTGGATTGTTATCTTACAGACATTTCTTGGTTTTACCCCGAACATATTTAGTGTTCTTGATCTCTCCTCTGCGTACCATCAGATTGTTTTACATCAAGAGTCTAGGCATCTAACATCCTTTGTCACACCCCTTGGTGCTTATCGGTTCTTGAGAATGCCTTTTGGCTTAGCCTCGGCTGCTGCCTGTTTCCAAAGAGTTATGAAGATGGTTCTTGGGGATCTTCATAACGTGATGTTCTTCCAGGATGATAGTTTGATGTATGGAGTGGATGCCAAGGAGCATGATGTTGTTTTAAGATCAGTGTTAAACAGATTATCTGACAAGGGACTCACGGTTAAGAAAGAGAAATGCAAAATTGGTTTGGAGTCGGTTACTTATCTTGGCCATGTAATCTCTGGGAAAGGGATACAACCAAAGTTAGAATTAGCTGAGAGTATTGTCAAGGCACCAGCTCCTGAAGATAAGGACCAGGCCAAGTCTTTCTTGGGTATGACGGAATTTTATTCCAAATTTGTTAAAGGTTTCGCTACCATTGTTGAACCCATTAGATCTCTCTTAAAGAAGGGTGTCCGATTCATTTGGTCTGATGATTGTGAGGAAGCTTTCCGTTTGATTAAGACTGAAATTGGTAAAATGCCCACTTTAGGTCATTTTGATGCTAAACTTAAAACTATTGTCACTACCGATGCCAGTCTGAAAGGTCTTGGTGCCGTACTTTCCCAAATTGTGAATGGAGAGGAGGTTGTGGTAGCTTTTGCTTCGAGAGCTTTGAAGGATGCAGAATTGAATTATTCTTGCATTGAAAGGGAAGCTTTGGCTGTATTTTGGCCAGTGTACCATTTCAAGTTCTTTTTGTGGGGCATTCTATTTATTGTAAGATCAGATCATCGCCCTCTCGTTCAGATATTTTCTTGTCATCAGAGTGACCATATGACGCCTAGATTAAAGAGATGGAGTGAAGGTCTGCATGAATTTAATTTTACTGTACAGTATATTCCTGGGCAAAACATCAAGCCTGCGTGTTAGACGGACCGGGAGGGTCGGCCGAGGACAAGGGGAGAGGTCTCCGGGGAGAGCCGTCTCCAACGATCGTACAGACAAGTAACTTCCCCCCCACAGATGTACACCACACAAGGATAACGTTCAACGTTACTTTATAAGCAATTCTTTAAGTACGGTGAAATGGTACAAGGAGGTCTGGACTCAGGGGTCCCCTCTATTCTAGTCTCTTGGTTGGGTAAGGGGGTAGCGGGACAGTCTCGTTACCAATCTGGTGGATATGGTGGTAGATGAAATAGCTCACAATCCTCGAGCTCGGCGTTCTAGATGATCGGGCCGCGGCGGAGCCAGCAGGTCCCGATGAAGGTGGTGGTTACAAACGGTCCGCGGCCACGCCAGCAGGTCCCGACGACGATGAAGGTTTCAGAAGGTTGCGGCAGCGCCAGCAGGCAGGTCGATAGTTCACAAGGCAGGGCTACGGCAGCGCCGGTAGTCCGTCAAGGATGAGTTCTTCACTGCGTCTCTCGACTTCAGGATACAACTGCCTTCCTGCTCTGGAGCTGCCCCAGTTATAGGTCTGGCGCCCTTTGATGTCCGGACCCTCGCACTTGGAGGTCGGGAGGTCCGGGATGAGGGAGTCCAGACACCCAGCAGGGGGGTGGAGCCAGCGCCTGGGGGAGCTGGGGGCGATCGGCACCTGGCGGGGGAGAGCCATCGACACCTCTTTCTCCCATTGACCTGCCAAGTAGTCTGCTCACCTCCTGGGTGGATGGTGGTGCCGGGATGTCGGGGCCTGGCCAGGCCCAGGGTTAGGGTCGATCGGAGGCCACGCGGCCTCGTGGTGCTGTGTCCAAGATGGCGCCCAGGCCGGGCGAGAGGGCCGGTAGGGAATCGGGCCCATGGTGTGGAGATGTTCAGGGGCAGGGGTCCCATATGAAACGGGAAACGGGTGGTTGTTGCGTGTAACACCTGAAGAGCCGGGCTCGGGTCTGGTCGTGCGGGGGGGGGGGGAGCAAGCCTTACACGTGGCCTGTCCAACATGCGTCCCCCCCAGCTGAAGGCGGGGAGAGTCACCCAACCTCTTGGGGACTCTCTTCGTCGAGGCGGAAAAAGCGTGACAGGCCATCTGCGTTGGCGTGGTCTTGCCCGGGTCGATGTTCCACAGTGAAGTCCATCCCCTGCAGGGAGATGGACCAACGCAGTAGTTTCGGGTTTTCCCCCCGCATCTGCATTAGCCACTGCAAGGGCCGATGATCGGTCTGTACCCGGAAGTGGGTGCCGAAGAGGTAAGGCCAGAGCTTTTTGAGGGCCCACACCACAGCGAAGGCCTCCCTCTCGATGGTGCTCCAGCGTTGTTCTCGGGCCAGGAGCCGTCTGCTGATGAAAGCCACTGGCTGGTCAAGTCCTTCGGGGTTCAGCTGGGAAAGGACTGCCCCAATGCCATGGTCGGAGGCATCCGTTTGGACGATAAATTCCCGACTGTAGTCGGGGGCCTGGAGCAGAGGGGCGGAGCACATGGCGGCTTTCAGCTTCTCGAAGGCCGCTTGACAGTTTGGGGTCCAGTTGACCTTCTTTGGTTGGTTTTTGGATGTGAGTTCCGTGAGGGGCCCCACAATGCTGCCATAGTCCCTCACGAACCGCCTGTAGTAGCCTGTGAGTCCCAAGAAGGCGCGGACCTCGATCTGGGTGATGGGGGGCTGCCAAGACTGGATGGCAGCGATCTTGAGTTGCAGAGGGGCCACCAGACCGCTTCCCACCTGGTGCCCGAGATAGGTCACGGACCCCTGGCCAATTTGGCATTTGCTGGCCTTGATCGTGAGGCCAGCTCGTTGGAGGGCCTGTAGCACCTCTCGGAGGTGGTGGAGGTGGTCGGACCAGTGGCGGCTGTACACAGCGATATCGTCCAGGTAGGCGGCGCTGAATTCTTCGAGTCCCGCCAGGACCTGGTTTACTAGCCGCTGAAATGTTGCTGGGGCATTCTTCATGCCGAATGGCATGACCTTGAAGTGATAGTGGCCATCAGGGGTGGAGAAGGCAGATCGTTCTTGGGCCCGGGGTGTGAGACCGATCTGCCAGTAGCCCGCTGTCAGGTCGAAGATGCTGAGGTAGCGGGCAGCTCCCATGCGGTCGATTAGTTCATCTGCTCGGGGAATGGGGTGTGCGTCTGTCCTGGTGACCGCATTCAAGCCCCGGTAGTCGACGCAGAACCGGAGCTCAGGCGTGGTGCCGGGGGCGGCCGCTTTGGGGACCAGTACCACGGGGCTGTCTGAGGGCTCGATGACCCCGAGCGTGAGCATCTTGGCCACCTCCTCTTGGATGCAGGCCCGTACCCGATCTGGTACGCGGTAGGCCCGATGGCGGATAGGGAGACTGTCTCCAGTGTCCACGTCGTGTAGACACCAGGGGGTGACCCCTGGGGTGAGGGAGAACAGGGTGGCGAACTGCAGCAGGAGGTCTCGGCAGCCTTGGCGCTGCTCCAGGGTGAGGGCCTCCGAGAGTCGGACCCCGTCCACGGAGCCGTCCTTCTCCCGAGTCCGTAGGAGGTCAGGGAGGGGTTCGGAGTCCTCCTCGGTTCCATTGTCTGTTGCCATCAGGAGGCTGAGCTCTGAGCGCACAAAGTGGGGTTTCAGTCTTTTGGCGTGGAGGACCCGGAGAGGGTTCCGTGAGGATTCCATATCGATGAGATAGGTGACAGGGCTCTTGCGCTCGACTACTTTGAAGGGCCCCGTCCACTTGTCTTGCAGGGCACATGGTTCGGTGGGAGACATTACCCACACTTGTTGGCCGGGTTCAAATTCGATGGAGGAGGCATTTTGATCGTACCACCTTTTCATGTCTTCCTGACTGGCCTCCAAGTTTGCTTTTGCCATCTCTCTGAACCGTCTGGTCTGGTTGCGGAGGGTTAGGAGGTATTTGAAAACATCTGGAGGGTTCTTTAGAGGGGGCATTTCCCAGCCTTCTTTGACTAGGCTGAGCGGCCCTCGCACAGGGTGTCCATACAAGAGTTCGAACGGGCTGAAGCCGAGGGACTTCTGGTGGACTTCTCGGTAGGCAAAGAGGAGGCACGGTAGTAGCACATCCCACTGGCGACGGAGGGGCTCTTCCAACCCCCCAATCATCCCTTTGAGCGTGCGGTTGAACCGCTCAACTAGTCCGTTTCCTTGAGGGTGATAGGGGGTCGTGAATCGGTAGGTGACCCCACACTGTTGCCAGAGGGACTTCATGTATTTTGAAATAAAGTTTGTGCCCCGGTCGCTGACGACTTCTCGGGGGAAGCCCACCCAGGAGAAGATCCCCATCAAGGCCCGGCCGACTACCGGGGCTGTCACAGTTCGCAGGGGAACAGCCTCGGGGTAGCGGGTGGCGTGGTCCACCAGGACCAGGATGAACCGATGTCCTTGTGCTGTACGGGGGTCCAGGGGCCCCACAATGTCTATCCCCACCCTCTCGAACGGGGTGGTGACCACTGGAAAAGGTTGCAGAGGAGCTTTGAGCTTGCGGCCGCTCTTCCCGCTGGCCTGGCACGTGGGGCAAGATCGGCAGTGCTGGATTACGTCGTTCCTCATCTTGGGCCAGAAAAAGTGGGTCACCAGGCGACTGTAGGTTTTGTCCTGACCCAGGTGGCCAGCCAGGGGGACATCGTGGGCCAGGTTTAGCAAGAAGTCTCTAAAGCGGAGGGGTACCACTACCACTCGACTGGCCCCTAACTCTGCGATTCTCTGTTCGCTGTACAACAGGTCATTGTCCCAATAGACCCAATGGGTTCCGGAGGTATCCCCGGCACTCTGGGCGAGGGCTTGTTGGCGGAGTCACTCGAGGGAGGGACAGGTCTTCTGCTCGTGGCGAAACTGTTCCTGGGTGGGCCCCCCCTCCTGACGCCACTGAGTCAGGTCGGGAAGGTCCTGAGGTTGAACGAGCCCCTCGGGAGTTTGCTCTGGCGGGACGGCCCGGTCGGTGTCTTCTACTGGAGCGACCGGGGGAGGAGGTGCCGGCCATTCAGGTTCTTCGGGCCGGGGGATGGCACGGGCAGCCATGGACCGGGTGGTTACGCACGCCCAGTCCGGGATGCCCAACATCCCCAGGTGCTCTCTTCTCTCTACAGCGGCCCACGGGGAACTCTCAAGATAATTTCCCAGGAGACAGTCTACGGGGGCATCATCTCGGACCGTCACTCCCCACTCGAAGGGGGCGCAGGCCATCCGACATAGACTCTCCGAATTGTCGGCTGAACGGACAGGGCAGAGAACGTTCGGCAGGATCTGTTCTGGGGTCACCAGGTGACAGCGGACGGCCGTTACACTGGCCCCGGTGTCACGTAGGGCTTCGGCCCGGCGTCCATTAATGTTCACCCACTGACTGTACTTCCGGGTGTTGGCGGGCAGGGGGACCCGCGGGACCATGTCTTTTCCCCCTAGGCACGCTAGAACCATGGCGGCTGGTTCCCACTCTTGGTGTTCTTGCTCGCACTCCTCTTGTTCTTCGGAGATTTGTTCTTCCCCCAGGGCGGCGGCAGCCATCTGGCGGGGTCTCGGAGTCTGACTCTGTGGACAATTCGGGTCGTTTGCGTAGTGGCCGACTCGCTGGCATCGGTGACACGTGACATTGGCTCGGTATCCCGGCCGCGCCGGGGTGTTGCCCCGGTTGGCCGGGGGTGGGGTGCTGGTAGCGGGAGCGGCCGGGGCGTTGTCTCTTCCTCGTCCCTGGCCCCCTCCTCCTCCTCGGGGACGGTGCTGACCGTGGTTGTTCCGGTTCTGTTCATGTGACCCATTTCGGCCTACTCGGGTAATTTCCCACCGGTCAGCCTCGGCGGCGAGCTGCCGTGGATCAGTCAATTTACTGTCGAGGAGGTGCTGCCTGAGCTCGACGAAGCAGTTGTTTGATAGATGCTCCCATACCATGAGATTGAAGAGTTGCTCGTAGGTCGTTACGTTGCTTCCCTTGATCCAACCCTCGAAGGCTCGGCTGAAATAGTTCACGTATTCCACCCAAGTGGTACCCGGGGTCAGGGTGCAGTCTCGGAACCTCTGGCGGTACATTTCGGGTGTGAGCCCATAGCGGGTGAGGAGGGTAGCTTTCATGTGGTCATTGGAGGTCATCAGATGGTCTGGGAGCTGTAGCAGGGCATCGCGGCCCTCATTGACGAACCTCCCCCATAGACCGGCTCCCCAGTCGCTTCGATCGATCCGGTGGGAGGTCATAGCGATCTCGTAGGCCTTGAACCATTGCTGTATGTCGTCATCTTGGAAATATTCTCGAACGACATCCTTAGGGATGTGTACCTTCTTTTCTGTTGCCCCCGGGGTGCGCGGTTGCTCGGGCACCCCTAAGTCTTTGTTCTGCTTGCGTAAGTCTATCTCAGCTAGTTTGCGCTCGTGTTCATACGCCAGCCTCTTCTCTTCGAGCTCTCTTTGTCTCTGTTTCTCTTCCCGTTCTTCTCGGAGTCGCAGATGTTCCAGGTTCAATTTTTGTTCGGCTAATTTGAGTTCGCCATCCATTTTGAGCCGGGCCATTTCTAGTTCATGTAGTCAGTTTCTTTCTCGCTCTTGGATCTCATCTTGCGAGAGACCCGTTCTTCGCTCCTCGGGAGCCGTGGTGTCTTTCTCTGCTGCTGCGACATTTTGGTCCGGGGGTCTGACGGCCCCGGTTTCTGCCCATGACTCAATGGCGTGCTTGAAATCGTCTTTAGTACTCAGACCGGTGGTAGCGATACCTAGTTCAATGCAGAATTGTTTCAACTCACGATGGCTGTATTCTTCCAATTTCTCCATCTGGAATTTTTCGGTGGATCCGCTTTCTTTGGTTGACATTGTGGTTTTGTCGTGGGGTGAGCTACTCTCTGTACGATTACGCGTTGATTCGGATCGCGCCGCTGGCCACCAATGTTAGACGGACCGGGAGGGTCGGCCGAGGACAAGGGGAGAGGTCTCCGGGGAGAGCCGTCTCCAACGATCGTACAGACAAGTAACTTCCCCCCCACAGATGTACACCACACAAGGATAAGGTTCAACGTTACTTTATAAGCAATTCTTTAAGTACGGTGAAATGGTACAGGGAGGTCTGGACTCTGGGGTCCCCTCTATTCTAGTCTCTTGGTTGGGTAAGGGGGTAGCGGGACAGTCTCGTTACCAATCTGGTGGATATGGTGGTAGATGAAATAGCTCACAATCCTCGAGCTCGGCGTTCTAGATGATCGGGCCGCGGCGGAGCCAGCAGGTCCCGATGAAGGTGGTGGTTACGGTAGACAGTCAAAATATCGAGTTGGAAATATCGACCTACCATAATATCGAGTCTGAAATATCGAAGGAGCATAATATCGAAGGCAAGAATATCGTAGGACAGAATATCGACCCAAGGTTAAGTAATATCGAAATACTTAATATCGATGTAAGTAATATCGAAGTTAGTAATATCGATAGCATATATATCGATGTTAATAATTTTGATGACACTAATATCGATATTTGTATTATTTTATAGTTTTTTATTATGTATGTGTTATATGTTTAATTTAAGTATTTAAAATAATTACTATTATATGTGTATACATTTTCTATAATAATATAGAAATTTATAAGGAAATTTGATGTTTTAGTACCGGAGCGGGTTGTGGGTTTATAGGGGAATAGGGTGGGAAGTAATTTAATTATGGTAAATTGATTAATAATTAGTAGGATTAATTAATTAATTATAATTATTTGCTAATTAATATTGATTAATTGGGAAATAATTAATTGATTAATTGATATATATTTCCTGTAGCGGGATGTGGGTTTATAGGGGAATAGGGTGGGGAGTAATTTAATAATAATTAATTAATTATTATATGTTTTTAAATATTTAGAACTAATTAATTGGCAAATAATTAATATTAATTAGTTAATTAATTAATATAATTTTGTACATATTTTAAATTAGTAATTAATTGGTAATTAAATAATATTAGTTAGTTAATTACATTATTAGAGTAATTTATTTATATATATAATTTTTAGTTACTGTTAATTAATTAATTGGGGAAAAATGATATTAATTATTAAATTATATTAATTACAGCTTATGTGCTAATATATTTACTTTATTGTTATTGTTAATTAATTATTAATTGCTAATTAAATAATATTATTTAACTTTGGGTTAAGGAGTATTTTTAGGGTTCAGGGTCATTTTTGGGTTTTTGGGTAAAGGGGTATTTTGAGTGTTTAGGGTCAGTTTTCAGTTTTTGGGTAAAGGGGTATTTTTAGGGTTCAGGGTCAGTTTTCAGTTCATGGGTAAAGGGGTATTTTTAGTGTTCAGGGTCAGTTTTCAGTTCATGGGTAAAGGGGTATTTTTAGGGTTCAGGGTCAGTTTTCAGTTTTTGGGTAAAGGGGTATTTTTAGGGTTCAGGGTCAGTTTTCAGTTCATGGGTAAAGGGGTATTTTTAGTGTTCAGGGTCAGTTTTCAGTTCATGGGTAAAGGGGTATTTTTAGGGTTCAGGGTCAGTTTTCAGTTCATGGGTAAAGGGGTATTTTTAGGGTTCAGGGTCAGTTTTCAGTTTTTGGGTAAAGGGGTATTTTTAGGGTTCAGGGTCAGTTTTCAGTTCATGGGTAAAGGGGTATTTTTAGGGTTCAGGGTCAGTTTTCAGTTCATGGGTAAAGGGGTATTTTTAGGGTTCAGGGTCAGTTTTCAGTTCATGGGTAAAGGGGTATTTTTAGGGTTCAGGGTCAGTTTTCAGTTTTTGGGTAAAGGGGTATTTTTAGGGTTCAGGGTCAGTTTTCAGTTCTTGGGTAAAGGGGTATTTTTAGGGTTCAGGGTCAGTTTTCAGTTTTTGGGTAAAGGGGTATTTTTAGGGTTCAGGGTCAGTTTTCAGTTTTTGGGTAAAGGGGTATTTTTAGGATTCAGGGTCAGTTTTCAGTTCTTGGGTAAAGGGGTATTTTTAGGGTTCAGGGTCAGTTTTCAGTTTTTGGGTAAAGGGGTATTTATAGGGTTCAGGGTCAGTTTTCAGTTTTTGGGTAAAGGGGTATTTTTAGGGTTCAGGGTCAGTTTTCAGTTTGTGGGTAAAGGGGTGGTTTTTGGGTTCAGGGTCAGTTTTTTCGACTGTTGCACTCTCTGGAGTGGGAATAGTAATTTTATCCCTACGCTATCAAACGCTTTCCCTACTGTTCCACTCTCTGGAGTAGGAATAGTAATTTTTACCCTTACGCTATCCAACGTTTTATATAATTAATTGTTAAAATATCACATGTTTATTTTATTTTTTATATTACTTACATTTTATGTATGTTATTGTTTTATGTTTGTACATGTATTAGTAAATTAGAATATATTTCATTAATTTAGAAATTAGTAAATTAATTATTAATACTTATTGTTCAGTACATATATATTATATCTTTACTGTATATATTTAATTAATGTATTATTAATATGTATGTTTTATTTATTAATTTTAAACATTATTAGATACTTTTAAATATGTATATTTTATTTATTAGTGTTATATACTTACTTTTACATTATATATATTAAAAACAAAATCGATATTTTTAACATCGATATTTTTTACAACGATATTATTTTTTCGATATTTTTGTACTTACCATGTTGTAGATAGGATGTCGATATTTTTGCCCTCGATATTGTTGACTCGATATTCTTGTAGGTCGATATTTTTGTAGTCGAAATTCTGTCATAGATCCGGTGGTTACAAACGGTCCACGGCCACGCCAGCAGGTCCCGACGACGATGAAGGTTTCAGAAGGTTGCGGCAGCGCCAGCAGGCAGGTCGATAGTTCACAAGGCAGGGCTACGGCAGCGCCGGTAGTCCGTCAAGGATGAGTTCTTCACTGCGTCTCTCGACTCCAGGATACAACTGCCTTCCTGCTCTGGAGCTGCCCCAGTTATAGGTCTGGCACCCTTTGATGTCCGGACCCTCGCACTTGGAGGTCGGGAGGTCCGGGATGAGGGAGTCCAGACACCCAGCAGGGGGGTGGAGCCAGCGCCTGGGGGAGCTGGGGGCGATCGGCACCTGGCGGGGGAGAGCCATCGACACCTCTTTCTCCCATTGACCTGCCAAGTAGTCCGCTCACCTCCTGGGTGGATGGTGGTGCCGGGATGTCGGGGCCTGGCCAGGCCCAGGGTTAGGGTCGATCGGAGGCCACGCGGCCTCGTGGTGCTGTGTCCAAGATGGCGCCCAGGCCGGGCGAGAGGGCCGGTAGGGAATCGTGCCCATGGTGTGGAGATGTTCAGGGGCAGGGGTCCCATATGAAACGGGAAACGGGTGGTTGTTGCGTGTAACACCTGAAGAGCCGGGCTCGGGCCTGGTCGTGCGGGGGGGGGGAGCAAGCCTTACACGTGGCCTGTCCAACACTGCGGATTGCTTATCCAGGTTGCCAATTGAAAGTGATTGTTTTTCTGGTAATATAGACTGCATAAACTGGGTACTGGAGTCTTCCTTGTCTAAGGATGAATGGTCAAGTGGTGTTGCTAATGATATTGTTTTTCAGTCTTTGAGAGAGATCATCAGGAAAGGGTGGCCTAAGTTTGACCAACTGGATGATAATCTAAAACCTTATTGGACAGTCAGAGATGATTTGACATTTTGTCAAGGTAATTTGCTAAGAGGGGACAGATTGGTACCTCCAAATGATTTGCGTGAGAAAGCTGTCAACTTGGCTCATGAGGGACATCTTGGGAGAAATCTCACCAAGGCTCGTATCAGAGAGAGGTACTGGTGGCCTAGTATGGATCGGATGGTGGAAGCTGTTCTGAAGGATTGTCATTTATGTGCTGCTAATGATAAGTCACATACCACGAGTCATTCCCCTCTCTCGCAGGTGGAGGTCCCCACTACAGTTTGGAGAAAGGTGGGGCTAGACATAGCTGGTCCTTTTGAGCTCATGCCTTCACAGGAGAGGTTTGTTGTATTTCTTGTCTACTACACTTCTAAGTGGGTGACTTCTAAATGTATGAGCATGGTGAATTCCAGAGCTATTATTGAATTTCTGAAGGATGTATTTGTTTCAGAAGGTATCCCTAAGTATTTACTTACAGATAATGGTGTTCAATTTACCTCCAGTGAGATGGATGGTTTCCTCAAGGACCTTGGGGTTGTTCACCAGAAGACAGCTCTTTATTCGCCTCAGGCGAACGGTCTTACTGAGAGCATGAATAGGGTTGTGAAGAGTTGTGCACAAAGGGCTTTGCAGTCGAAGGTTTCTTTCAGTAGTGTGTTGAGGGAGACCTGGTGGGCACATCGCACTGTTCCAAATGCCATTATGCAAAAATCTCCTTTTGAAGCTTTGAGGGGGGGATTGGCTAATTCCAAGCTCAATCCTGCTTGGCTTCCAGAGAGAGTGTGTGACGACAGTGTTGAGTGTGAGTTGAGAAGGAGAGATGCGTTGGCTGAATATCAACGGAAGTATAAACAACGTTATGATGATAGGATGGCTGTAAGATTCAAGAAATGGAATGTTGGTGATAGTGTTCTTGTGAAAAAACCAAAATATGGACACAGGGGTACTTCGAATTTCAGTGGTCCTTTAATCATTACTGCTATTAGGAAGAATGTTGTGACTCTGAACAATGGTTGTACTTGGAATATGTCTAGGTTGGCAAAGTACACTGAGTTAAAAAATTCTTCTAATAGTACTTCTTTGACTTATGACTGTCACAGCCATATATCTTCTTCTTTTGGTTTTGGCCAAGGCAATGCCCTTGGTAATTCAAGATTGCTTCCTTGGCAAGACAAGTTCCTAGGAAATTTAAGGATTATGTTATGTCCTATTCCATTCTTTTGCTTTTTGTTATATTTTGCTTTGTCTTTCTTTTCTTTCTTTTATGTTGGTATGGGGATGTGTTGTGGTTACTATCCCTTTAATGGAACCCTACCAACTCTACCTTCCTGACATCATTATTAGAATGTTATGTTTTCTTCTTGAGAGTCAGTTGCTGTGATCTGCTGTTGATGGTTGTACCAATAAAGCTCCTTCTGCAACTTATCCTGTTTATGAGCTTTTATCACTTACCTTTTTAGGTTACATATAATTATGGTTACCACACCTCATGGGACAGTGGACCACAGACATGACTGATAATTATTTTATAGGGACTAGAAGGGCAGGCCAAGATAAGGGGCGGATTAGAACCAAAATTAGTCCCTTACCTACAAACAAGAAAGTGTACCACAGTCATGAATCCCACTTGCCATGAAACATAGCTTGGCTAGTATAAGAGGACTAAGTATGGGAGAAATTTGAGGTAAATGAAGCAATTCATAGGACCAATAATGGTGGCCAAAACTGGAAACACCGATATTCTGACATTCATCTTCAGATCTGTGAATCTCTTTTGCACTCTCAGGTCCTTGAATCCACTGCCTACCATTAGGCCCCATAGCCAGTTTTCAGCCTCACAATCTCTGCTTGCATCAGGGCTTAAAGTTCCTGTTCATCCTTATTCTCACTTTCCATTATCTGACTGAGGATCATATTCGCCCTCAGGTCTGGAGGCTCATATTCACCCTCTAGGATGTTTGGGTCCCACTCACCCTAAGGTTTTGAGGTCCTTGTCAGGTGGCTCCCAAATGACCACTCACTGTCAGGACCCTTAAGCTAATTTCCGCCACATACCCTGAGACTCCTCACCCTCAGGTTTCCAGATATCCCAAGTCACCCTCAGTTTCCCAAGGCACCTTCTCTTCCTCAGTTCACTGAGGCATGCCAAGTTCCCTGGGATGTCTGCTAACCTAGAAGCCTCCAAAAACTTTCTTTCACCCATAGTGCCTTAAAACACCTACTCACCCTTATGTCCTTAGAGACGTCTGTCACCCTCAAGTCCTCAGAGGCTCCTCTCACCCCAAGACCGCAGAGGCTTATGTTTATCCTCAGTTTACTGAGGTTCCCGCTTCAGTACCCCTGAGGTACAGGATCACCCTCAGCTCCCTAGAGGATTCAGCTCCTTATCATTTCCCTAAAGTTTCTGCTCATCCTCAGTTCCCTGAAGCTTTTGTTCACCCTCAGTTACCAGAGCTTGCAGCTCATCTTCATGTGCCCAAAATCTACTGCTCAGCCTAAGTATCTTGTGACCCCAGCTCCTACTTAGGTCACCAGAAATTACTGCTCAGCCTCAGGTGAGACTCCTGCTTAACCTCCAGTCCGCTTATCTTACTATCCATTCTCCCATGACTTTTCTTTCCCAGTCACTATCTCCTGTTCACTTTCTTCCCCTATTATCACTACCCTGCCACTCGCTTTCTCTGAAACATTCTGGTCATTACCTATCACTCCTTTTAGGTCTGGCCTAAAAAAAGCATTAACTGTCTAATCAGCCTCATATAATATAACAAATTCATAAATAAATGTCCCCAAACAAGGAAGCACTTCTCATGCACGTTAACTTGTTTGAACCCCTTCGATGCTAGGCCTTTCCCCCCTCGATACTAAGCCTTTTTTTGGGCTATTTGGGGTAGTTCATGACTAGGCCCTGTGACTTTTTGTCCACATAAGTTATTCATGTCACATTTGCATCCTTTTCTTCCAAAATCCTCAGGATTCTAAAGGTACCTGTTAAATAAATGTACAGCAAACCAATTGAGAAGATGAGCTGTTTATTACTTCCAGTCCTCAGGCACCAGCAGTCAGCTCTGCTTCACCAACGTTCTAGGGTGAGCTTCACGCTCAACATTCTAAGGAGGGGAAACCAAGGTACAGGGAAGGTGGGGGGGGGGGGAACGGAAGGTACCAACTACAGCATTGCTATTACAGGTGATTACAATGAGATTACATTGGCTGGAATGTTAATTATGCAAATCAACTTCAAAGACAGGGTCACAGTCGGGAAGGTTTACGTAACTAAACAGGGGGAACGGAATGTACCAACTACAGCATTGCTATTACAGGTGATTACAATGAGATTACAACAGTACCCATAGTTTGTGAAATCTCCTGGAGGGAACAGAGAAATTTGCCAAAATACAGCAAACTGTTTTTTTTGGGTGAAAAATGGGGGAAAAGTGCTGCGGAAGAAAGCATCTGTTTTTTTCCTTGCACATGGTATCAACAAAGGGTTTGTGGTGCTGAAATCACAATCTTCCCAGCTTTAAGGAACAAGCAGATTTTGTCAGAAAACCAACATTTTCTACACTGTTTTGGCATTTTACTAGGACATAGCCTATTTTTTCTATTTTTTGTGCTTTAAGCCTCCTTCTCGTCAGTGGTAGAAATGGGTGTGAAAGCAATAATGGGTCCTGGAAAGCTATACATTTCTGGAAAGTAGACACAATTTTGAATTCAGCAAGGGGTCATTTGTGTAGATTCTACAAGATTTTCTTTAGCAGACTAACAGTTGAAATAAAAAAAGAATGAAATTAAGTTGAAATAAACAGCCATTTGTGCCAACAATTTCACCTGTAAGTATGTCAGATCTTTTAATTCAATATACCATTATGTCCGCTGGACCCTTCTGGTTGTGGTGATATATAGGACTTGTAGGTTGGCCAAGAACCTGAGGTACCCAGAGCCAATAACTGAACTGTGCCTTTTCACGTTTTTTCATTGTGTACTGAGTATATAGGAATTCATTTGGTCGAATATAAAGTGTGAAAGATAGGTATCAAGGACATGTATATATTTCCAAAATGGGAATAAACTATAGAGTTTAGAAGAAGTAGTTATTTGCAGATCTCCAAAATGGTGGGTACACATACTAGCATGTTAATTAGAGGACACTTTTCAAAATGACTTTTTTTTACACATTGTCTTACATTTGGAAGGCAGGAATGCATAGAAAGTCTATTGGTAATAACTCTTGTTAAACAATTCTGTGTTCCCCTAAGTCTACCAATAAAAATGGTACCTCACTTGTGTGGGTAGACCTAGTACCCGTGACATGAATCAGCCCAATACGCAACATGGGCACAGCACATGTTTCCAGACAGACAGAGAGAGAAGTCGCAATTACGAATTTGAAATGGCCAGATTAAAAATCGAGGGCGAGATAAAATTGGCAGAGAAAAAGCTAGCCGTAGAGCAATTGCGATTACAAGGGGAGTTAGAGGAAAAGAAACTCCAACGAGAACACAAAGGAAAAAGACTTCAGCTGGAGCATGAGCGCAGCTTAAAGGAGATCGAACTCAAGGCGAGGAGCGAAGAAGCCCGGACCCCGGGGAACCGAGAGACCGTTCCCCCAGTAGAGCCGAAAGTCCACATCCCCAAGGATGTGGTGAAAGAGTACTACAAGAACGATGACATCCAGCAATGGTTCAAGGCCTACGAGGTAGCCATGACCTCCCACCAAGTCCCACAGAAGGATTGGGGGGCCGGGTTGTGGGGTCGATTCCTGTGCGAGGGGAGAGACACCTTGCTCGACCTGCTGTCCACCATGCAGACTTCCTACAGCCACATGAAAGAGGCCCTCTTAACTCGATATGGGCTCACCCCCGAGAGGTATCACCAGCGGTTCCGAGACTGCAAGAAGATCCCTGGCACCACGTGGGTGGAGTACGTGAACTTTTACAGTCGAGCCTTAGAAGGGTGGATCAAGGGCAGCAAGGTCACCACCTTCGAAGGACTATTCGATCTCATTGCTTGGGAACACTTGTCCACAAACTGCTTTGTGGAACAATGACAGCATCTGCTCGACAACAAGCTGGCAAACCTGAGGAAGCTGGCCGTCAAAGCAGATCGCTGGGTGAACACCCGGGTCCACCGGGGCCCCGTAGGAGAATACCCCCGAAACAATCAGGGACCTCCCCGCCAGAGAGGGGGGGAAACCACGGAATACAGAGGGAATTCCAGTCAGGTCCCCAGCGTAGCCCCCCGAGAAACCAACCCCCGAGCTTCCCAGCCCCTCCTTCAGCCAATACCGGTCCTCCAGGTAGGCCAGGGCCCGAGTGAATATCACCTGCTTCCGATGTCAACAGATCTGGCATTACGCCAGTGACCCCAAGTGTCCTGTGGCCCAGCGATCCACCCCAACAGCTCCCCCAGCCCGACAGATGGCCACCGTAGCCCTAGGGGAAGAGTTTGAGGACCCCCAAGAGTGGGAACCCGATGCCATGGCCCTAGTCTTCCTAGGAGATCGAGAAATGGTTCCCGGAGCCCCTCTACCCGCTAACACCAAGAAATACCGGCAGTTAGTGACGGTTAATGGCCGCCAAGTGGAGGCCCTTCGTGACACCGGGGAGAGCATCACCAGTGTCCTCGGCCACTTAGTCAAAGAGGACAAAATCATCCCTAATGTATTTTGCCCTGTAATCTCCTCCGACAATACAGAAAACTTGTGTAAGATGGCCTTGGTACCGTTTGAGTGGGGGGGAGTGACCGGCAAGTTACGAGTGGCTGTCCGAACCTCACAACCTGTGTACTGTCTCCTGGGCAACGACCTAGAAAGTTCCCCGTGGGGACAAGTCGAACTCAAAACCCACCTAGGAGTGATGGGCCTACCTGAATGGGTGTGCGCCACCACACGATCCATGTTTGCTCGACTGCCACCCCTCGGGGGAGTCGAGGATGAACCTCCCAGCCACACCCCCGTTGACGAGGACAGGAACGGCCGAGCCGAGCCCCACGACCTCTTCCCAGGAGAAGAAACCGTCGCCGACGATGGACCCTTACATCCCGATCCCACACAGATCACGGAGTTAGGTGATCTACCCGAGTTGGCACAGTGGCGCCACGAAGGGGACCACTCCCGAGAGGAGTTCTGCCGGGAACAAGCTACCTGCCCTTCCCTGGTCGGACCCCGGCAACAGGCCGAAGCCCAAGCTGCGGGCGACCAGTCCGGAACCCATTCACTTTATTGGGAGAATGGCCTCCTTTACAGTGAGCAGAAGTCTGCCGAGCTAGGGTCAGCCCGGGTGCTGGTGGTACCCCTACGCTTCTGAGACTTCCTCCAGGGCCTGGCCCATGATGTCCCCCTGGTGGGACACTTGGGCCAAGACTAGACCTACAACCGCTTAGTTACTCATTTTTACTGGCCGAAGATGCGAGCCAACGTAGAGGCCCACTGCAAGTCCTGCCCCACGTGCCAGGCTAGTGGCAAAAGTGGAGGAAAGCGCAAAGCTTCCCTCCAACCCTTCCCCGTCGTCAGTACCCTCTTTGAACGGGTCGGGATTGACAGTGGAGTGGTGTGGCTCACTGGTTAGAGGCGGCAGACCCGTAAGCAGAGGACGGCCCGGGACCAGGGTTCGATTCCCGACGCGGCAGGGTCGTGGACCAGGGTCAGCGGGCTCGATAATTCTCGCCTCGGTGCCTACTCCAGTCAGGGACCACACTCGGCAACTCTGGGCATTAGCTTGCCTCATCTTCACAACGGCCCCCCCAGACTGCCGGGGATGCTTGGTCGCACCTTAGAGATACCCATTAGGGACCATCTCTCAGGGTGAGCCAGGACGGGTTCCCCAGCGGTCGAAGCGTGGAGATACTCCTCCGGGAGTCGATCCTAGCGCTATATAAACCCGCAATTAAATTAAATTAAAATTGTGGGGCCCTTAGACCCCAGGACATCCCAAGGTCACCGATCTATCCTAATCCTGGTGGATCATGCCACCCGATACCCCGAGGCCATTCCCCTCCGCACCATAACAGCCCCGTGGTGGGCCGGGCGCTGATGGGGATCTTTTCCCGCTTAGGTTTCCCCCGAGAGGTCGTGAGCGACCGCGGCACGAATTTTATCTCCAAATACATGATGTCCCTGTGGCAACAATGTGGAGTGTCCTACAATTTCACTACCCCGTACCATCCCCAGGGAAATGGTCTAGTAGAGCATTTTAACCGGACCCTGAAGGGGATGATCATGGGCCAAGAAGAGCCCCTCCGGCGTAAGTGGGACGTCCTCCTCCCCTGACTCCTATTCGCTTACCGGGAAGATCCCCAAAAGTCCTTGGGGTTCAGGCCGCTTGAATTGCTTTATGGTCATCCCGTCCGAGGACCCCTTAGCCTGGTCAAGGAGGGGTGGGGGACGGCACCTCGAGACCCACCCCAGGATGTGTTTCGATACATCTTGACCCTCCAATACCAGACTCGGAAGTTCCGAGAGCTGGCCGAAGCCTCGAAGCGAGCCAGGAAGAAATGAAACGCTGGTATGACCAGAATGCCACTCTGGTCGAGTTCCAACCGGGCCAGCAGGTCTGGGTGATGGCCCCAGTGAAACTCTGTGCCCTCCAAGACAAATGGACAGGGCCCTTCAAAGTGGTGGGGCGGAAGAGTCAAGTCACATACTTGGTGGACGTCCAGTCCCCGCGGAACCCCCTACGGGTCCTCCACGTGGACCGCCTCAAACCTCACTTCGTGCAGACGGAGCTGAGTTTACTCCTAGCCACCGATGACGGGGCGGAAGAGGAAACGTAGCCTCTCCCTGACCTCCTGTGTGCCAAGGAGAAAGATGGCTCCGTAGCAGGAGTGAACCTCTCTTCCTCCCTCACTCCCCAACAACGCGAAGACTGCCAGCAGCTCTTGGGGCAGTCTCAGACCTGTTCTCTCTCGTCCCCAAGGTCACCGACTGGTGTGTCCACGACGTGGACACCGGAGACAGCCCGCCGGTGCAACACAGAGCCTACCGCGTTCCCGACAGAGTCCGGACCTGCATCCAGGCCGAGGTCTCGAAGATATTAACCCTGGGGGTGATCGAACCTTCAGACAGTCCCTGCGCCAGTCCGGTGGTACTGGTCCCAAAAGCAGCTGTCCCTGAGGTCGCCCCAGAACTAAGGTTCTGTGTGGACTACCGGGGGCTCAATGCAGTCACCCGAGCCGACGCTTACCCGATTCCCCGTGCCGACGAGCTTATTGACCGCCTCGGGTCTGCTCGCTACCTCAGCACCTTTGATCTGACCTGCGGATACTGGCAAATTGCGCTCACAGAGGGAGCCAAGGAGCGGTCCGCCTTCTCCACCCCGGATGGGCATTATCACTTCCGATTGATGCCCTTCGGGATGAAAAATGCTCCGGCCTCCTTTCAAAGACTGGTTAACCGAGTCCTGGCCGGACTAGAAGAGTTCAGCGCCGCATATCTGGACGATATCGCAGTATTCAGTTCCCAATGGAGTGAGCACCTCCAGCACCTCTGGAAGGTGTTGATGGCCCTGCGCCAGGCAGGCCTAACAGTGAAAGCCAGCAAGTGCCAGATTGGGCAAGGATCGGTGGTCTACCTGGGGCACCAGGTCGGAAGCGGGCAGGTCGCCCCTCTCCAGCCTAAGATCGATTCCATCCTGGCATGGGAACCACCCACCACCCAAACAGAAGTCTGAGCCTTTCTGGGCCTCACCGGTTACTACCGGAGGTTCATCAAAAGCTACGGCAGCCTAGTGGGTCCCCTCACAGAACTAACTTCCAAAAGACAGCCTAAAAAGGTACAGTGGACCCCCTCCTGCCAAGAGGCGTTCGATGCCCTGAAAACCGCCATGTGTACCGCCCCCGTGCTCCAAGCCCCCGACTACTCCAAAGAGTTTGTGGTGCAAACCGATGCTTCCGAGCATGGTATTGGAGCCGTTCTCTCCCAGCTCAACGAGAAAGGCATAGATCAGCCCGTTGTCTTCATTAGTCGGAGGCTACTGCCCAGAGAACAACGATGGAGCACCATTGAACGCGCAGCGTTCGCCGTAGTCTGGGCTCTAAAGAAGCTACGACCCTACGTGTTCGGAACCCACTTCCGAGCCCAAACAGATCATCGACCCTTACGGTGGCTCATGCAGATGAGAGGAGAAAACACCAAACTGCTACGATGGTGGATCTCCCTCCAGGGGATGGACTTCACAGTAGAGCATCGCCCTGGTACTGACCACGCCAACGCTGACGGCCTCTCCAGATTCTTCTGCCTCAGCGTAGAGAACCCCCAAGAGGATGGGTAGTTCTCTCCGGCCTTCAGCTGGGGGGGACGCGTGTTAGACCCGGCCTCGTGGCGTGGCCCTTCCAGACCCGTAGCGACCCGACCCTGACCCATGCACCCCACCAGACCCCTGATTATCCCGGCCCACTCCCTCCATGACCCCACATACAACAATAGACTTCCCCGTCCTCACCCCCCATCTTCCCGGTCCCGGACGCATCCAAATCCTATCGGCCCCGAAGGCCTCCGGTGACCATTCCCCTGCACCTAAGATGGCCGCCCCAGCACGACCTCGGCCCTAGACGCGCTATGCCGGAAGCGAGAGAGGGAGGAGCAGTTTCTATCACACCTCCAGCCTCCCCTTGAGAGCTTGAGAGATGGGTTTAGATCACCCCTCCGGCCTCCCTGAGGGCTGGCTCCATGCCTGCTGTGTGTCTGGGATCCCTCCAGACCCAACTTGAAAGGATCAAAAGGACCGCGTGGCAGGAAACCCCGACAAGCGACCCCTAGGTGCTAAGACCCCTGCCTGCGAAGACTCCGGACATCAAAGAGGAGCAGACCTATAACAAGGGGCGCTCTGGGACTATCGGCAGATTGACTCCTGGAATTAAGAGAGCCCTGCTGACGTGGTCGCGGCTCGACAGAACATCGAAGAAGAAACTATTCGCACCTTGGAACCATGGTGAGCCCTGCTGACATCGTCGCGGCTCCCACCTGGCAGAGACGGACTTCTGCCTGAGCCATCTGAGCCCTGCTGATGTGGTTGCGGCTCCCTTGCAACTTTGAGAACACCTGAGCCCTGCTGACATCGTCGCGGCTCCCACCTGGTAGAGACGGACTTCTGCCTGAGCCATCTGAGCCCTGCTGACGTGGTCGCGGCTCCCTTGCAACTTTGAGAACACCTGAGCCCTGCTGACATCATCGCGGCTCCCACCTGGTAGAGACGGACTTCTGCCTGAACCATCTGAGCCCTGCTGACATGGTCGCGGCTCAGAAACTGTTCTGGTCAGGCTGGACCCAAGCTCGTACCGTATTCCCCGGCTCGAGGATTGAGAGCTGTGCGCCGGATACGCACCTACATTGACCTTGATTCTTAAGACTGTCCCGCTACCCCTACCCTTACCGAGAATTTATGAGCCCTTGCTCTACTTGTAAATACGAACCTTGCGGATCATAAAGAACCTGATCTCTTGCTAGATAAAGAATACGTTCTTCAGCACCTACGGTGTGGTGTCTCTTTGTCGAAGTGGTGCTAGCTCAGCGCGTATGATCCTAGATCGAGACGCTTCCGCCGAAGAGTCTCCCGCCAGTGCTCGGCTGTATTCCTAGGAGAGGTGGGTCACAGGGTGGTCAGGTACAAGTTCTGTCCTCCACTGAGACCGCCCCTTCTAACATCCGCTTTCCAGCTGGAGCTTAGGCCTGATCCTGTCATCAGAGGCGTGTAACACGCTGTGAATCTCTGCTCTTCCCTGATGGCTCATGCTCTTCAGCGCCGTAGAGTGGGCCCACAACATCCCCCTCTTCCCCGACCTGCAGGTCACAGACCAGGTGGCCCTGCTGCGGCTGACCTGGAGCGGGCTCTTTGTGCTCAACGCCGCCCAGTGCCCCATGCCCCTGCACGTGGCACCCCTGCTGGCCGCCGCCTGCCTGCATGCCTCGCCCATGTCCGCCGACACGCCTCTGTGCCTGAAATCCCGGGCTCCGTGCCCCTTTTCCCCGGCCCTCTCTAGCGCTCTGAGGCCGGGAACGGCGGCCCGTGGGCGGGAGGGGCCTCCTGCAGGGACCTGGCCCTGTGGCATCCAATTTTACCTGCACCCGCTTCTGAGCAGCGGGAGTGTTCCGGGGCTCCCATGCGCTGAAGGGAGCCCCGGAAGAAGAGAGAGCCCTGCCGCCTATTGCTGCGGAGGCGGCGCGAGGCACACTGCCGGTGCTTCCGCCGCCGCTTCTGAAGAGGGACAGGACCAGCGAGGAAGAGAGACCCGCAGCGCAACAGAGAGAGACTCCACCCCCACCTCCCCCCGAGCTGGTAAGTTTTCTTGCCTCTGTTCCCTGGCTGTGCTCGTGTTTTCCTTGCCTCGGGGAACATCCTTTACAACGCGGATGTTACCCTGCAGTGCAGTTACAACGCGTCTTTTACAACGCAAGTCGTAACCACGACTTGCGCTGGAGGGCGCTCTAGGCTAAGCAATAGTAGATTTACTATTCCAACACCTTCCCTACTGTACGTAGGCTGGTGTTGGAATAGTAAATTTAACTATTCCTAAGTCCAGCACCCCTACAGCGCAAGTCGTGGTAACGACTTGCGTTGTAAAAGACACGTTGTAAAGTACCGCGATGTAATACATCGCGTGGTAACAACGTACATCCTCTTGCCTCTGTTCCCTGCTGTCCTCGTGCTTTTCTTGCCTCTGTTCCCTGGCTGTGCTTGTGTTGATCTTGCCTCTGTTCCCTGGCTGTGCTTGTGTTTTTCTTGCCTCTGTTCCCTGGCTGTGCTCGTGTTTTTCTTGCCTTTGTTCCCTGGCTGTCCTCGTGTTTTTAGTGCCTCTATTCCCTGGCTGTCCTCGTGTTTTTCTTGCCTCTGTATCCTGGCTGTCCTCATATTGATCTTGCCTCTGTTCCTCTGGCTGTCCACGTGCTTTTCTTGCCTCTGTTCCCTGGCTGTGCTCGTGTTGATTTTGCCTCTGTTCCCTGGCTGTCCTCGTGTTTTTCTTGCCTCTGTTCCCTGGCTGTGCTCGTGTTTTTCTTGCCTCTGTTCCCTGGCTATGCTTGTGTTGATCTTGCCTCTGTTCCCTGGCTGTGCTCGTGTTTTTCTTGCCTCTGTTCCCTGGCTGTGCTCGTGTTTTTCTTGCCTCTGTTCCCTGGCTGTTCTCGTGTTTTTCTTGCCTCTGTTCCCTGGCTGTCCTCTTGGGGGCAGTGCAGAGGGGTCTATCATTCATGTGCTCAGGTGTTTGCAAAGGGGCCCTGCACCACCTGAGAGGTCCTAGTGCTGCTCCCTGCTGTGTGATGGAATGCCTTGACAGGGATGAAGGATGTGCGTAGGAGGGGCATGGATGGCGGGTGTGGATGGTACATGATTGATGGGTGCGCGGAGTGTGGGAGATGGGACATCGGGAAGGAGGGGTGTGGGGGGCAAGAACTGGGGTTTTACTGAAACATAAGTAATGTAGGGGAGAAAAACTGCGACCGGAAACGAGAAAGGTGGGCAAAGGGAGGGTGGTAGGTATGCCAGTGTACAGTTGCCACTTTTTTATAAGGAAAGAGCGTGTGCATATACCTACGGGTAAGTGGTTGCATAGATGTGCATGAGTGTGAGCAAATGCCTAGAGGTACACGATTCAGGACTAAGGTGTGTGAAAAAATACAGAAGTGCATGTCTTTGAGTAAAGGGCTAATTAATAGATTATTAGAAGTGTGTGTGTGTGTGTGTGTGTAATGGTCTTAAGAAATGTTAATACGTGCACTTAAAGGGCTAAAAAGTGTGTGCAAAAGGCTGTGGGAGTGCGCACCCCCGTTTGTAAATGGCTGTACCTGTCCTCTTGACTTTGGGCAAAGGGCTGTGGAAATGGATGTGCAATGATTCTTACAATCGACTGTAGGAATGTGCAAGTTGTGTGCGTAAAGATCTGAATCAGTGCGCATGTCTGTGCTCTGTGTATGGGTGGCTCTGTGTGTGTGTGTGTGGCTCTGTGTGTGTGTCTCTGTGTGTGGGTGGCTCTGTGTGGGTGGCTCTGTGTGTGGGTGGCTCTGTGTGTGGGTGGCTCTGTGTGTGGGTGGCTCTGTGTGGGTGGCTCTGTGTGTGTGTGGGTGGCTTTGTGTGTGTGGCTCTGTGTGGGTGGCTCTGTGAGTGTGGCTCTGTGTGTGGGTGCAAATGCAATAGATCTCGCATTTGCAAGAGAATACGCTATTGGCATTGTAAATGACAATGCCATTTATTTATATGTTTTAAAAACATAAACAAAAATAATGTCATGAGCAATGCCAATAGCTCTAACTTTAACAATGCCGAGACCATTGCATTGTAAATGCTTGTTTTGCAATGTGCCTAGCTTTGGATTTTGGACCCTAGTTCAGCAAGCACCTAGAGAAACCTAGCAAACCAGTAATTGTTTTAAAACTAGACATAGAGGGGAATCCAGGATGGGGTGACTTGTGTTGCTCTCTCCAGGTTCTGTTACCCAGTATCCCTTGCAAACCTCAAACTTTATTAAAAAAAACACATTTTCCTCCCATTTTTGTGATAGAAAGTTCTGGAATCTGCTGGGAGCTACAAAATTCCACCTACCTAGTATCCCCCCAAGTCTCTGAATAAAAATGGTACCTCACTAGTGTGGGTAGGCCTAGTGCCATGACAGGAAAAGGCCCAAAAGGCAGTGGGCACATCACATTTTTCCAGTGAAAATTGACCCTTTTTTTACAATGTCCTAGCTGTGGATTTTGGACTCTAGCTCAGCCGACAACTGTGGAAACCTAGCAAACCTGTGCGTTTGTGAAAACTATACATCCAGAGGAATCCAGGATGCCTTGCCTTGGGGTGCCTTCAGCAGGTTCTGCTATCCAGAATCCCTTACAAACCTCAAACTTTGTCTAGAAAACACATTTTCTTCACATTTCAGTGATGGAAGGTTTTGGAACCTGCAGGGGGCCAAAAACGTCCACCCATTCAGCATTTCCCCAAGTCTCCCAATAAAAATGGTGCCTAATTTGTGTGTGTAGGCTTAGTGCCCGCAAGAGGAAAAGGCCAAAAATGCAACGTGGGCACATCACATTTTTTCCAGTGGAAACTGACACTCTTAGCGCAATGTGCCTAGTGCTGGATTTTGGACCCTAGCTCAGTTGGCAACTATGGAAACCTAGCAAACCTGTTCACTTTATAAAACTAGACACCCAGGGGAATCCATTATGAATCCCCTCTAAACCTCAAAATTAGCTGAAAAAATATTTTTTTTCTCACATTTCTGTGTGGGAAAGTTGTGAGATCATCGAGCTGACACAAATTTCCTACCACCCAGCATTCCACCAGTTCTCCCGATAAAAATGGTATCTCACTTGTGTGGGTGGGCCAAGTACCCACAGCAGGAAAGGACCAATAACATATTGCGGAGACATCAAAATTACCTATCACAAAAAGAACTGGTTTTGCAAGGGGACACCTGCAGTTTTGGTCCTGGGCTTAGCGGCTATCTAGGGAAACCTACCAAACCCAGGCATTTCTGAAAAGTAGACACACAGTGGAGTCTGGAGAGGTATGGCTTGCATGGATCCCCTTACGTTTTACTACACAGAATCCCCTGCCAACCTCAAATATAGCAGAAATAAGTCACATTTTTCACACATTTCTGCGTGGGAACGTTGTGGGATCACCGGGCTGACACAATTTTCCTACCACCCATCGTTCCCCAAGTCTCCCATGTAGGAAGGTACCTCCTGACTATGGTTGCCCCCAACTTTTTGCCCTGTGTTTTAGCTGGTTTTTGACATAGTCGACCTGGGATCCTGCCAATCAGGACCCCAGGCCTACTGCTCTCTCCTTAAAATGGATTACATGTACCCTAGGTGCATTTACCAATTGGTACTGGGCCACCTTATCAGACCCTGTAACTCAGGGCATAGGTGTACCCAGGGCTGCCAGGGGCTGCAGCATGTATTATGCCACCCCTGGATGGCCTCCTAAATTTGACACAACTGGCTGCATGACAGCTGGGGCAAAGTCGTGTAATCACCCTTTGCTGTAGGTGTAGTATACCTATACCTAACCCTAAAATGGACACACAGATTCCTATCAGTCACTCCTATGGCAGGCCTTGACAATCCTGAAGGCAGAGTGCTTGGAATCGTGTGAGATGGTGCTCTGGCATGAGCTGAGCCTGTCTGCAGCTTGCGGAACCAAGTCCTAATAGCTGTTCCATGATATCGCATACCATATACTCTTAAGTGCATTATAATCCTCGCGGTTAAATGCTAACTTTGGTATTGCTTTATCAAAACATGTCGAGTAAGGTGTCATACGAATTGGAATACTAACCCCTCTCCAATTCTGGCGACGGGGTTAGCATTCCACCCTTCTAGAGGGACACGACATGTATGTAACTGTGAACCCCGGTTAAAGTTAACTAAAGCCTCAGCTCCACAAAATGGATGCTGCCACCACAGACAGGAGTCTGACCCCCTGCAGCTGGGAGTCCTTCCAGTGAGGGGAGCCTGGACAAAGGGTTTCCTGTCAGAACGGTGCTAGCACCGTCCCAGACATGGTTTTGTGTATCCTGGGTAGGCAGGGCTTTTCAGGAAGGTGACTGCTGAGTGGCACCCCGGTGCTCACTACGCATAGGCCGGTCAGAACCAGTTCCAGGGGCACACCAGCCCCTGGCCTGGGGAAAGTCTGGCATGGCAGAGGGGTGTAACCACCCCCCTCCTAGTCCCACCCATAGGCAGGACCTAGTCACCGGGTCAGCCCCCTTTTTTAGTATAAAGATGGGAGCGGGCCCCCTGTTAAAATTAGATCATCTTTGGAATCAAGACACGACTTTCTACGAAAGGACATCAAGATTTCTTCTTCAAGATTCTCCCTTGTGGCTAAGGAGTAGTCACCCTGCATCCGCAGGCACCATCCTAAAGAACACTGCGGTCTGCTGCAAGTCCTTCATCACGAATCCGACGACCCAGCTCGACGAGACCCGGCTTCCCTGGCACCTCTGACCTCTACTCACCTCTACAGCAAAGCTGAGAACCGTGAGTGCGACGAGACCTCGAGGGACCGACGATCGCCAAGACTGCACGACTTCTTTGTAACAAGCCCACCGAGTCTTCCACTGGTGAGTGCTTTGGGGTCCGAGAAGCCCCAACCCTGAGCAGCTCCAGCACCGAAGATCAGCCCTCCAGCATCTCCACGATCTGCGTGGAGCCCTTATGCTGTTGCGTTCACACCGCTTTGTGGCTACTAGCCGGCTGGCTTGTGGCCTTCTTCACGACGCCCGACGACAACACTGCTGCTGGTCTGGTTGCTCCAGACTGGCCCTTGCTTCCTTCTTCAAGAGAGGCACCCCGGACCCTCCTGGTCCACTCCAGACGCCATTTTAGGTCCACCGCGTGGGCTTGAATTTGCCAAGGCTTTGTTGCCCAATCCTGGGTCCAGCGACGCCGACAGCTTCCATCTTCGTGGGACAGCTCGCTCCTCCTTCCTGGTCGCCGACAACGCCTCCTGGTCCGTGAGATCTTCGAGCACAGCGTCACCCACTCACCTTGTCGAGGTGGCTACCATCCGGTGCCCTCCTGGTGCCCACTGACTACTGGCTAGTAGTCTCGAACTTGGTCCCCTCTGCTTTCAGGTGTCATCTTCCATCGATCCAGGCTTGGATCCACCGAACTTTCTTCACTGGTCGCCTGCCAGCAACTTCCTTCTTCCAGGCTCCTGGTCCGGCAACGAGGATTCCCGACGTCTTTTGAGTCCTATGCAGCTGCAGCCCCTGGGCTAGGTAACTTCGGCATTTCGGTGCCCCAGCATAGCCTCACTATCCAAGGGTCAGGATCCACTTTCGTTTTCTCCCTACCAGGTCGGGTTCGCCCGAGAACACTAACTTTGCAATTTCTAGCTACCATAGACTTTGTCCCGCATCTCGCGTGAGAGTGCACACACTGCACCCGAGTCCCCTGGGTCTCCTAGAAGTAATCTAACGATTCTATAGTCAAGTCCTAGCGATTCCAAAGCCTATTAGTATTGTACTTACCTGCTAGTAATTTCGCATTCCACTTTCAGAGTATATGGTTTTCCGTGCCCCTCGGGCATTTGTATATACTGTGCTAACTTAAGTATTTTTGTAAGAGTTTTGGTTTGTGCTTAGTACCCTGTCCTCATAAAGAGTACAGGGCTGTTGTGATTCTTAATAAATAACTGTTTATTTTCATAACACTTGTGTGGTGTCCTTTCACATGGTATTCAAGGGGTATATGTGTGGTAAACAGCTGGCTTAACACGCCCTCTCGAGTCTTTAGCCTTAGACTGCTCGTATCCACGCTACTAGGATAGCTGGTCTATAAGGTTGACTTACAACCAATCATCAATAAGGGTTGCTGGACTGATACATAGTGTTCACTAGAATAGTGAGCACTGCATATCAGGCCACCTTCCCACATTGGTGAGCAGCGGTTGGGATTTGAGCTTGCTGTTGTTTTACCACACGTATCCTAAGAATATCTTGCTGAAAGATCACATAAGTACTGTTAGTACATATAACTAAGCTTAGAATACTCTGAGTTCTACTGAACCAGCTGTTGCAGCTCCTCAAGGCTTAGCACACCTTGGCTGCAACTCTTAGCAAGGGATCAGTAGGCAAACACATAGTGTAGGTAGGTGCATCACTTACACCACACTAGAAACAGCATGTCAGACAAAGGAGGAAACTCTGAGTCTCCCCTTGTGTCAGTGGACCCTCCACAGGTCACTTCTAAATATGCTGCTCTTAGCTTCCATGAGATGAGACAGGTGTGTACCCTCAGGAAGCTAAAACAGGGGTCTAACCCCACAACTTCCTTTCTGATTGGTCTCTTAGAGACTTATGATGCCAGGAAAGCTGAGAAACTTCTTAGCTCTCCTAATCCAGATGGGAGTTTGCCCTCCTTACAGGGACCCTTTGATAGCCAGGACCATCCCCTCCAGGAAGCAGATGATGCTGAGGATGAGGATGAGGACCAGTTGTCAGGGGATGAGGCAGATAAGGGACAGGTAGAAGTCAGCAGACTAACCAGGTCCAACTTAAGCAGACATGAGCTTGGTACTAGGGGACCCCTGGGCCCACTCTCAGGTCAGCTTAACATTGGGAATGGACGAGTTAGGTCTCTATCAAGAGGCTCTAACAGATCCCTTCGAACCAATGGCTCTCTCAACTCTTCTCACAGAGGGATGTCTTCCCCTAAGAGGAGAGTGTATGAAGCTGAAGAAAGGGCAGTCAAACTGAGGATTGAAAGGGAAGAACTTGCCCTGGCCAAAGAGAGACTTGCCCTTGCTAGAGAGCAAGAATTATGTGGGCTACAGCCCACTGGTGGCAGCAATAAACTTAGCAATAGGGAAAGGAGTTTTGATAAAAAGCACCTGAATAAGATAGTGCCCCCTTTAAAGAAGGGGATGACATCCACAAATGGATTACTGCTTTGGAGAGAGCCTGCACTGTGCAGAGTGTTCCCCAAAGTCAGTGGGCAGCTATCTTGTGGCTCTCCTTTGATGGTAAAGGTAGAGATAAGCTTCTCACTACTAGAGTTGAGGATGCTAACAATTACCAGATCTTGAAGAATAGACTGGTTGATGGGTTTGGTTTAACCACTGAACAATACAGGATGCTGTTCAGAGACACCCAGAAAACTCAGTCTCAAGATTGGACTCACTTTGTTGATTGTGCCACTAAGGCTTTTGAAGGCTGGCTACTGGGTAGTAAGGTTACTGATTTTAAAGAATTGTATAATCTAATTATGAGGGAGCAAATCTTAAATAATTGTCAGAACCAGTTATTACATCAGCACCTGGTAGACTCTGATCTGACCTCTCCACAGGAATTGGGTAAGAGGGCAGACAAATGGGTCAGAACCAGGGTCAGGCCTAAAAACCAGGGTGGTGACCAGAAAAAGGAATCAACCAAGCCTCAAGAGAAGGGGGGGGGATAAATCCACAGAGAAGACTTCCCAAGGGCCCCAAAACTCCAACAAGGGTGGTGGGTCCCAGAACACTCCTTCAGAACAGAAGAAACCTTATTGCCATACCTGTAAACAGGTGGGTCATTACAAAAGTGATGCCAGTTGCCCTAAAAATGGTAATAAGGGAAATATACCCCCAGGTAATACTCCTAAACCTCCTGTTACCACTAGTGGTAATCCCCCAGGTGGTGGGAGTGCCCCCAAGAATGTGGTGGGCATTACTTTGGGCCATCAGGAGGACTATGGCCTAGCCAGGTTCCCTGACCACACTCTTGTCTGTGAGACTGGCATGGGGTTTGCCAACTTCACTACTGGACCCCACCTTTTGGGGAAGTATAGACAAGAGGTTTTAGTGAATGGTCAGAAAGTTGAGGCATTCAGAGACACAGGGGCCAGCATCACCATGGTGATTGACCATCTGGTCCCCTCTGCTCAACTGACCCCTGGTTTTACTTATCAGGTGACAGACATTCATGGAGTGAAGAAAAGGCATCCCATGGCAGTAGTCAAGCTCAGCTGGGGTAATGTCACAGGGCCCATGAGAGTGGCAGTGACAGATAACCTACCTGTAGATTGCTTACTGGGGAATGACCTGGAACTCTCAGCATGGGCTGAGGTGGAGCAAGAAACTCACTCCAGAATGATAGGCCTATCCAGACAGGTTAGTGGGGCAGTAATAGCTACAGCCCCAGTCCAAGCACCATTCCTCCCTGAAAAGGTTGGAAGGGCAGTGGTAGCCACTGCCCAGGCTCAGACAGACTTTCCAGAACAGGATAGGAGGGCTGTGACAGTCACAGCCCAAACACAAACTGAGTGCCCTCCTGGAAAGGTTGGCAAGGTTGAAATGGTCTCAGCCTCTACTCAAACAGATAGTGAGGTTGTGAAGCCTGAAACAATGGATCACTCCACTCAAACAGAGAGCATTGAGGAGGAAGAAGAGTCTTCCCCCTCCCAGACACTAGGTGAGAGCCAGCCTCCTCAGGGAACTGACTCTACCCCTGTTGAAGGAACTGCCCCAGAGGTAGTCAGGCCTAGCCTGGCAGAGCCCCTGATGGCAGTGGACCCTTCCCAGGTGGGACCCAGTCTGGAGCAGGTAACCTGCACCTCTCTACCCTGCCTCAGTCAGCCCAGGGCTGAAGAGATCAGGGAGGCCAGTGGTGGACCCAAAAGGGCCCCCTGTCCAAAAGAACCCCTTAATCAGCAGATTAGGATCACTGAAGCTGGTAAACCTAGCCAAGTGAAAATAGAACAGACTCCTGAGGGATCCCCCTTAAAAGTAGTTAGGGAACTCCCACAGCTGGACACTGTTGGGCACAGCCAAACATGGGGCCTAAAAACCCCAGACCTGACCTGTCCCTCCAGTAAGCCAAACAGAGGGACTCAGCCTCCAGCTTTAGGTAGCCAGAGGCTGACCCTGAGAGCTCAGTGCATCTCAGCTAAAGAAAGAAAGGCACAAATGATGAATGGTGAGTGGAGGAAGTTGAGCCCAAAGGTAGAGGAGCCTCACTTCAGTACTCCATCCCAGCATCAGCCTTCTTCTTTCCCAAGACACACCAAAGGCAGAGATTCCCTATGGTGGAGACCCTCAGATACCCTTAGGGTGAGGGGTTGCCTAGTGGACCATGACACAGGGGGAAACCAAGCCAGAGCTGGTCCTTCCCTATATGGCCACTTAGGTAATAGAGGCTTACCTGGACAAGGATAGCCTTATCTCCTTTCGTTTGGGGGGGGGTTGTGTAGGAAGGTACCTCCTGACTATGGTTGCCCCCAACTTTTTGCCCTGTGTTTTAGCTGGTTTTTGACATAGTCGACCTGGGATCCTGCCAATCAGGACCCCAGGCCTACTGCTCTCTCCTTAAAATGGATTACATGTACCCTAGGTGCATTTACCAATTGGTACTGGGCCACCTTATCAGACCCTGTAACTCAGGGCATAGGTGTACCCAGGGCTGCCAGGGGCTGCAGCATGTATTATGCCACCCCTGGCTGGCCTCCTAAATTTGACACAACTGGCTGCATGACAGCTGGGGCAAAGTCGTGTAATCACCCTTTGCTGTAGGTGTAGTATACCTATACCTAACCCTAAAATGGACACACAGATTCCTATCAGTCACTCCTATGGCAGGCCTTGACAATCCTGAAGGCAGAGTGCTTGGAATCGTGTGAGATGGTGCTCTGGCATGAGCTGAGCCTGTCTGCAGCTTGCGGAACCAAGTCCTAATAGCTGTTCCATGATATCGCATACCATATACTCTTAAGTGCATTATAATCCTCGCGGTTAAATGCTAACTTTGGTATTGCTTTATCAAAACATGTCGAGTAAGGTGTCATACGAATTGGAATACTAACCCCTCGCCAATTCTGGCGACGGGGTTAGCATTCCACCCTTCTAGAGGGACACGACATGTATGTAACTGTGAACCCCGGTTAAAGTTAACTAAAGCCTCAGCTCCACAAAATGGATGCTGCCACCACAGACACGAGTCTGACCCCCTGCAGCTGGGAGTCCTTCCAGCGAGGGGAGCCTGGACAAAGGGTTTCCTGTCAAGGGGGGTGCTAGCACCGTCCCAGACATGGTTTTGTGTATCCTGGGTAGGCAGGGCTTTTCAGGAAGGTGACTGCTGAGTGGCACCCCGGTGCTCACTACGCATAGGCCGGTCAGAACCAGTTCCAGGGGCACACCAGCCCCTGGCCTGGGGAAAGTCCGGCATGGCAGAGGGGTGTAACCACCCCCCTCCTAGTCCCACCCATAGGCAGGACCTAGTCACCGGGTCAGCCCCCTTTTTTAGTATAAAGATGGGAGCGGGCCCCCTGTTAAAATTAGATCATCTTTGGAATCAAGACACGACTTTCTACGAAAGGACATCAAGATTTCTTCTTCAAGATTCTCCCTTGTGGCTAAGGAGTAGTCACCCTGCATCCGCAGGCACCATCCTAAAGAACACTGCGGTCTGCTGCAAGTCCTTCATCACGAATCCGACGACCCAGCTCGACGAGACCCGGCTTCCCTGGCACCTCTGACCTCTACTCACCTCTACAGCAAAGCTGAGAACCGTGAGTGCGACGAGACCTCGAGGGACCGACGATCGCCAAGACTGCACGACTTCTTTGTAACAAGCCCACCGAGTCTTCCACTGGTGAGTGCTTTGGGGTCCGAGAAGCCCCAACCCTGAGCAGCTCCAGCACCGAAGATCAGCCCTCCAGCATCTCCACGATCTGCGTGGGGCCCTTCTGCTGTTGCGTGCTCACCGCGCTGTGTGGCTACTAGCCGGCTGGCTTGTGGCCTTCTTCCCGAAGCCCGACGACATCACTGCTGCTGGTCTGGTTGCTCCAGACTAGCCCTTGCTTCCTTCTTCAAGAGAGGCACCCCGGACCCTCCTGGTCCACTCCAGACGCCATTTTAGGTCCACCGCGTGGGCTTGAATTTGCCAAGGCTTTGTTGCCCAATCCTGGGTCCAGCGACGCCGACAGCTTCCATCTTCGTGGGACAGCTCGCTCCTCCTTCCTGGTCGCCGACAACGCCTCCTGGTCCGTGAGATCTTCGAGCACAGCGTCACCCACTCACCTTGTCGAGGTGGCTACCATCCGGTGCCCTCCTGGTGCCCACTGACTACTGGCTAGTAGTCTCAAACTTGGTCCCCTCTGCTTTCAGGTGTCATCTTCCATCGATCCAGGCTTGGATCCACCGAACTTTCTTCACTGGTCGCCTGCCAGCAACTTCCTTCTTCCAGGCTCCTGGTCCAGCTACGAGGATTCCCGACGTCTTTTGAGTCCTATGCAGCTGCAGCCCCTGGGCTAGGTAACTTCGGCATTTCGGTGCCCCAGCATAGCCTCACTATCCAAGGGTCAGGATCCACTTTCGTTTTCTCCCTACCAGGTCGGGTTCGCCCGAGAACACTAACTTTGCAATTTCTAGCTACCATAGACTTTGTCCCGCATCTCGCGTGAGAGTGCACACACTGCACCCGAGTCCCCTGGGTCTCCTAGAAGTAATCTAACGATTCTATAGTCAAGTCCTAGCGATTCCAAAGCCTATTAGTATTGTACTTACCTGCTAGTAATTTCGCATTCCACTTTCAGAGTATATGGTTTTCCGTGCCCCTCGGGCATTTGTATATACTGTGCTAACTTAAGTATTTTTGTAAGAGTTTTGGTTTGTGCTTAGTACCCTGTCCTCATAAAGAGTACAGGGCTGTTGTGATTCTTAATAAATAACTGTTTATTTTCATAACACTTGTGTGGTGTCCTTTCACTTGGTATTCAAGGGGTATATGTGTGGTAAACAGCTGGCTTAACACGCCCTCTCGAGTCTTTAGCCTTAGACTGCTCGTATCCACGCTACTAGGATAGCTGGTCTATAAGGTTGACTTACAACCAATCATCAATAAGGGTTGCTGGACTGATACATAGTGTTCACTAGAATAGTGAGCACTGCATATCAGGCCACCTTCCCACATCCCAATAAAAATGGGAGCTCACTTGTGTGGATGGGCCAAGTGCCGGTGACATGGAAGGCCCAGAAATGTGTAGAGATTCAGGGGGACCCAAAAGCGTGTACAAAATGACAGTTTGTTTATACGTTTTTAAGCTGAAACAAGTGAGGTATATTTTTTCTCAGTGACCAAGGGGGACGCTGGTTGGTAAGAAATTTGTGCCTGCTCAGTGATCCTTCAACTTTCTCACACAGAAATGTGAGGAAAATATGACTTTGTAATTAATTTGAGCATTGCAAGGGATTCTGGGTAAGAAAATGCTGGGGGATCCATGCATGCCACATTGCCAGCCAAGCGATTGTCCATCACACCACAATCCACGCACAACCAAGCGCCATCCATGCACGCCGCTAGCTAAGAGGCATCATTCACACCGCCAGCCAAGCGTCATCCATGAACACCACCCGCCAAGCGCTATCCACGTGAACCGCCAGCCAAGCAGATCCATGCGCATTCTCAGCCAAGCACATCCATGCACACCGCCAGTCAAGGGCCATCGCCGAACATGGTCAGCCAAGCACCATCCTTGTGCATCGTCAGCCAAGTGACAGTCCATGTACACTGCCAGCCAAGTGCCACTCCATCAGGCAAGTGCCACTCTACACACACCGCCAAGCGTGAGACCACACACACCATTAGCCAAGTGCAAGTCCGCACACATCACCAGCAAAGTGCCAGCCAAAGGTCAGTACAGGGAGACCACCAGCCAAACTCTAATTCACACACACACACTCACAAACGTTTCCTAGTTTCTAGTGGTTTGCTGTCCCCAGTTGGGGGCAGATAAGACTACAAATATCACTGAAACAGACAAAATGTGTGCCTAAAAAAAGGGGAACGACCTTGCCTATGGGGCTTCTCCCAGACATGGCCTTAAACATATCCTTAGTGCTTAGTGGGCTTTCTGCCCCCTGGGGGGGAAGATAAGGGGCTATTGCCCCCAGCTGCCTCTGAGGGGTCAGAAAGACTGTCAATATTTTTTGGGGGGTGGGGGCATTAGAATGCCCATTCTGGGCAGCCCCCACCCCTACATATTTATTTATTTTATTTATTTAAGAAGTTTTATATAGCGCTAGCCTGACCGGAGGGTATCGGAGCGCTACACATCAGTTACACAACAGAGGGAAAGAGAGCAGAACAAAATGCACTAAGGCAAGACAGTCCAGATAACAATAATCATAGTGACAGTGATGTAAGAGTTCCATTTCAAAGTCATGTTAACATCGAATCCGGGATGAGGGATGTGTCAATCTCAAGGCTCCAGCTGCTCCTATCTGTTCGTTAGGTATCGGTCGAGGAAAAGGGTTTTGAGCTGACTTTTGAATTTAGCAAAGGAAGGAGTAGTTCTGATGTGAGGGGAATAGAATTCCAGATTTTGGGCGCATTGCCGGCGAAGGACCTGGCTGCGGTTTTCTGTTTTCGTGATTTTTGCAGGATGAGAAGTAGGGCGTTGGAGCTTCTGAGGGTCCTGTTCTAGCCAGCTTTTTTGAGTTTGGCCGCCAGATATTCAGGGTTGCCTGTGTGAAGGGCTTTGTGGGTGAGGCAGGCTGTTCTAAAGTTCGCCCGCAGTTCTATTGGTAGCCACTTGAGTTCTTTGAGAGCAGGAGAGATATGATCAAATTTCTTTTTTCCAGTGACCATTCTGGCGGCCGCATTGAGAGTTGTTTTCAGAGGAGCAAGATGTGTTTTAGCTATTCCAGAGAGGACTGCGTTTCCATAGTCTAGTCTTAACAGCACTAGTACTTGGGTGGCTTCTTTAAGATCTTTGGGCAGGATAAAAGGTTTTATTTTGTTTAGTAGCTTCTGGTTGAGGAAGGCGCTCTTCGCCGAGATCTTAAAGTGTTTGGTCATGTCCAGTTTTGAGTCTAGTGTAATCGGTAGCTTTTATCCACTCGACCATTTGTGGGTTTTCTTCTTTGTTCGAAATGAGGAGGAGTTCGGTTTTGTCCGGATTCAGTTTGTCCTAATGTGCTATGTTGATAACTGACTTCTTCAATGCAGCCACTTGTGGAAAAAATGTTTCGGGCCTGAGCATTGCAATTTTCTAAAATGATATCTTGGCTGGGTTGTGATTACCTAGACTGACACATCTCAGTATGTCATGTGACAATAATGTAGCCTTTGTCTTAGGGTGTCTAGAATTCTAAAGCCAAAAACCGGGATATTTACCAAAATTAGAAGAAGGACTACAAATGTACTGCTACACAGTGCACTGAATGACAGTGCTCCTTAGCAAAGAATTACAATAAAGGGAGTAAGAATATAAATTAAATGCGTTTTTTAAAGGCAGTAGCAAGCCTGTTAATTAAATTGCCTTCTTACAGCAGCTGGCAACTATCCCTGCTTTGCAAAACATAAAAAGATACCTCCCACCATTTTCAGCCGACCCTCTCTGAAAACCGGGGCATGAGCCTAATTTCCTGAAATCTGCCGGGACAGTTGGCGACAAACCGGGACTGGCCGGGCAAATCCGGGACGCCTGACCACCCTACTTATCTTCACATTCCCTAGGTTGTCCTATAGCCAATGCCTGGTCATCCTTCAGTTAAGAGTGTCTTTGGTAAAAGGGCGACTCCCTGAAACAACTCCATGATTGGTCTAATTCAGGGCTACAAGAGAATTGGGCCAGAAACAAAAGTCCTGCAATGGTAAGTCACCCCACTCCCATCAAAAATTAAAAAGAGCCACCATCTTCAAAACCTTTCAAGAAACAATCAACATCTGCCCCCTTTCTACCAACATACATACTTGTGCGACTTCTGGTTGTAGACCTGTAGTTCCTCTGGTACTCCTGACAGGACCTAACTGGTATTTAGCTGGCTACCTGTAACCACAGCACACCATGCACCTTTCTCTTTCACTCCTAGGAGAACCTAATGGGAATTTATCTGGTCAGCTGTAACCGATGCACACAATGTGGTACTACTCTGTCACACTTACCTAGACCGTAGCAATCAAAGTCTGAAATGTGCCTGACACTACCATCTCTTAATGATAAAGGTGTGAATATCAATTTAAATCTGTACATTAGGCTATCACCTCACCTATCCTTTTGCACTGATTCTTGTGCTTTCTCTTCTTTCTCCTTCATTGTCTTTTCACTTAACACAATCCTCCTTCAGGCTCTGTCAGATGCCCCTTTAACCAACTGTTGAGTCTATCCAGTAATTTGTTGATTTTCAGGTTAAAATGTAGATCATTTAACTTGGTGTCTCTGGCTCACCTGACTAAACTCCCCTGTATTTACTTGTGGCTTAGCAAGGACCTAGGGTTTAGGGTTCTGCCCCTCCTGTGTTGACGCCAAGTAGTGTTTACTGGTGGGTTAGCACTGCCTCCAGTGTCTACGATTCTGCCACTCTTAGATGTCATTCTGACTTCTTGTGGTTTATCACTATCCCCAGATGCTTGAGTTCTGTTTCTTCTAGGATGTCTGGAAGGAATATTTTACTACTACCACTACTGCCAGGTGGTATGTGTAAGCTTGCCTGACTGTTGGCATGATTACCATGCAATTGCATGTTAATAATGTGAATGCCCACCTGCCTAACAGATTGCATAACCCCTTAAAATACATATGGCATGGCAGTATGCATGACAGTCTTTGACAGTTTTATATAACATTGCATGATATATTCCAAAGCAAACTACTAACAAACTGGAACAGATGTGTGATAAACAGCATGGCAAATTGTAACTCAAAATGCATGAAAAACAATCCACAGAATAGTGTGATACCCATCGGTAAAGTGCTTCAGACCCTTCTCAGAGGTAGTAAGTACGATATCAATGCCAATATAACATAATTCAGTACATGGCAATTCCCCTAAATTGGGTAATAATAACACATTTTGTTTACAGTGCTTAGAAATAGCCATATAGGACATATTATTTTTATTCATACAGGCCGTTTGCCAGGGATCAGTCATGGGGCCACTAGGAGTTGCTCATTAAGGCTCCGTACGGTTCCTCTTTTTGACTTAAACATGCTATAACACTCTCAAACACACAGCGCACCTTGCTCTACATTGTGCTCAAATGCTGGTTTTCCCTTTTTCATCCTGGTGCATTGTGGGATATGTAGTTCCTCCCGTTGCCAAAACTTGCCCGGATCGTGTCTTGGAGGTGGTACTCATGTATCATGGGTCCTCATTCCTACAGATACGCGGACTGATTCACACTTGTTCCCTTGATTTGTCCCAGTCTCAATTCCCTTTCACATTCTTTTCTCTATTCCCCTCCTTGTGCCTTATGGCTTCCATAGTGTTCACTTTTTCCAGTTCCTGCGTAGCCTTTTCTTCATTGGTGGTTCTCAGATTCCCTTCACTTGGTTGATGGCGCACACTTGTTCACTCTCTGTACCGGTGCTTCTCCCCCTGTACCTCCACTTATTTAATCCTTGTGAGCTCAGCATGCAGTGGTTCCCAGCACACTTTTCTGCTGTAGCCCCACTTGTTCTGGTTATGCCTTGCTGCTTTGATTCCAGAACTGTTCCTTGATTTCTTTGTATGGTGGTATCCCTCTATTTCTCCTACTCCCTCTGTCCCTCCAAACATGCGATTCTAATTCTGCCTGCATACTCCCGGTCCTGCTTGTGTTAGTCTTTGGGGTGGGCGAATCTCACAGAAGTTCACTATGCAGAATTCCGCAGGGTTACATAAACACTACGCGCAGCTCACTCTGAGCTCTAGTGCGGGGAGCCTGTTTCACACTGTAAAATCAGCATGAATAGCACCACATGGTGCACCAGAGGGCATTGCTTCTTTCTGCTGCTCGAGTAGATATTCTACTCAAGCTGCAGTTTTCTCAACATGAACGGTCGTGACCTGCCGTGACCGCCAGTGTCGAGAAAATCTCACTGGAAGGCGTTCTACCCCCTGAACAATCGCACAAGGGAACGCAAATCCTCACTTGCACTTGCCAACTTAACATTGGTGAGTCATGCACGAGAAAAAACTCTGCCATGCGGCGCATGGTTGAGTTTTTCTGAAGTTCTGCGATACTCACATAGAGCTGAGAGGGCAAAACTCTGTGAACTCCACCCGAGGAGCGAAATTTTCTGCCCACCCCTAGTTGGTGTGCAGAGTCTTAGTTTTGGGTTCTTGTTCCTTACCCTGTGTACTTTGTTCCAGTCTGTCCCTTTTTGTTGTAGATTCCCTACCTAAGCTTTTGGTGTTCCCATTTCTACAGATCTTGAGTTCAGTTTTGTCGCAGTTCATGAATCATCCTCAGTTTTTTCCTTAGCCCAGTTCCTGTTTGCAGTGTTTCTTGCTCTATTCCCTTCTGTCCTCTCGTGTGGTTGTGTTTGTATCTTGATTATTATTGGTGAGGGTTCCAGTGAGATCCTGATGCTTAGTCCCGCTTGCACTAGGGCTCAGCCAGCGCTCTTCAATCATAAGAGCTGCTGGGTGTGTTCAAAGACTCTCTGAGAGTAACTGCTCCTTGCCATTTATACAATCTTTTCCTTTCATAGAGAGCATAAAAGTATACTCCTTGATAGTTTTTCTTTGTTTTGCTTTTGTTTGTACCATCATCTTGCCTTCTATGTTTATTGTTCAGTATTTTCCTTGACTGTATAGTTTTGCCTTTGCAGGCATTACAATGTTAGTTCCAGATCCCAACCTGTCCCAGTCAACAGATTCTGTCTTGCCCTTTCTCTTCCCAACTTTTAGGTACTGTTGTGTATACTGAACACCTCCTCTAGAATTATCCTATCCTTCCCACAGTCAGACTTTTTTAGGTCGAGCCTAGAGGCAGCGTGCATGCGCTGCTCTGCGAGGCATGCTGTATTGGAGTATGCACTTGAAGCCCCGACCACTCTCCGCCCATTTTTGTAATTGGTTTGTGTCATTGTCCTTCGTAAATGCTGGCTTCTGATTCGTTAATAGGTTTGCTAGTCTCTCCTTGGTACCGCCATGTCGCCATGTCTGCATTTGTTACCTCCCATAACAACTGGACCTTTTACTTGGCTTGTTAACAGTCTGCATTATAAGTTGGTGAGCACTATTTTGTTTATTGACTAATGGGTACAACAGTGGCTGCTTCTTGTGTCTGCTGCACACCCACACAGGACAATGAAGTCCAATTTTTGTAAGGAGCGCTATGGCGTTCTAACTTTAAAAGTGGCAGCCCCTTACCCCACAGCATTCATGGTACAATGGCGACGCTTTTTAAAAATGTTTTTATTACTTTTAAGATGAACGCAGCGTTAGCTTCAAGGACACAGTGCTTTCTTTCAGCTTTTTTTTCTTTTTATTAAACTTGAATGCTGAGTGCGGTGCCTGCTTCTGGGACAACGCACTTTATTTCATTTTTTTAACTTTAATTGTGAGCACGGTGCCCGCTTCACCGCGCTCTGTTTCTTTTTTTAATATTTATTGCTGAGCGCAGCACCCTCTTCACGGACACCGCGCTCTGCAATACAATAGTTCTCACTTTTGCCAAAATTTGACCTATAGGTATTGTAACTGACAATGCCTTTTAATAATATTAAAGGTATTGCCATTTACAATGCCCATAGCTCTCGCAATTGTGAGACCTATTGCATTGTAAATGCTTGTTTACTTGTTATATTTAGTTTCCATTTGTGAGGAAATGCAGTTTAATATATGGAGTGGTTATGCAACCTCACAGTGTAATAAACTCATACACCTGTCTTGGGTCCAGTCAGGCTTGTTTGTAAAACCTTAGCTCAACCTCACAATCAGCTCATCCTGTCCCTTTCCACAGACCCCCTCCAACACCAAAGCCAATTTCCATAGATGCATGACTAACGTCACCAGGTGGATGCAGAGCAAGATGCCTCAAGCTCATTTCCGACAAATCCGAGGTACTCATCTTTGGAAGCACCACCTCCCCCTGGAATGACATCTGATGGCCAATCAAACTCAGCCCACTGCCAACACCCACAGAACAGGCTAGAAACATAGGCATCATACTCGACAGTGAGCTCTCAATGAGAATACAGGTAAATGCTGTTGCCTCTGCATGCTTCCACGCCCTCTGCATGCTGAAGAAAATCTTTAAATGGCTCCCCACCAACACCAGAAGCACCATCATCCAAGCCCTCATCACCAGCTGTCTGGACTACGGCAAGACCCTATATATAGGGACCACCACCCATCTACTAAACAGGCTCCAGACCATACAGAATACAGCTGCAAGGCTCGTCCTCCCAAGGTGAATCTCCATAATACCTCACCTAAAGTGCTGCACTGGCTCCCCGTTAAACAATGCCAATTCAAACTCCTCACCCACACCTTCAAAGCCCTCCAGAACACTGCCCCAGATTACCTCAACCAAGTAAACTTCCACCTAAATACCAGACAACTAGAATCCTCGTTCCTCTACTTAGCCCACACTCCTTCCATCCTCAGAAGCAGAAACGGCGGCTGCACCCTATCCCATGTGGTCGCTAAAAACCGGAACTACCTTCCTTTCCAACTCTGAACAGTCCCAACCCTTCAGGAGTTCAGGAAGAAGCTGAAAATGTGGCTATTCAACAGCTAGCCCAGAGCAGCGGCACCCTCCCTCCCCTAGTACCTGGATACTCTGACAGGTAATAAGTAGCGCTCTATAAATTCTTCTTTATTGATTGATTGATTAAACCTTGGGTAGCTGTAGCTTTGAGCAGTCAGGCTTTAACAAAGAAACTAATGCTAATCATTTAGAAGTACCAAAATAAATGAATAAGAAACATAACACAAAGGAAATCTAAAACTAGTTTATAAAATTATATCTTATTATTATGAATTTGTTGGCACCGAGATAATGAGATATTAATTTTTAAGTAAATCGTAAATCACTGCTTTCCATTAAAGATGCAAACAAGCATTGGCAACTACCACGGTTACCCGTTACTTTAAAAAAATTGTAAATTTTCATAAAGTTGTGTTTGGGTGCTCTTCCTCACTTTAGCTCACTTTGGGTGACCAACTCTGGGAGGAAGCAAGTCACAGAGTCTAACAAGACTTAGCAGGACAGTTACCTTGCAGTCAAAGTAGTCTCCAGACCAGTTCCAAGCTCCATGAGTGAATCACAATAGGCATTAATGGAGTGATCCTGATGCAAGGGACAAAGGATGCTGAAGATTCTGAGGATGCTGATCTGGTCGACAGACCTCTTCCTGGGGCCACCAACTCCTTGGCTCATGAATACGGTAGGGCGACTTTGGTCACAGAGGTCAATATCCTTCAAAGTCCAAGTGAAGCCCAGTCAAAAACCAGTTGCCACTGGTGTATTTGTCTCTGGTTACAACAAAACCAGTGGCTACCTTTAACTGCAGCTAATGTCCATCTTGGGAGACCAGTCTGCACGTTGATAACTCTCCCATGTCCCGCAAACTCAGGGGCTACTTTTGAGTTTCAGGGTTTGGTCTCCCAGGCAGCACTTTTGCGGACAGCAGCTTACACGCGATTGTGGCTACCAACGTAGCCAAAGTGGCTTCTTCAGCGTTTGTGGCCCTGGAGCTGTAAGAAGAAGTTGGCCAACAGACTCTTGGGGTTCACCTCTTCTGTCTGGGGCTTAGAGACAACTTTTCTTCAAGCTGGGCACTACAGGCAAAGTCCTCTCTTTGCTATAAAAGCTGCAGCAGGTGCAGTCCAATCTTTGGTTCTGCCTGTCTTTTTTCTAGGTTCAGGGAGCAGCAGGGCAGTCCTTCTTCGGTCTTTTCTCCAGTACACAATTGAGTTGTGGACTAGGTAACACATCTTCCAATGGCAGGCTCCATTGTGTGCTTTCCTGGGAGTTGTTCACATGTCTTTTCAGGAGGACAGAAGGCTGTCTCATGGCCAGCAACTGTAAATGGTCACTGGAAAACTTTGAGGAACAGAGTGGTAAATTTATAAAGTTGGCTTTTACTCAAAAGTTACAATAAATTGGAATTGGGCATGGAGTCGGGTTTAATGCAACAATTATTTTGATACCTTAAAGTACCAACTTTACTAGTCCAATTCAGGAGTTAACACAGCTGAGTTATCAGGGTGTAACCCTGTACTTGCCAATCGGGCTACTAGCCTTTCCACAGAAAAAATTACAATTTGTGGTTTTCCCGTTAGGACATATGAAAATATATGACCTTATTTGTAATATACACCACGCTGCCTTAGTACTTGCTAGGTCCTCCTTAGAGGTGTCGTATATACATAAAAAGGGAGGCCTCGACTTTGTCATTAGTTCAAATGGAAAACTCAAGTTAGCAGTTTAAAACTGCTCTACCAGTCTGAATTGGCAGCTGGGAGACATGTATTATGTTATCACACTCAAGGTGACACAAAAGCTTCAGCCACTGAGGGATATTTTAACTTACAGGGCCTGGGAACCCCTGGTACCACATACTAGGGACGTATAAGTAAGTTAACTCATGGCAACTGGGTATAAGCCAAACAAACATATGCTGTGATGCTGACACAACCTGGTCTGTGATGCTCCAGAGCAACAATCCTTGTGGCAAAGCTGTCTCACTTCCATGTCCTCAGGCCCAGGATGGAAAACGACACACATACACAAAGATACACAAGATATTGTGCACTGTCGGCAAGGTACCCATGGAGTGGTAAGAGCAGAGCAAAATGATAGTTAGTAGTAACAGTAACAATATGTCAGTACTTTTGAATGATCTTTTACCAAAGAGTATGACTACAGCAGTGGCGGCTGACAGGGAATGGTGGCGGGGGCAGAGGGAGGTGAGGGGGCCAAATTAATATAAAACTAAGAAATATTAAAGCAAACTTACCTGTCAGTTGTGTCCCAGCTGCAGCCTCTCTGTCTCCTCTCCTCCTCGCAGGAAACACGGAGCCAGTGCTTAATTTGGGACAGTGCTCTCCGGTGCTCAGCACCGGCACTTAATTGCCCGCACCGGGGCTTATGACTGTCTGCCACATGGTAGTGGTGTCTGCCAATTTAGGTATGAGCACAACAACTTGTGTTTATTATTTCAATTTCAATTTCCAATTATTAGTATTTGCCTCCAAAGCCATTCTTATAGCTTTGGGGGCCTGTAATAGTCTGAATTGTCGCACTTTTAAGAGTGTGATGACTAGTAGTGTGTTGGTGCTGTCATTGGCAGTGCTGCCAGGGGCAACGGAGGGTGCAAGCTCTAGTGTCCTCCTGTCAAATGCCCGGCTCTACGTTTTTGTATAAATTAAGCACTGATTGAGGCTCCCTAAGCCAAAGACAACGCTGCATTTCAGTGTTGTGATTGGTCTGAGCGCCCTGGTTCGGCGCTCAGATGGGGAAAAGAAGTATGTGCATGTTCCCCATCAGGCTGTGTAATGCAGCCTGGTGGGGAACATGCACAGTGTGCATGAATGTTTGGCCGGCCCAAGACAGCAGGTCAAACATTCATTGCCACTTTGAGTGTGCTCACCACCACACGCTTTGCTATTATCATTTTATTTTTCCTGCACTGCTTATAAAGCAGTAAGGCGACGCTCATCCGGCTTAGCAAAGGAGCCGCTGCCAGCCGACAGAGATGTAGAGCGGTGGAGCGGGTGGAGGGGGCGTGGGAAGTGCACGGGGGAGCGCATGGTGGGGGGAGTTTAATCATTAAAAAACAAAATTAAAAGACTTACCTAGTGCTGCCGGCTGCCTCGCACACCTCTACTGCCAGTTCCTGGTCCCAGCAGAACCTGGGACAGCATCACAGACTCCCCATCCAATCTCCACACTACTCTCTAGCATGAGAGAAGCGTGGAGATTGGCAAGAGCAGACTGGATAAACGTTCGCTCAGGCACAAGGAGTCTGTGCTGTCTCTTCAACCGGGCTACGCAATACAACTGGGTTGGCGAAACCTAAGTGTGCATGTCAGTTTTGCTGGCCTAAGACATCCAGCCAAACTGACACGCACACTTAAAAATGCACCTACCACTCCTCCTTCACCCTCCCATGGCCCAGCCCCAAAGCCTCCCTGCACACTCTGGCACAGCCAGCAGCTGAAAAATAAAATGATAATAAAATATGGTTTTATTTTTCAGCTGCTGGCTCTGAGCCAGAGGGGTGACGCTCCTACACCATTGCGGATGAGCCACCGCTGAATTGGAGTTAGGTGTGATCATTGGTGGGGCAGTATATGAACAAATGAAAATGGTTGTTGGGATTAATAGACGAGATGAGGAGGTGATGGGTTGCAGGGGTATGACTTTCAAAGAGGGAGAGGTTGTAATCTTGTAAATGAGTTGTGCGTACTTTGCAGAAATACAATCATTGATCCCGATTCACAAACACAATCTGAGACTAAAATATAACTTTACGACTTTTGGTATTCACTGAGGTCATTTACGAGTTGTATCATTATGTCTGCAGTCAGCCTGAAATCTCCGGCTTGGGCCGTACACTCCGCACACAGGCCGTACTCTCCGGCTCGGGCCGGATTAAGTTTAATCAATGGGACAGAATGCAATTTTTACAAAAAGGAACATTAAGAATGTGTGATAAATGGTAGAGGAGGTCATGAAGATCAGTTCGGCAGGGAAAAGGGTGTGGCCGGACACTACATCAAATCCCAGAAAGGTTTAGTCCTTTGCATCATCGTACCTGCAGTACACAATTTGTACTTCCCTCAGTGTTGACTGTAGTGTCAGCACTACAGTCAACACTAAGGGCGTTGTGCTTCCCTTAGTGTTGACTGTAGTTTTGGCATTACAGTCAACACTGAGGGGAGCCCAAATTGTGGACTGCATGTAACATGATGCAAAGGAGCAAGCTTTTTTGGGGTATGATGTAGTGTCCGCTCACACCCTTTTCCCTGCCCAAACTGATCTCCATGACCTCTCTACCATTTATCATTTACCTAATGGTCTTTTATGTAAAACATACATTCTGGCCCATTGATTACACTTCACCCAGACCGAGCCAGAGAGTACGGCTCGAGACGGAGAGTATGGCCCAAGCCAGGGAGTTAGGCCCGGGTGCACACAGTACGACCTAAGCCGGAGAGTAAGGGCAAACTGCAGATGTAAAGATTTGACTAGTAAATTACCAAAAGTCGTCTAACCCCGGGCGGGTAACTACGCTCCGCTCGCTGATTTGTGGAGTTTTGCCTACTCCGCGTTCTGCTGTGAATGTGGAGTTCAGGCACAACTACGAGTCCGTGGCAGAGCGTAGTTAGCCGGCCCCTCCACCCTCCCAAAGTTATTAAAAATATTTAAAAAGGCATCTTCCTCTGCTGCCTCCTCCTCGCAATGTCTGCTTCTCCTGCTTCCTCCTTGCACTGAATAACCCTATGTGTACTTCTTGCGAATGTGCATGCACACATGCAAGACGTACAACATAGGGGTAATACATTGCGAGGAGGAGGCAGGAGAGAGCAGCCATTGAGAGGAGGCCGCCGAGGAAGATGTGGCAGGTAAGTGCCTTTTTAATTATTTTTAATTGCTTTGGGAGGGCGTGGGGCATTGATCCACAGAGTTTTTTTTTTTATTCATGGAACTACATGGAGCACCACTCCGCACACTCCGCCCAGGCTTGCTTTTGTCTCAGATTGCCTTTGTGAATAGGGCCCATAGGTATTAAGATAAACATGCATGTGACTTAGAGTAAGTTCTGTTCAGAGAGAGGAGGTAAAAAGGATGGGAGTGAAGGAGAGGCCCATTTGAAAGAAAAAAAGGAGAGGGGACAATCAACAAATCAGAATCAGCCTTGGGCACAACCCATTTGGAACTGTACTAGTCTGAACCACTAGGCCATGTCCCTTTACAAGATGAAACAAAGACAGGGGGGCTCCTTCATTTGAGCGGAGGAGCTTTGCCCCATAAGCCTCAGAGTTGAAAAATAAAAATGTTATAACGCTTATTTATTACCGTTTTATTTTCAACAACCCATCCTGAACTAAGTGGTAGGGCGGGGCCAACCCTGCTGAGTGGCAGCAGCAGGGAGCTGTGCACTTTAAAATGCACCTATCCCTTTGGCCGGCTGTCTTGGGACTGCCAGCCAGTCATGCGCAGTTTAAAGCGCAGGCCTCTAGGGCTCTTAGGAGCGCTGGAAGCACCTGCACTATACTTTCTGTCGCTGTTTCCCACATCGGGAGCATCCTGAAAACACCCAAGAGAGGAGGACAATGCACTGTGCAGAAAGCAAGGTAAGTTTATTTCCTTTTGTTTTTGGTGCCCCCTGCATCCCCACCCTCAGTAAATACCAGGCGCCACTGACAAAGAAAGCAGTAAAGTGCACCTTGGGTCGTATGGCACGGGAAACAACCTTTGTTACAACTCCGGAACAATGAGTTCCGGAGTCACGCAAGCCAAACAGTGACTCAGCCTTAACCACGCATGTGCGTGGTTAAGGCTGACTTGGTCTATTGTTCGGGCAGGCCAGAGTTCAGAGGAGCGTCGCACAGGAACAGGTAAGAAGGGCTTGTGGTTAGTTTTTATTGGGTGTGGGGTTTGTTTTCAGTGGGTGGGAGTTTGGGGTTAGTTTTTAGGGGCTCTGGGTTAGTTTTCAGGGGGCGAGAGGGGTTGGGGTAAGTTTTCAGCAGGTGGAGGGTTTGGGGTTCGTTTTTAGTGGGTGCGGGGTTTGGGGATAGTTTTCAGGGGGTTTGCGGTTTGGAGTTAGTTTTCAGGAGTGAGGGGTTTGGGGTTAGTTTTCAGGGGTGAGAGGGGTTGGGTTACTTTACAGGTGGTTGTGTTAGTTTTTAGGGAGTGTGGGTGAGCGTGTTTGTTTTTATCAGGTGGAGGGGTTGAGATTAGTTTTTAAGGTGTTGGTGGGTTGGGAGGGATCGTGATAGCAGTTGGTATACGTTTTTTTTACCATGCAAGACTTTACCACAAAAAATCGTGGTAATGTAATGAATGGTAAAAAAAATCATGGTTTACATGAGGCCTTGGTAGCGACCTCGTTGTTAGGGTAGTCGTTGTTGTGGAACTCGTTGTTCCAACATACAACCGTATGGCACAGTGAGCACAAACCAACTCCTGGGCATATCTATCGCGTTTAGGGTACCTCACTCAGAAAAACAAAACACTGATGGGTGGAATGGTTGAAATAATCTCATCACTTGTTAATTACTCCGGGACACATTTCATTCATGTTCTCCCTGTGCCTTTACAGAAAGTCCCTTCTGGAATAAGCCTATCCATCCCAAACTGCAGACACTCGTCTTCTTGTACTCTTATTCTACGAACTGTAACTTCTAGCAGACTGAACCTTGTGGACCAGGGTTTCAGGGGGCACCCTCTAGCACTGTGCACGGGTGGTGGTGCCCCTGATCTTAAAGCTCCTGACTGGGTCTGAAGCATGGGGCCCCCTTCGTGAACTTTGAAGGGGACCCCCTTAAGTTTTGTTACACCACTGGGTTTCAGACCAGCCAATTTACAAATAGCCAATGTGGGTCACATGATATCAGCTTTTATCACAGGGTTACCTAGTGAAGAGCAGTATTTAATTTGTGCTGGTGTTTTTCAGTGCTTGGCACCGTCACTTATTTCTCAATACTGGCACTTATTTCTGACATTACACCACATGGTGGCACTGTCAGTCTATTTTTGAGCAAAGTTCATCCACAGATTGTTTTAAAATTCAATGTCTATGTAAATTAAGCTAACAGTGCCTCGTCCAAGCCGTTCTTGCAGCGTTCGTGGCATGGAATAATCTAAATGGACACTTTTATTGGACTGTTTCGATTATAAGGTAACTGTGGCACTGGCATTTGACAGCACTGGCAGATTGCACAAGTGGCAGTGGGAAATACCTTGGGGTCTATCATTTATCTTTTTATAAATGAAGCACTGGTGAAAAGTCAATATCACACTGAAAATGGAAGCCACCTGGAAATGACTGCATAGACTTGGTTTCAAGCTCTGATCTTTATTGGCGGTTTTGAAATCAACTCAGCAAGCTTTTACCTTTTTTTACAGTGGGGAAATTTTCTTGGCAGGAGGGGGCTGCATAACTACCAAGTTTCCCAGGAGCATGCATGATGTGCTGCGCTACTCTAGGTTTTTTTCTTTGAATTCTGGGACTTGCAGTCCTGGTTCATAATGGAATGACCACAACTACAAGTCCCAGAATTCAAAGAAAAAACTGGACTGGAAAATCACATCACGCGTGGAACTGGGAAATTTGGTAGGGCCGTAAACGCCCATAGGTCCAAATCTGCGCCCTCTTAAAGGCTCCGCCTCTCCTCATTGATTTTCTTTTTTAGTTGGTAAGTCTGGGGTTTACAACATATTTGAAAAACAACCCTCACCAGGTCGTTAGCTGGGATGAAAAGACTAGGGCAGGGATCTTCAAACTGTGGGGCGCGACCCCCAGGGGGGCCGTGGAGTGATGCAAAGGGGGTCGAGCATTCCCACTGACACTTCTGCTCAGGCCCAAGGGCTTCAACCCCCCTCTTCCCCCATCCTGTGTCTCAGCCCGGGCTGCTGCAGTGTAACTCGAGCTGCTGGGACCTCAGCTGGGCAGTGTCTGGAGTCTTATCTCCAGCACACCCATCAGAGTTTTTTACAGGTCTTTAAAGGCTATTTACATATTTACATGCCTTTGTAAACTGGTTACAGAGGCTTAACGTTTTTCCCTGATTCCAGTACCCCCTGGGATCCACTCTGCTGATTCCTTACATTTGTATTTTACATTTACTGCTGTAGTGTGAGAATGCATTTCATGAAAAGGAATATAAAGTAGGGTTGCCAAAAGTAAAATGCCTGTGTGTGTTCTTTAAAGAGCCTGCAGAGACCCCCTCTTGACACTAAATAGATTAATAAATAAAAAAGTATGTATTCATTCATTATGTGACTTTTCTGTCTTTGTTCTCTTTAGTTATCAGTCATGGACCATTCAGGCCGCCCTAGAACACAATTACAAGTGTTTTCTATTTACATTTGCTAGACGTATGCACATATATGTGCTTAAAATACAGCTTTAGGTGACTGCTGATTTTTGTACCAACTGGGCCATCAAAATAATCTGCTGGCAACCCTAACCATAGGACTGGAAGTTTGTTGTAGCATCAGCACATTATTTATTTCCTCCACCCTCTATCCCCGATTAATGCCATAATAGCAATAGTTTAACTTAGTTCTTAAACCCTACGCCACTGTCAATAACATGCTGAGTTACTTCAAGTGTCTGAGAATGCACCCTGCATTCAGACAACTAACTCCTCATTCTCGCTCTTCACTTTCACGCTCACCCTGCGCTCATAGCGATCACAATGCACTCACACTGATCACCATGCACTCACACCATTCACCTGCTCACCCTGCACTCACAGTGATTACTCGGGACTCACAATGCACTTGGCTGTTCATCCTAGACCTCACCCAGCAGTCACACAAGCACACTACTAATTCTGCACTCAAGTGACACTTCATTTACCTGTCCCCCTCACTGCCGAATATATAACTCACTCAAACAAGCCCAGCAGTAATCATACATTAATTTGTCCTAGTCTGGACTTGCATCTGCACCCAAATTTGTACGGCCACCTCACTCACCCTGCAGTCACTTCTCTCACCCAACTCTCACACTGTTGCATCGCTCAATGAGAAATGAGTGTGAGTAAACTATGAGTAGCGCTATAAAAAAATGGAATGTTTTTCAGAAAGGTGCTATAGAGAGATGAGGTGCATTGTTCATAAGTGGTAGTGAGGGAATTCATGCAGAAGAAGGAAACGGGGCTGGGGCACCATAAAAGACTTTTGCACCCTGTGCAACCAGTGTTAGGCCCAACCCTGGCTGGGAGTCTTAGCCCCCCGCCCCCAGAAGTTCTGGTCTAGAGGCTTCCCTGCTTCTGCCGATTAATATTATTTACATTTGTAGTGCGCTACTGTTATCAAAAGATGTCCTGGGGCTAATAACTATTTGCTGCCTGAAGGCAAATGAGAAACACACAGAAGGAGAAGGAGAACCAGCCAAATGGGGTAACCTACAGAGCATAGAGAAAGGTTTTTATATCTTCCTAAAGGACAATAGATTCTTGGTGGAGCGAAGCAAAGGAGGGTGCAAGTCTCGTAACTGTGCGGTCTGCACCAAAACAGCGAAACAGACAACTCATGCCTTCTTGAATTAGGGAACAATAAGCAGAGTGGCACAGGCTGAGAGGAGCATACAGGTCCAACCTGTATGCTTGGTGAGGAGAGATGAGATGATGAGCGAGGACAGCAAGGGAGTGAAAGAATTTAATTGAAGAGGTCAGGGATGAGGAGAAATGTAAATTGCAGAAGAGAAGTGTGGACACGCAAGAAGTGAGTGTGAGCCAAAGGTGAGGGCTTCTGTTAGAACAAAGGGGAGATGTGAAAGATGAATGGGGGGACTGGAGAGGTGTAAGATACAAATAGACAAAAAGTTGAATGGAGAGATGAGGTGAAGGAGAAGTGCTGAAGGGCACGGGAGGTGGCGGGGCCAGAGATACCATGAGATAAATGCTAGAGACTGTTAGAGATGAGGGCAGTGGAAAGACAGAATGGCAAGAGGTAATTGAAGGTGAAGTGAGAGGTTGAATGGGGAGAGTTCACAAGTTGTAAAAGGGGGTGAAAGAAAATGGCCTGCAATTTGAGAGAGGGATCCAGGGTTGGGAGAGGAGAGAGGGATGGAAGGGAGGGGTGAGAGGAAAGCAGCATGGGTAAATTGCTTAACTCTGCACAAGACCGCCAGGGTTTTAAGGGACCCCTGCTGCTCCCGGCCAGGGCCAGGTGAGCTTCTAATGTGGCAGCATGTATTCCTGCGGAGTGAAAGGCCCTTCACCAAGGTTGACTAGAAATCTTTCTGATGTTAATTGTTGTATTTTGGTTATAAACAGGTACTGATGGGGAGAAGTCTTTTCTCAGTGTAACTGTGTGTAATAAATTAATTTCAAAATAATGAAGCAATGCTAATCCAGAATACGCGGCATCACATAACATCATTTACATTTTCTTCCCACACAATTTAGTCAAGCTTGTCGCTTAATTTGGTTCTCAACTGCCTCATAATTCCAGTAGCTCTGCCTACAGGTTTAGAAATTTTTGTCAGGAGGGGGTCCTTACGCCTCAAAATGTTGACAGGGGGTCTCTGCATCCAAAAGTTTAAAGACCTCTGGACTAGGGGGTCTCTCAAAGGGGCGTGGCCGATGTAATTAAGGGCATGGCTTAAAAACACATAAGCTAAAAATCTGTGCTTGGCATCGTGTGCCGCCCGACTTGTATTTGGCTGTTTCTGTCATAGCATTTTGATACCAAAAGTAACATCATACCTACAACAAGTCAGGCCTATTGGCTTTGTCAATGGTTGTTAGTTGCATAAGATAAATAAGCAGCAACTATGGCTTGAATATAATATTGAAAAAGCTTCCACTTAAAGTTCCACTTAAAGCGGCACCCCCCCCCCCGCCCCCCCCCCCCAAGCGCCTTGAGACCCTCCGGGTGAGTAGGGCGCTCTATAAATGCCTTGATTGATTGATGGATTGATTGAAAGCCCTGGTGACACCACGACAATGTTGCTGCTCCTGATTTTTAAAAAGAGAAGGGAAATCCAGAGAGAAAATGACTCTCTTGAAAGGATTTCCCTTCCCCTACAACGCTGACGTGGCATGACGGCTGTAACTTCTCCACTGGTGAGAAGTGAGCAGTGTGAGTAGCGCACACTAGTGAGAAGTGAGCAGTGTGAGTGGCGCACACTAGTGAGAAGTGAACAGCGAACATCGATGTGCCGCTGTCACTGCAGTCTTGAAAAAAACGGACCGCGTGTGCCAGGGCACAAAACAGAGCCTGAGAGAGTCCCGTTTCGAGGCCCCCTTTAAAACAAGCACTGGCGTTGCCAATAGGTCTCGCATTAGGAAAGTGTGAGCTATTGGTATTGTAAATGACAATTATTTTTTTTAATATGTGTTTGCATTGAAAATATATAAATTAATGGCATTGCTATTTACAAAGCCAATAGCTTACACTTTCCTAATGCGAGTCCTATTGGCTATGGGAATGCTTGTTGTTAGCCAGCAAGGACAGTGCTGTTGTGGTGCTGAGTGATGCTGTTATGGTGCTCAGTGATGTGGTGGTGTATTAAAGTGATATGGTGGTGTCCGTGAGTGATGAGGTGGTGTCCGTGAGTGATGAGGTGGTGTCCGTGAGTGATGAGGTGGTGTCCGTGAGTGATGAGGTGGTGTCCCAGAGTGGTGTGGTGGTGTCCCTGAGTGGTGTGGTGGTATCCCTGATTGATTTTGTGGTGTACATCAGTGATGTGGTGGTGTCCCAGAGTGATGTGGTGGTGTCCCCGAGTGGTGTGGTGGTGTCCCCGAGTGGTGTGGTGGTGTCCCCGAGTGGTGTGGTGGTGTCCCCGAGTGGTGTGGTGGTGTCCCCGAGTGGTGTGGTGGTGTCCCCGAGTGGTGTGGTGGTGTCCCGAGTGGTGTGGTGGTGTCCCCGAGTGGTGTGGTGGTGTCCCCTGAGTGGTGCGGTGGTGTCCCTGAGTGGTGCGGTGGTGTCCCTGAGTAGTGTGGTGGTGTCCCTGAGACACACAGGTGGGGGGAGGGCAGCGATCCGGGCTGACTCACCGGCGGACTAAATTTACACTAAATATTAGTGTATTGGGAAGAAAACTGTTTTTATTAAAGATTTGTCAAATAAGATAGCATCGTTATTAGGAGCACCGCCAGTGCGGGAGGAACATTCTATTTACAATGAATCGGCTCTACGGCAGGTGTAGTATTGGCAATGAAACGTAGTGTTCCTTGATGCGCGGAGGGGGGTTTTAAGATACTGCAGGAGTCTGCAGGGGGGGGCGCCGTGAGCTGGAGGTCTTGCGGGGGTGAGCGAGGGCTGAGGGGAAGGGTTATGACTGAGTCTGGGTAGTTAGAGGGGGAGCTGGGTAGTTTCCTAGGGTTATAGTGCGATGGCATCTGGTGTTTTGAAGGGTCCATGAAGAAACGGCGGAGTTCTGTGGTGGTCGGGATGAGGGGATGTGGCGGACAGTAAGGGGGTCTGCAAGGACCGGAGGAGAGGGCGAGCAGCCCGGGACGAGAGAGCTGCAACGCGAGGATGTGGATGCCGGGGGGGGGGGGGGGGGGGGGTTGGTGGGAGTCTGCGATGATCAGGAGCGGGGGAGGGGGGGTCCTGGGGGCTTTGATGTGAGAGATAAATTAGGGGCGGGGTGGACTCTGGCAGGGGAGGGAACATGGCCTGGAGAGAGGCCGAAGGGAAGCCGGATGGGGGCGGGAGTGCAATTAACATGGTGTAAACGGTCCGAATTCAACGTAATGTGGGGGCTCTGTGGTCTCTGTTCCTCACAGAGTCTGGGTAGTTAGAGGGGGAGCTGGGTAGTTTCCTAGGGTTATAGTGCGATGGCATCTGGTGTTTTGAAGGGTCCATGAAGAAACGGCGGAGTTCTGTGGTGGGCGGGATGAGGGGATGTGGCGGACAGTAAGGGGGTCTGCAAGGACCGAAGGAGAGGGCGAGCAGCCCGGGACGAGAGAGCTGCAACGCGAGGATGTGGATGACGGGGGGGGGGGGGTTGGTGGGAGTCTGCGATGATCAGGAGCGGGGGAGGGCGTGAGGCTGTGGGGAAAAAGCCATAATTGAATGTTCTGTGAACGTGCATGGGTGAGAAAGTGAGATCTGCCCTCTGTGACTGAAGCCTGCTGTTTGGAGGTAGGGAGGGAGGGCGCGCGGGGAGGCTGAGAGATACCGGAAGAACAAATACATGATTGGAGAAAAGGAGGGAGGAGAGCACGACGAAGAAAACAACAGACATCACGAGAGAGAAAAAGTGGGGAAGACTGAGGAAAAATTGAACCAGGGACGGACCGCCACAAGCTGCGAGGTCTCCGGCTCTGTCACTGCCCTTCTGCTACGACGAATGTTGCCATACCATGCTCTCAGGGCGGAACTGAAGTGCATGGCTGTGGTTTTAAGATACTGCAGGAGTCTGCAGGGGGGGCGCCGTGAGCTGGAGGTCTTGCGGGGGTGAGCGAGGGCTGAGGGGAAGGGTTATGACTGAGTCTGGGTAGTTAGAGGGGGAGCTGGGTAGTTTCCTAGGGTTATAGTGCGATGGCATCTGGTGTTTTGAAGGGTCCATGAAGAAACGGCGGAGTTGTGTGGTGGTCGGGATGAGGGGATGTGGCGGACAGTAAGGGGGTCTGCAAGGACCGAAGGAGAGGGCGAGCAGCCCGGGACGAGAGAGCTGCAACGCGAGGATGTGGATGCGGGGGGGGGGGTTGGTGGGAGTCTGCGATGATCAGGAGCGGGGGAGGGGGTCCTGGGGGCTTTGATGTGAGAGATAAATTAGGGGCGGGGTGGACTCTGGCAGGGGAGGGAACATGGCCTGGAGAGAGGCCGAAGGGAAGCCGGATGGGGGCGGGAGTGCAATTAACATGGTGTAAACGGTCCGAATTCAACGTAATGTGGGGGCTCTGTGGTCTCTGTTCCTCACAGAGTCTGGGTAGTTAGAGGGGGAGCTGGGTAGTTTCCTAGGGTTATAGTGCGATGGCATCTGGTGTTTTGAAGGGTCCATGAAGAAACGGCGGAGTTCTGTGGTGGGCGGGATGAGGGGATGTGGCGGACAGTAAGGGGGTCTGCAAGGACCGAAGGAGAGGGCGAGCAGCCCGGGACGAGAGAGCTGCAACGCGAGGATGTGGATGACGGGGGGGGGGGGGGTTGGTGGGAGTCTGCGATGATCAGGAGCGGGGGAGGGGGTGAGGCTGTGGGGAAAAAGCCATAATTGAATGTTCTGTGAACGTGCATGGGTGAGAAAGTGAGATCTGCCCTCTGTGACTGAAGCCTGCTGTTTGGAGGTAGGGAGGGAGGGCGCGCAGGGAGGCTGAGAGATACCGGAAGAACAAATACATGATTGGAGAAAAGGAGGGAGGAGAGCACGACGAAGAAAACAACAGACATCACGAGAGAGAAAAAGTGGGGAAGACTGAGGAAAAATTGAACCAGGGACGGACCGCCACAAGCTGCGAGGTCTCCGGCTCTGTCACTGCCCTTCTGCTACGACGAATGTTGCCATACCATGCTCTCAGGGCGGAACTGAAGTGCATGGCTGTGGTTTTAAGATACTGCAGGAGTCTGCAGGGGGGGCGCCGTGAGCTGGAGGTCTTGCGGGGGTGAGCGAGGGCTGAGGGGAAGGGTTATGACTGAGTCTGGGTAGTTAGAGGGGGAGCTGGGTAGTTTCCTAGGGTTATAGTGCGATGGCATCTGGTGTTTTGAAGGGTCCATGAAGAAACGGCGGAGTTGTGTGGTGGTCGGGATGAGGGGATGTGGCGGACAGTAAGGGGGTCTGCAAGGACCGAAGGAGAGGGCGAGCAGCCCGGGACGAGAGAGCTGCAACGCGAGGATGTGGATGCGGGGGGGGGGGGGCTGGTGGGAGTCTGCGATGATCAGGAGCGGGGGAGGGGGTCCTGGGGGCTTTGATGTGAGAGATAAATTAGGGGCGGGGTGGACTCTGGCAGGGGAGGGAACATGGCCTGGAGAGAGGCCGAAGGGAAGCCGGATGGGGGCGGGAGTGCAATTAACATGGTGTAAACGGTCCGAATTCAACGTAATGTGGGGGCTCTGTGGTCTCTGTTCCTCACAGAGTCTGGGTAGTTAGAGGGGGAGCTGGGTAGTTTCCTAGGGTTATAGTGCGATGGCATCTGGTGTTTTGAAGGGTCCATGAAGAAACGGCGGAGTTCTGTGGTGGGCGGGATGAGGGGATGTGGCGGACAGTAAGGGGGTCTGCAAGGACCGAAGGAGAGGGCGAGCAGCCCGGGACGAGAGAGCTGCAACGCGAGGATGTGGATGACGGGGGGGGGGGGGGGGTTGGTGGGAGTCTGCGATGATCAGGAGCGGGGGAGGGGGTGAGGCTGTGGGGAAAAAGCCATAATTGAATGTTCTGTGAACGTGCATGGGTGAGAAAGTGAGATCTGCCCTCTGTGACTGAAGCCTGCTGTTTGGAGGTAGGGAGGGAGGGCGCGCAGGGAGGCTGAGAGATACCGGAAGAACAAATACATGATTGGAGAAAAGGAGGGAGGAGAGCACGACGAAGAAAACAACAGACATCACGAGAGAGAAAAAGTGGGGAAGACTGAGGAAAAATTGAACCAGGGACGGACCGCCACAAGCTGCGAGGTCTCCGGCTCTGTCACTGCCCTTCTGCTACGACGAATGTTGCCATACCATGCTCTCAGGGCAGAACTGAAGTGCATGGCTGTGATTGCGTGGAGAGAGAGGGGAGGTGCTGGTGTGGGAGGGGGAGGCGGAACTGAAGTGCATGCCTGTGATTGCGTGGAGAGAGAGGGGAGGTGTGGGAGGGGCTTGCATGCGGATTGGGAGAGAAGCCTGATGGGGGCTGGAGAGCCTGGTGGGTGGGCGTGAATGAGGGGAGGACTGGGCTGGGCTTGCATGCGGATTGGGAGAGGAGAGAAGCCTGATGGGGGCGGGAGAGCCTGGTGGGTGGGCGTGAATGAGGGGAGGACTGGGCTGGGCTTGCATGCGGATTGGGAGAGAAGCCTGATGGGGGCGGGAGAGCCTGGTGGGTGGGCGTGAATGAGGGGAGGACTGGGCTGGGCTTGCATGCGATGCGCGTGTATGTTGACGGGCACTGCATGAAAACCGCGGGCTGAAAGCCCTTTGGTTTGACGAGAAAATAGCCGACTTGAATTCTCCCCATTTCCCATTCCTGCGGAATGGTAAAGGCTCGACCTAAAAAACTGCCAGTGCTCAGCACCGGTGAGACCCGGCCCACTTAAAGCCCTGGCCCTCATAATGATTAAATATCACACACACTGAATGAATGAGAGGTTCGGGATTTTAGAAACTAGGGGCCAGATGTAGGTAAGTAACATTTACCGAATCTTAATTACCGAAAATTACCGAATTTTACCGATTCGGTAATTAAGATTCGGTAAATGTGAGGGGTTGGTATGTAGGGAATCCAGATGTTCCCTTTTACCGAATCGGTAAAATTCGGTATTTACCGATTCGGTAAATACCGACCGGTAATGCTCCATTCATTCCTATGGGCTTTGAAGCCCATAGGAATGAATGGGGCATTACCGGTCGGTATTTACCGAATCGGTAAATACCGATTTTGACAAGGGTGCAGGGGGTGTCACTTTGACACCCTCTAGCACCCCCAAAAAAGGTTCGGGTGCCATGTGGCAGGCATGCCTGCCCTAAGGGCAGGTCTGCCTGTCATATGGCACAGGTGTGCATGCACACATGTGCATGCACACCGGAATCGGTATTTTACCATCAAATAGAATTTGATGGTAAAATACCGATTCTGTAATGCTTGTGGGACTCGGAAGAGTCCCACCTACATATCAATTTTACCGAATCTGGTAAAATACCGATTCGGTATTTTACAGAATCGGTAAATTTACCGATCGGTAAATTTACCGATTCTGTAAAATACAGGGCCCTACATCTCAATTTGCATTTACCGGTCGGTAACGGCCGAAATCGGCCGTTACCGGCCGGTAAATGGCCACCTACATCTGGCCCTAGATGCACATTTCGTTTATTTTACAAAGTTTACCTCTCCTTTCCCTGTCTCAGCATTCAAATATCAAAAGCGATATCTTCAATTCGCCCCATATATCTTTGTACCCCCACCTCAATACCACTCCCTGTATTTTATGGCCAAGTTCCTACAACACCTCTTTAATCAAAGAGGAAAGATATGTGCTAGACAAGCCCATAAAACGTTAATAAACTGCCACAAATCATGCTCGCCCGCCGAAGCCTCTTCCACTGACAGTGTAATTGCTGCCTGCGAAGGTGTGAACTCCCCGCCGCGGCGAGCTGTGATGTGTGTCTGGTATTTGTGGAGATTCGACCGATTAGCATACCACGCTCGCATTTACCGCTATGGGCTCTTCACAGCTAGCCCCCCAAAAACAACGTATTTAGTTTCCATGTAGCTCACCTGTCAATGGCACAATAGTTGATGCAAAATTGTGACTCACAAAGGGAAAACATGACGCGCTGATAGTGGACGCCTTAGCGATAAATTTGGGTTTGTCTGGGCGCTCCAGTGACTCAGTCCGAAGTTTTAGACTGGGATCCAGACCTGGTTTTAAGATGCCCACCCTCCCCCCCACAACTTATTATGGGCTTGGTGAACAGCTGACCAATTGCCCCCGTGTCACTTGTGATGCCTTTAGCCAGCCCTGGCTTTTTAGCCCACATCACTTTGCATGCTGGGGCCTGTAGTCTCGTAGCTCTAATGGAAAATACACTTATCGTTTGGTTTCAAAGCCAAGGCTGTTGGAAGGTGTCACGCAGGAGTTTGGGCCACTGACGATTGTTCTTTAAGGGCACTGTTAGTGCAATGTTGTGTGCTGAGATTGTTAGAAAGTAGAAAGCGTTCACTTTCTTCTGTAGTATCTTTGACATGGATGTTGGACATGTGAATAGCATTCACTACAAATTGAAATTCTAATTGTGCCTAAATAATGCATGCTGTTGATACCAAAATCAATAATACTAATTTTCAATTTATCAGTATATTGTAACCATAACCATTAGAGTGTAAACTAGGGTGACCAGGCGCCCCGGATTTACCCGGCGGTCCCCTTTTTTTTCACCTGATGTCCCAGCAGATTTCAGGAAATTTAGCTTCTGTCCTGGGTTTTAGAGAGGGACCACTGAAAACTGTGGGAGGTGCTGTTTATACTTTACAAAGCAGGGATAGTTAGCAGCTGATTCAAGAAGGCAATTTAATTAACAGGCAAGCTACTGGGTTTAAACATTGCATTTTATGTATGTTCTAATTGCCTGTTCTGTAATTCTCTGGTGAGGAGCGCTGTCATTCAGTGCGCTGGCTTGAAGTAAAGCTGTACTCTCTCTTCTATTTTCGTGAAATATCCCGGTTTTGGCTTTAAATTTCTGGTCATCGGAGTAAAAACACACACGCGCACACACACGCACACGCACACACACACACTCTTTCTCTTTTTATAAATTTTATCTACGTCCTTTCAAAACTAGAACAAAATGGAATAAAGTTCACCAATTCAAGTTAAAAAAAACACTCTCCTATATCATGCACTCCAAGATCCCAGGGCAAAAACAAAATCATGATCTGCTCCTGTACGTTACCCTGCCAATTCCGTTTTCTAAGACATCAGGGGCCAAATGTAGGTAACCAAATACTGGTCGGTAATGGCCGAAAATACCGAATTTCGTCCGTTACCTACCGGTATTTGGTATTTGAGATGTAGGGGCCACAAAATCGTACGATTCGGTAATATTACCTAATCGTTAATTTACAGAATCGGTAAATTTACCGAATCGGAAAATGTACCGAATCGGAAAATTTACCGAATCGGAAATAAGAAATGGTAAAAATGACTATTGAGATGTAGGTAACCTCTAAAATACCGAATTTACATAAAATTCGGTATTTAAGAGTCTGTATTTACCATAGATTCAAATCAGGTGGTAACCAGGTGCAGGCGATAAAAAAGAGGTAAAATACAACTGTTTGACCAGAATGGGGGCTTTCTACGTGATTGCGAGGCAGCTACGGCTCCAGGCAGAAGGAGAGAGGGTCTGGAGAAGGGAGGAGCAGGTCTACAGGCAGAGAATCACCCTATTCCAACTGACTGAGCCAGAGATCATACAAAGGTACAGGCTACACCCCCAAACCATGCTGGAGCTGATCAGGGACCTCCACCCACTTTTGGAGCACCTAACCCCAAGGGCGCACGCCATCCCACCCCATGTGCAGGTGCTGTGTAGCCTACACCTGCTTGCCTCTGGGAGTTACCAGAGTATGGTTGCTGCGGTAGGTGGGGTGTCCCAGAGCTGCCTGTCACGTTTTTTTAGGAAATTTCTAGAGGCCATGATGCAGAGAATGCATTATTACATCAGCTTCCCTGCAACGCACGCAGAACAGCTCAGGACCAAGACAGAGTTTTATCAAATGGCACATTTCCCCAACGTCATTGGCTGTATTGATGGCACCCACATACCAATATGTCCACCTGCGGCCACAGAGTACATTTATAGGAACAGGAAGTCTACCCACACCATAAATGTACAGGTAATCTGTGATGCAAAGTACATCATCACGGACATAGTTGCCAAGTTTCCTGGAAGTACCCACGACTCATACATCTTTCAAAACAGTGGAATATACACACGCCTGACAGCGGGGGAATTTGGCGAAGGATACCTGTTAGGGAAAACACTGTGTGACACTCCCTTGATACATATTGCAGATGTATGTGTATGTGTGGATGAGTAATGTCTTTTTCTGTTACATATAGGGGATAGTGCATATGGGGTCCGGTCTTACATCCTTACTCCCTACCTCAACCCTTCAACCCCCAGCCAGAGGAGATACAACAGGGTACACAAATCTGCCAGGAACATTGTGGAGCGCACCTTTGGGCTGTGGAAAAGCAGGTTCCGCTGCCTCCACAAAAGTGGAGGGGCACGCCAGTATACACCAGTGACCTGCTGCAAGATGATTGCAACCTGTGCAATGTTGCACAACCTTGCCATGAAGAAGGGCACCGAGGTGGAATTATCTGATTATGAGGACCATGATGACGAACAAGCACTGCCTGAACCCAACACTGCTGGAGTAGCAACACCAACAGATGGCAGACACAGACGGGAAGAGATCACACGCAACTACTTTTAAGTAAGTAAAGAGACACAGACAGGTGGAGTATGCATCCAAAGTAGTTTAATATTTGTCACTACGCAGGTGGTCAAAAGCACAAATGTGCAACACAAACGTCATCCAGGCAATAATGGTAGCCCTGAGTTACTTCCCCATTTACTGAACAAGTCATTTACGCCCACGCCTACCAGTGCCAGATGTAAGTGGCTGGCTCTCTTCACTCTGCGTTTGGGCTGCTGTCTCACCATGGCGCCTGCTGCTCCTCCGTGTCTCCACAACAAGGGGGCTTGCCATGCTGCTTTTACTGGTGCTTTCCTCACTCTCTTGTGGATCCAGAGCAGCCGTTTGTGCTGTCTGAGAATTAATCAGCACCTCTACTGCACTTGTCAAACTAGCAATGCCCCTAGACACCTCATTGCTGTTGTGTGTGAGTCCATCCTGCATGTTAATGCTTCTTCTGCATAGCAGGGAAGTGGCTGTGGCCAGGCGGTTAATAGCTCTATTTTGCTGCTGCGCACGCTGCCTCTCCTTGCGCCTAGCTGCCAAGTCCTGGTCCAGTTTGGTGCACAGAAGCTGCACCGGTTGTGTCATCTCTTTGTTCACATCTACCAGTTCTCTAATGCCCTTCCCTATTCCTTCCATGTGTGTGTTTTGGTTCCTCATCTGGCGTTGCACAGACAGGATGGCCTTCCCCTGCATCCTCTGTATTTTGACCATGCTCCCCTCAAGGCCACGGAAGACACTGGGACCCTGAACATGTGCTGGTACAATGCTTTCTCTGCGCCTGTGGCGTCTGGTAGCTGTATGGGCAACCTCTGCAGTGGACTGCTGTGTTGCAGGGCTACCTTCACCTTCCATGGTTTGTGTGTCATCCCCCTCCATGTCACCTGCTGATGACTCCATTTGAACTAGTGTGGCGACTACATGCCTCATGCTCTTTTGTGTCAGAGGCAGTGATGCAGGCAGTTCAGGTGAGGACATTAGCAGAGGGGATCCTGAACGTTCTGGGGACGCATGCAGTTGTGGAGCCATGTCTGTGTCTTGGGATGGTGGCTGTGTAGTTGGTGCACCTGTGTCCTCTGTGACATTCCCTGCACTTTGTCCTGGATCCTGGCTGTCATCCCTCACTGGTGCCGTGCCTTCCGTCTTCTTGGTGTGCTTGCAAGATGTCTCACCTGTGGACATATAAACGAACATTAGCTCAGTATTACTGCCTCACAACCACTACAATTACATTTTTCGCACTTAGACACTTTACATGTTGCCTGCGCTTCATTCTGTCTGACATGATTTGCCTGACTTTTTGCTTGCTGTGCTGAATGACATGGTCTTTCATTTACTGACTACATGTTCCATGATGTATTGCTTCTTCCCTCCTCCAGTTTTGTTTGCCTGTTTGTGGATGTTAGAGCGTTTTTTCTTGGTGAGGCTCCTGAGGTCATACCACCTCTTCTTCAGGTACTCTATGTCCCTTGGAGTCACTCCAACAGCATTAACCTTTGTTTGAATGTGCAGCCAAATCTTTCTCTTGGCAGATTCAGGCACAGTCAGGGACAGCTTGCCAAATAAATTCTGGTGTTCCTTCACCACCTCCTCTACAAGGACCTGTAGCTCCATAGAGCTGAATTGTTATTTCCTCTTCCTCTCTGGCTGCTCCCTTTCACTGATGCTTGCCATTTTCACAATTTAAAAGTACAAAACTCTTTCTGTGGCTCCTGCACTCAGCTCAGCTCCAACTGCCTCTCCAGAACCTTCTAATTACTTGCAGCTGGATGTGTAGCCACTTCCTGGTAGGGAGGAGGAGGGTGGTAGCACCTGATTGGCTGCCTGATTCAGTTTCAGTTTTACTTGCTTTCCGATTCTGTATTTACCAAATTTGGTATTTACCGAATCGGTATTTCCCATTCATTCCTATCAATCAATCAATCAATCAATTTGTAGAGCGTGCTACTCACCCGTTAGGGTCTCAAGGCGCTGGGGGGGTCGCTACTGCTTGAACAGCCAGGTCTTGAGTTGCTTCCTGAAGGCGAGATGGTCCTGTGTCAGCTGGAGTTGGGCGGGGAGGGAGTTCCATGTCTTGGCTGCCAGGTAGGAGAAGGATCTTCCTCCAGCGTTGGCTTTGCGAATCCGTGGGATGGTGGCGAGGGCGAGGCTGGCGGAGCAGAGCTGGCTGGTTGGCGTGTACAATGCGAGGCGGTTGCAGAGGTATATGGGGCCCGCGTCGTGGAGAGCCTTGTGTGCGTGGGTGAGGAGTCAGAATGTGATTCTCTTGCTGACGGGGAGCCAGTGCAGATTCTTCAGATGGGCAGAGATGTGGCTGTGGCGGGGGATGTCAAAGATGAGTCTTGTCGAGGCGTTCTGAATGCGCTGTAGTCTTTTCTGGAGCTTGGCTGTGGTACCGGCGTAGAGGGTGTTACCGTAGTCCAGGCGGCTGGTGATGAGGGCCTGGGTGACCGTCTTCCTGGTTGAGGTGGGGATCCATCGGAAGATTTTTCAGAGCATGCGCAGGGTGTTGAAACAGGGCGATGAGACGGCGTTGACTTGCTTGGTCATCGTGAGGGAGGAGTCCAGGATGAAGCCCAGGTTGCATGCGTGGTCCGTAGGCTTGGGTACGGTGCCCATGGCAGGTGGCCACCAGGAGTCGTCCCAGGCGGAGGGCGAAGGTCCGAGGATGAGGACTTCCATCTTGTCTGAGTTCAGCTTCAGGCGGCTGAGCTTAATCCATTCCGCGACGTCCTTCATTCCTTCCTGGAGGCTGGCTCTGGCGGTGACGGTGGCTGGGTCGTTGGTGAGGGAGAGAATCAACTGTGTGTCGTCAGCGTAGAAGATGATATTGAGGTTGTGTTTGCGTGCGATGGCCGCGAGGGGGCTCATCTAGACGTTGAAGAGGGTGGGGCTGAGCGAGGATTCCTATGGGCCTTTTGGTACAAAAGGGGATGAAGGACGGAGCAATTGAGCAAATCAAACACTCACCCCCAGTCAACTGATCTGGGTTTAATCCATCACCATTCTTTAGCTCACTCAGCCACCCCAGTTCTGACATAGCCATATGCAAATCAGTCTGACCCTGTGCCTCATGGGAACAGTCCAGCCCGAACTGCCAAGCCATGTCTTCCCTGGACCGGAAACAAGCATCCTGGGACCGGTTTCGGATTCATAATCCTCATCAGCCAGGCTATCTTGAATCCAGTGGCCAAGTGAGCAAGGGACTCACGTCTGAGCATACCCTGCCAACTTAGGGCGAACAAAGCGATACAAAAGGGGATGATGGACGGAGCGTTTGAGCAAATCAAACACTCACCCCAGTCAACTGATCTGGGTTTAATCCATCACCATTCTTTAGCTCACTCAGCCACCCCAGTTCTGACATGGCCATATGCAAATCAGTCTGACCCTGAGCCTTTTGGCCCATAGGAATGAATGGGAAATACCGATTCGGTAAATACCGATTCAGTAAATACCGAATCGGTAAATACCGAATCTCAGATGCCGAATTTTACCGAATCGGCAAAAAATACCGATTTTTTACCTACATAGCAATTACCGATTCTAAAATACCGAATCGGTAAAATTCGGTATTTTAGAGTTGGTAAATTACATTTACCTACATCGGGCCCCAGGATCCCCAAAGGTGGCTCCCTTTGGAAATTGAGACACTCCAGTTATTCCCGGGGTCCTTCTCGCTGTTCTTATACATGATTAGTAGATAAATGTTGTTTAACCTAGCCTAGATTCACAGTGCTGCAGCATGAACCTATCCAAGATTCACAGTAATTCAGCACATACCTGTTCTAGATTCACAGTGCTGCAGCATGGGCCTGCTCTAGATTCACAGTGCTGCAGGATGAACATATCCTAGATTCACAGTGCTGCAGCATGAACCTATCATAGATTCACAGTGCTGCAGGATGAACATATCCTAGATTCACAGTGCTGTAGCATGGATCTATTCTAGATTCAAGGTGATGCAGAATGAACCTATTCTAGATTCACAGTGATGCAGCATGGACCTATCCTAGATTCACAGTGCTGCAGCATGAACCTATCATAGATTCACAGTGCTGCAGGATGAACATATCCTAGATTCACAGCGTTGTAGCATGGATCTATTCTAGATTCAAGGTGATGCAGAATGAACCTGTTCTAGATTCACAGCGGTGCAGCATGGACCTATCCTAGATTCACAGTGCTGCAGAATGAACCTGTTCTAGATTTACAGCGCTGCAGCATTAACCTATCTTAGATTCACAGCACTGCAGCGTGAACCTATCCTAGATTCACAGTGCTGCAGCATGGACCTATCCTAGATTCACAGTGCTGCAGCATGAACCTATCCTAGATTCACAGTAAAATGTAAATGTAAATGTACATGTATTTATATAGCGCAAATCACTGACCGAGGTCGGTATCTAAGCGCTTGCTTAGGGAACCCGTCCTGGTATTCCCCTGTGAGATAACCCCGGCAGGGTATCCACAAGGTGAAAGCCAGGCATCCACGCGAGGGGCCGTTGTGGAGATTAAGCAAGCTATTGCCCAGAGTCGCAGAGTGTGAACCCGTGAGTCGAGAAGGCACCGGAGCGAGAATTATCGAGTCCGTGGAATTTTTGAGCCCAAGACCCGCCGAGGCGGGGAATTGAACCCTGGTCCAGGGCCGATCTCGGCTTCCGGGTCTGCCGCCTCTAACCCCTGAGCCACACTTCTCCACAGTGCTGCGGCATGAAACTATCCTAGATTCACAGTGCTGCAGCATGAACCTATCCTAGATTCACAGTTCTGCAGCATGGACCTATTCTAGATTCACAGTGCTGCAGCATGAATCTATTCTAGATTCACAGTGCTGCAGCACGGAACTATTCTAGATTCACAGTGCTGCAGCATGGACCTGTTCTAGATTCAGAGTACTGCAGCATGAACCTGTCCTAGAATCACAGTGCTGCAGAATGGACCTATCCTAGAATCACAGTGCTGCAGCATGGACTTGTTCTAGATTCACCGTGCTGCACCATGAACCTATCCTAGAGTCACAGTGCAGTAGCATGAACCTATCCCAGATTCACAGTGTGGCAGCATGAACCTGTTCTAGATTCACAGTGCTGCAGCATGGACCTATCCTAGAATCACAGTGCTGCAGCATGAACCTGTTCTAGATTCACAGTGCTGCAGTATGGACCTATCCTAGATTCTCAGTGCTGCAGCATGAACCTATCCTAGATTCACAGTGCTGAAGCATGGACCTATCCTAGATCCACAGTTCTGCAGCATGAACCTATCCTAGATTCCTGTTCTAGATTCACAGTGCTGCAGAATTAACCTGTTCTAGATTCACAGTGCTGCAGCATGAACCTGTTCTAGATTCACAGTGCTGCAGCATGGACCTATCATAGACTCACAGTGCTGCAGCATGAACATATCCTAGATTCACAGTGCTACAATATGAACCTGTTCTAGATTCACAGTGCTGCATCATGGGCCTATCCTAGATTCACAGTGCTACAGCATGGACCTATCCTAGATTCACAATGCTACAGCATGAACCTATCCTAGATTCACAGTACTGCAGCATGAACCTGTTCTAGATTCAAAGTGCTGCAGCATGGACCTATCCTAAATTCACAGTGCTCCAGCATGAACCTATCCTAGAATCACAGTGCTCCAGCATGAACATATTCTAGATTCACAGTGCTGCAGCATTAAACTATTCTAGATTAACAGTGCTGCAGCATGAACCTATTCCAGATTCACAGTACTGCAGCATGAACCTATCCTGGATTCACAGTGCTGCAGCATGGACCTATTCCAGATTCACAGTGCTGCAGCATGGACCTATCCTGGATTCACAGTGCTGCAGCATGGACCTATTCCAGATTCACAGTACTGCAGCATGAACCTATCCTGGATTCACAGTGCTGCAGCATGGACCTGTTCTAGATTCACAGTGCTGCAGCATGAACAGATCCTAGATTCAAAGTGCTGCAGCATCGGCCTATTCTAGAGTCACAGTGCTGCATCTTGAACCAATCACAGATTCACAGTGCTGCAGCATGGGCCTATTCTAGATACACGGTGATGCAGCATGAACCTATCCTAGATTCACAGTGCTGTAGCATGAACCTGTTCTAGATTCACAGCACTGCAGCATGAACCTATCCTGGATTCACAGTGCTCCTGCATGAACCTATCCTAGATTCACTGTGCTGCAGCATGATCCTATCCTACATTCACAGCACTGCAGCATGAACCTATCCTAGATTCACAGTGCTGCAGTATGGACCTGTTCTAGATTCACTGTGATGCAGCTTGAACCTATCCTAGATTAACGATGCTGCAACATGAACCTATCCTAGATTCACAGTGCCGCAGCATGAACCTGTTCTAGATTCACAGTCCTGCAGCATGAACCTATCCTGGATTCACAGTGCTCCTGCATGAACCTATCCTAGATTCACTGTGCTGCAGCATGATCCTATCCTACATTCACAGCACTGCAGCATGAACCTATCCTAGATTCACAGTGCTGCAGTATGGACCTGTTCTAGATTCACTGTGCTGCAGCTTGAACCTATCCTAGATTAACGATGCTGCAACATGAACCTATCCTAGATTCACAGTGCCGCAGCATGAACCTATCCTAGATTCACAGTGCTGCAGCATGAATCTATCGTAGATTCACAGTGCTGCAGCATGAACCTATTCTAGATTCACAGTGCTGCAGCATGGGACTATCCTAGATTCACAGTGCTGCAGCATGGGACTATGCTAGATTCACAGTGCTTCAGCGTGGACCCGTTCTAGATTCACAGTGCTGCTGCATGAACCTATCCTAGATTAACAATGCTGCAGCATGAACCCATTTTAGAATCACAGTGCTGCAGCATGAACCTATCCTAGATTCACAGTGCTGCTGCATGGACTTGTTCTAGATTCACAGTGCTGCAGCATGAACCTATCCTAGACTAACAATGCTGTAGCATGAACCTATCCTAGATTCACAGTGCAGCAGCATGAACCTGTTCTAGATTCACAGTGCTGCAGCATGGACCTATCCTAGAACCACAGTGCTGCAGCATGGACCTATTCTAGATTCACAGTGCTGCAGCATGGACCTATCCTCGATTCACAGGGCTGCAACATGAACCTATCCTAGATTCACAGTGCTGCAGCATGAACCTGTTCTAGATTCACGGTGCTGCAGCATGGACCTATCCTAGAATCACAGTGCTGCAGAATGGACCTATTCTAGATTCACAGTGCTGCAGCATGGACCTATTCTAAATTCACAATACTGCAGCATGAGCCTCTCCTACATTCAAAGTGCTGCAGCATGAACCTATCCTAGATTCACAGTGCTGCAGCATGAACCTATTCTAGATTCACAGTGCTGCAGCATGGAACTATTCTAGATTTACAGTGCTGCAGCATTGACCTATTCTAAATTCACAATACTGCAGCATGAGCCTCTCCTACATTCAAAGTGCTGCAGCATGAACCTATCCTAGATTCACAGTGCAGCAGCATGGACCTGTTCTAGATTCACAGTGCTGCAGCATGAACGTATCCTAGATTAACAATGCTACAGCATGAACCTATCCTAGAGTCAGAGTGGAGCAGCATAAACCTGTTCTAGATTCACAGTGCTGTGGCATGGACCTATCCTAGAATCACAGTGCTGCAGCATGAAGCTAGTCTAGATTCACAGTGCTGCAGCATGAACCTATCCTAGATTCACAGTGCTGCACCACGGACCTATTCTAGATTCACAGTGCTGCAGCATGGACCTATCCTAGATTCACAGTGCTGTAGCATGAACCTATCCTAGATTCACAGTGCTGCAGCATGAACCTATTCTAGATTCACAGTGCTGCAGCATGGAACTATTCTAGATTTACAGTGCTGCAGCATTGACCTATTCTAAATTCACAATACTGCAGCATGAGCCTGTTCTAGATTCACAGTGCTGCAGCATGGACCTATCCTAGAATCACAGTGCTGCAGAATGGACCTAATCTAGATTCACAGTGCTGCAGCATGGACCTATCCTAGATTCACAGTGCTGTAGCATGAACCTATCCTAGATTCGCAGTGCTGCAGCATGAACCTATTCTAGATTCACAGTGCTGCAGCATGGAACTATTCTAGATTTACAGTGCTGCAGCATTGACCTATTCTAAATTCACAATACTGCAGCATGAGCCTCTCCTAAATTCAAAGTGCGCAGCATGAACCTATCCTAGATTCACAGTGCTGCAGCATGGACCTGTTCTAGATTCACAGTGCTGCAGCATGAACGTATCCTAGAATCACAGTGCTGCAGCATGAAGCTAGTCTAGATTCACAGTGCTGCAGCATGAACCTATCCTAGATTCACAGTGCTGCACCACGGACCTATTCTAGATTCACAGTGCTGCATTATGAACCTATTCTAGAGTCACAGTGCTGCAGCTTGAGCCTATCCTAGATTCAAATGACTGACTAATATCCACCACTGAAATTACTTTCATATTTCATCATATTAATTCGTCACTAATCCTTTATGGGCTTCCGGAGTAGCATGCTTCAAGACCTCATCAGGGGTAACAAGCGCAATATAAACACAAAGCTTTTTTCCTCCTCTATCCTTCTGCTATCATTCCAAATCCAAAAAATTGACTAACCTATCCACCACTTAAATTATACTTGCACGTTTCACTACACTAATTCAACACTAATCCTTTATGGGTCCAGGAGTAGCGTGCTACTCGCCGAAAAAGCGCGTTGGCGCCTCATCAGGGATAGTAAGCGCTATATAAATGCAGTTACAATACAATGCAATACAATACAATAGCTGGCTAGTAAGGGAGGACACATCTCATGTCGTGGGGAAGTTCTGTAACATGAATTATTTAATTAAAGCAGATGATTGACACCTGCGGCTAGAAAACAGTATTGGAGCTAGGGGGGGACGGTGGGGTCGAACCGCCCCAGGCAGCACTGGTTTTGGGACAGCGGCTGACTCCCCTCCCCCTCACTTGCAGCTGTAAGAATCGGCATTAAGCCTCCCGCAGCCCTCGTCCTACGTGCGGCTGTTGCGGCCACATGAAGCGCCAGCATCACCCTCTCCCCCACTCTTCGATTAGGCCGCAGGTGGCAGATGCAGTGGCCGCCACCGGCCGAGAAACATACTAGATGGAATAGAAGCTGGAGGAGATGGAGAATCGGCTCCGTAGAAATAACCTTAGAGTCCTAGGAATTCCCAAGGGAACAGAAGGGTCAGATATCCGAGCGTACATTGTGAAACTCTTCCAGCAGGCTTTCCCTGAACTGCCCGGATGGGATTGGATGAAAGAGATACAGAGAGTCCACCGCACCCCCTTCAAAATAAGAAGAAACGCTAAAGAGGGGGATAAACCTAGGGCAGTATTGATCTTTCTGGGTAACTTTATACTGCGACAGGCAATTTCGGAAAGGGCTAGACCGGATGCAAAGGAAAACTGTGATCGCGTCTCTTTCTTTGTCCGCCAGGATTTCTGCCATGTGACAGTAGAAAGACGCTGGCGGTTAAGGGGGCTAATAAAGCCCTTTCAGGATAGAAAACTTCAAGCTTATCTAATAAACCCAGCCCAGCTTAAGGTCATCAATGAAGGGAAAACACTATATTTCTCATCTGAGATTAAGGCCAAGGAATATTTGGATAGCCTTGATAAATAGTAATGTTCAGAATAATACAGTCTAATGATCAGAGTCCTCATGTGTGGCAAGCTTGGATAGTTGGTGTTTAAGTTGGCTTTTCATAATTCTGGTTTTTGTTCTCTTTTCCGGGTGTTTTTTTTCTGTAACTAAATATCAGTGTTTTGATATCCTCACCGCAACTGCATGTCCATCACATGCACAACCTAGTGTTATGCGCCTCACAGTGTGGGGGGTATGTTGGGGGGGCGGGGAGCCTGGGGGGTTGGGGGGGCCCGTGGGGGGTGGAAAAATGAAAAAAGTCATAAAATGGAGTTCAGAGTGCATCGCTATGGTTTTGATCATATTTGGACATAGGAATCAGTTGACAGCTAATACCAAAACTAAGAGGCAGAAGAGGATGACAGGTCGAATTAAAAATAAAAATGTCAGACATTAAAATATGTACATTGAATGTTGGGGGGGTTGAATGATTGGAGGAAAAGACAAAGAATGGCCCACTTTGCTAAATTCAATAAAATCGACGTGCTATGCCTCCAAGAAACGCACCTCCCATGGGCAAAACGGAACCTTCTGTTAATGAATGGGTTCGATTTGGTTGCCTGCTCATTACAAACCTCAACGGTTAGAGGGGTGGCTATCCTGATAAAGTAAACATTGGGGGGGGGGTCAAGAAGGTAAGAGCAGATAGCTGTGGTAGATGGGTGATCGCCGAGCTGGAGTTAGGATTTACCATCTGTGTAATTTATGGCTTGAATGGTGACGACCCGGAGATCTTTGACTTCCTGGAGATCGAACTGGTAGGCTGGGCGGTACCTATAATAGTATATGGTGACCTAAATATCTCTGCTAGTTGGGAGAATAGTGTAAAATATATTGGTCGAAAACCACGAGTCTACAGGGCAATTAAAGCTTTGAAAGAATCAATAGATTTAGTGGATATCTGGGGCGTCAAGGAGCCTATTAATTCTGGCTTCACATATTTTTCAAACCCTGCTCAGAAGCACTCTAAACTGGATTATTTTTTTTTCTCAACATCAGAGATTAATAAAGTAACTATAACTAAACTGCCAAGAATGCTTTCTGATCATAATCCCTTAGTAATAACCTATCAGAGGAACTACCGTAGAACAACTAGACCCCCATGGTCTTTTGAGAGGAGATTACTGGAGGATGCTAGATTCATCGCCCATATTAAGAGCTGGTCTGAAGACTTCTTCTCAACTAATAGATATAGCTCCTCCAGAAATATAGTATGGGATTGCTTTAAAGCGGCTCTGAGAGGGGAAACCATTAGTTATTTGACTAAATTAAGGAATGATGATAGAAAGGCTGAATTGAAACTATTAGATAGACTCATAAATATAGAAGAAGAGCATGTTAAGGTCATTGCATCTGGTGGGGACGGTAGTAGTAGCCATAAAGCACTTATGACAATTAAGGCAGATCTCCAGAAAATGTCCACTCAGAAGGCGATGGGCGAATACCAGTCTACAAAAGCTAATCGGTATGAAACTGGTGAACATGCCGGTAGAGCCCTGGCCCTACGACTTTGGCAGGAGCGGTCCAAAAACACCATAAAGAAAATAGAAGAAAGGGGCAGAGAATATACAGAAACCACAGATATTCTGCGTGTCTTTAGAGACTTCTATAAAAAGTTATATGATGAGGAAATAATGGATGGGGGGCAATATATATATAAATTTAGAGGACTCTGGTCCTCGCCTTGATCCCTCTCTCCAAGAGGAACTGGATAAAGATATTACTGAATTGGAAGTTAAAACCGCCCTTCAGGAGTTAGCTCCAGGGAAGGCCGCTGGTCCGGATGGCCTCCACCTGGAGGTATATAAATGTATCGAAACTGAAATTATAGGTCTCTTAGTAGATCTTTTTAATGGGATAGTATATAAGGGAGAAACCCCGGAATCTTGGAAAGACACAAACATCATCATCTTTCACAAAAAAGGGAAACCTAGCGAGAATACGGGGGTCGTACAGACTGATATCTCTAATTAACTCTGATACTAAGCTATACTCCAAAATATGGGCCTCGAGAATGGGCAGGATTATTGGTGGTCTTGTCTCTCCTTGGCAGCATGGGTTTGTTCCCGGACGTGGCACAACGGATCATACAAGTAGAGCAATAGCTATATTTGACGCCCATGCTGCCACGGGGGGGGGGGAGGTCGCCATGATCCTGCTCGACGCGGAGAAGGCTTTCGACCACGTGGTCTGGAGCTATCTCTGGAACATCTTGATAGGGAGAGGTTTTGGGCAAAAAATTATCGGAGCATTGAAAGCAATGTATCTTGATCCCGTGGCTAGAGTCACGGTTATGGGCGAGAAATCTGATACCTTCTATATTAAAAGAGGAACACGGCAGGGATGCCCATGCTCTCCAATTCTCTTCTCCCTATACATTGACCCGCTCATTCAGGCAATTTTGGGGTGCCCCAGGTTAAAACCAGTGATAATTAATGGGTTTGAAAATAAAATATTATCTTATGCTGGCGATCTGGCTGTATTTACTAATGATCCCCAACAGGCAATGCCAACCTTGGTCGACTTAACAATACAATTTGGTACTAATTCAGGTTATCTACTGAACGAAGCAAAGACCCAGATAATCTGCACAGGGAATATAGTAAAGGCAGATTCCAGATATGTGGAAGCAGCAGTATACCTGGGGGTAACAATTAATGCTGCAGTAGAGAAAATAGTGGAAGGAAACTATTTACCACTTATAAAATCAATAGAGACTGACCTGAGAAGATGGGATGGCCTGCACCTCTCATTGATTGGAAGGATAAATGCAGTCAAGATGTCAATGTTTCCGAAGCTATTATATCTTTTTAGGGCCATACCACTATTCATTGAGGAAAAAACAATTTTGAAACTGGAATCTGTCTTTAGCAAATTTATTTGGCAATTTAGCAAAATAAGAAGGTCAACAAACCTTCTCTCTCTCCCGCGGGAAAGGAGGGGCTTGGATCTCCCTAATTTAAGGTTATACCATTGGACCTGTCTTTTAACACAAATGACGACACTTTTCCAATCAGATGCCCATACTAACAATGCCAGATCGGAAGCATATCAACCCCCCTCTATCTTTGAATTATTACTGGGAAGAAAGGCAACTGGTATTCTGTTATGCGAAGTAGATCGCAGATTCTACAAAAAAGCGAGATACAAAATCATCGATAGCGCTTGGAGGGTATGGAAGGCTAGTAGAAAACTGTGTAATATCCCCAAAATCAATCCATATATTCATATCTATAGATTCAGCCTCTTTTCGAAGTTAGGGATTGAAAGGGCTTTAAAAATCTGGAGGGAGTTGGGCATTAAGGCATTACGGGATCTAACAGATGGGGAAGGGATTATAAGTTTTGAGGCATTACAAAAGAGTTATGGTATTCCAGACAATCATTGGTTTGCCTATACCCAGATTGACCGCTCCTGGAAGGCTATTAAACCTAAACCGCCTTCCCCAGTAAATAGTCCCCTCCTGGATGCATTGTCCAATGGATGCAATAAAATTAAGCCTATATATAACATCCTTCTCGCAGAGATTCACGATGATGTCGACAAGACAGAGGTTGCATGGTCCAATAAACTTGGAAACCCAAATGTAGATGTTGACCTGGCTATAGCACTGAACAAAAGAATATTTAGAGCCACAAACTTAAGAGCTCAACATTATAAAACGGTGTTCAACTTATACTATACCCCGGCAAAATTATATACATGGGGGGCTAGAGCGGATGATAATTGCCCAAGATGTGGGGGGGGGGTCAAGCAGACCTTCTACATATGTTTTTTTCTTGTACTCTCTTGACCCCAGTGAAGAAAGAGATCGAAAAAGTATGGGAGGGGTTGCTAGGTCACAAGATCAATCTATCCCCTACCCTGATGATCTTGGGCACAGATTCTAACTTAAATTTGTGCAAAGAAGAAGAAGCCTTGGTGTTTATTTCTGTAGCCGTCCTCAGGATCCTGATTTCCGCGGGGTGGAAGGATACTGTTGCACCATCCTTTCAAATGTGGCTATCCAGGTTCCTTGGTATATATAATATTGAGATTTGCCTATATGAATATAAGAGGGGGAAAGTACGGGACTTTGGAAGAAGGTTTTGGGCCCCGGTAACTAAATGGAGGGAGACTCATGCAAAAGATGCATGAATTGTTATCCTGTATAGTTTGCTGATGTATATATTGGAAATAGGCTAATTATTCATCTTGTCTTTTCTTTTATATATATTGATGGTTTTATCTGAGCTCTCTCTATCAGTGGTCTTAATTATTTATTTAATGTATGTTTGGATTAAGTATCTATTTCTTGTATTTAATGAACCTGCGAATTAATTATTATGCCTGTGTCCAGATCGATCTAAGTATGTATTTTAACTTTTGTGATGTATTTTGACTCCAAATAAAAATAAAAATACAAAATAAAAAAAAGATGGAATAGTTTTCTGTTCACTTAATATTCCTGTGTGAGACAGAGCCTTTTTTATGTGCCCATGGGAAGGCTGCCAGATCATTATGAAACATGGCATAATAGTGTGGTTCCAACTTATTATAACTAATCACTTTGTTTATAGCTGTTGCACAATATCACAAGCCAATTATAGAATGACATAGTTGCGGATCACAATGTGATTTTTTTTTTTAACTTTGTTTACCATTTTCATATTGATATGAAACAACCATTACTTGGTTGTTCACTGCAGCAATACAAAGAATACTGTTCAGAGAAGGGATGATCTAACACACAATGCACTGTGATACTGGGGCAGCCTATATATTATATACTGCATTGTGAACTTTTAATCAACCTGGAAGCGATCCCGTTCCTCCCGGCGAAAGGATATATGTCTATATCAAGCTCAGTAGTGAAGGGTTAACCCACCCCGGTGGGTTCTATCCCTGCTGGACGCTGTGAAGTAAGGGCAGAGCCAATGTCCAGCAAGTAGTACTTTAGAGGACTCCAAATGTCCTTGGGTCTAGATGCTAAGGGTTGAGTTGTTGCAAACAGCTTGCAATTCGTGTTACAATATATGAGGCTATTAAGCCAAGCTTTTGTTGGAGGGGTGATTCTGCTGTTCCAGTGTAGCGCTATCTCCCTCTTTGCAAGTAATAGGGCAATGGCAATACATTTGTGCAGCTGTTTATGAAATTTACACACGTATCCCCGCAGGGCCATCTCGGGTGTAGGGGCTATATCAAGGAGAATCATATGCGATAAAATTGTGTAAATTGATCTCCAGTAACCCTCAATCTTTACACAATTCCAGGTCATATGAGCAAAATCAGCTAGTTGCACTCCACACTTAGGGCACATGTGTGGTCGGTTGGGTTCAATGGAGTTGATTTTCGCCGGGGACATGTATGCCCTCCATAGGAACTTAAAATTAATCTGATTTTTGTTCAACTATTCAGGGAAACCTCTTTGGTCTGGGTGCAACAAAAAGACCAGTGTAAGTCCTGTATCAGGCACCCCAGATCTCGCTCCCAGGCCTTGCGGATCTTGGCGTCTCTACAAGGGACCAATGTCATACTGGCTCTGTATAATTTGGAGATGAGATGGTCACCCAATTTGCTCGTGATCAATAGTATTAGTGGCGGGAAGGGCTCAGGCTCTAATGGGAACTCAGTAATTTGTGCTCTAAGCGCTGTACTAATCCTGCTGAAAACAAACTGGTCCGTAAAAGATGCTTCGCTAAACCTCACTTCCTCTGTACTTGAAAAGAAATGGTCCCCCGGAAATAGATTCCCGACCGTTTCTACAGAATATGAGGTGAGAGTACATTGAACCAGCTTCTCCTCAGTAAGGGCAGCCATGTATTATTAACAATCAGAATTGCAGGGTTTTTTTTGCGCCGGGAAACCAGCTTCTCCTCAGTAAGGTGTAGCCATGGATTAATAACAATCGGAATTGCAGGGGTTTTTTGCACCGGGAAAGCCTTTTTGGGTAGCTGTTGCGCACTTTAAATTAAAAAAATAAACTAAACTAAACTAGGGTGCGCCCGCCAGTCAATTGCACTCATTTCTGCCAGGCAAAGCTAGTGGTGGACACTGTCTGAATATCCCGGGGGTCTCTGGGAAATCCCTTTGGTAATACTGTTTTCAGTGGGGTTGGAAGTACGAGATTGGCCTCAGGCCTAGTATAAGAGATCTTTGTATCAGGGTGGTACCAAGAGTGCGCAAACCTGCATTCTGTGACTAAATAGTAAATCTGAAAATTAGGAACCCCGAGTCCTCCTCTTTCATATGGTAAGGTCAATGTGTCCCAACTGACTCTCGCTTTGCCACATCCCCAAACAAGCCTGATGAGGTGGGAGTGAAGAGTACTAAATGATCTGTTGGGTAACGGAATGGGAATGTTGTGGAATAGGTATAAGAATTCAGGAAGTACCAGCATTTTTAGGTCTCGCCTGGAATTCGCATCCGAAGGATGCGTCCAGGTTGGAGACTTATAGCTAGCTGACTCGGGGGAATGAAGGACAAGAAAGTGCCACGCGCTTCTCTGCGGCTGGATTTAACTGCGTGCACGCGCACCCACATTCACGCATGCGCACAGCCACATGCATACACAGCCACACGCATACACAGGCACACACACACACACACCCCCGTCGCCGCCGCACCTACACACACACCCCCTCACCCCCACAGTCACACACACACACGCATACACACAGACTCCAAGACACATACACACACGCTCGCTCACACACATACACAGCCCCCCGCTGCCGCACGCGCGCACACACACATGCCCCCCGCCCTCGCAGCTCAGCAACAAGGCGAAGCCCCACTCACCGGCTTCCTTGGTGCGGCGGCTCTCCTCATCGGCAGCTGCAGGGCCCGGCAGCAGGACTCTTCCTCCCTCCTTCGGCACCGGGGTGCAGGGTAGGCTCCTGCCTGCTCCGGTGCTCCAAACAGCAGCGGCTCTTCCGTGGGAGGCGGGGTAGGCTTCCGCCCTCCTACTTCCTGTTTCCGGTTGTTCCGCCCGGCCTGCCTGACTTCCTGGTCGCAGGCCGGCGTCTTCCTTGGTGCGGCGGCTCTCCTCATCGGCAGCTGCAGGGCCCGGCAGCAGGACTCTTCCTCCCTCCTTCGGCACCGGGGCACACAAGGTGGATGATCTTGTGTTTTGGATTTATAATATAACCTGTCGTATGAATCTGTTTTTGCATGACCTTTGTGTCTCTGAATACCATAATATTTACAGAGTGTACGTGTGCTCCTGTTATTGCCTGGTGTGTATTTAACGCTTTATACATTTAATACAGTGTATGTGCGAGTTTGTATGTACATTAACATGGTCATACATGTTCACCTTTTTCTTCACTGGAGTGCCGAAATAATGCGTACACATTCTTACAACCTAGTGTGTGTTTATGAGTATTAACTGAGTGTGTGATTTTTGTCTTTTTCAATTGTCCAAAGGAAACAAAATACATCACGAGAGTTCCTTTCACCCATGGGCCCTTACATTCTCAAATGAGGTTTACATCACCCTTGATAACAATTTAAGAGAGGCCCTACGAGTTCACGTTCATCAACAAAAACCTTTACGGGCGATTCTTCAAATGTTGATATAATGCTCCTGTGTACCTGCTGCACTCTTTTTAACCGTGGCCTTCCTGAACAACTGCCTACATCAGCCTGACTTCAAATGCAGCTCAGCCCAAAATATGGCAGAGTCAAGACAGCAAACGTGTATGCGAATGGGCATCTTGGTAGAAGAGAACCTCTATACTTATCCTGCACTTCCTCCTAGATCCGTATACAGGTTATGAGAGCGGCGGTGTTCTTGGTTTGCATACAGTAATATAAACACGGTGTAGCTACACCTGTGTCTCTGCACCCGTTTCGCCGCATGGCATGAGTCCATCACAATACACACTCTATATATACACTCTGATTTTGCGTGTGCATTGTATTAGGCACAGTGTGTGTCCCACAGTGTAAACACAGTGTGCGTACTTGGAACGCACTATGGCATGTATTTACTACCATATACACGGTGTGTATGCACCTGCCTTATTACCACGTGGTTTGCATACTAGTAATACACTTTTGTCTCGGCATGGTAGCTGTACAGTAGTTGCAAGCACATGCTGCGTGTTTACCACGCTGTCACCACTTGGCGTGCGCGAAGTTTTCTAAAAGACGCACGCCGTGCGTGAACCTGTGTTCCCTGCCTACGTACGCTCAGCAGAATAAACGCACTCATGGCGCTCGTGCATTAGTACAAACCCGTTGGTGTGTTCTGGCACCTGCCCTGTGCCTCGTGCGCTACTGGATGGACCTTCCGGAAGAGAGGTCTGCTCGTGAGTAAGAATCTAGTTCCTTATCTAATCTGAGCAGCACGGGAGGGGGTGCTCGGCCATGTGTCCGTGTCTGAAGCAAGGGCCGGGGCAGGGACTGGGGAGGAGGCCCTCCGAGGAAGGAGGCGGAAAGAGGAGGGCCTCTGGTTGTTGAGATGCGGAGCCGGGAGACAAGAACAGGAGAAGGGCTGTAGCGGCGCATGGATAAATTAATTGGAGACACGGACACGTGGACTGGGGTCCACGAAGAGGGTAATTGAAAGAGGAGGTCCATGCACTGGAACTGGAAGAGAGAGGGGAGTATATAGAGGAGAATGAGGGACACGTTGCCCGAGGTAGAAATTTGACGACGGATACGGGCTCAGACGGTTGAAGAGAAAAGGGGTTGATGCACCGAGGAGGAGAGTTGGTGACGGAGTGGTTTGATTGCGATGGAAGAATTGGAAATGACCACATGTCTGTCGCGTAATACTTCGCCACTTCCTGACTTTTTAATCAACACCACTTTGCATTCTTTTGCTTGCAGTTTCACTTCCTCAATTATTAGCATGGACGTAAATGTCTAAGCATGAGAAGTGGTACTTGGTAAACCTACTGGGCAGAAGGAAGAGTGGTGCGGTAACTGAGATACGAGGGAAGGGAGTATCAGAACTAGAAGAAGTATAAATGACACAGCTGTTAAACGAATACACTCAGGTGGGGAGTTTCAGCCTGTCTTGTTCCCACCGCAAATAGGAGTAGCCGTGCTAAGGCGTTTCGTTACATTTCCCATTACATTTATGTGTCCACAAGTCCCTGTATGATTAGTGCTGTTGTCTGAAATTAAGCACTGGCGGACTAGCATGTTTATGATTTGGGATTAGTTGACATCTATGTAGTGAGGTGTGCGCTCTGAATGTGGTGGGGTTCAGTGGGATGAGGGTAAGAGCTAAATAAACCATAATAGTAAGAAGAGTGGGATTGGGAAAAGGAGAAGCATGTGTGTACGTCTCTTGGGAAAAGTCTGCGGCTACATGAACAATGGAGGAAAAAGGGTTAAATGGTCTGGGGCAATAAAGACGGGTACTAGATACTGACTGACGGGGTTGCAGTTATGGGGAGAAGGGAGTGGGGTAGAAATGCTTGGCCTAGGAAGATTGGCGCATAGACCAGAGGAAGAGGATGCTGCACAGGAGCAGGACATAAGATGTCCAGGTCACCCCAGCCTCACAGCTCTTCAGTCCCATTACTTCTGGCATATGATTTGCAGACACACATTTGATTTCAGCATCTCTGCTCTGGAAACGTTTCCTTATCCATTCAGAAGATGGTTACATGAATGGGGAAGAGATGCACACCCATGCAAGACAGTAAACTGGTGGAGGAACTGGTAGGGGACAACATTGGGTACAGTGACCTGAGTGGATGGGAATAAGAAGTGCAATATGCATACCAGGTGAGGATCAATACAAGGGATTGGTCACAGTACAGGGATAAAGTGGAGAGAGAGAGAGCAATTCAGTTTGACGAGCAGGCCAGGAATTGGCTGGCTGTGGTGTGGAAATGGAGCTGCAGAAATTGTGGTAAATAATGAGGGGCAGGTGGAGGATGGTGAGCAGTAGTATGCACTGTGGGGAAGGAAGTGGAGTACAGTAATGAAGGAAGTAGAGCTGGTGAAGTAAAGGATGATTCAGAGGAAGACAGAGTTTGAAATCCTTCACTCCTTCAAGGTGCTCATTTTTATACAAACAAAACTTAACTACTGCATAAAAAAAAAACATTGCCATTTACAATACTAAAAGCTCAAACTTTTCTAATGCGAGACCTATTGCATTGCAAATGCTTGTTATGATTGCTACTTGACCAGCCACCTAGAGAGGCAGTCTCAAGCAACGTTCCACCTGCCGCTCTAGCGTATATAGTGCTGGGCCATAGTTAAGTAAAATAATATGCTCAGCCTCCCTGTGGCCCTGTAATCCCAAATACTTAACCGACTTGTCGCACCATGCCAGGGGAAACTCACAATCCCACTTAACGGTACACGGCATCAGAGGAAAAAATTCTGATCTTCCCCAGTTTATGCCCAGTCCAGAGAATCCACCAAAGCGGATGACCTCTCTGACTAGCGGATCCAGATTCTCCTGAGGATGGTGAAGTAAAGAATAATATCATCGGCATAAAGTGAGAATAGGAGAGGGCCTGTCTTAAACTGAAGCCCCCTCTGCAGGTGCCGGTCTTGCAATTGTCGGAGAAAAGGGTCAAGCGCTATGATGAAAAGCAGGGCAGAGAGCAGGCAACACTGTCTGGTGCCGCGGGTGAGTTCAAACTGATAGGACAGGGTGCTGTTCAGCCTGAGCCTAGCAGTGGGGGGAGTATAAAGTAGTGAACTAAGGTCAATTATCCCTTTAGTCATGCACATTTTCCTCATATCTGCTAAAAAAAGGGCCACTCCAAAGAATTGAAGGCTTTTTTAGTGTCGAGTAAAATGGCAGCCACCGGAACTTCCGGAGAAATCCTATGTATCACCTCGAAAAGCGTACGCAGATTCAGAGCTGTGGATCTGTGTGGGACAAAGCCTGAATGGGCTGGAGAGATAATTCGATCTAGTAACAGGGCCAGCCTCAACGCAATAATTTTTGCAAGAGTTTTATAATCAAGACTTAAAAGTGACAGAGGTCTATATGAACCGCAGAGTAGCGGGCTTAGGGAGAAGGATTATTACCGCTTCGCATAGTGTGGGGGGAAGCGCCTTTCATTCAAGGGCTTCATTAGACCTCAAGAAGGTATGGAGCTAAGAGAGCCTTATAGGCTTTATAAAAATTGGCAGTGAACCCATCAAGGCCAGGGGCGGTCGAGCTGTTCATGGCATCAATAGCGCTGATAATTTCATCAGTGGTGAAGGGTTCAGCTTGAAATTGTTGCATAGCTTTGTCAAGCCATACGAGTGCAATTTCTGCTAGGTATCCACTGCGGTCCTCAACACTGTATGTTACCCGTGTCGAGTACAAGTTGGAATAATAGTCCAAAAATGAATCCCGTATGTCTGGAGTGCCTGTCAATATCTGACCACGTGAGGTATGGAGACTAGCGTTATATGATTGTCCTGCCAGGTGCCTCAGAAGCAGCGCTAAAGTGCAGCCAGGCCTCTCTCCCTCTCCATATCGCCCCGCAATAGTATATTTACTTACAAAAATGTGTTTCACGCTCTGCAGCCTCCCTACATTGAATTAAAAGTGACAAATGGCAGCCATGCTGAGCCGGATCGACCCGCCCAACCTGTTCCCGATCGAGTAAGTCCAGCTCCTGTTCAATGCGAGCTAGTGTAAGTCACAAGTCTCTCAACACCCCAGTATGCTTGGAAACATAGACCCCCGTAAATAAGCCTTGAATGCCTCCATAGCGTGGCCCAGGACTGAACCAACCCTTTATTTAATTCAAAATATTCCACAATAGCATCACAAAGTTCTGTATGGAACAATTCATCCAACAACGCCTGACCGAGGAACCTCCACTGTCTCTCACAACCCTCAGGACTGGGGATCCTAACCGTTAAAGCGACTGGCGAGTGGTTGAATAGCATTCTAGGTAAAAGTTGTCAAATTGGGGGATACAATACAAAAATCTAGTTGTGTCCAGGTATCATGTTGCACAGAGTAATGGGTATATGCTGAATCCCCTAGTTGGCAGTGATGTCACATATCAATTAGACCAAGTGTATTGCACAGGTCTTGTAAAGCAGGGCACGCATGGGGTTTAGAGTCTGGGAAGTCGGACATGCCATCTCGTGTAGGATCTAGTACAAGGTTAAAGTCCCCACACATGCAAATGTAGTCTGCGTCCAACTGTACTAACTGAACATGTAGATTGTGAAAAAATAGTGGTCTGTCTACATTAGGCGCATGTACACAGACAAACGCCATGTGATGGCTCATCAAATGTCCCACTACCAGTGTGTCACGACCCTCATTATTGTTACGTACCCTAGAAAATTGTAAGGGCAGGTGTTTATGAATCAATACGGCTGTACCCCTGACATAGGTGCTACAATTTGCAAAATAACAGTGGGCTCCCCACGACAATGCAAAGCAGGTCGTAGCTGACTTTGGCAAATGTGTCTCTTGTAGAAATGCGATATCAACTTGGTGCCTCTGTAAATAATGCAACACCTTATTCCCTTTCCTTGCGTCGTTTAAGCCCCTTACGTTCCAGGTGATCATTGTTAGGTCTGAAAAGGTGGACAATTTTCGTTTTTTAAAGAGATTTATATAGCTCAAACTAGACCCGAGACCTCGAGTATCAGAGCAATTTACATGAACGCCATTTACCCCACAAAGACATGAACATAATTTAAGAATAACAGTGTTTGTGCATCATATTGATAAATCAACAAGCTACAATGAGTAAACTGGAAAATGAGTAATGGTTCACTTTGCACAACAAACAACCCCACCCTCCACCCTCCACCCATCATTGCACACCCTAATGCAGGGAATATCCCCACTAGCTAAGAGATTGAATGTAACTTTGTAAACACCATAGATAATAAGGAAGGAGTAAATTAATATGAATCCCAACTAGTATATCTCAAATTTGAACGTGATACACACTTGGGGGGCGGCTACACGCCGCCCCATCTACCCCACTTTGTAAGTGAACTCAACTCACATTGTTTGCCCTGAAAACTCAGTTTAATTAGTGTATGTGCATTGAAGGCCAGCAGTTCTGAGCATTCAGAGGAGAATAGTTGCATACTGCCCACAGAACCACTGTGAGGGGGGAGAAACTCCTGGAATGTCCTTCCCATGAGTACCACTGTTCCCTTTATAGTCTGGGCAGAACTCATGAACCGCTGTGTGGGAATTAAATACCCAAACCTTACCTCAACATCCACTCAAAGAGGAGCCGGGTAAATCATGCCATACTTTAGGGTTAAGTTGCGGAGTGTAGCCTTTACACCAGCATATTTCCTCCTCGCCTCCTGACCATAGCATTGAAGTCCGGGAACAGTAATATCCTCAATCCTTCCCAGGACAGAGTGCTATTTTCTATAGCCATCCGTAACACAGTGTTGGATTCCGACCAGCCCGAGCACTGCAGGAACGTAGCATGCACCAGTCCCCTTCCCCTGCCCACTGGGCACTCACAGGACAACCACTATGAGTGCACCAATGAACCTGAAAAGAGGGTGGTATATTTGAGGAGACACCAAGTCTGCCACCCTAGTGTAATCGTAGGACACTGCTCCCTCCTTCCTTTACGCTTCTGCACCTATGTACAACAGGGAAAGAAACAAACCCTTTATGTATCCATGTTCCACACAAACAAATCCCAACCCCAATACCCAATGACCATGCCTTGCCAAACAGACACAACCCCTCTTACCAGTGTGAAGCGCAGGCTTTGCTTCGTAAAGGTATAGAGCACAAAAATGTGGCACACTGGAATCTGCCGTAAAGTTTCTTATAGCAGGTAACAATTGGGAGTATTTTTATCAGTGTCCGTAAGAAAGAAACAACGAGGGGAAAAAAGGACTTGCAATGAATAATACAATTGCCAGAAAAAAAAACCTTCGTTATTAGCAGGTTTGACCAAGGGGCAGGGACAGGAATATACAACTCGGGAATACAGGAAATCCCGGTGATCAACAACAAAGCCTTCGCGGAGTGACCTAAAACGTCACTACCGCCTACAACGAAGCAAAGCGGCGTTTAAACGAAGACGCGCAGAAACGAAGCAACGCTTCGTTTACTCCTTGCTTTATCAAAAACACTCCTCAAGGGCAGAAAGGTCTAGGATTATAACGGTGAACGGGAGCCCCCGAACACCCAGCACCCAGACAAACGCAGGGAAAAGGCAAACAAGGGAAGGAAAGGGATAGGGAAACCCCGGGACCCGACACTCACTAACTAAAAGGGGGGGGAAAGGGTGCAGACAAACCAGCAGGGACTAAAAAATACCCCTCTCACGAGCCCGTGAGAAAGGGTGAAAGCAAAAGGAATCCGAAATGACAGGAATCGTCTTAAAGCAGCAACCAACAGCCAGGATCCAGGAATCCGAACAAATGGCAATATCAAGCATTGAAGTAAAGGTAGGACCAAACATTTATCCTACTTGCCACAAGTCATGTGATGTCAAGACATGGTCACTAAAAAGGGACTAACCCCAAACCCTAACACACAGTATCCCTGCCCCAAAAGTTTAGAAGGTGGGCTATGATAGGTCTAGGAGGGCACCCCAGGTTCGCGTCGAGGACTGAGGGAGCCATGCGCTCACTCCACCAGGAAAGTGGGGGTAAAAGACTCCTTGCCAAAGAAATCTGATAGCAGGGTTTCAACAAAAAGATCGATGTGGCCTGTATTTGTGTACTCTGGAAAACCAAGAATGCGTACGTTGTTGAGCCTGCTTCTCACCTCCATATCTTCATTTTTCATAGGTACATTTTTGAGGATTTTCTCCATTCGGTCCAGGCGTTTGGTGGATTGGGCAGCTCCATCCCCTGGATCAGACACCCTGCCCTCCGCAGTGTCCAGACATCTGTCATGCACATCTGATATAGCCCCCGTTGTATCCTGGCATTTCTGAAAAGTATCAAAGCGCCCATCTGGAGCCTTGAAACACACCCTTAGTTCTTGCATCATGGCATCCAATTCAGAAGGAGCATTCACTGAATGGGCCACCTCTGCACCTCCTTCAGCCATGACGGTACCAGGGTCCCCAGTCGCGTTATTCGGTCTGCCAAACTGCAACAATCTTTGCTTAGGGTCTTTTCATACCATGACGCAGCCTGCGGCCCAGGCGGTATTAAGCAGCAGCCCCAGAGACTATGGAGCTATGCTGCGAGGATGGGCTCTAGTTGTGAGTGTTTCACCCCCAAAGTCAGCCAGGGAGGACAGTGTAGCACCAACCCGAAGCGTGGCAGTTCAGCTCACCGCGGGACCCCTGAGCTCAGGCAGCTCAGCTCAGACAGACAGTGCCACCCAGGCCACGAGCACCAAGGTGTGGCTCCAATCAATACAGGCGGGGTACGATGTAATTCCAGGTGCTCCCCGGTTAGACAGCAGTGGAAAGCAAAGCACAGGCCAGGCCGCGAGAGAGAAGTGGTCCCAGCAATCGGCAACGCCAATTGCAGAAAAAGGCCCAGGTAACACACACACAATTCTGCAGTTCACAATCTGCCCTGGGGTCTCGCATTCCTCTGCTCTGCCTGGGAATCAACAAATACTCCCCCAGCACACCTTAACTGACCCGGCCAGCCGGGTGGATGGCCCCCAGGCTTGCCTGCGACCCCTAACGCCACCGGGTTTCTGGGAGCAACGCCGAACGGCCTACGTGTGGGGCGAGGAGTCGACGGCAGAGATCAAAGGGTCCTGCACGGGGCAGCGCACACAAGCCGCACAACAGCTCTCCATGCTCCCCAGCTCATGCACGGCAGCGAGGCAGGCCGAGACAAGTTAGCGTGTGCCGTCCTCACTTCTGCTCTTACACTGATCCGGCCTCACACCACAGCTCCTAATCGCATGCTCCGCAGTATTCCAGTAGGTCAGGATGACTTAGTCGCTGGGGGGCACACCACTGCGCCTGAATCTGCCATTGGAAGGCAGGATGACTTAGAATAGTGGCAGGATAGGGCGAGGATGTCGGGTCGGATGGCGGAGCTTCAGCGCTGCACGGCCATCTTGGTCGGTACCCTGGCCTCGCCCATGATCAAAATTTGATTTACAAGGAAATAAAAAACAAGCATTAGCAAAGCCAATAGCCTCACCTTAATAAAAGTGCCAAGTAATTGGATTTACCAGTGCCAAAGGTATACTAAATTCAATATATTAATTGTTTATAAATGGGCAGCTTTATTTTTCAAATACTTTTCACTCAGGAAACTCTGTACAAACGTCATTGTTGGGGAAGCTGATGTGCCCTTGTCAATATAAAAAAACTGAGTCTAAAAGTGAAATATTTTTGGTCTCATAAAATGCACATTCCTTAAGTAGTCCCTGGCACTGAAGGGACCTACTTTGTGGGTGGGTGTACTCCTTGAGAAAGGAAGGAAAGGTGCCACTGTTAGCCAATGGCTGAAGTAGGCTGACCCACAGCCCCATTATGTGTGGACGGAATTAAAATATGAATAGCACAATAACAGATCAATGGCTGAATGAGGCTGGCTTAAATTTGACTAATTTTACAAGAATAAAAATGTCCTAGCTAAGTTGAGATCTAGAAGGAAGGAAGAACGGTCAGAATTTAAAGGAGAACGCTTGCCAAAGCCTAATTTATATTCTACAGAACTCAGAACTGAAACATGGTCCAGCAATTTTCTCCTTCACAGTACCCCAGAGAGCCAATTTATGGGCCTTCAGGGGAAGAAACATCTTTCCAATCATGCTAATTATGCATTGAGCCTCAAACTCAAGCTGAGTGAGTGTAGCATCCAGCCCCTTCCCCAGTAGCATACAAGACTTTGTATGGCCTGTGCCTTTATGGAATATGTGGAATGCAGGAGATAAAATAAAAAATACCCCTTAAAGTCTGCTCTCAGTCACACCCTGGTACAAAATATACATAGATGAGCTGGGAATGGTGGGTATGTGCATCTGGGGAGAGGGTGTCCTTGAGGGGGGAACAACAAGTGGGGGTGAATGCTAGAAAACACATGCATTCACATGGACTGTTGAAGAAAAATAAAGTAGTTTCCAGAATGTGAGCAGTTGAATGCTAAAAGTCATCCAATCAATAGAATGATACAGTGTCTATGCTCCAGGGGAGGGACAAACACAAGTAGAGGAAGGAAAGCAATCAAGTAAGAAGTAAGCAAATAAGAGTGACAAGAAAGCCAGCCAATGATAAGCAGTGGGTTGGCTCCAGGCCCACTGTAAATTTTTGGGAAGACCGAATCTCAGATATATATTTATGAAAAACAGATGATGCATTTGTGACTTTGAGAAAACAAATGAGGAGGCTAGACATTGAGCTTGTGAGAGCTATTATGATCACAGGAAATCTGTTTGTAGATACAAGCTTGTTGTGCACAGGCAATCGGATGGCCTAGGGAAAAAGAGGCTGCTACCTATCTGATTTGGCCTATGCAAGAATATAAACAGATCAAAGCAGCAGAGTAGACCCTCACCTAGAGGAGTAATGAACAATATTATGCAGGTAAAAGTAAATAAAGCTGATAATAGTCAGTTTGCACCAGTGCCGCTATTATAGTTGAGCATTTCCAGATAATCTGTCAATCCCTATACCACGCAGACAATCAATGCATAAATGAAGATAACAGTTCCTCCCCTAGCACTGTTCTGATAACATACTTTGACCTTAGACGGCACAGCTAGGTTAGATACCCAGTTAGTGTAGAGGAGGTCAAGGTTGCCATCCCTTGTTTCCCTAACAGGAAAGCTACATGTGATACAGAGGAAGACATCATTCCGGTCCAATTTTACAAAACATTTAATGCTATAATTGCCTGTATATTGTTGGAAGTTACACATACTGTATTTGAGGGAGGTGAAATACTGGCATCTTGTAACTGCATAAAAGTAGTTGTCTCTATGAGAAGGCAAAGTAGAGCAGAGCATATCAACCCAGGGCCATTTTTAGGTCTCGGGCCTAGCGCCACACTGCGTAAGCAGTGTGGGCGGAGCCCGAGATTTAATGTTTTGGCTACAGTGGGGCTTGAACCCGCCCCTCTTCTCCATTGGCTGGCTTCCTAAACGGAGGCCAGCCATTGGAGGAGAGGGGCATCACTCTGTTCAAGCCCCGTCTTTTTGCGATTCGGGGGCGTGTTTTTTGCAGTTTTTAAGCTGTGACGTCATCCGTCACTCAACTGCTAAAAACACGCCCCCGAATCACGAAAATGTCGGAGATTTGTGGCAGCCATTTTAGGCCGACTGCCGCCGGAAGAAGTCTTCCTCAGGTGAGTGCTTATCCGACGCCGAGAATCCAGCCAAGTTTCTGCACCAGCCTCTTCTTGCACATTTCACTCGATTTCACTGGCGAGTGCTACAACATGGGCAGTACGAAGGTATTGCTCCCGTTTTTAGTTTGTTTTGTAGTTTTATTTAGAGCAAAATGGTCCTGGAGGTATTGGAGCGTGAGCACCAGATACATTAAACAGGGGTTTTAGGCACTGAAGAACCGGGTTTTAAACCCAGCGGCGCCAGGGGCATGCCCAAAGTCTTCGGATTCACCTGTCTTGGTATACAGAGACACAGAATACTTCTGGGTGGCGTCAAAGACCAAATTTATTAGCTGCAGCTAGTAACAGAAATCCTAGAAATACAGCATAGCGTATATTCTCAGGAGACTGCTCAATTTTGTAATGCGAAACATCCCTTTTTGTACCCAATCTTCACATTATAAATGCACACCCACTGCACAAAATTCTAACCAATAAGGTACATTTTCCCACGCAGCATCACATAGCAAAAACCTCAATTTACATTGTCCCAACCCACAAGTTAATTATTAGGAATGTCCCAAATCCAATCTCCACAAGCCGAACAAACCCATAATTGAAAGCACAATGCATGTAATGAAGAAACATAGAAAGGAAACAATGACAGATAACGAGCAAGATAAGGCATGTGTAAAGAACCTAAAAGTTAACAATGTCCTGAACATTGATTGGCAATCCCAGACAACGATCAACCAAGGAAATTGGCTTAGCGAGGTCAGTTTCAGGTGAAGGGGTCAGTTCCTTACAGTGCACCTTAGAGTCAAGAAGAACCTAGTTAATGTATACCGATGCGAAAAGGCCAGGCCGCTTTATTCGTTCGACCACATTTATCGGCCTACGTGATGGCAACACAAAATGGAGGCACGGACAAAATGGAACCCATATTCGAGACAAAGTCTCTGAATACATAATGAACTCGCTAGTTAACATGACGAATTCACTCCATATAAGCCGTACTTACTGAATACGGTACAACATCACCAAAATCGTGACGGAACCATAACCTCACAGGACAAGACAGCATTTTACAGAACCTCAGACCCTCCTTTTGCCATTACGTAGGCAATAACCCAAACTCATGTTAATCTGAATCTAGGTCTATATCAATATTCATCGGATCATCAAGGTGTTGCTGGAGCATCATCCTACTACTCTCCACTTCTCTCGAGACAGGTCTCCGTACAAACAAGGTAGCACAAAGACTACAAATGGCAGGACCACACTGGATGCAAAGACAGCAAGAGAAAAGGATAGCTAAAACCATACCAAAGAATGTCAGAATCTTACATCCCCATTTAGACAGTAGTCCCCAAAACCATCCAGTCAATGACCAGTCTCCTTCGTCCACATGAATAGACTCAGAAATCGTATGCAGTCTAGAGATGGCTTGGTATACTGTAGGGGCATTATCTGGTATGAAAACACAGCAACTAGATTGGATCAATTTACATACCCCGCCCCGATCTACAAGTATGATGTCTAAAACCATACGGTTTTGTAACGTCATAAGACAATCCGCTTGAAGCTCAGCTGTAACATTACTAAGGGCACCTGCAGTTTCATATATAGTGGCCTCAACCACTCTCGTAAGTTGTCGTATATTCCTGCTATTGGCCATAGGACCCAAAACGGTAGGAAACCCTTGAAAAAGTCTCCTACTTCCTGTGCTGCAGTATCTTCCTGATCGAAGACACCTCTACCATATCTGGTCCTATGATAGTCAGGAGTTGTAGCGTATGTAGGTGGAAGCAAAAATGCCACATAACAAGTTCCCGAAAAATCAGGCGGCAACCATGTATAGGCTCTGTCGTGACAAACAAAATACATGCCTTTAGCTGGCACGAACGGAGGAGAAGTCTGAGATGAATAGACATAGGTTTGAGCACACCCACTCTTACCTAGCTGAGCTCTTGGATTTCGACCACTACCTTGCGAACAAAAGTGGCCTCAATGGGGTACAATCCAAATCGGGGGAGACCTTTTTCGTCTCTCCTTCTCTGTCAAGATAATACTATATCCAGTCACGTTCCAACCAACATAAGCCTGCACTTCATCCTTAGGGATAGCATTATATGCATCAATATCTCGAATCATATCCACCATTCCCTTTATCAAGGCACTATTACTCGGATTGTCTTTCATGGAACGTAAGGGATATAACTCATTTGCATAGATGAACATAGTCTGAAAACCCCATACAGACCCATTGAAAGAAAAAGGCAAAACCAAATAGGGCATACCTCTATCTGTCGTATGAGGCATAAGACCACAAACCCAGCAATTAGTGGTATTTACTACCAACTGATGCTGATGCAACAGCTGTATAAACGAATTGTTAACAAATTCTGACCTCCTTGTCTGTTTATGTTCAGGCAACGTATAAAATTGGTGCAAAGAAACAGTAGTGGAGGAAAGCATAGGTTGAGAGGTCGGTGCAGATTTCAGTGGTGTAGCATAAACAATCCAACCCACACAAGCTAATATGATACTTAAAAACATAAAAGAACACAATATGATAAAACATTTGCTACGTATTAATGTATAGAATCTTGTCTTAAAATCCATTTTCTCAACAACTCTTTCAGTTACAAAAAACTTCATCCTCTAACGTGCTGCTCACGGCAATTTTCCTTCTTCACTTAATTGTGCGTCCAGGCGTCCTAGACGTTCCTAGAACCGCAGACCTTTCGTCAATACACGGGTCACCCCTTAAGAACTTACACCGTGACCCTGCAGCTGAGCTCGGATGGTGGCTCGAAAAAGAAAAATAGAACAAAAAAGTTTCTTGTCTGAAAGAGTATAATTCTCAAAAAGATTCAAATTTATTTGTCCATTTTAGTCCGCAAATTATAGCGTTCTTTACCATGCACCGTCTGATCCTGGAAACGTGTCTCTGGTTGCATAGTGTCAAGTCTCAAATGCGATGGCACAGCTTCTTGCAGAACTTCGTCATCCGCACGTTCCGACTGAGTCCATTTCAAATGTGCATCACTAAAAGGCACAAATCTCAGAAGCCTTTCAGTCTCAGAATCAGCAATACCGTCTTTAACCCACTGATCGTATGGTAAGGGTAAGGGTACCCTTTTACAATGGGTGGCGTGCACCCAGTTTTTCTTGCCGCAAACCTTGACGGCAGTCCGAGTCGCCAATAACACCTGGTATGGACCTGTCCACCTCGGTTCCAGATTCTTTGTCCTTTGAAAGTTTCTCACCAGGGTCCACTCGCCAGGTTGAATCGAGTGACCTGCATCCACAGAGGCTGAAGGTAAAGTATCATGCACCTGTTGGTGAAGAACACACAATTTAGCAGTCAAGTCATGTAAGTAATAACCAACATAGGGTACTCAATGTCACTATATTTATTCGGCCTCGGCACACCCCAAACATTTGCCGGGTGACCAAAAACAATCTCGTATGGGCTAAGTCCCACACGAGAATGTACTGTCATTCTTGTGGACAAAAGTGCCAACGGTAAAGCATCGGGCCATGTAAGGCCAGTGCTTGCTTGTATCTTGGCCAATTTAAGTTTAAGAGTGCCATTGTAGCACTCGACCAAACCAGCTGACTGAGGGTGATTCGCAGCATGGAATTTCTGTTTGATTTCCAAACCTGCACATACTGTCTTCATAATCTGACCCACAAATTCACTTCAGTTGTCACTCCATAGCATTCTCGGCAAACCATATCTCGGGAAATATTCCTTGAGCCAAACCTTGGCTGTAGATAAAGCAGTATTATCCTTGAGGGGGTAGGCTTCTATCCATCTGGAAAAGGCACAAACAACCACAAGGACATACTTCAGGTTATTGCATCTTTCCATATAAATAAAGTCTAGCTGTTGCACCTCAAATGGATACGTTGGAGGAGCAAAATGACCGGCTGGAGTTGGGGTTCCCTTGCCAGGATTATGCATCAAGCAAATCATACAGTTTTTAACCAGATTCTCAGCACATTTAGGAATTCCAGCATTCTGCCATACCGGAGCCAACAACTTACATATCCCTTTTGAACTGATGTGAGCCAATCCATGAGCCATTGTAACCACTAGGAGCACATACGCATCAGGCAATAACCATCGCTGGTGCTCCGACAACTCAACCCAACAGCCAGTCGAATCCAACATTCCCGTAGTCTCTCTCCACACACTCAATTCTTTCTCAGTAGCCTGTGCCTGAATCGATTTCACACTTTCTATTGTGTCTTCACACATTCCTCCTGCCATAACCCATCTAGCAGGACCTGCAACATACATACGACTCATCACATCTTTCGCCGTTTCTCTCGCTACTTCATCCGCAAACGCATTGCCACGACCAACATCATCCGTAACTTTCCTATGTGCACTGCACTTCACAATCGCAACTTGTGTCGGCAAAGTAAGTGACTCAAGAAGTTAATTTACTAATTGCCCATGCTGAATTTTCATACCATGGGAAGTAAGAAATCCTCTCCCTCTCCACAAATGTCCAAAGCTATGAGCCACGCCAAATGCATATTGGCTATCAGTATGCACATTCACTCTCTTTCCTTTCGACAACACACGCGCTCTCGTCAGTGCAATCAACTCTGCTGCTTGAGCTGAATTCTGTGCAATACGTGCAGTTTCAACAATCGTGTGCAAAGTCGTAACCGCATACGCTGCAGTCGTATCACCATTCGGAAGCTTGAAGCATGAACCATCTACCCATAAGGTACCATCTGGATTCGAAAGAGGAGTATCTTTCAGATCAACTCTACCCTTCATTTCCTCCTCTGTCCGGACAAACCAATCATGCTGTTCCTGAGCATCTGTCTCTACAGAAATCGGCAACAATGTAGATGGATTCAATGTGTTGCACTGCTTAATGTGCACATGACTAGCCAAAAGCGTTAACTCATAACCTGACAAACGCGCACTAGTAAGAGGCTGCGTCCTCGTTCTATTCAATATGGTATCCACTGCATGTGGGACCATCACAATCAATGTATTATCCAATACCAAACCAGCAGACTGTCTGATAGAAACAGCCGCTGCCGCTGTAGCTCTCAAACAACTAGGCAACGCCCTAGCTACCGGATCTAAAGCAGCTGAAAAATACGCACATGGGTGCTGCTTGTCTCCAAATTGTTGCGTCAACACTGACAATGCACAACCTTCTCTCTCGTGTACGTAGAGTGTAAAAGTTTTACTGTAGTCGGGAGTACCCAACACCGGAGCAGAACACAATGCATCACGCAACTCAGAAAAACTCTTCTGACATTCGTCAGACCACGGAAGAGGGTTTGGTGTGTCCTTAAGAGTAAGTGCCAACAAAGGTTTCGCTAACAAAGAAAAATTTGGAATCCACTGTCTACAATACAAGGTGATACCCAAAAAGGCACGCACCACTCTCTGTGTAGGTGGCATAGTCATTTGAGCAATCGCTTGTATACGCTCTGGGGTCAATCGTCTTCCCTCCTTCGACAAGAGATGACCTAAGTAGGTTACTTCTTGGCGGCAATACTGCAACTTCGAAGGTGATATTTTATGACGAAAGTCAGACAAATGTCGCAACAAAGAAAGCGTAACTGCTTTACAAATCTCTTCATCATCAGCAGCAACCAACAGATCATCAACATACTGTATAAGAGTAGCACCAGAAGGCAAGACAAAAGCATCAAGCTGAGTTTTCAAAGCCTGACTATAGATGGAGGGACTCTCACAATAACCTTGAGGAGCGCGCTTAAACCTGAAACTTCGGCCTCCTAAAGAGAAGCCAAAAATATCCCTAATTTCTTCGGCAATTGGAATACTAAAGAAAGCGTTCTTCAGATCGATAACGGAAAACCAAGCAGCTGAAGCAGGGATCATAGTCAGTAAGGCAGTAATGTCCGGAACAACAGGAAACTGTGGCACAACAATCTTATTGACCTCTCGAAGGTCGATCACAAACCGATACACAGGTGGCTGGGAAGAGTCAGTATGCTTAAGGACAGGATGAACAGGACTATTACACACATTAACTCTCATTTCTTCAATCACACCTTTCTCAACCAAATCCTAGATAATCGCTAAAAGAGCTCTCTCGCCATCACTAGAGATCTTGTATTGGGGAATGCGAGGTAGCTTAGCATTCGACTTGAGGGTAACAACATAGGGCGGAATCTTCAAAAGGCCAACATCATTGAGACCTGTAGCCCAGAGAGTATCAGGGAGCGAACGCAATTCCAGTGGAAGCCGATCTTTAGACAAATACATCGGAGAAATCACTTTCTTACCCAACGTAAGATGTACTCCCGAAGGAGAATCAATGTAATGTTGCATGCAATCTTTTCAACAAATCCAAACCCAATAAATTCTCACCACAACCTGTCGTTAGAATAAGGGGTGCTTCTAATTCACAAGGCCCAATAGAAAGAGGCAAAGGACAAGAAACCGGATTACGAACTGGGGCGCCAGAAAAACCTACCGAGACATTCATCAAGCCAGACAAAGGTGCGCCAGGGAGTTTAGAGTGCATGATAGAACCATTAGCCGCACCAGTATCCAAAAGAAAAGGTTCTGCCACACCTGATGTAATTACTTCAACATAAGGTCCACTTTGGTCTACTGGAACTGACACTACTCCCTCCCTTTGTCTATGGCTGTCCTAGCTATCATTAAAACCAGCACTCTCACTTTCAACATAATAGTCATCAGCGTAGTACTGAGCAGACTGAACAACCGGAACATTCTGTTGATCAAAATAATTCATAGAATTCTGAGGGGGAAAGTAACGTTCATTCTGAGGAAACGTACCACGTCCTCTACCCTTAGGTGCTTGTTGAAAACCACCACGACCTCTCAGACCAGACATACCATTTGTACTTTGTAGCAAAACCGGACAACTATTCTTGAAATGATCTTCTTCTCTACAATAAGCACACTGATTAGGGCCTAGCGGAAGTCGCGGAGGAAAAGACTCAGGCTTCTGCAACAATCTCTGAAACTGTGGGGGCTGCTGAAACTGGGCAGGTTGCTGACGCTGATTAGGGCGAGGCGGATACGCCTGCTGTAGAAGAACCTTCATTTTCAATTCTTTAGTCTTCTTCTCTACTTTATCCTTCTCATCTTTATCTCTGTTCTCGTAGTATTGTGCAGTAGCCAATATCTGGGCCGAGGAAGAAACAGCCCATGAACTCTCAGAGTCCTTCAACTTATTAGAAAGCTCAGGGAGCAAATTAAAAACAAACCTACGAACAACCTTTGACCACCTTCTGTACTCATGTCCTGACCACTGTGATCAATAAATGTTTCCTCAAACCTGGTAAAGAAATCAGACACACTCTCATCTTTCTTTTGTTTGCATGCTGCTAACTTGTCCCAATTCACCCGCATAGGAGGCATCAAGGTTTTCATTAAATTAATAATCCTACCAGGTAATTCTGCAACTAAGGGCTCAGGTTTGGCACCTCCTACCTGTCGACCATCTGCAGCAACAATATTAACCCACGTATCTCCTAACTCTGCCGCATGATCCTCGTGACGGATCTTCGCCCACAAAGGTTGAGGAACTACATTACCCAGCAACATATCCACGTCAGCTAAATTCATAACGCACGCATCAACTGTCTGAGACAACTCCTTGTAGTAACCAGCAGGATATTTACAGGGGTCAGGCAAAGTCTGTTTAAGAGCCAGGACCTCAGCTCTCTTCCAAGGAACATGTACCCACACTCGCTGAAAATGAGCCGGTACTGCCTGAATACCCTGATTAAGATTAGCCACAACTTCCTCTCTCCATACAGGGGGAACCTCTCTCATCAGGTACTGCTTCATTTTCCTCCTAACAGAAGGATCAGGTTCAAACAATGACTGAGAAGGAAGTCTACACCTAAATGCAAGAAGCGTCTCTACCGCTTCCTCAACATCGGGACCCACTATCGTCCCTTTAGCAAATTCAGACTGGACATCAAGCACTTCCTGCGGAATCGGACCCAACTCATTATTTTCCCATTCTTCACGAAGGAAAGAACACATTACATCAAAAACATACCTTTGCTTAGGCGGATCCCACTGTAAGAAAACATCCATGACCGCTTGTAAATTATACCTAGAAACATTTAAAACCCATCTACGAGCCAAAAGATCCAACACTGCCCGCTCTTCGGGACCAGGAAGCTGACTACGACTCTGCTTGCGTTCCGAAACCGGGGTCATATTTAGTGACCCAAAGAGTGGAGACAAAAGACTAGCAACAGTCTTAGTCATTCGTTTTCGAGCAGAAGGAGATGAAGTTGACATAAGGACAGGAGACAAAGTGTTTTGAGGTGACAGAGATGTAGGGTCAGTAGCAAAGGAAGTCGAAGGTAAAGGAGAGGAAGGCAAAGGAGTTTGAGGCAGAACTGGTAGCAAAGTTGGCGGCCCTAAAGGAGGCTGCGCCAATGGAGGAAGAACCACCTGGGGAAGAGCTGGTGGCTGGACAACCCCAGGGGGTTGAACAACTGAGGGTCGCGGAGGTGCCGTAGCACTCTGCACATAAGGGGGTGGTAATCTCAACAAATGCGACATCAAAGGATACTTTTCAGGGTCATTCGTCGCATTTGGAAGAAGAGGTGGCAAAGCCGGATAACATTTGTCAATGGCCATGCAATGTTGTCTATCTGACACCTCAATCGTACGATCTTCTTCATCTTCCTTAAACTGCCTAGCAGCTTGTAGTAGCGATATATTCTTTTCTTTCCTATCTCTCTTAGCTTGCTTAATTTCTCGCTGTTTGGCTTCCTTACGCCAGAGGTGGAAAGAGTCAAACATCGCCGGCCGGGCTTTCTTCCTAAATAGGGCAACTTCTAGATTATCTAAAACCTCTGATTCGAAACTACCATGTTGGGGCCATCGTAAGACACCATCTTTCTTCGTATAGCGGACCCATACTTCATTAAAAGTAATTGGACCCATGCCATGCTTTGAATAGAGCTCATAAGTTGGAGTTCCAACCGGAGGTATCGGACACGAGTCCTCTAATTAGGAATCCCTGTTACAACTACAACAAAACCATTTCCTAAATTTGCTAAGACCAGGCATCTTATAGCTCACTAATCTAACTTCAAGGGGTAATCAAAAACGATATACTCGCAAATATACGAGCCCCTCGGCTTTGATAATTGCAATAACCAAATCAAAACCAAGACACCAAACAAGTCGTGGGAGCGACCCACTTGTACTTAACCAAAATGTCTGTCACGCCACCAGAAGACCGTCTAACGTCTCACCTTACAAATCATCACAAGAGGGTCCAAGACAGGGCGACAGTCAGGGCAGTAGACCTTCGTAGCCGTCGGAAAGGGGGAGCCTTGCAGTAATAACCTTCGGTCCACAGTCGACATTCAGGGGTCCATGAAGTGGGGGCCCTCCTCCAGAATTTCCTCACGAAGCTCCTCACAATCTTCGGGCTTGGACAGTTACCGCTGAAGTCGCCCCACGTTGGGCGCCAGTTGAAGAACCGGGGCCCGGCCAAAGTCTTCAGATTCACCTGTCTTGGTATACAGAGACACAGAATACTTCTGGGTGGCGTCAAAGACCAAATTTATTAGCTGCAGCTAGTAACATAATGCCTAGAAATACAGCATAGCGTATATTCTCAGGAGACTGCTCAATTTTGTAAGGCTAAAAATTCCTTTTTATACCCAATATTCACATTATAAATGCACACCCACTGCACAAAATTCTAACCAGTAAGGTACATTTCCCCACACAGCATCACATAGCAAAAACCTCAATTTACATTGTCCTAACTCACAAGTTAATTATTAGGAATGTCCCAAATCCAATCTCCACAAGCCGGACAAACCCATAATTGAAAGCACAATGCATGTAATGAAGACACATAGAAAGGAAACAATGACAGATAACGTGCAAGATAAGGCTTGTGTAAAGAACCTAAAAGTTAACGATGTCCTGAACATTGATTGGCAATCGCAGACAACGATTAACCAAAGAAATTGGCTTAGCGAGGTCAGTTTCAGGTGAAGGGGTCAGTTCCTTACAGTTCACCTTGGACTCAAGAAGAACCTAGTTAATGTATACCGATACGAAAAGGCTAGGTCGCTTTATTCGTTCGACCACATTTATCGGCCTACTTGATGGCAACACATAATGGAGGCACGGACAAAATGGAACCCATATTCGAGACAAAGTCTCTGAATACATAATGAACTCGCTAGTTAACCTGACGAATTCACTCCATATTAGCCGTACTTACTGAATACGGTACAACATCACCAAAATCGTGACGGAACCATAACCTCACAGGACAAGACAGCATTTTACAGAACCTCAGCACGGGGAGATTAAGTGATTTGCCCAGAATCACACGATGCTTAGCCGACGCCGAGGATCCAGCCAAGTTTCTGCACCAGCCTCTTCTTGCACATTCTCTGGAGATTGCATTTCACTCGGTTTCGCTACTAGAAACAAGCTGGGATCTGATACAAGGCTCGGGGTGGCCTCCAAAATGTTGCTCTGCGGCAGCGCCTCCCAGGGGTTAGGTTACAGCCCGCAGGGGCCTGGGGGAGGGGCGGTAGGTAATAAAGAGAGGCGCATGGACTGCAAGCAGGAATGTACGGAGAGAGCAGACTGGCAGAGACAGCACAACTCCACCGAAAAATAAACATGCAGCTACAGCGAGACTCTTAGCACGCTATAGACTGATCACCAGGGAAAGGAGACAGACAACTCTACGGAGACGCGCACTGCTAGAGACGGGCGACTTGCAGCTGTACAGACACTGACCGCCAGAGACGCACCACTCACAGCTGTACCGAGACTAGATCCCCACTACGAGAGATGGACAACCTACAACTGGACGGAGACACCCGGTGACCAGCCGCCTACAACTTGAAGAAGACATCCACCGTCAGAAAGAGCCTAGTACGAAGGTATTGCTCCCGTTTTCCGTTTGTTTTGTAGTTTTATTTAGAGCAAAATGGTCACGGAGGTATTGGAGCGTGAGCATCAGATACATTAAGCAGGGGTTTTAGGCACGGGGAGATTAAGTGATTTGCCCAGAATCACACGATGCTTAGCCAACGCTGAGAATCCAGCCAAGTTTCTGCACTAGCCTCTTCTTGCACATTCTCTGGAGATTGCATTTCACTCGGTTTCGCTACTAGAAACAAGCTGGGATCTGAAACAAGGCTCAGGGTGGCTGCCAAAATGTTGCTCAGCGGCAGCGCCTGCCAGGGGTTAGGTTACAGCCCGCAGGGGCCTGGGGGAGGGGCAGTAGGAAATGAAGAGAGGTGCATGGACTGCCTGCAGGAATGTACGGAGAGAGCAGACTGGCAGAGACAGCACAACTCCACCGAAAAATAAACATGCAGCTACGGCGAGACTCTTAGCGCGCTATAGACTGATCACCAGGGAAAGGAGACAGACAACTGTACGGAGAAGCGCATTGCTAGAGACGGGCCACTTGCAGCTGTACAGACACTGACCGCCAGTGACGCACCACTCACAGCTGTACCGAGACAAGACGCCCACTACGAGAGACGGACAACCTATAACTGCACAGAGACACCCGGTTACTAGCCGCCTACAACTTGAAGGAGACATCCACCGTCAGAGAGAGCCTGGGGGGGGGGGGGGGCTGTGGAGTGAGTATGATAATGTGAGACACAGCCCAGGCAAGGTATATGACCCGGGGGCATATTACCAAGGGCCATTATCGCCGCTTTATCGGGACTTTTTCCTGCTAAAGCGGCGATAATTTGATTGCCGAATTACCAAGCTGTCGCTAACACCAGTTAGCGACAGCTAGTAGGCGATAGCGATCATCTTGGGGCCCACTTTGAATGTCAGCGATAATTATCGCTAATGACATGCAAAGTGGGCGTGCCAAGATGTTAGCGACTGGAAACAGTCGCTAATCACGCTATCTCCTATTACCAACAATAGCTTTGTTTTGGAAATATTTGCGCTAAGCGCGAATATCTCCAAAATCTAACGCCTGCCCAGAGCAGTTCTTTGCCATGTTATCCAATGGAAGGTGGATAACATGGCTAAGAGCATTGTCATGATAATGTGTGAATATCGCTGTATTTATAGCGATATTCACACATTTCGCCTGCTTTTTATCATTTTAGAGATATACCTTGCTAATAGCAAGTTATCTCTGCAATAAAAACAGGTGAACCGCAGCGATAATATTTTCACCGCTGAGCCTACTTAGCGATAAATATCGCTGTAGGTTGGTAATATGCCCCCCGGTTCTGTGCACGGGGGTCTGTGGAGCAGGGATGGTAATGAGAGAGACTCACCTCTGGGCAATTATGTTCAGTATGGTAACGAGTGACCCGCCCCCCGGAAAGGGGTCTGTGGAGTGAGTATGGTAATTAGAGACATTTGTGCAAGCGGTCTGTAGCATGTGTAAGATAGTGAGAGACAGACCCCCCTAAAAGAGGGTTTGTAGTATGAGTGATATAATGAGAGACTCCCCTCCCCTGGTCAAGGGTGTCTGTGGGTGAATAATAATGACAGATGTGATAATATGAGACATCTTCTTTCTGGCAGGACGGTCTGTAGATGAACGTATGTTTCTAGGCTCACCTGTCAAATCAGGGAGCTGTTAGGAGCTGCCAACTAGAGAGCTGGGGCACCGGGTTCGAGTCTCGGCAAAAGGCTCAGCATCATGTGATTCTGGGCAAATCACTTGATCTCCCTGTGCCTAACAAAAATGAATGTGCCCTTGTGTAATGTAACTGGTGCTCATGTGAAGCGCTACAATAACTGGGGTCGAATTCGCGCTATAAAAATCTGCATACAAAAAAACCGCCTGTCCTTTGCATTTGAAATTCAGTTAAACTGCAATCACACAGCGCCTCTTACTTAATGCACACACCTTCCAAGCCCTCTAACTGCAGGTGACACCACGGCTTCGAGCGGTGGGAACCTCCGAAAGGCGAGAGAGAGGCTCCTTCTGTTGAGCTCGGCTTTGAAGCGGAGACGGGTCGCAGGCTTTCATTCGCAGCTGGAGCTCAACCCACCAAGCACCTTTCCACCTTTCACCACGAGTTAAACTCACTACAACACTCGTTCATACAACCGGAACACAATCAGAGCACTTCCGGGCCCTCCTCAGGGTTACGAAGCGCTATAATTTAACTATTTATTTCGAAAGAAATGTATAGTTTCATCAGCCATAATGATAAACACGTAGTTACGCAGCACACACTTGACACTGCATTGACAAAGATGAGGTCCAATTATGACGAATGGCAAAAATATGAAATTACAATTTGTTTTGGTCGTGCACTGCGTAATTTAGATACTGTGAAAATAATTCAGGTGTCCTGTGCTCCTGGGAATCACTCCCTACTCAGGGGTGTATTCTGAAATCAAAAACCGGTTGCAGTGCCAAAACTTTGGTCTGTCTCCCAGGGCACTAGGATATGTTCTGCGTTTCCAGCTAGATTCCAAAATAAAGATACTTTGCTCCTTTGTTCGGTTGTTGCTTGTAATGATTTATTCATATTATCACAATGTTGTATTCACATCTATTCTCAAATTAACTTGTTTCAATGTTTAGTTCCTTTCAAAAAACATGTAAATCAATCCTTTCATTGCTGTCCTAATGCATTTCAGCGAGGCTTCGCCTTCATCAGGGGTTAAATCCGTGAAAGTAACAATGGTTGTTCAAACGTTTGTCAAACTGCATTAAGTTTGCCTCCCCCTTCTAAGCACATATGTACACTCTTTTACGCTGTAAAACATGTTAAACTAATGCTTTTAATCTAGCCTTAATCGCTGCTTAACTAGTTAATAGGCATGTGAGTGATTCTCCCTCCAAACTTAAGCTAGGTCACTCGTATTCCGTGATGTTAAAGCCAATTGCAGAACCTTAACTCACTTTTGGTTTTCTCCGGTAGAGGCTGCCCTTATGTGATACTAATCGCATGAATTCTATTGTTGCCATTAGTTCCTAAAAAAGCGAAACACTTAAATGTTTGATGAGCGCTTACCGTAGCCGCGTCTTCCTCTCGCTTTCTTCCCGCTTCTGTTCATGTACGTGCTGTTCTCTTCCGCGCATATACGTATTCACGGACTGACGCGTTCGTCACTGTTAAAGTGATAGACACGTGTTTTGCAATGCTTGATAAATAAAGTTCTTTCGCCCCTATTGAAACGCACGTTAAAAGTGTGAAAAGTTATGAAGGTGTCGCGTGTCCTTACTTGAAGCTGTATTGCGATAATTATAAAATGTGGCCAATGTTGTAACCCTTCCCTTCCCTCTATGTAATGTATAAAATGAGTGTTTTGGACGGGAGTGTTAATGAGCATGGATAGCTCTTAATACTGTTGTAACGCCTTTGTGTAGCAGCATGGTCAGTACATTTATCACATTTAAATTTGCCAACAGACTTGTTCTGTGTATAACCATATTTACAGATAACATGTAAATTCAATTCTTTCATTGAGTCCATTGGGTTTCATGGTGCCCAGATGATAAATCCAGTAATTTTCCAGTTTTAATAAAGCTTTCTTATTGTCTGTGCCTTCCCTTCTTTCCACGATCTCTAGTATACATGCTCTCAATTGATTAATTTGATACTGTGCCTCCAAAAAGTGTGTAGTGATGGTAGATTTCATCATTTTAGTTCTTATGTTGCTTTTGTGTTCATTGAGTCTTATTTTCAGTTTTCTCTCCGTTTGTCCGACATAGCCTTTTCCACATGGGCACTTTAAGAAATAAACGATGTTGGTTGTATCGCATGTGCCATTAACTCTCAACTTGATTGTATTCCCCCGTGTGGGGTGAGTAATGTTGTTGCCTTTAATGATGTTGTTGCAGTTGTTGCAATTTTGACATGGTTGAGTACCCTTATATACTGTGGTAGTTGGGCCGGTGGCTGATGGTTTCAATATTTCTCCTATATTTTTGGTTCTGGTGTATGCAAATAAGGGTTCATGGGCAAACATCTCTTTGAAATCTGGTTCTGCTTTTAATAAAGGCCAATGCTTCCTTATTATTTTCTTGAATTGATAACTCATATTAGAGTATTTGCTTACCCAAGTGATCCTTTGTTCCTTGATGTAAGATCGTGGTTTAAGGAGTTCTTCCCTGGGCTTTCCTTGGATCCTATTTTTTGCTTGTTGTAATATAGCCTTTGGGTACCCTCTGTTTTTAAATCGTGTTATCATTTGTTGTGTTTGTTGTCCAAATTGTTCGGATTCCAAGACCACTGTTTTGACCCTCAGTACTTGAGAATAGGGTAGATGTTTCTTTAGAGATGGAGGATGGTAGCTTTCGTGTCTTAAGATGTTGTTCCTGTCAGTGGCTTTTTTGAATTGGTTTGTTGCGAATCTGGTTTGTTTTTTCGTGATTTCCACATCCAAAAAATGGATTACATCTTCCTTAATTTCCCAATTGAATTGAATTCCCTCTTCTATAGTATTAAGATGTGAAATTTGTTTTTCCAATGTTTCTCTAGATCCTTCCCACACGACGAAAATGTCGTTGATGAAACGCATGTATAATTGGATGTGTCTTATCCAGCTTTCTTTTTGCAAAATGTTAATTTCCTCAAATTCACTCATGAATATATTAGCATATGTAGGAGCTGCGCAGTTTCCCATCGACGTTCCACTCTTTTGTAGGTACCATTTATCTTTGTAGGTGAAGTAGCTGTGCATTAAAGTGAATTCTAGCAGTTCCATTGAGGAATATTTTCATTTCGTCTTTATAATCACTGTGTAATAAAGCCTTTTCTACCGCTTCTAGGCCTTGGCTGTGTGGTATCGCTGTGTACAAGGCTATTACATCTATAGTTGCCATGACTATTTGTTGGTTCTCTGTGATTTGGAGGGTAGAAATTTCTTGAGAAAGTCTGTAGTATCCTTGATGTAAGATTTTGCTGATACGACACTGAGTAGTAAATATTTGTCCAAAATTTTCCAACTGGCTCATGTACGCTTCTTCGGGTAGACACAATCGGTCAACATGGAGGTTGATGTAAATCTTTATGTACCTTCGGTACCATGTAGAAGCTTGGCCTTATAGGATATTCCTGTGTAAGAAATTGTTTGACTTTGTCCTGTATCACTCCTGTTTCGCTTGCCCACTGTAGGATTTGTTGCAACGTCCTTTGTATTTCTTTGGTTGGATTGAAGTCGAACAACATATACAAATTTCCATCCTCCAAATGGTTTTTCACTTGTGTTTCATAGTATGTTCTATCCAATATTACCAGGGCTCCCCCTTTGTCTGCCTTTTGGCATATGATCCGTTCATCTTTGCTTATTGATCTTAATATTCCATGTTCTTTGGCTGTCATGTTTCGAAGTTTACTTTTCTTTCGTGTGTTGAGTTTATGGATGTCTTGTTTTCGACCCACCTCTGTATTTCCAACCACATTGGATCAGGTTGGTCCTGAGGTGGCTATATTTGAGAAAAGTGTTTACACCAAAATTCAAAATATGACAAAATTTGTACCCAAACCTGCCTACAATTTGAACTATGACGAGTATCAAGCCCTCAAAAAACTATCCTCTGACCACACGCTCACTGTGAAACCGAGCGACAAGAGTGGGGGGATTGCGATCCTTGACAGCCTCAATTATAAGGAACAAATCCTTTCCATACTCAACCACCCTGAACATTATCGCAAAGTGGCATCCTATCCATCTGAAAGGATTAAAACTGAGATGTTCAATGTCACACATGCCGCCCTACAACGAGGCTCTATCTATGACCAAGAATTTGACTTTTTTAACAAAACTTTTTTCAAAATCCCAGTCCTGTACGGGGTACCTAAAATGCAAAAAAATCAGCATCGACCCATAGTGTCCAGCATTGGGTCGCTTACGGAACCCCTGTCCAAATTTGTGGACGCTTGTCTCTTACCTATCATTTGTCGGCTTCCTGCCTATGTTCGAGACACTGGTCATCTCATCACCAAGATTGAGGGCCTAGAGTTCAATACTGACACTGATATACTGGTCTTGATGGATATCGAGACGTTGTATTCTAATATTCCCCAGCAGGGGGCCCTGGAGGCCGTTAAGAAAATGTTGGATGGCTCAGATTGTTCGTCGGAAAAACGTTTTATTCTGGAATGTCTGGCAATTGTTCTCAAAGAAAATTACTTTGAGTTTGACAAAGTGACATACCAACAAGTGCTCGGCATAAGTATGGGTGCGGCTTGTGCCCCAAATGTGGCAAATGCATATATGGGAGCTTTCGAAGAAAGATTCATTTTCAATGAGATTGCTCTTTTCTTCGAAAATGTTACCAACTACAATCGTTTTATTGACAATATTTTCTTTATTTTGAGGGGCCCACAGGAACAACTCAATGAATTCCTAATGTGGATCAATCTTTGTGACACACATCTGAAATTCACTGCCAACATCAGCACCACCAGAATTGAATTTTTGGATGTATGGATCCATACTAACAATCAGCAAATAGAAGTTTCCCTTTACACCAAACCGACTGCCCCAATACTCTCCTCCTCTACAACAGCTTTCATCCGAGGAGTCAGACGAATAGTATTCCATTCGGCCAGTTCCTTAGGCTTCGCCGTAATTGTACGGATATCAACAACTTTAAAATCCATGCCTCTCAACTCAAAAACAAACTTCTGGAAAGTGGTTACCCGCACAGATTGATAAGGGAGTCCTATAAGAGGGCTAAATACTACAATCGTGAAGCCCTCCTGAGCCCCAAAGATAAGAAGGAGGCACAACAACTTGTAGTTGTTACCACACATTCCAATTTCAACAACAAACTCAGATCTATTATCAACTCCCAATGGCATATTTTGAATACAGACAAGACAACCAAACAACTCAGAAAACCTATTTTCGCCTTTAGACCAAAATAGAAATCTGAGAAATGCCCTGGTTAGAGCCACCATTCCAGAGATATCTAGTCTTAGCCAAAAAAGTATCACTGACACCAACCTGATTACTGGAAGCCACAGGTGTGGCGGCTGCCACGCTTGCGATCAAGTCATGACTACCCCCGTACTCACATGGGGAAAAAGAAAATTTCAATTGAAAGAAATGACTAATTGTCGAACAAAAAATGTCATTTATCTTCTCCTTTGCCCTTGCTCCAAAGGATATGTTGGCGAGACAGGGAGAGAGTTCAGAACACGTTTTTCTGAACACAAATCATCTATCAGGAACTCACGTCCGTGGGCACCTCTTGTAGCCCACTGGAAAGACATGAAACACTCATTGGAAGATCTCAAATGGCTCATTTTGGAACACATAAAGTGTCCCTTACATGGAAATGTTGATGCGCTCAGAGGCAAAAGGGAAGTGTTTTGGATATTTACCCTTAACACGGCCACCACAGGCTTGAATGAAAATCTACCGTGGGAAAATGCGATCACTTAATCACAGCAGAGATTTCCTATTATGTGAGATTTTACTGTAGTGATCGTTATCTCTCTAATTTCCCCTTCACCAGTCTGCTTTCTATTATCACAGTACTTCTGTATTCAGTAACTAGTCTGTTTTCTACGACTATTGCTTTTTTACATTTAGTAACTAAATACGAACTTCTCATTTTCTTAGTACTATTTATCTATTATTCGTGATCTTGGTCTCTTTTTCTAATAATTGAATCTTCATGGCGGAATGTTCTTTTCTTGCATGCTACGAACTTAGCGCTGTTAATCGATCTACATGACCGCCATTTTTCCGTTTCCGCATGTTCAAGGTTAGCGCTCTAGTCTTCCGACACAGCACTAACCTCAGGTGTTCCACATTAGAAGCCTATCGAATGGTATTTTATGGAAGCTCAGTTTCACTGTTTCTAATTGCTATCCTGGGTGTGGACGCATGCGGAGGCTGCCCGCCATTGAACCGATGCATTCTTTGCGCCTTTCTATTGAACAGGTATTTCATTTTTCCACATTTTTTACTTTTTCCGACCTATCCGATATATGTTCACTTTCACTCTAGGTCATCCTCCCTTTGTCCTTTCTTTGCCCTGTAGGACAGAGCACCTCTGGGATCAGTGACCTCTTGACCAACAATGTTCAATTTTTAAAACAACCACACGTGTACCCTGACACGCCTTCGGATACCATAGTTTTTTTCTTTCCCGTGATACCTTGCCATATGTCAGTGGAAAGACTGTTGACTCAACGCTGAACCTCTGGGGCTACTAGCCCTTTGGTGCACACGTAGTCTGTTTATAAATAGAATTTAACAATCGTTTCAGCTATTTCTCAACACACGTAGCATACCTTCGAAGAGAGTACTCTATACTGTGTATCTTGCTAAACCATGTCCATGGTTTTACATTACCCCCTTTTTTGCTTTATGAGTTACTAGCACTGAAAAGGGGCATACTTTGTTAAACTCGCTGCTCCTTCCTTTCACTTTAAGAGGATATCTTTGGAATTTTTCTATTCTGCATTTTCGATTCAACTTACCAAGAACGCACCAGGACCACGCTGCACACCAAACTGAATTCTTCAAATTTGTTTCCACACCATTAACAGGTATGCTATGCAACTATCTAAATGGAATCAAAATATCGTTTCAGCTATTCCTCCAAACGCGTAGTTTATCTTCAAAGAGAGAACCCCATACTGTGTATTTTGTCCAACCATGTCTATGGCTTTGCAGTACCCTCGCCTGATTCATTGGTCACTAGCGCTTAAACGGGGATATTTGGATAAATACGTTGCCCCTTCTTTCCACTTTAGGAGGATACCTCTTGAATTCTTCCATCTTGCATGTTTATTTCCACTATTAGGAACATACCAGGACTACGTTGCACACCAAACCGAATTCCCCGAACTTGTTTTAACATCACAAACAGGTATGCTATGCAATTCTCTAAGTCGGATGGTCGCTGGCAAACCCATAGGAGCTATTTTTCTTTCCTTAGGCCACTTTTCTAACACATTGTAGATACACCCTGCTCTTCTTTCAGGGGTTATTATAGGTAACCCCTCGGTGTCTTATTTTCCATAAACAGAAACATGTAACATTTTCGTTTGCTCATCAACCATCTCCGGAACCCATGTATTTCCTGGAATCCCTTTCTGATAATTATCTTTGTTATAATCTCAAGTCAAGGCGAAGTTTTATTCATGCATTCATTGATTTTAAATGTTTCTTCTTTTCACTATTTTGGGACATTAAGGTTCTCTTTGAGATCTTTCTTTGACTTAGTATGAATTATGCAAGCCCATGTATGTATGTATGTTTGCATACTGCCTTGCCCTGATTTGTGAGCTGGAACTGTTGTCCATAGTTTTTCTATATACTCTCATTTTCTTTGTTTTTTTCCCTTTTTCACCCACAGATATGCTTCGTCAGATCTAAATAGAGAATGTGAACAAAAACCTACACTGACTTTGTTTTGCATAATTGGATCTTAAAGGACCGTGCAGATTTTAGGATTGTACACATGCGCCCTGATGAAGGACTTTCCTAAATTATTTTCTTTTTCCGAAACGCGAGTCGGCGCTTTTTCCCCACTGTATGACGTTTTGATGTTTTGATTGAGTATGATTATATGGTTTGTGTGATAGAGAGTTTGTGGATGAATGATATGAATGACTGAACTGTCTGACATGCTTTTAGTGTTTTATTAGTGTTTGGGCTTATGTTTATCCATGACTGTATAACTTAATGAATTTTCATGTACAAGAAGTTCACCTAAATTTATTTTTTGTCTTGAGACTCTTATAAAAAAAATTACTATTTAAAAATAAATTTTTCTAAAATCATATCAGCTGTTCTGTGGGTGACTTTGGTTGATTTCATCGGTATGGTATTTCATTTATCGGGGATGCCCCTTTTCATGTTTTTGTAATAATGTTCTATCCAATATTACCAGGGCTCCCCCTTTGTCTGCCTTTTGGCATATGATCCGTTTATCTTTGCTTATTGATCTTAATATTCCATGTTCTCTGGCTGTCATGTTTCGAAGTTTACTTTTCTTTCGTGTGTTGAGTTTATGGATAAATGGTACCTACAAAAGAGTGGAACGTCAATGGGATACTGAGCAGCTCCTACATATGCTAATACATTCATGAGCGAATTTGAGGAAATTAACATTTTGCAAAAAGAAAGCTGGATAAGACACATCCAATTATACGTGTGTTTCATCAACGACATTTTCGTCGTGTGGGAAGTATCTAGAGAAACATTGGAAAAACAAATTTCACATACTATAGAAGAGAGAGTTCAATTCACTTGGGAAATTAAGGAAGATGTAATCCATTTTTTAGATGTGGAAATCACAAAAAAAACAACCGGATTCGCAACTAACCTATTCAGAAAAGCCACTGACAGGAACAACATCTTAAGATACGAAAGCTACCATTCTCCATCTCTGAAGAAACATCTACCCTATTCTCAATTACTGAGGGTCAAAAGAGTGGTCTCGGATCCGAACAATTTGGACAACAAACACAACAAATGATAACACGATTTCAAAACAGAGGGTGCCAAGAGGCTATATAACAACAAGCACAAAATAGGATCCAAGGAAAGCCCAGAGAAGAACTCCTTAAACCACGATCTTACATCAAGGAACAAAGGATCACTTGTGTAAGCAAATACTCTAATATGAGTTATCAATTCAAGAAAATAATAAGGAATCATTGGCCTTTATTAAAAGCAGAACCAGATTTCAAAGAGATGTTTGCCCATGAACCCTTATTTGCGTAAACCAGAACCAAAAATATAGGAGAAATATTGAAACCATCAGACACGGCCCAACTACCACAGTATATAAGGGTACTCAACCATGTAAAAATTGCAACAACTGCAACAACATCATTAAAGGCAACAACATTACTCACCCCACAGAGGGGAATACAATCAAGTTGAGAGTTAATGGCACATGCGATACAACCAACATCGTTTATTAAAGTGCCCATGTGGAAAAGGCTATGTCGGACAAACGGAGAGAAAACTGAAAATAAGACTCAATGAACACAAAAGCAACATAAGAACTAAAATGATGAAATCTACTATCACTACACACTTTTTGGAGGCACAGCATCAAATTAATCAATTGAGAGCATGTATACTCATGTTCCATCGGTTAAAAGATCACAACTGAGGCTCAGAGTATATAACCTGTTAGCTGTCTCTACCCAAACATCAAGTATAAGAGGGGTGGCGATTCTCGCTAAAGCCTATCTTGGTCAACCTACATGTGTTGCCTCTGATCCACACGGTAGATGGGCAGTAGCAAAATTAGCAAATGGTCTGATTATCTGCACGATCTATGGTTCTAATCAGGATGATCCGACAGTATTCTCACTACTTGAAGCTGAGCTTGCATCCTGGCAAGGTTCATTAGTTATTTGTGGGGATCTTAACATTTCTTTAAAATCACAACTATTTAATGATCAAAATGAACACAATCTGCAGAGCTATGTAGGACGCAAACCCAAAGTTTATAAGGCTATCAGGAGACTCACAAATAGTCTGGGGCTTGTAGATGTATGGGGGGTTAAGAATCAGCAGGACCCAGGGTTTACATACTTTTCCCACCCACACCAAAAATATGTCCGTATAGATTATTTTTTCTCTAATAGGGATTTAGTGGCTTCGGCTGTAATTACTAAATGTCCTAAGATTTTATCTGATCACAATGCTTTGGTTCTCACACTGACAGTTGGCGATCGTAAGCAATCTCGACAGTGGTCATTTGATCGAAAACTGTTGGCTGATAATGAATATATTAAACACATTAAAAAATGGACGCAGAAATTTTTTGATATCAACCATTTTAGTGCCCCCAGAAACACTGTATGGGATTCCTTTAAGTCTGCCCTTAGAGGTGAGACCATTAGCTACCAAGCTAGGGTGAGAGAGCTAATTAAGAATGACTTTAACGCTAAAGTAATAGCCTTGGCTAAGGCGGAGGAAGATCATACCACAGTTATTTCCCACGGGGCAGATGCTACACAGTCAATGTATTTAGTTACTCTCTTAAAAAATGAGCTAAACAATAGCCTTAGTCAAAAAGCCGCTCAGACTTATAGGGCTCATAGGAGAGATATTTATGAAAATGGGGAAAAAGTGGGGAGACAGCTGGCGCTTCACACCCGGCAAAGAAATGTCTCCAATCAGATAAAACTAATAATTGATAATGGCAAATCATATACGCAGGCTGATGAGATCACTTCGCTATTTCAGTGGTATTATCAGAATTTATATACGGAAGACTCTACTCCTCTGTCAAATACAGAATATGAGTTTTTGAATAACTTTCTTACTAATACTGAGGGTATAAAAGGGTTAGATGACACTACACGCCAGGATCTGGAAAGAGAAATCACCCTAGATGAGGTATTACTATCTCTAACTTCACTTGCATCGGGCAAAGCAGCCGGTCCTGATAAACTACCCATAGACCTGTATAAAATTCTGAGCTCTCAGTTGGGACCCCTACTTCGTGATCTTTTTTTAGGTATTCAATGGAATGGGGTATCCCCGGACTCCTGGAATAAAACAAATATAATTGTCTTCCCCAAAAAAGAGAAATCACCTCAGCAACTAACGTCATACCGTCCCATATCTTTAATCAATTCGGACTCTAAATTATATGCCAAGGTGTTAGCCACGAGACTCAGTGGTGTTATTGAGAAAATTGTCTCCCCGTGGCAGCATGGCTTTGTCCCTGGCAAAGGAACAACTGACCATAGATCTAGGGTGATTGCCTTGTTTGATGCCATGACGGTCACGAGGGGCCGAATGTCAATGATATTATTAGATGCCGAGAAGGCGTTTGATCGCGTCTCGTGGAAATTCCTGTGGGCAATTATGCAACTAAACAATTTCGGCCCCAAATTTATTAAAGCGATAAGATCAATGTATTTATTTCCCAAAGCTAAAATTCAATTGATGGGGTCTGAATCTGACGATATTAGTATAACTAGAGGTACGAGGCAAGGGTGTCCTTGCTCCCCCTTATTATTTGCCCTATATATTAACCCTTTAATTTTGAAACTTATTGAGAGCCCTGGTATTAACCCAATTGTTCTTGGCCCTTTCTCTACTAAAGTATTGGCATACGCTGACGATATCGCGGTCTTAACATCGAACCCGATTGAGGCTATAGAGGAAATCGAGACCATAACTACAGAATATGGCATTTATTCTGGATACTCTTTGAACAAAAGGAAGACAATTGTATTATGTACTGATAACATCGACTATAACGATCAAAGAAGAGCTGCAAACGCTACTTATCTAGGAATTGTCATTACTCCCACTGTTAAAACCATAATTAACCATAACTTCATCCCACTGATTCAAAATATCACAAAAGATTTGGATAGGGTAAATGGGCTTCACTTGTCTATTATAGGGCGTGCTAATTTCCTTAAAATGAATATACTTCCTAAATGCCTTTACCTGTTTCGAGCAATTCCCCTTGCTATTGATCCTAAGATCTTAAAAACTCTTGACTCCGTTATGATTAAGTTTGTTTGGCAACATGGTAAAATCAGAAGGTCTCACAAGTTAATGTCTTTACCTAGCGAAAGAGGTGGGCTGGCAATACCTAATACTAGTATGTATCACTGGGCCGCACTTCTTAAACAAATGACCCCACTGATTAGCTCTAGCGTAAGGGTATCAACCCCTGATGACAATGTTCCACCCTCAATATATGAGCTATTATTAGGGGATAAGGCCAATGGGTTGTTTTTACAACAGATTGAGGCACGGGATTACAACAATGATCGGAAATACGAAATCATAAACGGGGCACTAAAGGTTTGGGGCAAGGTTACTAAACACTTGCACATTAGTAAATGGAATAGGTACACTTCTTTGTGGTATACGAAGGCGACCCTGGCATTTTCAAACAACATTATAGCAAGGAAATGGCAGAGACTTGGAATCCTGCGTGTTAAAGATTTTCTTGTACATGATTTGGAAACCACTTTTTTAGATGTTAAGGATAAATATCATCTCTCCAACGGGGACTATATTAAATATGTGCAAGTATATACAAACCTCAAGGCTAAGGGACCTACCCTTGGGCTACAGAAAATAGATCTTTTGGAGGCTATTAATGGATCTAATACAAGAATTGGTGCTATCTATAATCTTCTCCTTGTTAATGTGCAAGATGATCTGGAAAAAACTGAATCTAGCTGGGCAGCCAAACTTAGCAATCCCAATGTTGACATCTATAAAAGCCTAGAGTTGAGCCAACAACTTTTTAGGGCTAGCAACCTTAAAGCCCAAACATATAAAACTATTTTTGGCCTCTATTATACACCCGCTAAATTGTATTCTTGGAGTAAAAGGGAAAATGATTTATGCCGAAGGTGCACACAAGGACCGGCTAACTTAATACATATGCTAAGCAGCTGCCCCAAACTTACTCAAATTAAACATATGATTGCTGAGTACTGGGAGGTGCTGTTTGGTCATAACCTTCCAGAAACAGATACATTGTTTATCTTAGGGTATGACTCCTCGATCGCTCTATCAAAGAATGAGCAAAATTTATTATTTATAGGTACGGAGAATTATTTTATCGGCCCGCTGGAAAGAAGTCGAACCACCAAGCTTCCAGGTGTGGCTGGCTCGTTTTTTAGCTGTTTTCAGCTTCGAGAGGGCCATATATTCTACAAGAGGGCTTAAGTGGAAAAGAATGGGCAAATCGATTTGGTCTCCAGTTTTGAGCAGGAAAGCAGGAATAAATTCATCTATCTAGACTCTGTTTGATGGGATGGAGGGTAACATTTAACCTATAATATATGAAACAGTAATTTACCTAAGAGCTCTGTGCTATTGAAGTAATATATTTCGTGAATTAATGGGGGAAACCTCTGGCTCATCAAAGGTGTTGTATCAATTATTGTATCAAATATTGTACTATTCTTTCTTCCTTATCGATGTGAAGTTTTTGAATATGATTATGATTATAATGGTCTATTGTCGATCTTCTTTTTCAACCTTTTCTGTAACTTGTTTTTTTTTTTATCTATTGACTAGACGATGTTATATGGTTTTACTTCTCTGTTATGTACCTGTCTGGATTGAGCTCAATAAAAAAAAATAAAAAAAAGTAAAAATAAAAAATGAGAGCATGTATACTAGAGATCGTGGAAAGAAGGGAAGGCACAGACAATAAGAAAGCTTTATTAAAACGGGAAAATTACTGGATTTATCATCTGGGCACCATGAAACCCAATGGACTCAATGAAAAATTTAATTTACATGTTATCTGTAAATATGGTTATACACAGAACAAGTCTATTGGCAAATTTAAATGTGATAAATGTACTGACCATGCTGCTACACAAAGGCGTTACAACAGTATTAAGAGCTATCCATGCTCATTAACACTCCGGTCCAAAACACTAATTTTATACATTACATAGAGAGCAGGGAAGGGTTACAACATTAGCCACATTTTATAATTATCGCATTACAGCTTCAAGTAAGGACACGCAACACCTTCATAACTTTTCACACTTTTAACGCGCATTTCAATAGGGGCGAAATAACTTTATTCATCACGCATTGCAAAACACGCGTCTATCACTTTAACAGTGACGAACGCGTCAGTACGTGAATACGTATATGCGCGGAAGAGAACAGCGCGTACATGAACAGAAGCGGGAAGAAAACGAGAGGAAGAAGCGCTCATCAAACATTTAACCATTTAGCGTTTTTAAGAACTAATGGCAAAAATAGAATTCATGCGATTAGTATCACATAAGGGCAGCCACTACCGGAGAAAACCAAAGGTGAGTTAAGATTCTGCAATTGGCTTTAACATCACGGAATATGAGTGCCGTAGCTTAAGTTTGGAGGGAGAATCACTCACACGCCCATTAACTAGTTAAAAAAGCGATTAAGGCTAGATTAAAAGCGTTAGTTTAACATGTTTTACGGCATAAAAGAGCGTACATATGCGCTTAGAAGGGGGAGGCAAACTTAATGCGGTTTGACAAACGTTTGAACAACCATTGTTACTTTCACAGATTTAACCCCTGATGAAGGCGAAGCCTCGCCGAAAAGCATTGGGACAGCAATGAAATGATTGATTTGCATGTTGTTTGAAAGGAACTAAACATTGAAACAAGTTAATTTGAGAATAGATGTGAATACAACATTGTGATTATATGAATAAATCATTACAAGCAACAACCGAACAAAGGAGCAAAGTATCTTTATTTTGGAATCTAGCTGGAAACGCAGCACATATCCTAGTGCCCTGGGAGACAGACCAAAGTTTTGGCACTGCAACCAGTTTTTTTATTTAAAACTATGAAATTCTCACAACGCCCCCAACCCTGAAGTGCAGCCTTTTCAGTTGTATTTTTCGTTACAGAAAATTAAAAAAAGACATCATTCCATTTTTTGCAATTTTACATCCTTATTAAGAGTTTTTGTTTTCTTTTTTTCACATAAAGTGTCTCAGGGCCAGAAGTAGCACCTAGATACCCAGCAGTGGCTTAAGCACTTTACAGCTGGTGACTGGGTGGGCAGGACAACGATGGTGGCGAGGGGCGGGAAACCTGAAGTGATAAACTCCTCAAAAATCAAAAATAGCGATTGATTGTTCGAGTGCCTGTAATGCAAGGATGCCCGCGAGTAGCCATTGTTCGTCAGACGTTGCCAAGGGTCAGACGTTGCGTCAGTAGGATGGCCAGCCTCATGGGCCCTGGTGCATGGAAGGAAATTAAAACCCCCTCACTTCACACACACACCGTGTTTGAATTCTAAATTAGGAGAAACATCAGGGTTCAGCTGGCCAGCCCTAGAGTCCTGGGCCCCGGTGCCACTGCACCCGCTGCACCAATGTAAACTAAGTCTTGCTTCAGCACTCAGCTCACACAGTTACCCCTAATTATGATGGAAAGCCCGGAATCCACTGCTCGTAGCTTACCCTTTTCACCAGGTCCCTCTGCCACTCTCCCCTCAGGGTTGTCTCATTCCCCGTCTTGTCAGACACAAGTTTCTTCTCTTCTATTCTCTTCTATTCTGCTCTCTTCTCTTCTGCTCTCTTCTATTCTGCTCTCTTCTCTTCTCTTCTCTTCTCATCTCCTCTTCTCTTTTCTTCTCCTCTCCTCTTCTCTTCTCTTCTCTTCTCTTCTCTTCTCTTCTCTTCTCTTCTCTTCTCTTCTCTTCTCTTTTCTTCTCCTCTCTTCTCTCTCTCCTTCTCTTCTTCTCTCTCACTCTCTCTCCTCTCCCCTCTCTCTTCTGCCCTACCCCTTCTCCCGTGTCCTCCTTTTCTCCGGTCGGTCATCGTCTCTTTTCAATCCCTCACCTCCATCTCTCCCCCTTCCATATTTCACACCCAGTACCACGTTCCTACCAACGGCCTCTTTCCACATCTTTCCCTCACTGCATCTCTCTTCCTCTTTCTCCGATCTTTCCACATCTCCTCCATGTCGCCCTCCACTCTTCCCTCTCCTCCTGTACCATACTACTGTTGTAATTTCTCAACACTTCTCCTCCCTAGCCTATAATGTCTCTCTCTCCATCTTTCTCTCCTCTGTTCCCTGCTTGTGATCCGCTTTTCGTGCCTCTGTTCCCTGCTTGTAATCCGGTTTTTGTGCCTCTGTTCCCTGCTTGTGATCCGGTTTTTGTGCCTCTGTTCCCTGCTCGTGCCTCTGTTCCATGCTTGTGATCCGGTTTTTGTGCCTCTGTTCCCTGCTTGTGATCCGGTTTTTGTGCCTCTGTTCCCTGCTTGTGATCCTGCTTGCGCCTCTGTACCCAGTTGTGATCCGGTTTTTGTGCCTCTGTTCCCGGCTTCTGATCTGGTTTTTGTGCCTCTGTTCCCGGCTTGTGTGTGGCTCTGTGTGGCTCTGTCTGGGTGTGTGTGGCTCTGTGTGTGTGTGTGTGTGTTGGTGCCTGTGGCTCTGTGTGTGTGTGGGTGGAAATGCAATAGGTCTCGCATTTGTGAGAGATTAAGGTATTGGCATTGTAAATGACAATGCCATTTATTTATATGTTTTAAAAACAAAAATAATGTCATGAGCAATGCCAATAGCTCTAACTTTAACAAGCATGAGACCATTGTATTGTAAATGCTTGTTCTAATACAAGGTGATGCAAAAATCTATTAAAAAAGCTTTAGAAACCTGTTTGAGTCGGGTAGTGGTAAAAATAGTGTCTAACAAAAGATCGTTTACCTCAGATCTCAAAACAACACAACATATAAATATGGCTACTACTCTTTTTGATGCAGCTGAAGTTTTGCAAACCGAAATGGTATGGTCCTCCTGGACGCTAAAAAGTCTTTGATCGGGCCTTTTGCCACTACCTCAGGGCATGTCTGAGGCATATTGGATTTGTACCAATATTAATGATAGAGTACAGGTGTTATATTGAAAATATAATATCTGAAGAATTATAAAATTATAAAATTGGGTGTGGCTTCAAAATAAGTTTTGATCTCTAGGGGTACACGATCTCCCCTTTGTTATTTACACTAATTTTCAAACCTTATCTAATGCTCCTACTTTCAAGTGCAGGAATAAAGCTGATTGAAATATCTAGTTTCAAAATTAAGGCTGCAGTATAAGCCAGTGACAATGCAATTCATACAGAAGATGTGAAGGTAGCTATGTCTACTATTGGAAATGAAGCAGATCAAACAGATATCATGTTTACAACATATAATGACATTAAAGTAAATGAAAATGGCACTACCAGTCATAAGCATTCACTATAATACAGTGTCACTGTTCAGTCACCATACAGTCAATAAAACATTGGCATTCAAAACAACATGTGCAACTGAGTCTTTTCTTACTTGCTATAGGCCACATAATCTAGCTGTAGAACCAACCACTATGGGTCCCCACACTCCTGAGCAAAAGCTCCAGCTCTAGGAATGCTTAAAATTTATTAAAACCTCATTCAGGAAACCTACGGTTTTATTTATAGCACATTTTTTATTGTTTTATTGAAGTTAAAACAGGTCACATTGAAAAACTGACAAGAAGCCACAAGCAGTGGCTATGTATTTCTATTTTTCTATTTAGGGGGTTTTGTAAAGCGCTTGGTGACGCACAGCGGCGTGTCCCCGCGCTAAGGAGAGAAATTTACTGGGATCTACAGAAGCGGCCTACCTTACTGAGCGAATAATGTAGTTTTAAGCTTGGCTCTAAAGATTAGTTCAGAAGGTTCTAATCGCAATGCCATCGGTAATTTGTTCCATCTAGAGGCTGCAAGGTACCTAAAGGACCTTCCACCCATCCGTGCTCTGGACACCTTGGGAACGACCAGGAGTCCTGAGCCGGAGGATCTCAAAGTACGGGACGGCTCATAAGACGTCAGTAGTCCCTGCAAAGGGAGAGGAGACCGCCCGTTGATGATCCGATGGCACGTGCATAGTGCTTTGAATTCTACCCTACTTCTAACCGGGAGCCAATGCAGCGACCGGAGGGCAGCAGCAGAAGCGGCTCTTCTGGGTAGTCTGAGCACCAATTGGGCGGCGGCATTCTGCAGATTCTTCTCCAAGGTCCCTAAATAGAGAAGATTGCCGTAGTCCATCTTTGATGTAACTAGTGCATGCACCAAGGTTTGTCGGGCTTTCATAGGTAAAAACTTCAAAGTCTTACTGAGCCTTTTGAGGGTCCCAAAACATGATCCGACCACCTGGTTGATCTGGGGGCCGAAAGTAAGGTCAGTATCAAACCAGATGCCCAGGTTCTTTGCTTTCTGGCACGGGATGGGTGTTGGACCAAGACAGGATGGCCACCATGCCGACGTCCACGCTGATTGGCATCCCCCCACGACCAGCACCTCGGTCTTGCCTCCGTTGAGCTTGAGACAGTTGGTGGACATCCAGGCTGCAAGATCTTGCATGCAAGCTCTGAAGATGTCCGCTGAAAGGCCGGGTGCACGCGACAGGGAGATAACCAACTGCATGTCGTCGGCATACGACACCAATCGGAGGCCGTAACTCTCAACTAAGGTGGCGATCTGCTCAACATAAAGGTTAAAAAGTGTTGGACTCAGGGACGAACCCTGCGGCACTCCCTGGTCCAAAGAGATCCGTTCAGAGTAGTGGTCACCCTGCCTCACTTGAAAACCTCGGCCAGTAAGAAATGAGTATATCCATTTCAACGCTGCCCCTCTCACCCCACCTTTGTTCAGACACTGTAGCAAGATGGAATGTGCTACAGTGTCGAACGCAGCGCTGAGATCTAATAGGATTAGAGCCATGGTTTGTCCCTCATCTGCACCCTGCCTGAGGGACTCGGTGTCCCTAAGAAGGGCAGACTCCGTAGAATGACGGGGCCGAAACCCAAATTGGGTAGGGTGAAGAAGGTTGTCTTCCTCCATATATTTCATTAGCTGTTTATTTACCACCTTCTCTGCTACCTTAGAGAAATAAGGCAGCAGAGAAATGGGGCGTAGGTTGTCCAACTTCTCAAAGCTAATGTTCGGCTTTTTACGGAGGGGAAGCACCACAGCCTGTTTCCAATCCTCGGGAATTAAACTGGATCGGAAGGATACATCTAGCAAGTGTCTGATATAGGGTTCAAGGGTCTCCAAACTGTCACTCAGCCTTTTAGGTGATACGGCGTCTCGGGGGGAACCAGATTTAACCAATCTGCAAATTTTGACTAAATTTTCCGGTGAGGGGATGGTAAAATTAAGTAGCAAATTTTGATCATCTTCCTCTGCTACTACGTCTGCAGGCTCTTCCGCTGCAGATGGTGTTTCGGGAAAGGCCAAGTAAATCTTAGACACTTTTTCTCCAAAGTAGTTAGCAATGCGATTGCATGCGGCTACTGAATGGTCTTCATCTTGAGTAGTAATTTTTGGAGTGGCTAAAGACTTATATATGCTGAACAGTTCCCTGGCTGAGTTCTCTGCTCCGTGGATTCTGTCTGCATAGTAAGTTGCTTTCTCTGTCCGAATTTTATTATGATAGGTGCGTCTCTTAATGAGATAGGCCTCTTTCATCCGGACATCATATGCCACTCTCCACAATCTCGCTGCTCGTTTGCAATCCCTTTTTGCGCAGCGCAGCGCCTCGCTGAACCAGGGAGCAGTTCTTTGTCTGTGGACGCTTTTAGTTGGCTGGCCCAATGGGGCAGTGCAGTCCAACGCAGCCATGATGTGGTCATTGAGCAATTTATATGCCGTTGCCACATCGTTGCCTCCTGGGGGCCCTTCCGCGGTGAGAGCCTTATTAAACTCTTGCAGGGAGAATCCTGCCCACCTGCGTCGGGGGTAGTTGAGAGGGGTGGGAGAGATAACTTTATACTTGGGCAATTGAATCACGAAAGGGACAAGAAAGTGATCTGTCCAGGGCAGGGGTACTGGGGGAGCAACTAAAACATCCTCCCAATTTGCAAATATGGGGTCCAACAGATGCCCATGGTTATGTGTAGGGAGCTGCCCCTTAAGCTCTAACTGTAAGGTGTGAAGTTCTTCCCGGAACTCCATCGCTCCTTTGTCTTGTGGGTCTTCCAGATGTATGTTTAAATCTCCCAGCAACAGAAACTTGTCTCTTCTTATCGCTGTTTCTGTGACACACTCTAGAAGGTTGCTTTTAAACCTGGACATAGGTCCTGGTTGGCGGTAGACTAGCAGGCCTTTTATAGTCATGCTTCCGTTAATTGTTATGGTGAAGATACCCGCCTCACATCCTGCCAGATTAATTGATTCTAATTTGCAGGCCCATTGTTGTTTAAAGGCGATTGCAATTCCGCCTCCTCTGCCTACCGGTCTATCCAGGCGTACCATCTGATAGTCGTCTGGCAAAGCCTGAATGATGTCGGGTTCAGAGTTGGCATCAAGCCAAGTTTCTGTGATAAACAACAGATCAGGGTGTTTATCAATAAGAAGGTCATACACGTCGTGTTTATGACAGCTCAGCGATCTCACATTAACAAGGCCGCAGGATAGTGAGGAGTTGCGAGCCTTGATATCTGCTGTCGCTGTACAAAAGCGGAATTTGCAGTAGCGACACCCATCATTCTCCCCTACTATAATGCTGTGGTGCCCAGGGATGCAACCATTAGAGGATAAACTTACTATCCTCTAATGTCCATCACAGGTGTATTCATAGGAACGGTCAACATTACATACCATTGAAAAAATATCATTGCCACCACAACAGTTTTACAACAGGTCAACGCCCATGCCACAAATCATTTTTCCTTATTTTGCATGCTCAGCAGGAAATTCTCGAGCTTCGTACACTGGCTTTTCTTGTTGGGCACACCAGTCCACTCCCCGTCTCCACGGTGTCAGTGTTGGAGGACTGGAGGCCTTCCAATGAGCCAATGGAGGCAGAGTGCTTGGTTTTGTGTGAGAGGGTGCCCTAGCATAGGCTGACTCCCTCTGCAGCTTTCGGAACCATCTCCTTATAGCTGTTCAATGATATAGCCATACCATATACTCTTAAGTGCATTATAATCCTCGCAGTTAATGCTAAATATGGTTTGGCTTTATCAAACCATGTCGTGTAAGGTGTCAAACACTTTGGAATACTACCCCCCCTCCAGTCCTGGCGGCGGAGGTAGGATTCCCCCCTTCTAGAGGGAGAAGACATGTAATTACTGGTAAACCCTGTTAAAATTAAACAGAGCCCCAGCATCACAAAATGGATGCTGCTGCCACAGACACGAGTCTGCCCTCCTGCTGCTGGACAAAACTCTGGCAGGGGAGGCCTGGACAATAGGTTTCCTGTCCAGGGAGGTGCCAGCACCTCCCCAGACAGGCTTCAGTGTATTGGGGCAGGGTGGGTTGCATTCAGTGAATGCTTTTCAGACACTGCCTGGGGCACACAAGGTGCTCAATGCATTTCCCAGTTCAACCCGGTTGCTGGGGTGCCCAGCCCCAGCTCTGGCGTGAAACTGGACAAAGGGGAAGAAATGTAACCACCTCCTCCCCAGGTCCACCCATAGGAGGGACCTTAGAGTTAGTCCAACCCCTAAACTTGCTTTAAGTATAGAACCCCAGTCCCTAGGACTTTAGATTACCCTGAACAAAACTCTAATACATAATCCCTGGACCTTCGACATTCCATTTTGACTGGAAGACGGAAGAATCTCCCTTGTGGTCAAGGAGTGACCACCCTGTTCAAACAGGCACCAACAGCATCTTTGACGGTCTGCATTTTAGAGGCTCCCACCGGATCCCGAAGAATCTGCGACACAGGACATGGACTTACAGACATCTCTGATGATGACCAGCGCTCCCAGCAAAGCTGAGACCTGTAGCGGACACGAGAGACGTTGGACTGGAACTCCTGGAAATCCTGCATTATTGCTACTGCACCTATTTCCCGAGGTATTCCAAAGTTGTGAATTGGGGCACTTGAAGCCCCTGCCCCGGGCTCCTTTTGCACCAAAGCTCAGAGGCCCACACTCCACAAGTGTCCTGTGGGCCTGCTTTGTGCATTTCAGCTTGATCTGTCTTTGAGGTTCCTAGTCTGTTGGCTAGTGAGCCCCCACGAAGACCACTCTTCACTTTCTTTAGCTTTCCTGGTTGCGCAGGCTTGCTCCCACTCCTCTCTAAAGGAGGAATTCCTCAGACCTTGCTGGTCTGCACCGAAGCCCATCTTGACATCCTGCGTGGATTGCGTTTGCCAAGGCTTGTTGGGTCCAATCTGTAGTCCGACACCGAAGTCAACTAGATCCTTTCTGGGACAGCTCAAATCCAACTCCTGGTCATCGTCAACGCCTCCTGGTCCTCGCGGTTGAAGAGACAAGCTTCACCTTTTCACCTGAAATCAACCGACATCGGCTGGCATCTTCCTATCGCCATCCTGGTCACTGGCTAGTGACCCAGACTCTGTCTCCTCTGCTTTCAGGTTCTTCACATCTCTGATCCACCCTTGGATCCACCCGGACACTTTTCCTCTGGTCGCCTGCAGCTCTCCATTGGAATCGACGACGAAACCCGACACCAAAAGACACCTATGCACCCGGCTTCCCTGGGTGAGGTAACACGAGTACTCCGGTGCTCCCTTGGGTCTTGGCTATCGAAGGGTCCTAGTTAAAAGGGTTTCATCGTAGTTCACCTAGAAGTACCCTTAATCTTTAAAATTGTAACTTGTTCGTTCTCCATAGAAAGTCAAAGGTAACCCGCGGCTGTGTTTAGACACTGCACCCGTCTCCCGTGGACCTCATACATCCTAACCTTTGGTGGTTCTAGGCAGCCCCAGCGATTCCACCAGCCCTAGGCCTGCTTTCTAATTCTCACGTGGTTCTTATACCACTATTTTAGTATATGGTTTGTGAGGCCCCTAGGGCAAAATGTATACTGTGCAACTTATCGTATGGTAATTAAGTTACTTGTATTGTACTTTTACCTCTGACCTCATAAAGAGTCCAGAGGGGTTGTGTTTAGAATAAATACATATATATTTGATATATACCTTGTGTGGTGTGCTTTCATTTGATCATTCAAGAGATTATAATTGGTAAAATAACTAGTTTAACTCGCCTCTAAGTCTTAGCCTGAAGGCTGCTCTCCACAGCTACCACTAGGATAGCTTTCTATAAGGTTGACTTTATAACCTACCATCAATAAGGGTAGTTTGGACTGGTGCTAGGTTCCCACTAGAATAGTGGACATCATATACCAGGCCAACTTCTCACAGCAGTACTCTAGGGGGAATAACTCCATATGAAGTCCTTTTTGGGACCAGAATGTTAGTAGCGGACCTCAATTGTCAGACTTCAGTGGTAGACCAAAAAACTTTTGATATCAAAGACGGTTTGGCTGTTTTACAGGACTTAAATGAAATAAGAACGAAACAAAGTAACATGTTCCTGAAGCCAACCACCACTGAAGAAAAACCGACCGTCCCAGCAAGGCCTGTCTGGATTCCTAAGCTTGGGAATCTAGTCAGAGAAAAGATCGCGGACAAGAAGGAATTTGGGCCTTCTTACAGACAACCAGTACATGTCCTAGCAATACACGGATCAAGAACAGTCTTACTGCCGCCCCTTGCTGGTAAAAAGGAGAACAGGTTTATGTCCATCGACCTGGTCAAACCACATCATGTGGCCGATAATAAGCAGTAGGCCAAGTGGACTCAGCCAATGTAGCAGATGCCCGAATCTAGCTAGTATCCAAGAGGTTCAAACTGAGAGACTCATCACCTTTGAAAAATCTGCAGTGCGAAAAGAAGGACTAAGCAACAAAGCTATGGAACTCTTACCTTTTGAGACCCAAATAACAGTTCGTCAAGAAACACCTGTCCACAATGAAGTAACAAGTGATCAAGTGGTTCCAGTAATTTCAACGAATCCTGATGCAATCCCAACAATTGACAGAACTGCCTCTAGCTATTTCATTAACTTTGATACGTTTTCTGAGGACACCAGCAAACCTGAAACGACTCCAGCAAAAAGAACTTTGTAAGAATTGGCACTAGCTAGACGGTGAGTCTCTACTTTGTTTTTAACTTATCTTAACTTTATTTTAATTGTGCTTTTCTGGTCATTTGCTCAATTTGCACTTTGTCACTCACCCTTGCACTGTGTGTCTTCCCGCGCAGCCGATTAGGCGCTGGCGCGGGTTGCTCGGGGGGTGAGCCGCCATCTTGCTGGGAGTCGCAGGGTTGCGTTCTAGTTCTTTTGACCCTCCCGCCCTCTCGTGTATTTAATCGCGCTTTTCTCCTCGCCCTCTGATTGGCATTAGCACTTTGCACTTTCCTGAGGCGGAAAGCCAGGAAAGCTAGACAGCGAGTCTCTACTTTGTTTTTAACTTATCTTAACTTTATTTTAATTGTGCTTTTCTGGTAATTTGCTCAATTTGCACTTTGTCACTCACCCTTGCCCTGTGTGTCTTCCCGCGCAGCCGATTAGGCGCTGTCGCGGGTTGCTCGGGGGGTGAGCCGCCATCTTGCTGGGAGTCGCAGGGTTGCGGTCTAGTTCTTTTGACCCTCTCGTGTATTTAATCGTGCTTTTCTCCTCGCGCTCTGATTGGCACTAGCACTTTGCACTTTCCTGAGGCGGAAATCCGGGAAAGCTAGACAGCGAGTCTCTACTCTGTTTTTAACTTATCTTAACTTTATTTTAATTGTGCTTTTCTGGTCATTTGCTCAATTTGCACTTTGTCACTCACCCTTGCACTGTGTGTATTCCCGTGCAGCCGATTAGGCGCTGTAGCGGGTTGCTCGGGGGGTGAGCACCCATCTTGCTGGGAGTCGCAGCGTTGCGGTCTAGTTCTTTTGACCCTCCCGCCCTCTTCCTGCATAAATGTCCGGCATTCCCTGTCTGTGCGGCGGGCGTAGCGGGCGCGCCAACGGCGGGCCGACGGCTTGCCAAAGGTGTGCCCATCTGCGCCCGTCCGTGCCCAGACAGGTCCAGGGGCCATAATCCCTGGCCAAATCGCGTTACCTAGGCTCAAGTATGGAGCAGCACAACTGTACGCACTGCGACCTATATCAAAACAGGTCTGTTCCATCTTTGATATGCTGGACCAGTTTCCTCAATCCTGCCCTCATTGCACCTTCTCCTTGGATGTTCCACAGCTGAGCTGTCGCCTTGCTCAGCGGGATACTACTCCCTCTAACCCCTTTTTACATTTCTAAGCCTGAACTGCCGCTCCCTACATAAACATAAACGCAAGATCTTTGATATTCTCATGGATGAATTGCCCGATGTATTGTTTATTACTGAAACGTGGTTCCACGAACGTTCCGGCCCAGATATTGCGGAAGCTTTACCCACCAGCTACGCCATTGCTAGAAGTGACCGACCCAATAAAATCGGGGGTGGCATTGCGATCATTTTTAAGAACACTCTTCAATGCCAACTTGATCCTGTCACTTTAGGAAATTGTGAAGCTGCGTGCTTCAAGCTTGCTCTTCATCCCAGGTTCACTCTCACTGGCCTATTGGTATACCGTCCCCCCGGCCCTGCGAATGCCTGGTCGGCACTGCTTTCTGATTACATAGCTTCGGTTCTTACAATTCCAGCAATTACTTGGTTGTTGGGGACTTTAATGTCCACTTGGAGGATCCCAAGAATAGCGTAAGCAGCAATCTTATTGCTGACCTTGCGTCTATGAATATTATTTTACAGTGGTGGCCATTTCCTTGACCCCATTTTCTCCAATATCTCTCACTTACATTGCTCTCCGGCATTACCTGTTCTTTGGTCTGATCATTACTTAATTAAATGTACCTTCACTGCCACCGAAGCCCTGCCTCAATGTGGAGTTTCACTGAGCACTAACAAAAGAGACTGGAAAAAGCTGGACATCGCCTCCTTCAACAACACTCTCACCTCTCATTTACCTACCAGCCTACTTAATTCGGTGGATATGGAAGCTGCTGCCAGCACTGTCAATTCCTGGCTTCTTGAAGCCATTGACATTCGCCTTCCTTCTGTTCATAAGAAGGTGATAATTCATAAAACACCTGCCCCCTGGTATAATGATGCACTAAAAGCCGATAAATCTCGGTGTAAAAAACTGGAACATACCTGGAGAAGGGATTACTCTCCTGCAGCAGGTCTTATTTATAAAAATGAGTTGAAGCGCTTTCATAAAGCCAGTGCCTTGACTCGGGCTAACTATGTCACTAAAACGATATCTGAAGCGGTAAATAAGTCTAAAGTACTTTTTAGCATGGTCAAAAATCTTGCTTGTTCCCAGACCACAGCCAAACTTCCACCCCTGTCTAATAGCAAGTGTGATGAACTCGCTCAGTTCTTTTTCTCAAAAATTGATAAAATCTATCAAGATATTTCTGCCCATAGAGACACTAACACCCCTGTTATTTTGCCCCTCAACCCTGGGGAGTCTACCTATCTCCCTATTTCCTCCCCTGCCTCACTTTTGTCTTGGCCTGATCTTCATCCCTCCACTCTTCTTGAGATCTTGCGTAAAGTTAAATCGGGCTCTCCTATTGATCCCGTGCCAGTCCCAATGCTGCGTCTATTGGATACTCCACAGCTTTCTATGATTTGCACTACGCTCAATCAGTCAATTAATACTGCTGTTGTCCCTGCTTGTTGGAAGCACGCAATGGTTACCCCATTGCTGAAAAAACCCTCAGCTGACCCCATGGTCCCTTCCAACTTCCGCCCCATTTCTTTGCTGCCAGCCTTTTCCAAAGTCCTAGAGAGACACATTCACCAGCACTTGTCCCAGTTTGTGGCGGCCAATAACGTATTACACTCCTCTCAGTCTGGTTTTCGGCCAGGTTTTTCACCAAGACTACACTTCTTGGAGTTACAGAAAACCTCTGTGTTCTGCTGGATCGTGGTGACACAGTTGCACTGATACTGCTCGATCTCATTGCAGCTTTTGATACTGTGTCCCACAATATACTCCTCAGATCCCTCGCTGCCATAGGCATCGGTGACATAGCCCTGGACTGGCTAGCATATTTCCTCACGGACTGGACTTTTCAAATCTTTTCACATTCCTCCACTTCCAAAACTTATTTTTCTCCTTATGGTGTGCTCCAGGGCTCGATCCTTAGCCCCCTCCTTTTTAATCTTTACGTTACCCCTCTGGCTCTCATCGCGCAACGCTCTGGGTTGACTTTGTACACCTACGCCGACGACTCTCAAATTGTTTTTTCCCTATCCCAATCGGACCAGGCCTCAACCTCCCCCCTGCAGGTTGGTCTTAGAGAGATATCCAACTGGATGAATCTCAACCTCCTCAAACTAAATGGCGGGAAGACCGAGGTCCTGGTCCTTGGGAATAAACTTGATCTCTGGAGTCCTAGGCATTGGCCAGCTGAGATGGGCCCATTTCCATCCCCTTCACAGCATGTGCGCAACCTGGGTGTGATCATTGATAATGGCCTAACTATGAAAGGTCAGGCCAACAAAGTGGCAGCCACCTGTTTTACTATCCTGCGCTGGCTAAGAAAAATCTTTTGGATGCTGCCGTCCGACACCCAGAGGACTGTAGGGAACGCCTTGGTGACCTCCAGGTTGGACTATGGCAACATACTCTACCTGGGGTCTGCCAAGGCAGTCACACGACGTCTTCAACTGGTCCAAAATGCCGCCGGATGCCTACTTGTGGCTGCCGAAAAACTGACCACATCACAGAACGCCTTTGTGAGCTCCATTGGTCCAGAATTGAGAGTCGCGTGAAGTTCAAGGCTTTGAGCTACATGCATAAGATCAAGGCTGGGAATGCCCCGTCCTATCTGCAGTCCCTTGTTAAAACCTACACTCCCTCTCGTCCACTCCGATCATCTTCGCAAAACTTATTTTGCGTACCCAAGTACAGACTATCTAGAATGGGTGGCAACTCTTTCTCTTGCCTAGGGCCCTGACTTTGGAACTCTCTTCCCCTTCACATTCGCGGCGAGAACTGTCATGCTCGCTTCCGCAGAGCCGTCAAAACCTGCCTCTTTAACCAATAACCCGTGATCTGTTAGTGCCTTGTTGCTTCTGCCTTTAGCGCCGGAAAACCCTTTTGGGTAGCTGTCGCCCTTTACAAACTTAATAAATAAATAAATAAATAAATAAATAAGAACAAGCTACAGACCTTTTTCATCACCTGGAAAAGACCTATCTGGTTTCACCTTGGATTGAACTATGGATTGTGTTGGGTGTTTGCTTTTCTTCTACTTTGGTTGACTCTGGTAATTACTCTGGGAATGCTGATAAATGGAAGATATGTCAAAATTGACACAGCAAGTAAGAACATCAACTTACTCCTCAAGCCACACAAATCATCCCATCGTAAACAAAGAGACTTGTCATCAGTGAACATCACAGCCGTTCCTATACCTGGGTGTATAGCTTGGGACAGAACTGAATATGACATTTTTGGCCCATCGGAGCTGTTGAAGATTCAAGTTTTCATTAAGTGACTTTGTTTCGTCAAGTACCTTTTCTGATGATTAGGACTTCGAGACTGTTACTAATATGATATCAGACCTGGAAATGTCTGCAGTATTCACAAATCATAAATATCTAGAAGGTTCATCAGACAATGAACAAATGTATTGTTATAATCATTATGGTCATCATTTCTTGCACAAATCTGCAAATCCTAGAAATGTATTAATGTATAACCAATGGGAACATTGTCCTACGCCGCCAAAGGGTAGCTCAAAAGTATTTGCAAGAACATTTCCGTACTTTTCAGGTTTCAATGTATTCAATGCTGAATCATTTTTCTTTAGAAATATAAACAAAACAGGCATGAAAAGTATGCTGAAAAATACCAAACAAATTTATTCTGAAGCCTTTTATGCTGGAATGTCTAAACTAGGTTTCGACTTTTGGAAAGACAACATAAAGACAAAAACTGTCTGGGGCACAAAAGATTGGCAGGTACAGGGGAGAGGAGCTATGTTTAGAGCCTGTATCATCCCTGAGCAAATTATGTTTTTGAATGACACTGTCCAACAGATGTCTTGTCTTGGGTTAGCCAAGATAAAAGACCTGAACAATCCATCCATACCTACACCTACACCTGATAGCAGTAACACTTCAGAGGGGGAGGTCGGCATACGTACTATTATTTTGCATCACAACAGAACAGATTGGAAAAAATGGTTAATCTGGCCCACAGACACAAACAGCTGTCAAGATAGATTCCTAAACAAAACACAGGGTTTCACATTCACTAGGCCAGACCCAAGATATGTTCAAAGACAGCCTCCTGAAATAGTAACAACATACAGTGTAGGGAAGCTCTGCCTTGACTGGCTACATAGATTTACACTTAAGGATGTAAAGCAACACTTATCTTTACTTAAAGATGGCACAGACCTTAGGGATCTATGCTGCTTATAAGGAAGCATGGAAAATTACGCAAGCAGAGACTACAGAGAGAATACGAGAAATTGATTGTATTAATTTAGAGAAAACTCTCTCTGTAGTTGACAATGGGTTAACGACTCTGTCGTCCAGTATATATTCATTGGACAGCATAGTGTCTTCTGCCATAGACATCATGGAACAGGACTTGGTCATGTTGCAACATGGTCAGTCGCAATTAAGTTCTATCATGCTATTAGGCTGGATGTTACAAAACCTTCATTCAGGCTATGTGCCTTGGCGTTTAATCAATACTACGTCACTGTTTTCAGAATTCAATCTCACTGATAAACAGATTAAAATGGCACAAAAAGGAGCAGACTATACGGTGCTGAGCATTGAAAAACTGGAAAGATTGCCATTTACGGTAGCAGAGAAACCAGCTACTGAATGAATAATACATGGAACAATCACTCTGCCTGTTACAATTTTCCATTTTCAGTATTGCCTAAAATACATACCAGCAGGCACATATGAAAGGTTGGGTAAAGAGTACATCAAGACATCCTGGGAATTACCATACACACACAGATGTTGGAGTGGGGGAAGGGAAGTGTTTCTTAGTGGTAAAAATATTGAAAACGCACTAAGCGGTTCTCTCCTTTGTCAGGGTATAAATTTACATGGGGCCTGCGATGGTTCTTTTAACAATTTATCCTGTCACCTGCAAAGTTCACCAGCTCCGGTGATTGATCCAATGTTTGGACAACTTTCAAATGGAAGTTACCTCATGTTGAACGATCACAGCTTCTGTGGCATGTTGCCAGGTACACCATATCTAGTAACTGTGTCAGCCAGGGTCACTTGCTGTATGCAAGTATTGTTTCCTAAAACCAAGACAGACAGGGAGTCCCCTTTATGGCCTTCACTGAACATCTCTTCTACATGAATTATTACTTTAAGCTGAATGAAAGACTTTCTTTTGCAAAAAACTGTGCTACTGACCTCGGCCAAAGAAACCTATGATCGGCAAGTCACAAGGAATTCTGACAAGATACATGCCCTCTTAACCTCATCTATGCTCATGACAAGTTCAGCTCGTCATGAGGCACAGTGCAGCTGAGCTGAGCTCGTCACGGCAATTGGAACATTGCACGCGGGATAATTATCCCACTGTGCTGAACATTCGAAAAACGGGTGTGGTTGTGACGAGCTCCGCTCCTCATGAGTGCAGCTGCACTGTGCTTCATGATGAGCCGAGCTCGTCACCAGCAAAGCGGCGCCGCGCGCGGCCCCCCTTCCCCCGCAGCGAAGGGGTTAAATACAATATGCCCTGTACATTTCTCAAAAATGTTAAGTCGTATCTCAAACATGTCTGATAAGAGCAGTATTCTACATGTATTGAAGACCGTATTTTTTGGACTGTTAGCACCTTTTGAAGCAGTCCTAGGAATATTTCCAAACTTTTTGCACTCTGTATTTGGTGGACTGCCTCTCATTTTGGGACTCGCTGCAGGTATACTATTTTTGCTCCTACTGCTGCAATATGGCAAGCCAATTCACCAGCGACACCCAGTTCTCCATGGAGACAACTCTACTGGCGATGAAGTGTCGTGAGCGCATCGTCCAAATTTTGGGACTACCTCGTCTACGTGAATTAAATACCACATGGTTTCTGTCAGTCAGACCAATATGGCAAGATTGCATCTTACCTGTTCTACGCTGCTTGCTATGCAGAGAAGAATGTGTGTTAAACTCATGTCTCACACTCCCATCAGTCATGCCAACGGATGTTGTTACTTTGCTTGAACCAGTAACGGCCCATGCACTGTGTTGTCCCCCGCGGCTACCAATTCTGATGACGGCATTCACTGAGATCTCACAGATGCAAATTGCTGACGGTGAGGTACGAGAGGAAACAGGCGCGCAGGTACCAACCATTACGAACATTGCTAATGCGACCAATGCTGATGGCGATGCTTCACATATATGTGTGGTTAATCTTCTAAACTTCTACAATGGTAGACAACTTTTTTACAGACTTAGAAGACTTGATGTTTTCTCCAAACACTAACACTAACTTTTGATTTGGCACAAAGTGTTCTGAGAGACTTTGAATTCGACTTTAATTTTTCAAAACAAAGTTCTAACTTTGGGACTCTTTTTCCTATGATAATTCTTTTTTTTCAGATTTGTATTTTTCCATTTTTGGCACAAGTAATCTGCTTAAAGTTGAACTATTCATAGAGAACAAGAATTCTTTGAGAATACTTCCAGAGACAATATTTGTCCTTGTCCACATGCACAATCATTTTTATGTATTCTGAAATGAAATGGTTTCAGCCTTTTTTCTTCTGTATTTACGAGCCATTTCATAAATGTATGTTTTCATGATTCACTCATTTAGCATCCAAATGTCAACATATATGCTTAGAATTAAACATTGCTTTAAATGTGTACAACACCAATGCATCATTTATGTGTACATCCAGTTCAAATGCATTTTTATGTATTTCGGGTGGGTTTTTCACACTTCATGTGTAGATATGTTTTAGATATGTTAAACATGTTTAGAATTTTAGTAATGTCATATATAAGAAAGTGGAGTGGGTGTTGTATGGCATTTTAGATTCCGAATGGATTTTCCTGATTCATGCCCTTATATAGGTATAATTTGCGTTGCCCTTATATAGGCATAGAAATCAAAACCTTATTTAGGCATAGCCCATGCTACCCAAATACAGGCATGGCTACTTCCATCCGTTCATCAAACGCCACAGCGGTTTCTTGGAAAACCAGACTCCTAAGCAGAAGGGACTTCTCCTAGCCTGGATATTGATTTCTCCAAGAAACTCATTATTATGCATGAACAACTATTCCTTAGGGGTTCGTCCATGACATTCATATACCCGACTTTACGTCAAAGCTGGCATTCCTAAACACCTTCAAGGTATAAATATACCTTCACTTGCTATGGGAAAGCATGGTGTAGTACCGTGCAGTTGGACTAACTACTTGCCCGACGCAGCTCGCTATGGCAAGTGCCGAAGGAAGCCGACTCTCTAGCTGACACACTGATCTCCTCTGACAAGAACCCAGCTCCAGTGTTTCTGACTCCCCTTGCGGGATAATGGGAAATCGAGTCCTGAGACAGAGATACCAACCTCCTTCATTCTAAGGTATGGAGCTGATTAGAACCTAGAGAAACCTTTGGCAATTCTTGGCAAAAACTAAAAACTTATGCTAAGCAACACTTACTTCTTCCCTGGTACTAGACCTAGGTTAGGTACATTGGGGTAGGCGTATTTTAGAAACACCAGTTGAGTATTTTAGCCTGTGTTATTTATGTATGTATTTTTATGTCATAGCACTAGACAATGCTATTACAGTATTATTTTATACTACTGTTTATGCTGTACGCATTATACTTTGCATTCTGTCTAACGATTGTAGCAGTTCACCACTTTTGCATGAGAAAGATAATAATGTCATCGTAATGCACGAAGGAGGTGGGTGTGAGGGCCACAGAGAGCTGATATAGGCACTTACCTGAAGCATGAAATATAAGGAAATGTTTGATGCACCAGTTTACTCCTCTACACTCAAACTGTACATCTTAAAGGGGGAAATCTGGTTTTCGAGATATACAAAATAGAACAATCTAATGTGTTTCATCTGCTTTGACATTTCATGAACACCTGAGTTTGGTATAATCCCAGCATGCTGCCACTCGTTCTAGTCCTAAATAGGCATATTTTACATCTATTGCTGGCAGAGGTGGCTACTGGGAAAAACCTGTTTACTCATCAAGTGAACTGAAAGGGTTAAACCACATCATTCGATGGCAATCAAGCTCGAGCCAACCTTAATATGTCACTACAAGTTCAAGACCGATGAAACATGAGCTCAGCACACACAGGAGAGGGTGTTCTGTGGTGATGTAGTGGTGATATTCGCATCACTTAGCGGTGAAAACAGGAAGTGGGCTATCACGGAACAACACACTCCGTGGTGTGTCTATCTTCACTGCTACAGTTTCCTGCACTCACTGGTCTTTGCTATGCCGAGGTCATTAAATATGTATTGCTGCATGAGGGTGAAAACACCACTGTGGTACAGGATTATTTCTAAGACATACATACATCTCAGGCAGAGGACCTCAGCCTAATTTTGAGCACCTCCTGGTGTTCTGATATTAAGGCCTGTAAAGAATCCTACTGATGCACCTCACCTCTAACCTTCATGTACTGTTGTACCAGTACTAACCTAAAGCACTGATGATGTATCTCGGCCTTGGCCTGCAGGACCTAGGGGTATTCACAAAATATGGCCCACACACTGCTCTACTGGTGGCCTCAACCCTGCTCTTCACAGCTATTAATTTTTCCAGTACTACCATTCGCCCCCAGCATTGCCAATGCACCTCCATTTAACGTGTAGAACATTATGCTACTCACATAAGACAACTGAAAAAGCTGTGTAGTGCTGGTGTATGTAACACTACACAGAACGCTGAATTGGTGTTTTTATGTTGGCCGGCCTGCACCACGATACCTGTGGCTGGGGGCTTGGAGCGCAGTGCACCCTAGAAATGTGTCTTCATTCATTTGTTCATTCTAAATGAGAAGAGCTAAAAATGGCCCTGATGAAGACCATTAAGAAGCAATTTGTTATAAACACCAGGACCCCCCAATACAAAGTAAACAAAATAAAGTGCATATTTTACTATTTAGTAATTTATTTATTAAGTGCTAATTTCCCAACTTAGGCATGTAAGTGCTGTGGAGCAATAAAGCATAAAAGAGTATAGGAAGGAGGCAATTAAGTAGACAGCTTGTAAAGGAGCATTGATTTTCAAGCTTTCCTATCTTTCCTAAAAAAAGGTGATATACGAGGAAATGCTTTTGATGAAGTAGAAGATTGTTCCAGAGGTGGGGAGCCAGAAGTCGAACAGAACAACCACCCATACTAGACGGGTGTACAATAGCTGTGACTTAAAGCGCAAGGTTTTTTCCTGAGTGTAGTGGATAAAGCGTAGATACAGAGATGATTTTTCTATATGTGTAAAAAAACCCTGTGCAAACAACAGAGTAATTCAATGTCAATCCTCTCTTTAATTAGAAATCTGGGTAACATGGTCAATTTTCTGCAGGCAACAAACTGCTATCGTCTGGATCCAATGAAGTTTATCAAGGGACGATTCGGATGCCCAGGTAAACAATGTTACAATAATCCAGCCTTGACAAACAGCTAGGCGAGACCACCTCAGGGTGGCCTACAAAACAAGCATTGGCATGGCCAATAAGTCTCGCTTTTGGGACCTTAGAAGTATTTAGTTATGCAGCACAATATCCTTGGTGCAACTACATCAACTGTTGCATGGCTAAACACTTATAAGGTCCCCAAGGCGAGACCTATTGGCTATGCCAATGCTTTCTGTTTTTTTTACTGAGTCAACTCGATCAGTCAATGAGAAAAAGAAAACACCTGTGCCACTCTGTAGGCACGTGCATGTGTGGTGGATGCTCTAACAAAATGACGCTTTTGGTCGCATCATAGGCTTTTTTTCTCCTTCTTTGTTATCCTGCACAGCATCATGCATGCTGGATAGCTTCACCAAAAACCACTGGCTTGGCCAATAGTTTCCAAAGAGGAGACCTATTGTCTTTTTCCAATGCTTGTTATAACTGAGGCAGGAGCACACATGTTGGGCTGGATAATAAGAAGAACTGCAAAGACACAGCTGCTGAAATTCACCATTTAGCATATAAATATCGCCTTGAAAAGCTGCGACACTATCTATTTTTTATTGTAAGCATATGCCAGAAAAAAACACACAAAAAAACAGCCTATACGTGAAGGCTCTATACTCAAAATGAAGATTTTACATTTAAAAAATAATAATCATTGAGTAATATTTGAATGGAACAGTATGGGAGCTTCTTTGCAGGCAGCTCTGCTTTCAAGTGTCACAGAAACCAGCTTGATTTTAACGCACATCTGAGGAAAATATGATTCTTTTGGGTGCATAGAAAAGGTACTATTGGCTCTGAATTACGAATATATGATTATAGCACGCAAACAAGTTCCACGCATGCCAATACTACGTGAATTTAACAACGCAAGAGGTTTTAACACGCTGAAAATTAAAACGAAGTATTTTACCACGCATATAACGTAATGATGCACCAAACGTTTTTGAAGCAGAAACGACGCATAAGTAAACACAATGAAAGTAATAGGTTACAAAAAAATATGTTGCGTAGTGACAGCGTTTGTCTTTTATCACTTTCACTGACCCTTCAAAGACGTGTCCCCAACCAAGATGGATGAAAAATACAACGAAGAAGGTCAATTGTTCAAATTAAATGTACATTTTAAAATACACTTTCAGTCACGATTGCAACCGGTTTTTTAAGCTGATTTACACACATATTTTACTTTAAATTACGAGCCCTTACTTCCATCCTCCATTGAAACAAGCGTCAAAACACTTATACCAAAATAAAAAAAGGACTGCTTTTTTGACGTTCACGGCACGTCTTTGGGGGAGGCTCTTTCCTTTTTCTTTTTAATTTATGTTCGTTTTTTTTATAAAGTAACCTGCTTGTTATTTTTGGGGGGGGGAAACCCCCCCCCAGCCCCCCTCCGAGCCCCCCCCCCCTTCCCCCCCCATGCCCACGCAGATCGACTTGAAGGAATGCCACGTCTCCCCCCCCAGCCCGTGGTAAAGACGTCGTGGAAGGCACCCTGCGTGGAAGGCACCCTGCGTGGTAAGTGTCACGTGGTAAACGTTAGTAGTGGTAATGCCTTCGTGGTAAATGCTGTTTCCCCTGAATTACTGCTGCCAGAAGAGATAGTTTAAACACTCAAAAATAAAAGAAGGATAAAAATCAGAAAGAAAAAAGCATTGGCAAAGTAAAGAATAGGTTCACCAACCCCGCCACTGAAGTGCAGTTCTTTCTTTTTAGGAGGATGTACGCCTGTGATCAGTCAAAATGCTGTCATCACAGCTAAGAGGGCCAATGACTGAAGCGACCCCTGGAGGATGAAAGGGTGAAATGTGATTGACAGTTAAACAGACCAGAGGTAAAACGTGCTGACCCTATGCTTCTCTATGAATGCCGATACGTATGTATTTTTTATTTATGATTTTTTAATTACCTGAGGTTGTTGAGACTGCTTAAGCTTCTCTAGATCAGACCTATGAAGCGCGCTCCATTAGAAGGGAATTAGGAGAGGAAATAGACAGGACCTCATTAAGAACTGAAATGGAAACATATGCTTCAGAGAAAATAAACTGCTTTTGTTAGCAACATCGCCTGCGTGAGCAATCAATTTCCAGCCTGCTTGGAGGCACAGATTAGTAGCAGATATTAGTGCTTACATCAGAAAGGGTTCAGGGTGCACTCTTGTTATAGGCTGGTAAAGCAAGCTACGAACTTGATTGTTTGAAACTATGTGCTCTCTTGAGGTGAGAATAATAATCATCTTATAAACAGTCTCCTAACTTGTTTCCATAATATTAAAACTCATGTTAGCTTTGGAAATAAACCTTTAAATTGATCTTGAATGACATTTTTACATAGCTTCAGCACAGCAAATACTTGTAGGCTTTCAATATTCTCCTATTGTGTAAAACAGAAACGTAATTATTCGCCATATTGCAAACAAAGGGATAGTTTAATTGCTTTTTTCCAAGAGGTATCAACCACAAATGTATTCATTACCTTAGATAATCAACTAATTTTAATACTTATGCAAGAAAGTTTTTGTGATGAAATAAATACAGAGCTGTCACTGATTACTGGACTGTTTATGTTTCAGGACGTTCAGTATTCCCCTAAAACACAGACCGTATGATACACAGAGATAAACTAAAAATATATAATTTCTGCAGTAAGTGATAGATTACTTTTTACAAAAACAAGGTTTTAAAGATATGAACCTCTGGTTGAAGGGGACGAGAATATCACATTCTCTGCATATGTGTTGAAAATCCTTTGGGTGCTTTTAGGAAGGCGATCCCTGAAAAGGGACCCGCCTGCTAGACATCAGAGAGGGGCAAGTGCTCCCTTTGGGACAGTGAGTGGGGGGGGGGGGGGGGGGGGGGGGGTCTCAGCGCCTGGATACCCTTGCGGGTGATTAGCAGCGCTTTATAAACCCTATTTGATTGATTCCTTCTTTTCCAAATTATAAAATGTATCTTCAAAGTTCTTGAAATAGTCTTTTTGGGATTCCGCATCTCTTAAGAAGGTTAACAACAATATTGCGTTATGGTAAACGCAGAAGTAGTCCACAAATCAGGACCTCCCAGTACAGAGGTAACATTTGAGACGTAATCTGCAATGTAACAAAATTAAAGCTTCTAGGTCACGCCCACGATTATCAAAGCACACTTTGATAACTCCTTCTGCATTTACCATAACGCAATACGGGCTCACTGCTCATAGAACGATTGATTCTACCGTTCACTGAGACATCTGTCTGATTTTATAGCATTATTAATGTATCAACGGGAGAGGTAGGGCTCGAGTCAACACTCCTGTGCCCCTGAGGTTATATCGAAAACAACAAAGGAGTGTATAAGTGTGACTTAAAAAACCATAAACCCAAAAACAAAATGAAAAAGTGACAGTGTCAGTGACAGTTTATTCCTGGACCCCAACCTTGCTCAGGTAATTCTGTATATTTAGCATGCCTGATCCTAATAGTCAGGAGGCGTCCACCCTGAGGCCAGGGATGACTATGTCCAACAGGGTAAGGCAAACAGCCTTTTGTTTAGAAGGACCCTCACTCACCACTAGTTGGTGACATGCTTCATCATCGGGTCCCCGCTAGGGTCACCGAATGTCGCCCCAGCGTGCTACAACGCCTGAGTTACAGCGGAGCGGGTTTGGTGGTGAGTGTACTAGTGATTCAACTCACATGTGTGTGCAAAGAGAGTGAGTGCAAAATTAAAAAATACAGGGTTGAAGCCCAAACAAAATATTTAATGCAGGCCAACCCGTATTAGGGTTAAAAACGTGAATATCGGACAACCAATGGTACTGTATTAGGTGACCTGTGTCCTTAATTACAACAACTAGTCAACATGTTTCTGCTGTCAAAAAAGCGGGATCGCGCAGCATTCGTCAGGACCACACTAAATGGCACTCCGGGGGCATGCACGCTCTAAGGTACACCCTCCCGTGAGGCACTTATGTGAAAAATACAAAAATTCTTAACCGTCTGCCCGGGCAGACGGTGTCCCTTGAAGTAGGTGCTGGGTGGGGAGTCGCAGGCGTGAAAGACGGGGCGTGAACATTGCCCAACGCCGTCCTGACCCAGGAAGTCTACGAGTTTTTTGGAATTCGTATCTTTAGGCGACTGTACTCCACGGTGCGCCGCCACGGTTAATAACCGTGAGTATTTTCTTCTTTTTAAGAATTTTTGTATTTTTCACATAAGTGCCTCACGGGAGGGTGTACCTTAGAGCGTGCATACCCCCGGAGTGCCATTTAGTGTGGTCCTGACGAATGCTGCGCGATCCCGCTTTTTTGACAGCAGAAACATGTTGACCAGTTGTTGTAATTAAGGACACAGGTCACCTAATACAGTAACATTGGTTGTCCGATATTCACGTTTTTAACCCTAATACGGGTTGGCCTGCATTAAATATTTTGTTTGGGCTTCAACCCTGTAGTTTTTAATTTTGCACTCACTCTCTTTGCACACACATTTGAGTTGAATCACTAGTACACTCACCACCAGACCCGCTCCGCTGTAACTCAGGCGTTGTAGCACGCTGGGGCGACATTCGGTCACCCCAGCGGGGACCCGATGATGAAGCATGTCACCAACTAGTGGTGAGTGAGGGTCCTTCTAAACAAAAGGCTGTTTGCCTTACCCTGTTGGACATAGTCATCCCTGGCCTCAGGGTGGACTCCTCCTGACTATTAGGATCAGGCATGCTAAATATACAGAATTACCTGAGCAAGGTTGGGGTCCAGGAATAAACTGTCACTGACACTGTCACTTTTTCATTTTGTTTTTGGGTTTATGGTTTTTAAGTCACACTTATACACTCCTTTGTTGTTTTCGATTTATACCATTATTGCCCTGCACCTATGAATTCTCCGTATCCAGAAACAATGGGTTGCTCTCGCTTATTGTTGTGCACTTACAAACTTATGGACTGAAGCCTTGAGAAAGTCGTCCAATGACGAAACACGTGTCGGCTGTTCTTCAATACCTACGTGTCAACTACATTGGAGAGCAAGAAAAATGTTTATTGATTGTTACAATCGTTGTTTTGTTTGGAATTAAACTGATCACTAACTAGTGTTAGTCAGTTATTACTTGTTTGTGCTGTGCTCTGTCTTTGTTGTTAAGTTTTTTTGTATATAGGGAGTTTCTCTATGTACATAGTGACACTGTGATGGCACGGTGTGGACATTGAGCATGCCGGAGGACACTCTTCATTGTACATTTTGCAAACTAACAGAGGTGCTGGATTTTCTTGTTAAACCACTACCATCTTCTTGTATATTACGTCTCTTAAGAAGGTATTCATATAAATCAAGAGAGAGTGAAAGCACTGCTAGACTGGCCACCACCTCGTACTTCTAAGACATTTAAACAGTTCTAGGGTTCTCCAATTTTTATAGACATTTTATGTTATAATATGTTATGTTATAATACACCTATAACGCGCACAGATACTCAAGAGTGTCCCGGCGCGGGAAGTGACCGTAGCAGTGTGAAGCTAAGATTTAAATGGGAAGATTAAAAAAAGGGTTTTTAATTGTTTTTGAAGAGCCTAGGGTCCTGAGTGTTCCGCAGTTCCACGGGAAGGGAGTTCCATGCTACCGATGCTTTAACGGAGAGGGAGTGAACCCCACAGACGTATCCTGCAAAAATGGAGGACCACCGCCCACCGTTGTGATGATGAGCACAGAGATCTGCTGGGGGCATATAAGGCAAAACGCTTCCTGAGGTACGTCTGCCCTAGTCCATGCAGGGCTCTGTGAGCCAGAATGAGAGCTTTCAATTGCACTCTATGGACCACAGGGAGCCAATGCAGTTCACGCAGATGCTGTCTAACGCTTGACCATCCTGAGATGTTCATCAGAAGTCTGGCAGCTGCATTCTGTATTATTTGTAGTTTTTTTAGCAGGTAGCCTGGAATGCCAATTTACAGGGCATTGGCATAGTCAATGAGACAAAATAAGGGCACGGGCCACCATTTCTCTGGATGACCTAGGTAACAAGGGAAAAAACTTTGTAAGTGATTTGAGAGTACCAAAGCATACCCCCGAAGGTTTTATAATCTGTGCGGAAAACCTAAGGTCCTCACCAAACCAGACCCCCAAGTTCTTCGCTGGATTGCCCACTGAGTTGGGCCGAGGGTAGTCTGAAGGCCATAGGGTCTCCCTAAAAGAGGGAGAGAAAGATCCATACAGGAGGACTTCCGACTTGTCCTCGTTGCACTCCAGTTGAGCACGTGGAAGCCATTTGAAGACAGTCGAGAGACATTTCTGGGCAACTTCCGAAGACAGGTCATTATCCTTCCAGGTATACAAGACTTTTCTGAAATTGTCTGTCCAAACTCCAGATTGATCCAAAAAATGAGTACCTATAAATGGAGGCCTAGAACAAACTACTGCCTTTCAAAGGCTCAAAGATGCCTTCTGCAGAGCCCCTCTTCTGGAGATAACAATCTGCCTTTCATTGTGAAAACGTATGCTTCCTCATTTGGCATTTTATCACACAATTCTCTTGAGAAGAGCACCGTTCTCATAGTGGCGCATTGTTTGCAAACTGCCAGCTCTTCTGAAATCAAGTATACCATCTATGATCCAAATATAATCAAGAGTTAGTGGCAATAAAAGATGCTTTGGCCAATTAATTTAGAAGGAGTACTGCATTACTATATGGACAGATCATTATGACTTTGGATATCAATGGTATGAATCGCAGACATGCTAGATAGACACTGGTATTGTCTAGGTTCCACTATGAAGAGAGTTATCACCCTCGATTTTGAGATGGGAAAGTAGGGGCCAGATGTACGACCCGTTTTTGCATGCGCAAACATATTTGCGACCCGTTAGCAAATGCAAAACCCTACAGGGCCATGTACAAACCCTATTTAGCGAGTCTCAATTTATTTGCGACACACTAAATAGGATTTGTGACTCGCTATTAGGAAGGTGCGTTCCTTTCCTAATAGCGGCCCCAAATGCCAGATATGACTGTTTTGTGACCGCAATTGCGATCGCAAAACAGACGCAGTTTACCACCCTTCACAGAAGGGTGGTAAACCACTTACAAATGGGAAGGGGTCTCCAGGGGACCGCTTCCCCTTTGTGACTGGCTCCCAAAAATTTTTTTAAGGTAAGCCAGTGGTCCCAGGAACCATTACCTGCCCTTAAAAAATTAAAAGAAAACGTTTCATTTTTCTTTTTTTAAATGTATCGCGTTTTTCTTTAAGGAAAATTGTCTGCATTCGAGAATAAAAAATGCTTTATTTAAAAGCAGTTCCAGACATGGAGATCTGCTTAGCCCAGCAGGCCACAAAACCTGGGAGGGCCAGCCATTCCCAATGGGTTTGCAAATTGCGAGTGCCTCATGAATATGCACGAGTCATGCAATTTGCGACCCCCATTGGGAATCGCAATCAGTGTCGCAGACACTGTAGTACATACCAATTTGCGAGTTGCTATTATGATACAATTTGCGAGTCGCAAATTCCTTGGTCGTACATCTGGCCCTAGATGTTTTGTCCACACAAGGGGAAGAAGTGTAGTCTTTCAAAAATCCTACATACATTTTCTCATCAGACGAGAGACACCTGAGTCTTATGCACAGTTCGAGCAGAAACTCCTATAGAGTTATCAAGAGATTAATCTAAAGTAACTGGTCGCACAAGATTCACCACATCGAAAAAAGCATGAAGATGTATTGCACAATCAAGGTGTTCATTGTCTAAAGAGACTTCTAGCAACAGATTATGAAATGGGGATATGACACACCAACAGCAGGAGCCCAAGACAATGGATCTAATAAGCCAACACTCTTGGTGTGCACAAATAAGAAAAGAAATTGAACAGTATATCCAAAACGTTGCTGTGTGTGTGCAGGTTAAGATTACAAGAAGAAAGCCGCTCAGAATTGTTACACCCAGTGCCCAAACCCCGACAACCAAAGGCAAAGATTTACTCCTACTGTATTACAGATCTACCTCCTTTTTGAGTAAAATAGTGAAGTTACACAGTGTGCCCTCCCTGATAGGTGGACTCAGTTTATTGTTAAATTTTGGAAAGTCCTATTACAATGATTTGGGTCATGCACTACATGTCCACAACTTATCATTCCTCAGATGAATGACCAAACGGAAAGATTAAATCAGATGTTGACGCAATATTCAACGTGCTTCCTTATAACTCATGCAGGTCAGTGGATACTCATCTCAGAATTCTCACACAACAACACACTCCATATTTATGTAGGGTACTCCCCTTGTTTCTGCTCCTCTGGGTTTCAGGCTTACATTTGGCCTTCTGAATGTGTGCTCTGAACAGTTCCTGCAGGAAAGAATCTTCCACAAGACATTATTCGGGTACAAAGATCATTGCTCGAGCATTTACAACTTACTACAGCCAGATATAATATTTGTTGACATACACCACACTCCTAATCCCACTTTCAGTCACAGAGAAAAAGTGTGACTATCCCCAAACTATCTTGCTATCCCCGATATTCACCCCAAGTTCACCCCTAAATTTGATGGTCCGTTTCCTGTAAGCAAACTAATAGGATCAGTTGACTAAAGCTGACAAGTTGGAATTAAGCCAACTCAAAAGTTGCATGTTTGGTAAATTGGCCTGGGCATCTGGCAGGGTTTGCTGTTAATGTAAGGGCAGCATGCAGGGGGCCTATCCTGATAAGTGGAAGCTAGTGGCTTTGAGTAGTTGGCAACCAGGGCCAAGGAGCAGTTGCAGAAAAAAGGGACCGTCAGCGAAATGTGTATAATATTTGCCTTGAAAACGTTTGTGATTGTTGGCTACTTCCAGCTATGCCGTGTCTAAAGCTGCTCACAGGGCTTCGTGCACATGACCTTCTGTCCACGGTGTCTCTCCCAGATACAGATGCTATAGTCTCCCCGATCCCACTTACGCTCCCACTGCAGAGATGGGCGGCTGGTGAAAGATATCCGTGTCCTTGGAGGGGGCTCTGGGCTTCACCTTTGCTCCCCGCCTGACCCGTCCGAGAGTGGGTTTTTTTCCATGGCGCTTTCCTTCCTCCGCTCAGCGGCTGCAGACAGAGCTCCATTGTGCCCAACGCGCGCTGGGCTCACAGCCGCAAGCTTACTCTGCTCTAGCCAAGAACTTCAGAGACAACGTCAGCGCATTCAAGACTCCATGACGTCAGCGAGGACTATAAATAACCCATGGTCACACAGCGTAGCTGGGCAGTGGAAACAGACGAAGGACAACAATGACAAACCGTTCTGACCCTACACCCCTCCCGCCCACGGAAGTCGGCAGCCATCTCTGAAAGGGCACGGTGCCAATTTAGTGGGAAGGCGCTGTTCTCTGCTACATACATATGAGTGTGTTGGTTTCAGAGGGTTCCGCCAAACGAATATCGAAAGTAGATTTGTGTTCATGGCGTATTTTATTGAAACAAAATCACAGCCACATACGTTTGAACTGAAAACAGATGGTAAGGAGGGGTATCTCAACCCAAGCGTTTCCTCTCAAACTGACGTCAGCCAGGCAGGCTCAGCAATCTGAAGCCATTATGCAAGCCGTGGCGTGGAACTGCTCCCACAGCCTGGCAGCAGGTTGGTGCTTATGTAATACACTTCGGAGAGTTTCCATGAGCGCTGTTAGCTTATATTTAAAAGGGCTGCCGGAAGGGACTCTCTACATGGGGCATGCTGAACAGGGAGCTCCAAATAACTTCCAGGGGTGTGTGCAATATCCAGCGTGTGACCCCCTCACCACCACCATGGCATCCTCAGCACGTGCTGTTTGCTTTCTCTCAGAAGGAATACCTTCTGCAAGAGTAGAAAATCAAACGCTTTTATTGATCCCCTGGCCGAAAACAAATGTAAGAACTATGATCGCAGATACTGATACAGTGTTCACGGCGAAGGTTGAGCCGCTAGGCTTGACAAAGTTTACCGAAGAATCGCTCAGGCGGAAACAACATTACATTCAAATCAAGAGAGCTTTTAATTCACATTTTGGGTTAAAACGTTTTATAATTATACTGCCCGTGTTGGCGACCGCTCAGTGGGCAACACGCATTTTCTTGCCTTAAAAGAGCACACTTGAGTGACTTGAAAAATATATATGATCAGCTCCCAGTCAGAATATATCTCTAATCGTGATCGAGGACGTTAAAGCACAAATGTATGTAGAACATGTGACTATATAAACTATGTTTGCCCAAAAGTCACGAGACCCACTGCTCGAAAACTTAATATGGAGAAAGTACGTACATAGATGCCAGGAGAGTGGTCTCTTACTGTAACAAGCGAGCTCCGCCATCAGACCACCACGTTTCTCCGAGGCATTAGCAGGAATGCCTCGGAGAAAGCCCCGTCATTTTCGGATTTGGGGGGTGGTTTTCTTTCTCTCCTCTTCCCATTGGCTGGAATGTGAAATTACAGCCAATGGGAAGAGAAGAGAAAGAAAACAGAAAGAAGCGAAAAAAACACGCCACCGAATCCGGTCTTCAACGGAGTGACGCCCCTCTCCTCCAATGGCTTGCCAGCATTTACGAGGCCAGCCAATGGAGAAGAGGGGCGGGTTCAAGCCCCCATACTGTAGACATAAAGTCTCGGAGCGAGACTGCGCAAGCGCAGCCATCGAGTCCGAGACCTAAAAATGACATCTAATAATTGTCAGGATCTAACGTACGTTCCTGCCACATATTCATTAATGGGAAAGACTATATCTCCCATAATGCTTAGCGGTAGGGGGAGGACCAGGAAAGCATTTAGCAGCGCGAGAGACAGAGGACCTCGCACGTGATTTCGTCCTTGGAGTTTGTTGCGGTGCAGCGGACGCTTTGTCCCCCCGGAGCCGCCTAGGATCCTCTGTTAACTCCCTTGTTGCCTGCTTTAACTCCGCGGGTGCGGAGTGAAGAATACCATTGACGGCGGGGAGACAAGCCTTGTTTTATGTTTCCTACGTTTGGTGCCGGGAGACGCTGGATTTGCCCGCTCCGCGCCCAAACAGGAAACAGCCCATTGTTGCACTAGACGGAGTGGAAAAGCCATAGCGCCTGATTTAAGGGAAAGGCTAGATAGACAGAAGGGCTGGGAGCTGCTGGATTGCCCCCTCCCAGCCGTATCAGGTATTAGACCAGTGTGTGGTAGCTTTGGGGATTACGAACCAGGAGACGCTGTATTGCCCCCTACCGAGTTTGACCTCACCAGTTCAACATCCGGATTTGAATTCTGATACCGGACAACACCGTGAGTCATGTTTTGAACTCCTAATCTGCCGGTAAGCCAGTTATTGTTTTCTTCTTTGACTGTGTTGGATTTTATTACATTGCGTGGCAATTCTCCAGCGCAAGTAATTGAGGAATTGAAGCCTCGGCCACGGCTTATGATTTCTTTTGTTTTGGAGCCATAAGGTGGAAGACATTATTCCCCCTCAGGAATAGAGACGTCAAAAAGACTTGGGGGCAGATTTACAAGTCCCTTGCACCGCTTTTACGCCGCTGTAGCGTCACTTTTGTGACGCAGCAGCGGCGCAAAAGATGCGCCATGGTGTGGGGTATTTACAACATGACGCATCTCCCAGATGCGTCACGTTTTGAAGCCCTGCGCCAGAAGAGGCGTACCATCGGGTGGAGGCGTTCCGGCGCAGGAATGCCTCCCAAAGTGGCTGAGTTAAATCTACAAGATTTCACTCAGTAACTTTTGGGCCCATGCTGCGTCAAAACACTGCGCCTGCTTGAAGCAGGCGTAAGGATTGACGCAGCATTGTGCACATTGGGCCCCCCTGATCATTGCTGGAGCTGCGTCGTGCTTGCGACGCAACCCCAGCAATGCGCCACTTTTACGGCACAGATGCGTGACGCATCTGTGCCGTTTTTGCCCCATGGTGCGCCGCATCGTAAATGCGGCGCATCAAGGGTGGCGGAGCTGCGGCGCACAATTACTGGTGCATCCCTGCCGATATGCAGGGATGCGCCAGTAATTGTAAATCTGCCCCTTGATATCCTAAAGGCTCATTGGGATGGAGTGATTGGTATGTATGTGCTTGAGTGAAGCATAAATGACTGTGGCAAATGTATGATTCCTCAAAGACTAACCGGTTGTTTTTTTATATCTAGATCAGCCGTGTTTTATGAGAGAAGCATCTCAGTTACGGGAAGGGTTCATCTCCTGATCATTTACCAGGTACTGCTTTGTATTCGTGAGACAGTACAGGAGTGTAGCGAGAATAGTGCTAGTAATAATGTGTGCCATCTTTTGTTACAGGTGTCCCTTCCGCTGCTGCTCCTACCCTACCTATCCCTCGCTTGACTGCTTTTGTGCTCTGTATGCTTAGCGCTAGTCAGAGTGCAGGGACGTCAGGAGGTGGACCCCATTTGAGCATCGTTCCGATCCGGAGGAGGCACCAGTCGTGACAATAATAAGGATTTATTTAAATTCCATGTAGGAGGTTGCTCCCTTTTATTGACAAAGCTAAACTCAGAATACAGAGCAATATACTCTGAGAAACATGTGGGAATACATTTAACAGAAAAGTGTTGATTTGCATTGAAAATGAAAAGTATCCTATACAAGAAGCTGACTGAAAGCACTTAGAGAATACGTGAATTGCTTAGCAGAGGAGATGTTCGAAACCCTTATATATAAAGATTTTATTGACATTTTCAAAAGCACAAGAAACAAAAGAATCGAGTGATTTAAACTCTCATAAGCAATTGCAGGTCCATAAGCATAACCCAGAAACTGCATGTGATAACATTCAGGCAGTGGCACCCACAGCAGCGGCACTTGCTTAGGCCACATGAGCTTCGTAAGTGAACACTTCTTTATCCAAGTTCCACAACCACTTTTCACATAGCACCACATGAATCCTCCAAACGGCCCAGTCCTGCCACCCATTTCCTTTTTCAATGAACCCACAGCTCCAGCAAGTTGTGTTTCTTCTGAGGGATTTCTGGTTTAGTGGAATCTAGAATTGTGGATTGAATGAATTACAATCCCCGCCCATTATCACTTGTTTAGAGACTTCTGTCAAGCAAGTAATTAACCCCTATATTGATTTTGGGTCATCTTTTAGAGGGCCACGGTAAGAAACAATTGTGAACATCTATTGATTGACTTCTAATGCTGCAGCTATCCATCTACCAGCACTGTCAGGGGCAATTTTAATTATAGCTGCTGTAAATTTGTAGGATACTAAAATTGTGACCCCTCTGTGTGCAGCAGCGACAGAAGATAGTACAACCAGGTGAAATAGTGACCAAGTCATATTTTATTCTAAATGCTTTCTAATAGGAGTCTGACCTAATAGTACAATTAAGGGGTTTTGACAGGTGAGCAATGCTAGTGTGGCTTTTGTTTTATCAATAATTAATGCTGTTTAAATTTTTAGATCAAAACATATCTAACTGTACACATTTTTGCAGTGTTAGGAAACCTGAATTTGTTGGTATACCTACCTCCTAAACCCTAAGCCCCCTGCACCCACCCTCCTCGCTCTTGGGTTGTTCTCCACCTGGGCCCATGAGGGAATCCCCTCTTGTTACACCTACTGCACTGTACCTACCTTGTATGTAGGGGACAGTCAACACCCCCCACATCTAGCTGATAGTTTACCATTGTAGAAAATGTTTAGCACCCATCAGGCTAATCATGAACCTTATTTTGCAGTTCCTTAAGACGTTCACTGGCTGAAGTAATATCCCCACATATTCTAAAATCCCATTGGCGAGTACTTTCAATTTTGCTGGTTGAAGGAGCATAGCTTGATCATCTTTTACCTTACACTTGGGGATCATTTGCTTAACCTATCGTATACATTTCGCTGTTTCTTAAACCATATCTGAATAATTCTGAAAGTCAAATTCATTAGCTACTTTAAATGTCTTAGCATAGAGTGCACTGGCGAGAATCTTTTATTTGATTCTGGAATCCTCATAATTTTCAAGGGCAGTCCTGGGGCGAATGTTCTGATTTCTGGAAATGGATACTCTGTGCTCGGCAGATAACTATGTTTTCTTTGGCCCCAGGTAGTTTGTGGGTTCTGATTAAATCCTCTGCAATTTCCATAAGAGTAATTTTGTTCTCTTTTTTCTGGGATACCTTCAAAGCGCAAGTTGGATCTCTCGTACAATCTTCTTGTTCTTCAAGCTTAGATTTTATAGCCTGCACATTCTACAGGAGCATACTGTTTTACTCTTGTATGTCTGGTTCCTCAATGTTTGAAATTCTTTGATCCATCTCTTGAGTCTGTGAGCCAAATGTTTTAAATGTATATTCATTAACCTGAATCTGTCTATGCAGAGAAGACATTATTTCGTTTTCATTGCTTTTAATACATTTATTCTGAGAATGTTTTGCAGCATTGTGATTATTAAGGCAGCTTGGCTCCTTGTTTGGGAGAAGACTAATAACTGGATTTCAGGAAACAAGTTTTGCCTAATCCTTAATTAAATTAATTGGTATGTAGGTCATAAGTACGCTCTTTACACATATTACATATCTTTGGGTTTGGTTGCACCATTTCTTTCTTTTCTGCCTATTTTTTCCATTCACAGTTTAAGTCCTAATTGTATTTTTATTTTTGATTTCTTGGGGCATTTGTAAAGTTTTAGAATGAAATCCATTGGCTTTCTTTTGTACATCAGCAAAGTCATCAAACTGCATATCTATGTGTGTAATAGCACTATCAACAATTGCAAATTTTGTGGTGGCTAGAGTACTGGCTATGCAACACAAAAAGTTGAAGGACGGAATGTTGAACATTGTCAAACATTCACCCACAGTCACAGATCTGGGTTTAATCCATTGTTGTTTTGCTCACCACGCCACCCCAGTTCAGACATAGCCATATGAAAATCAGTTTTGACCCTGTGCCTCATGGGAACAGTCCAGACCGAACTGCCAGGCCATGTCTTCCCTGGACAGAAATCTAGCATCCTAGGACCGGTTTCGGGCTTTCAGCCCTCATCAGCCAGGATAGCTTGACTTCAGTGGCATAGTGAGCACGGGACCCACGTCTGGGCATACCCTTCCCACTGAGGGTGAACATGCAACACAAAAAGTTGATGGACGGAATGTTGAACATTGTCAAGCATTCACCCCCAGTCACAGATCTGGGTTTAATCCATTGTTATTTTGCTCACCACGCCACCCCGTTTCAGACATTGCCATATGCAAATCAGTCTTGACCCTATGCCTCATGAGAACAGTCCAGACTGAACTGCGAGACCATGTCTACCCTGGACAGGAATCAAGCATCCTTGGACCGGTTTCGGGCTTTCAGCCCTCATCAGCCAGGATAGCTTGACTCTAGTGGCGGAGTGAGCACGGGACCCACGTCTGGGCATACCCTTCTCACTTAGGGTGAACATGCAACGCAAAAAGTTGATGGCCGGAATGTTGAACATTGTCAAACATTCACCCCCAGTCACAGATCTGGGTTTAATCCATTGTTAACTTGCTCACCACACCACCCCAGTTCAGACATAGCCATATGTAAATCAGTCTTCACCCTGTGTCTCATGGGAACAGTCCAGACTGAACTGTCAGGCCATGTCTTCCCTGGACAGGAATCAAGCATCCTAGATCGGTTTCGGGGTTTCAGCCCTCATCAGCCAGGATAGCTTAACTCCAGTGGCATAGTGAGCATGGGACCCACGTCTGGGCATACCCTTCCCTCTAAGGGTGAACATGCTACACAAAAAGTTGATGAATGGAATGTTGAACATTGTCAAACATTCACCCTCAGTCACAGATCTAGGTTTAATCCATAGTTATTTTGCTCATCACGCCACCCCAGTTCAGACATAGCCATATGCAAATCAGTCTTGACCCTGTGCCTCATGGGAACAGTCTTGACTGAACTGCCAGGCCATGTCTTCCCTGGACACGAATCAAGCATCCTAGGACCGGCTTCGGGATTTTAGCCCTCATCATCCAGGATAGCTTGACTCCAGTGACGTAGTGAGCACGGGACCCAAGTCTGGGCATACCCTTCCCCCTCAGAGTGAACACACAAAAAGGATGGATTAAACCCAGATCTGTGACTGGGGGTGAATGTTTGACAATGTTCAACTTTCCGTCCATCATCTTTTTGTGTTGCATTTTCACCCTAAGTGGGAAGGGTATGCCCAGACGTGGGTCCGGTGCTCGCTTCACCACTGAAGTCAAGCTGTCCTGGCTGATGAGCGCTGAAAGCCCGAAATTGGTCCTAGGATGCTTGATTCCAGTTCAGGGAAGACATGGCCTGGCAGTTCGGTCTGGACTGTTCCCATGAGGCACAGGGTCAAGACTGATTTCCATATGGCTATGTCTGAACTAGGGTGATGTGGTGAGCAAAATAACGATGGATTAAACCCAGATCAGTGACTGGGGGTGAATGTTTGACAAAGTTCAACATTCCGTCCATCATCTTTTTTTTGTGTTGCATTTTCACCTCAAGTGGGAAGGGTAGGCCCAGGCGTGGGTCCCATGCTCACTACGCCACTGGAGTCAAGCTATCCTGGCTGATGAGAAGTGGAGAAGTGTGGCTCAGTGGTTAGAGGCGGCAGACCCGGAAGCTGGGATCGACCGTGGACCAGGGTTCGATTCCCCGCCTCAGTGGGTCTCGGGCTCAAAATTCCACGGCCTCGACAATTCTCGCTCCGGTGCCTACTCGACTCATGGGGTCTCACTCTGCAACTCTGGGCAATAGCTTGCTTAATCTCCACTACGGCCCCTTGCGGCGGGATGCCTGGCTTTCACCCTGTGGACACCCTGCCGGGGCCTCTCACAGGGGAATACCAGGACGGGTTCCCTAAGCAAGCGCCAGGATGCCCTTTGGGTGACAGGTTGCGCTATATAAGTACACCTACATTTACATTTACATTTACATGAGGGCTGAAAGCCCGAAACCGGTCCTAGGATGCTTGAATCCGGTTCAGGCAAGACATGGCCTGTTAGTTCGGTCTGGACTGTTCCCACGAGGCACATGATCAAGACTGATTTGCATATGACTATGTCTGAACTGGGGTGGCGTGGTGAGCAAAATAACGATGGATTAAACCCAGATCTGTGACTGGGGGTGAATGTTTGACAATGTTCAACATTCTGTTCATCATCTTTTTGTGTTGCATTTTCACCCTAAGTGGGAAGGGTATGCCCAGACGTGGGTCCCGTGCTCACTACACCACTGGAGTCAAGCTGTCCTGGCTGATGAGCGCTGAAAGCCCGAAACCTGTCCTAGGATGCTTGATTCCGGTTCAGGGAAGACATGGCCTGGCAGTTCGGTCTGGACTGTTCCCATGAGGCACAGGGTCAAGACTGATTTGCATATGGCTATGTCTGAACTGGGGTGATGTGGTGAGCAAAATACCGATGGATTAAACCCAGATCAGTGACTGGGGATGAATGTTTGACAATGTTCAACATTCCGTCCATCATCATTTTTTTTGTGTTGCATTTTCACCCTAAGTGGGAAGGGTAGGCCCAGGCGTGGGTCCCGTGCTCAGTACGCCACTGGAGTCAAGCTATCCTGGCTGATGAGGGCTGAAAGCCCGAAACCGGTCCTAGGATGCTTGAATCCGGTTCAGGCAAGACATGGCCTGTTAGTTCGGTCTGGACTGTTCCCACGAGGCACATGATCAAGACTGATTTGCATATGACTATGTCTGAACTGGGGTGGCGTGGTGAGCAAAATAACGATGGATTAAATCCAGATCTGTGACTGGGGGTGAATGTTTGACAATGTTCAACATTCCGTCCAACATCTTTTTGTGTTGCATAGAATACTGACTATAACATACACAAGTTCCCCATTCCTTCCTATTCAGGGATTGTGTCATCCAAATTGTACATTTTCTATTGATCCAAGCACTGAATAGACTTTTTTTATTTGGAGTTCCTTTGCACTTTCCATGCTATCAATTCCATTGCTTTGCTGATTCTACTATTCTACTGACAGTTTTATTTAGAGGTGCAATTGTTTTGAGGCAACACACATAATTTGTGTTCCATCCTACAACTGGTGGCGGAAACCTTTTCTGATGAATAATTGGCTTATTTTTCCCTTGTGTATTGGTACAGCAGCATCTCCCCCAGCAAATGGAGAATAAGCCCAGCAAATAGATATTTTAAGTTTATCCATATTGATTGCTAATACCCGCTTGTCACCAAGAACTGCAACAATATTCTACTCAGTTTTCACAACAAAATCCCTCATTTTCTCCTGCTCTAAACTGGCCTGACCCACCTTGGAAATTCCAGTGCACCCTCTCAGCTTCTTGGAAGGCCCACACTGGTGTCTTACTTAAACCCCTGGGCTAGGTATGGCAGCCTACGAAGTTGTATTCTGTGGTCAATGTTAGCCCCTGTCCTCTGTGTCCCAGCTCGTCTGATGCTGAGGTACTAATGGTGTGTAGCATGTCTGCATAAGCAGGTTAGTGAGATGAGGTTAAATCTTGATGACGTTGGTGCTGCACTGCTTCCACATTAATCCCCCTCCTCTTCTAGTGTGCTAACAGAAAGTATCTGACAATGATTCCAATCCTTACCAAATTCAAGATGGCAGCTAATAAAAATAGCTCCATCCAGGAGGGGTATTGCACTCCCCATCCATGTACACTTTAGCACACTCAACGGAATGCAAACACAATAGGATTTGAAAGAGCTCGTCAGATTGTCTACTTTGTCCTCTTACTGCATCAAGGCCCTGATATAGGTCCAATTAAAGATATTTCAGCAATGATGTGTTTTAATGTTGTATGAACATTTTCTATGGAATAAATGAGAAAATGTCAGAAAAAATACATAGAGAAGAAAGTCAGGAACGTTTACTGTATAGGCCAGTGATAATAAAGGTACATTTCCTATGTAATTTAGAATGTGCTGATGGGCATGTTTATTCTTTCCAAATTATCCAATTTAAAGTCCTGTCCTGGCTATATTACCATAGGGATGGACTCCTGTTCTTACTTATACATGTGTCAGATATTGTGCTTAACCCGGGACCTTCGTCCATGCTACGGCGATACCCAACTAAAGAACACCTCTGGACAAGCGTACACACTGAATTTATGGGAGTTTTGAGGGAGCAATTTAAAATGCGCTCGAAAATAGAGCTCTTAGGCAGCTAAGGACAATAAGGTCTGCATTGGTACAGAATAAAGTTATGTATTTTCGGTTTTGATGGTGGCGCACAGGGACACTACTAGGCAATGGAGCATTGATGTTACTGTCAAGAAGCATACTTGGGAGAGGAATGGGCTTATGCATGTCTGTCGAAAAGTTTATCCAGCAGCAGGTGTGGTGAAAAGATACAGAGACGTTGGGGAGATGAGCATAGTGATTCACTTACTAAATACTAAATTATAGTTCTTTGAACTTCATAATTGTTCTCACTTTTGTTCCCCTACGCCGCAAATGTATAATTTCTGGTTGAATCTTAACAAGAGTGATAGCATTCCAATCGGGTCCGTTGTATACCTGCGTGTTTGTGTTTAATGTTATTTTTCTTCAGAAAACCCAAATAAAAAGATTGTAAAGGCCTGTGAACACCTGAGAGCAGTAGGCTGGGCAGTGCCTGGAAAGGGAATCACTCGAGAGCCTTGGGCTGGACAGTCCCCCAGTAAACGGGAATATCCTATAGCTCTGGATTGGCTGGGGACAGATGAAAGCTGCTAGCTAGGCAGGGTGACGAGAACCAGGTACACCTGAGAGCAGAGGGATGGGTATGTGAAATCTGGCTTTGGGCTCGGCAGTACGCTCATGAAAGGGTAGTCTGTCGAGGGGAGGCCCCAGAAAGCGCGAGAGCTGTCCAGGAGAGGTTACCTCGGAACGCTTAGGTCCCGGAACGCGCGAGAGCTGCGCTCGCGCCGCACGCCCTGCGCTGTGAATATCTTAAGTACGGGCTGTGGCTGGCGGCAGGCGAGGGATTCCCTCTGGCTCATAAGTGGAGCGCTCATTACTAATTCTTTCCATCTTACATCTGCAGAAAGTCGTGACCCCAAATGAGCCACTCTAAGAAGCGGAGGATGCTGTGAATCTGTCCACGGGGGACTGCGGGGAGGGAGGAAGGAGGGGTTTCTGGGAATCCTGAATATGCTAATTTTACAATCACCCCACAGGCAGCGTGAGTGGAGATAGGACATGTCTGAAGAGGAGAGAAGGCGAAGGGCAGGAGGATATTGAGATGGGATGGGTTTCAGTAATGCACTGGGTGCATTAAAGATGCTGTGCCAAAGTTCAGATCATAGACAGCGGCGTAGTCAGGATGGAATGAGGCCTAATTCAAAGGATGAAACTGGACACCTCTTTCTTGCGGCTGGGTTGCAAAAGACACTCTTAATTGGGATGCACTGGGCCCATACCACCACTGGACCCGTGCCACTACACCTGATGCACTATAGATAGCTACGGTCAAAACCAACAGTGACTTTTTCTTTTACAATTTTATTTTTGGGGAAATGGAATAAGCAGCTCATGGGGCCGGCTTCCCTGATTCCAAAATACTCTGGAACCCTCGGTCAATGGCCCGTTGGTGTCTGCTTAGAAGCATATAGGGGATAAATAACTTTTCACATTTGATTCGCAAGCACAATAATTCATGACTCTGAAGAATCACAGACTCCATGTTCTAGATTGGCGGAATTATTACAAAGCCAAAAATAACTGGACATACAAGCACCTCGAAATGAAGTTGTAGAAATACATCGGAACTAAAACAAGCCGAACCTGCGTGCTATATTTAGTCTTTGGTTCATAAAAAGTATGACGAATTCCAAAATCAGGACACAGGCAATAAGTGCCCCCACATCAATATCAGACTTCATTGAAGGTTCCTAAGTGAAAAGCCTTAGTCTGTCCCTACAATACTACTAACATGACATCCCTACTTAGCATTCCCCAGGTAAGTTAGGGAAAGGTGTCAGCGCGTGAAGACTTCCTAAGAAGTGCACTCACGTTGTATGGGTCAAGTAGCCAAAGGCTACAGAGCTCGTTCTAAGGTGCTCCTTTCCTCTCCATTGGTCTACTCTCTTCTAACTCAACCCCCGGGGCACTGTACCTAATTCCAACACCAAAATCACAAAACTCCATCATTACTCATTGTTCGATTGCTGCATCCCGCTGGGCACCTCCTCATAGGTGATTTTCTGCTCCGCTTCGATACTCCTGGCTCCTGGCTTGATGACCTTGGTTCCCAGGCATTCTCCAGTGACAAAGAATACCATCTCACATTATCAGCACTCCTTGTACAAAAGTATCCTCTCCTCCTTAAGCCTAACTCCTAAAACAAAAGCATTATTCTAGCTAACAAAGACGGATTTCTCCGGCTGCAACGTGAGAACAGATTCTCTAGAGGCCCATAGGAATGAATGGTAAAACATTCACAATTTGCAATTACTAAATAGGTAATCGCAAATTGCGACTGCAATTGCAAGGGTGCTAGGGGGCCAAAGGCCCCCCTGATGCCACCCCAAAAGAGGTAAGCGTGCGCATGTAGTGCACACACATGGCCTGTATGCGCTACACGGCACTTTGAAAAATGCAATTTAGTGCATTTTACTAAGGATTTGCAGATTACCCTCAACTTGAAGTTGATGGTAATTTGCAAATCCTTAATGCAACGTCTCATTTTTAAAATGTTTCATGCATTGCATTTAGAGAATGGCAAACTGTGATTCCCTAAATGCATTCGCAAAATAGGTAATCGCAGAAATTGCGATTACCTATTTTTCGAATGGGAATGCATTTAGGTTTGGTGCATCAGAAATGGCTTTTTACCGGTCGCAAACGGGCCAATAATGTGAATGGGCCTGTTTACCACTGGTAAAAAGCTTGATGCATGTGCCCCTAAATGGCAAGCAATTGTGCAAAATTTGCTTAACACTAAATTTGTAAATTTGATAGGATTTCATCTGTATTATCAACATTTTGCCCAGGTTTAAAGTGGGTATATGTGCCACTAATATGTATTTCGCAAAAATCTGTGTCTACCATATTGGGCACAAGTAATAATTCCATAGGGGAATCACAGCCTTTCATCCTTCCCAGATTTATACAATGTGTGTTGATAAGTTGAGTAATCAGAAAGGTATCCTTTGGACAGCACTATGCAACCAACCATACATATTGCCTGAACAGAGTCTTCAACCTTATAACTCAATCACATCCATTGCATTCAGAATAGGAGGATATATCTGTATACCCAAGGCTACTATTAAATGCAAGACTAATAACAGAAGATTAACATTATTTTATTAATCATAAAACACACAATCAAGAACACAGATCTACACAATTAATGACACTGTGTCATAAAAACAATACACATTCCATAAATTCATTCAGAAAACACCATTAAAATATCAGAAAACATACATTTAAAATATGGGCGAGAGTACATATAATAGACCAACGACTTTGTCTTAAACTGATCACATCCGTAATACTTGTTTCTCAAAAACGGAGACTGGGTGCTGTGCTCTATGGGCACTCGAAGGTCTCAGTAATAATGCAGATTGTGTTCCTAGCAACTCAGGTGTCGACGCGTTTCGATGGAAGAATTATAATACCATCTTTATCAAGACCAATGATATATGACTCTCTCTCAAACTGATAATAACAGGAACAATTAATATCACCTCATTGACCATTGAGGTTCAAGGGGATATGTATATATCTTGAGCACCAGATTATTAATATGTCCGGGCTTCAGGGGCAAACACCTCCTGTTGTCAACATTGCAGGCCCATAAATTGACCAAAGGATGTATATTTTTCAGCTCTCCGAACACCCCAAAGCGAAAAAATAGGATCTGGGGCTAAATAGTGTGGGAATCCTGTCGATAGCAGAAGCTATACTCCTCACGTTCATAGCACCAACATTCTTCATAGAATATCCTCAAGTTTATGTAGGTTGTTGTTCCTATGATTTTGTTATCCTTTTTTGATGGAAAGTGTAGGGGTCAAAAAGCTTCTTGCAGCGATCCTATGATGATATGGATTTGCTGGCGGGCTGCAGCCTCACGACCTCCGTTTCTGTGACTGTGGAATAATGTGCCTAGAGTACAGAACTTTCCAGTTAGAAGGGCTACATAAAGCAAAAGTCACCATATATGTGTGCAATGAAGAAACAGGTTTCAGTGAACTGCAAGGTTACAACTGGAGCAACTTAAAAAAACATAACAAGCGTTGGCCGCCAGCCTCTTGAGTTTGTCAATGCTTGATTTGTTTTGTCATCCTGTGAATGAAACCTTTTTTGGCAGCTATTGGCCATCATAAATATGAAAAAAACTGGTTAATAGCAAAAGTATTTTTTTGCTTTAAAAAAACATTCAATGTCATAGCACTCTCCAGTCCTGAAGGGAACCACTTTGTGCACAAATGTGCTTCATGTAAAAGAATAGACTACCATTACTCACAGTACAATTAGCCATTCGCTAAAGTAGGCCGACCGATTGCCCTATGTTATATGCTGTAGTGAGCAGAAGAAATGTGAATAACACAGCAGCCGACCAAGGGATGAAGAGGGTTGGCTGAAAGCCCCTACAAGTAGATATTTTATATATGCTTTTTAGTAAAATCAAAAGGTGTTGGCTAACGCCAGACCTAAATAACAAAACATCTAATAAGAATTTAAATATATGCTTTAAAAATAATGCATGGTCAGGTCATGTTTTCTGGACTACTGGTAAATATTCAGTAGGGCTTTGTAAAACACTATTATGAGATATATTCCGAAGTCCCCTGGCTTATGTATTTTAACTCCAGCTAGGCATGGAGTAAAAAAAACACACCCCATAAAGATACCCTCTCCGAGCCTATCCATGCTTTGGACTCCAGATTGCAAGGTAGGCCACTACAGTACCCTAGTAAATGGAAAACTATGCGCCCACCGACAAAATACATACACAATATAGCCAAGGATTGCCCTTGAACTCTCTTCCATGGAGTACCCCACTATTGCAGACAGACTCAGCACTAAAGTTCTAAGAGGACAAGTATTTAGAAAATGTGTTATACAATCACATGGCATAATAGCTATTTTTCAAGTGTTGAAAAATGCATGCAGGGCTAGTACATTCACACGGTAAGGCACAGCAGCCATGGCTTCACCGACATTTGGCAGTAAAGAGTGTCACATTACTACTGGGAGCTGAATTTAGAGCTCCTTTGCTTAGGAAGTGCTGCTCAGGGAGTGGTACAAAAGTGCAACACCAATGTAGCACCAATAATCCTCAAAGTGTTCCTCTCTGCACTCATTACAGCCCTAGCTTTCAATGGAAACTCTATATAAAGTGGCTAGGTGTGACTAAGTAGGGTTATGTTTTGCACATCTCCCATTGAAAACATGGTAGCATGTGATATAAAGTGACTAAATAGTGTTATGTAGTGTACAGGTTGAAGTTATTTAATCTGAATAGGTATAGGTTTTACATAAGATTTAACAAAGGACCTGTAATTTCAATATTTTGTTTTTCCATAATGAATATGGCTTCTATTATGGTTTATTTGAATAGTTATACTTTTAATGTCAGATTTAACAGGAAACCTGTACTTTCAATATTTTGTTTTTTCAGAATGAATCTGGCTTCTTTTAGGGTCTATTCACTTCTTACTCATTTAGGAGTTGATTACAATGTCGTTCAGGAAGACTCCGAATGAGATTCGGAATCTCAGAATCCTTTTTGAAACCTCTGTTTCCAACCGATTCGTACACATTTCCAACCTACCGGTTACGATGCATGTAACCCGTTTGGGCTGTCTAAATCGGTTCCGAAAGGCATTCGGACAGCCCGAATCTTTCTGAGCCGATTCGTACATCTCTATGGACACGGTTTCCGAGCGAGATATTACAATGTCCAATTCGGACAGACGTTCCGATTCGGTCTGCCTGATACTAAACAGCTGCCGGAATCTGATTTTGGGGGCCCGTAGCAGGCCCCACTTCACACTGAGGTCTCAGGTTGGGGCCTGTGGGGGTACCCAAGGGACCCCCCTGCTAAACTATGCACAGTGTGGCAGGCACCATGGGGTGCCTGCTATAACAAGATTTTTCCCAACCACCCTTTTTAGGTTTCGCCTGGCCAAAGGCTGCGCTCTGCGCAGCTTTTCGGCGCAGGCGAAATCTTATGTTACAACAGAGTGGGCTTGGGATTACGCCCTCTGTTCCATTGGCTAGCTCCATAAATGGAGGCTAGCCATTGGAACAGAGATCTGTCCGTCATGGCCGGACCAGATTCGTGGGCGTTCCCGAGATTTTTTCCCTCTCCGCCTCTGCAATGTCGTCATCGCGGCCGTGGGCGGGGTTTATTTTTTTTGTGCGTCCATGTTTGTGTTCGTCATTCCGCGGCCGCCCGCCGCCCGAGCAAGTCCAGGTGAGTGCCTTCTTTGCCCCCTCCCGCTGTCTGTTCCTTTCCCGCCCCCCCTCCCGCTGTCCATTCCTTTCCCGCCCCCCTATCGCTGTCCGTTCCTTTCCCGCCCCCCCCTCCCGCTGTACGTGTCCTCGTAGGCCCCCTCCCGGTGGCCGTGTCCTCGTAGGCCCCCCTCTCGGTGTCCGTGTGCCCGCCCCCCCTCCATCCTTAGACATCCAGTTTATGGGTAGAGGTAAAAGGCCTGTGACTCTAAATACCACCACCCCAGCCAACCCTCAGCTTTCACTGTAGCTGGTTGAGGGGAGTCGCTCTGCGACGGTATACTTTGGGTGAACCCAGCCTTGTGCTCTGGCAGAGAGCTCTGTGGGAGGGTGAGGCACCTCTATAGGTTTGGAAGATGTAAGTCGACCAGGGGGGAAACAAAGGGGTCAGCCAGGAATTAGGGCGGTGGGTAGGGTAAGATCGCACAGCAGCCCACTTTTCAGTTCCTTGCAGCGGGTTATGTGAAATGCTGAGTTTCTGATGTTTAAAGTCACATGTGGCATCAGACGACATCACAGGAATGGCCGGCTGTTGCGCCTGTGTTGCTAAAAATATATATTAAAAAAACGGGTCGATACGGAGCATAAGATGATACAGAACAGCTACAATACACTAAAGCAAAATGCAGGACCATTTGAAATGAAAAGAGTTGAGACGAGCCAGTGTCCTTAGTGAGGCTGTCACAGTGAGAAAACTATGTTGTTCCAAGGAGCTTTCCTTTGCGCAGCTAGTGACAATTCACTTTATCTTGTGCACTACACAAATGCTTTTGATGCCTTAGTGAAAATATAACCTAAAAAGAACGAACATCAATTTCACTGAAGTACAGCAGTGTTAAGCGACTCAGCGCTTGGAAGCAGGCTCCATGTTGCATTCGGGCTATAAAAATATACAGCTGGTAATTTAAGTATTAATCTTTATATATGATCTGTTTCACTATTGGCAACAGTCTGGGCAAAGGGCACATTTGCAGTAACTACACATTATTTGTACAAGGCTGGGCGAATATTCTAAGTTTATTGACATTAAATTCCATTGAAACCCAACACCTTTTCAGCACTAAACGCCAACTTTCTCTGATATCCGAAAAATGGAAAATCATAAATGTATGCACGGGCCGGGCCTGAGCCCCAGCGGGCTCCTCGGCTACACAGGCCCTCCATTGTCGGTGGCATATCCTGGGAGCGGCTCCACATTTTAACAGGCTCCCGCTAGATTTCGCACATTGAAGGCCCTCTGTGTCCACGGCGCTTGGGCTATTGTTGCTGCTGAAGGGTTCCCTCTTCCGGCCTGCATATTTTTTAGATGCGCAAGGTTAGGCTGGAGACCCTGGTGCACGCTTCACTGTGGGGGTGGGGACTTCATACATGTCGTAGCGTCTCCGTGTGGTGGCGTTTAAAGGGGAGGGAGAATTTTCTTAACGAGTAAAATGTAGTAAACCTTCCATCCGGCCAACCTTTCCTCCTGTCCAGCAAGGAATTAATGCCTTGTGCATTGAATGACAACGAGGCTGAGCCGAGTGCCAGGGAGGGTAAACCTTCCATCCGGCCAACCTTTCCTCCTGTCCAGCAAGGAATTAATGCCTTGTGCATTGAAAGACAACGAGGCTGAGCCGAGTGCCAGGGAGGGATTCTGTGGTAGTGATAAATAAGAATTTTCTTCGGTTTATTCTGGTGAAGACGTGGAGAGTTCACAAGTCACCGCCTGCTTTCAGTTCCATCCTCCAGCCCCCGCCCCAACCGAGCAGATTCTGGAAGACAAACCCAACATTCCCCCCCTGCACACCCTCCCTCTTTAATACCAAGAAAACAAAACCAGGTGCTAATACCAAAGAGAAAAGAGGGAAGAAAAAAAATACATGGATTACAAAAAACATCGAAATTCATGGCTCTTGTTTCCTTTTTGAGAATCGCAAATATCCTTTTATTCAATCATAAAAGTGGCCCTTTACACTGTTGCAGCATGTGACGTATGAACATCTTTCAGCAATGTTTTGGAAGGTTCCAGAACATCCACAATGTCTGAGGGAGCTTTCACACTCCAGTGCAACCATTCTTTTACTGCCTCCTTTCCACTCCTATTAGACTGAACTTCCTGGGACAGACTTCCGGTACTTACATACAGGAATCCCCGCCATGCTGCTTCACCACCCTCCCCCATCCCCAAACACACCCTTCCTCGAGAAAGACAGCAACATTAACTGAAACGCCACATTCCCCGAACATCCCATCAGCGCGCTCCTCCTTACTACCAGAGCACCTACGGTCTCCCACGTCAAAACCATCAAACCCCACAGCCATACGGTTAAGATTCCACACCACTTCCTTCCATAATTGAATCCCACAGCACTATTCAGGACCTCCACCACTTCTTTGGCGGTCATAAAACTGGCTGTCTCCTTTAGGAACACAGTTTCTTTACTTTTGCACATCGCCCACACTTATTTTCACATGCTCAGTTTTATACTTGTTATCATAGCTTTTTAGGTTTCGCCTAAGTGAAAGCCTGCGCAGCAGGCTTTTCACGAAGGTGAAAACCTAATGAGAATAATATGTGGCTTTGGAATACGCCCTCTGTTCCATTGGCTAGCTCCATAAATGGAGGCTAGCCATTGGAACAGAGATCTGTCCGTCATGGCCGGACCAGATTTGTGGGCGTTCCCGCGATTTCTTCCCTCTCCACCCTTTTCGCATCGTCATCGCGGCGGTGGGTGTGTGCTATTTTTTTTTCAAGCTTTGTTTTTGCCATTTTTGAAGTGTCGTCTTTAGGGTTAGGTTGCGCGATGTCCCGCTCTCCGTTCCCACCCCCCCTCCCGCTGTCCGTGAGCCCATTCCTGCCCCCCCCGCCCGCTGTCCGTGTCTCCAGCCCCACTTGTAAATGCTTGTTTTATTTTTGCACTATATTTCCTTGGGAAAGCACATGTCTGTAGTTGCATTTGGGGAATGAATCTCTGAAACTGAGATCTGTTTTGAATTTGGGAAGTGCTTCTCTTAGAGACAGCAGCATAGTGTGGGCTGAGAGAGCTGTGTGGGCTGTGTGGGCTGTGAGAGCTGTGTGGGCTGTGAGAGCTGTGTGGGCTGTGAGAGCTGTGTGGGCTGTGAGAGCTGTGAGGGCTGTGAGGGCTGTGTGAGCTGTGAGAGCTGTGTGGGCTGTGAGAGCTGTGTGGGCTTTGTGGGCTGTGTGGGCTGTGAGAGCTGTGTGGGCTGTGAGAGCTGTGTGGGCTGTGAGAGCTGTGTGGGCTGTGAGAGCTGTGTGGGCTGTGTGGGCTGTGAGAGCTGTGAGAGCTGTGTGGGCTGTGAGAGCTGTGTGGGCTGTGAGAGCTGTCTGGGCTGTGAGAGCTGTGTGGGCTGTGTGGGATGTGTGGGCTGTGAGAGCTGTGTGGGCTGAGAGAGCTGTTGGCAATTTAAATAACAATGCCATTTATTTATAAGTAAAAAAAAAAAGAAATGTCATGAGCAATGCCAATAGCTCTAACTTTTCCAAAGGCGAAACCATTGCATTGTAAATGCTTGTTTTTCAATGGAAGCCTGTGTTCTTTCTCAGGCTTGCATTGAAGTTAATGAGAGTCCTACCTAACAATGTTGGGAAGCATCGTAATCGGTCGGACTCTCAGAACCCGATTCAGTCGGAAACAATTCTGAAACCGATTTGGTCGAAAGAGTTTCCAAACGACATCATAATCGGCCCCTTAGTTGACGCCTAAATATGGGGTATTGTGAATACAATACAAATCTATTATGTGTATCTGAATGTACAATCATTGCTCTAACTGTACATTCTGTGGTGGGCTATATTTGTAAGTTCAAATGTACTTCGTTGGTTCAGTTGTAAATTGGTTAGAATTAGGCAGCATTTGTTTGTCTGAATGTACACATGAGAGCACATGTCCCTTTAACTAGACTCCTTTCAATGTGTTCTTGATAGTGAAGTGGAGTTAGCACTACCCTCATTATGTAATGTTCATTTCAAATTTTCTGGGTTTTAACAAAACTTTCAGAACTTATATTGGTAATGGTTTTGAAAACTACAGCAGAACTGCTGATGTGGTATTTGAGGGCACAACAAAACAATAGCCTGGAAAATTGTAAAAATTGAAAAAGAGAGGTTGTGAGAGACGGAATGCAGGAGAAAGAAAAAAGAGAGGAAAGGAATGATGGAAGAAAGACGTAAAAATACATCGAAAGAAAAGATCGAAGCAGGCAGAGAAAGATGGAAAAAGAATAAGGAGATATGGAATATAAAGAAAGGAGAAGAGTGAGATAAAGACATATTAGGAGGTGTGCAAAAAAGAGCAGACAATGAAGAGAAAGGAGAAAATGAAGGGGGAAACAAGTGTAAGTGAACAAAATCAGGGTTCCAAGATTAAAGGGAGGGATACAAAGAGGGCATACAGAGAGCATGAGAGGAAGAAAAGGCGAGCAAAAAAGTCAGAAGAAATGGGGTACAGAAAAAAATAGAACTGCAGGCAAGAAAAAGAAAAGATGATTAAATGAGGTGAGAGGAGAGGGTTAGAAAGAGATAGGAGAAGAGAAAGAAACGGAAGAGAAAGCGCAGGGGAGGGAGAAATAGTAGTAAAAACAGGAGGTAAAGGAAAGGAGGGAGAAAATAAGGCAAAGCAGTGTTACAGAAGCTATTGCATCAGAAAAGACTCGATAGACAATGCAAGCAATAGTGAGAGAAAGGAGGCAGAAAGAAGATGTAGAGGCGGGAGAGAAGAAGACAACCAGGTGTGGCGAGTAGGAAAATGAAAAGAAGAAAGAAAGAGAGAATATTAATGAGATATAGGGCTTGGCGTAGAGTTTGCAGATGTGTTACTCCAACACTGACAAGACAGATTTTTGGTCTGTCATATTTTAATGACATTATATCTATGGCACTTATAATACACCAGGCGAGATATCCATCGCGTTTGTAATGGAGAATTCCATACGCCAAACTCTAAACCAGGCCCATAGTCTGTTCACCTGAGAAAAGGGCCCACTCTTGCTTGGAGGACCGTAAACCTGAACTCACATGTGTAAGTTCTAATGTCTGTCACACTTTTATGACAGCACATACAACCCCTCTCACAATCAGGGCCAGCTTTAATGCTGGCGGTGCCCGGTGCAGCAATTCTTCCTCAAGGGACCTCCTACTCCATGGACTGCCTCACTGCCACCCTTCAGCAGGGTCCCTAGAGCCTCGATAGCCACGCATTCTCACATGCATTTCTACATGCAGCTCCTGCATGAAAGTTCATAGCACACCGTTCTATATTATGATTTTAACTTATAAACTTCAAGTGAGAAAAGGCTCTCTCTGAACTCTCTCTATTTATGCTATCTGCATGTTGTGATGTGCATGGCACAGGTGCTTTGCAGCATAAACCTTCCACACTACCTTATGATGAGTCAAATCGTCCACTAGACATTACTCCATCTCTCTCCAGCAGCTCCATCAATCCTGAGAATTATCTTGACATTTTTATTGCTGCTGAAAATGTGCTGGAGACAAAGAAAGCTGCAGCAGGTGCTTTTAATTTCATAGTATATTTGAGGAGAGGATACACCCAGAAGTCAGCGCACAGTGCGATGGAACCTGTCACGCCGCCCTAGAGCTGACCCTGCTCACAATACATGACCATAGTCATGCCGTTGGCTAAGAATTGCCAGCTCAGCAGGACATCCACAAGTTATCTTTTGTGCTTGCCCCAAGCAAATAATCCCAAATAGATACACTAAGCACCAAAGGGCAAGAGTTGGCACCTCAACTGCATAATGTCCCATCAACATCCATATTAGAATTATTCTCGTCCAGTTAGCTCTCTAAGCCTAGTAATGGACCACTGTGTCCCTTTGCAGAAGGAAAGAATGGCAGAGTCCTTTGTCAACTGCATCCATACTCATTAAAGGCAGGCTAAAGGAAGCTAGGAAGATGGACAAAGGAACAGGAAGTGCAATGTATGCGTAGGATGACGAGGGGGGAGGCCTCTGCCCTTCATGCAACCACATAACCCTACTGCTTCCTCATCTCTGCTTCTCTCTCATCCATCTTCACTCATCCCTTCCCCCTATCCAACCTTCTCTTGTAAGGCCTTTCCCCGTATCCTCCACCAACTAGCCCTCAATCTTCCTCTCCGCTCAAATTTTAATGTACCCTAATTCATCTCTCTCCCCATCACTTCCCTTACCCATGCCTGTCCTTTCAGCACTTCCAGAAAGAAACCTAAAGAGTCGCAGAGAGAGAGAGATAGATCAAGACAGAAAGAAAGAGAGAGAGTCTCGGGTATAGAGAGAGAGATTGAAGGGGGTGCGAGAATGAGCGAGGGGCAGAGGAGATGGGAGTATAAAAGGGGAAATAGTGCAGAGGGAGAGGGGAGGAGACAGGAACGACAGAAAAAGGACCAAGAGACATAACAGAAGACCAGATAGAGGCAATCAGGAAGAAACGTAGGGAACGGAGTGGCGTCCCCAAGCACTGTTCTTGTCCCAGACAGATCTATGATGCTTTATGAAGAGGCACATTGAAGTGCCAGACCAACCAGGAAGTAAGGGAAAAAAAAGGGAGATAGTGGAGAGCAGGAGAAGGAAGGACAACACGAGAGAGGGACGGAGCTGTATATGCTTTGCGACAGTGAGTGGAATCAGGGCTTGGCAGAGAATAAGACACCTCGATGAGCTGTTCAGGGCATACCAGGACAGGCCAGCATGAGCCACTCAGGGCAGCAGACTGTCCTCTTCTGCACATGGCAAGTCTCTTCCTAGTAGACACACTCAGCCGAGGGAGAGAGAACGTGGTTTATGAAAGGGACTAATATTATGAAGTTTAGGGAAGCCACATATTTAGCCAGGGTTTATAGTGATCGAAGGGAAAGGATATTGGCAGGAGGGCAGAGCTTGAAAAACATAATACCAAATGCATGTATATACTGTTGTGGAGTACATGCTTCCTGCTCAGAGCTCTAAAAAAGAAAGTTATATTGGAATTATGATTGCATATCCTGCCTATCGTGTTGCAACACAGTAGACCTCGGTATCTCTGCAACTCACTCTTTTCCTCAGTCTGATTTTTCTAGTTTATCCAAAACTTTTTTCTGTTCCGTTTAAGATTGGCCCTATCTCTACTTGTGCAAGGCATTTGTATGCTACTTCTCTACTTTAATATGTAGTCTGCCATTCAGATTGCTTAATTTCATTAAGGTAGAGATTAGCACTCCATGTATGTTATTGAGGCCTCTTAGACTGAAATCATACTTACTGGCCCAGTCTGTTTTAAAATATGCAATGGCCCTCTTTTATTACACATTGGCCCAAAACAGTCAAAGGAGGTCAGCAATATTTTTGATTTAAGCCCTGAAGATGCCTTTCCTCGCTTTTAGATATCTTCAAATGTAGTTGGACCCCAGGTCACAAGTGAATTTAGGCAATAAGTAAGTCATCTTCTGACACATCCTTGCACTCATCCATTCAATATTCACCAATGTAATCATCCAGAAGAAATCACATAAACAAACTCAACTACAAACTGCAAAATAAATTAAAAGAATTCAAATAGAAAAAAGTAAAACAGACTGTCCCCTAAACATGGCAGGTATATGCTTGCAATACAAAATACAATGATATATAGCAGCAGGCAGTCACCTTGCTATGGTATTCTACATATTGTATAATTTTTGAAAAGTTTCAACATGACTGACTTCCTGGAAGCTATGCGTTGGCCATCTTAAAGCAGTAAAGCAATAGTACACAATACCATTCTGCAGTGGCTACTCAGTAAACATCACACTTGGAAGCCATCTTGGAATTGCATTGTGCATATGCTATCTTTGTTGTAAAGATCCAAGATGACCAACTGGTGCTGTTAGACTTGGCCGTGTCGAGGCTTGGAAACATAAAGGTCATTTGAGTAATCTTCTTGATTACCTGAAGAAAGGGTGACTCTTTCCAGTAGTCACAGTGCCACCATGCATCAAATAACATACGTGAAAGGTGTCAAGTGTCTTCTTACGAGGATCCCAGTTAGGGGTAAAAACAGAAAGGTTAAACATACTCCTTTAACTCTTAATTGTAAATGGGGATAGAGCTGGAGTAATTAGTAAGGCACCAAACCACTGCCGACATTAGGAGGAGAAAAGAGCGAGGCAAATCAAGGAACAGATTCCATAAGAAGGATGCAAACAGCTAGAAGCAAAAATCTGGGAAAAACAGAAGCAAGGGGCAAGGATAGTAATTATAAATGAGGGAACAACTGTGTTGGAACACATATTTCTCTCGTACTAGCCTCCTTTTACCTATGCTTCAAAAAAGGCACTGACACCACAAGAAAGGACTACTACATCTTGTATTGGGAATCTCAGACATCCTCTTGCAAACAGACCACCAAATAGAACAAGCATTTGCAATGCAATAGGTCTCGCATTATGAAAGTTTGAGCTATTGGTCTTGTAAATGACAATATTTTTATTTATGTGTTGGTTTTGAAAATAGCTAAATTAATAGCTTTGTCATTTACAATGCCAATAGTTATAACTTTCGCAAATGTGACACCTATAGCATTTGTAATGCAACATTTGTATTTACGTGACTTAGATGTATTGATATTACAAATAACAATGGCTTTTAATTTTTTTTAATACTTAATAAAAGTGATTGTAATTTATAATGGCAATAGCTTAAACTTTTGTAAATAACTTTTGTGAAGATTATGTTCAGTGTATTTTATTGTAACGAAATACAAGAACAGAAGTGAAATATTAACATCTTTTTGTGACATTTGTAATAAAGCTTGAAACATTGAGAGAACATATTTGTGCTGTGGTGGTGCTGAGTGATGCTGTGGTGGTGCTGAATGGGGCTGTGGTGATGCTGAGTGATGCTGTGGTGGTGCTGAGTGGTGCTATGGTGGTGCTGTGGTGGTGCTGTGGTGGTGCTGTGGTGGTGCTGAGTGATACTGTCACTCTGCACTCACTGTCACTCTGCACTCACTGTCACTCTGCACTCACTGTCACTCTGCACGCACTCTGCACTCACTGTCACTCTGCACGCACTCTGCACGCACTCTGCACTCACTGTCACTTTGCACTCACTGTCACTCTGCACTCACTGTCACTCTGCACTCACTGTCACTCTGCACTCACTGTCACTCTGCACTCACTGTCACTCTGCATTCACTCTGCACTCACTGTCACTCTGCACTCATTCTGCGCTCACTGTCACTCTGCACTCACTGTCACTCTGCACTCACTGTCACTCTGCACTCACTGTCACTCTGCACGCACTGTCACTCTGCACGCACTGTCACTCTGCACGCACTCTGCACTCACTGTCACTCTGCACGCACTCTGCACTCACTGTCACTCTGCACTCACTCTGCACTCACTGTCACTCTGCTCTCAGTCACTCTGCACTCACTGTCACTCTGCTCTCACTGTCACTCTTCACTCACTGTCACTCTGCACTCACTGTCACTGCACTCACTCTGCACTCACTGTCACTCTGCACTCACTGTCACTCTGCACTCACTGTCACTCTGCACTCACCCTGCACTCACTGTCACTCTGCACGCACTCTGCACTCACTGTTTCTGCACGCACTCTGCACTCACTGTCACTCTGCACTCACTGTTTCTGCACGCACTCTGCACTCACTGTCACTCTGCGCTCACTGTCACTCTGCACTCACTGTCACTCTGCACTCACTGTCACTCTGCACTCACTGTCACTCTGCACTCACTGTCACTCCGCACTCACTGTCACTCCGCACTCACTGTCACTCCGCACTCACTGTCACTCTGCACTCACTCTGCACTCACTCTGCACTCACTGTCACTCTGCACGCACTCTGCACTCACTGTCACTCTGCACGCACTCTGCACTCACTGTCACTCTGCACGCACTCTGCACTCACTGTTTCTGCACTCACTGTCACTTTGCACTCACTGTCACTCTGCACTCACTGTCACTCTACACGCACTCTGCACTCACTGTCACTCTGCACGCACTCTGCACTCACTGTCACTCTGCACTCACTGTCACTCTGCACTCACATTTCTATTATGATATAATGCGATTTTAAGTGATATAGTGCCGGCTCATACTATCGATTCAGTATATTATAAAGCGATGAATACAACACTTTAGAATATTTCCGTTCCCCACGTGGCATGTCAAAAGCCTGGCATTTCTTGCCCACATCGATGCCGTGGCTGTCACAGCCTTCTGGGAAGCCGAACCTTTTGTTTCCCCGCCACAGAATGAGATCTGCATATTCAGTGGAATGCAGTCACATCACAGTTGCTGTTTTGGGGTGAGACGTGTTGCCAAACAGCTGCTGCTTTGTCTTGCTGTCCCAGAGGTCCCACGGGAGCGGGCCATTTTTCAGGTTGTGTTTTTTGGACACGCATGGGATACGCTGTGTAAAGGATGGATCTGAGGAGCGGCACGTACACACGCAAAAATAAACAACATGGAGTGTAGGGGGTTTGGGAGTAGAGTGGGTCGGTGTAAGTGGTGCTGGGTAATTAACATTGAGGGGGGTGCTAATAATGCAGGCTTTGAAGGGGACAAACGCAAACCAACAATCGCAAAAGTAGAAACTCTTCAGCAACACAAACCTCCCCAATACCCTCCTCAGGAAATAGAACGCTACTTAACATTTTGATGACCTGATCATTCTTACAGAGTGCAAGTATCCTTTTCTCTCACAATTACACTGTGATTACTATTCAACTGAATGATACTACTTTTATCAACCTCACAAGGGGGAATGGTTGAATCGGCTATGCTGAGATTCATACCAGTGGCCTACGTGCAACCCTATTATCTTGGAATCCAGTGTTTAATCCGGCAAATTATTGTACTGTGAAATTCTGCTACAAATATGATATCAATTCGTGGCACTACCGATATAAACTGCAATTCAACAGATGTTCTCTATTTTAAATGCACACTGCCTTCTGAGGCGTGCTTTAGGGACTAAATAAATGGAAGAAGATTCATACATGCGATTTTGGCCTCATTACTGAAAATATTGGGGGATGCAAAAAGACTAGCAGCGCACATGGCTATATAGCATAGGTGGTTACCATTTCCGGATGTTTACATTTTAGAGAGCGGTGTTGGCAACAATTAGAATTAACAATTGAAACCCAATAATTAACAAGCAGAACATGTGCCAGTTTACAAATAATACAATGTTCACAACTTCGCTTAAAAAGTGATTCTGTATACCTTCAGTTCTCATTCCCAAAAGAGCATCTAAAACTAAAGGTAGCAAATTTACTATCAGCTGTCCAGTCACCAGTGTACACAACGACTTCACACGCTGGCCAATACACTTGGATGTCCGCTATCCCGAAGTCCCGTACCTGAAACTGTTTGATGGTCTTGAGCGGCTCTGTGCAATTGGATAGAGTGTCTTTAAGATCGTCTCCGTTAGCTACACCCAGGTCCTGCAGCCCGGAAAACATTCTACGCGTCCGATGGGCTTCAGCACCCGTCCCGGTCAATTCGCTTCCGAGGCTGCCCGTAAACCTTCTTTCAATGCACTGAGTTTAGATCGCCGCTCTCAAACAAGCGACTTCCGGTGTACACCAGACTAATTCTTCCCCTAACTCCTGATTCGAGCCCCAGGTTCCGGTTGTAGGTCTCCATAGGAAAGACTACGTTACATAAAATGAAAAGCTGTGTAATAGACGTGAACGAATCACGTAAATCTAAAGAACAAGTACATCTTTTAGGGCTGCCAACTTAATCTAATTACATTTTTTCCCCACTTCCGTGCCTGAATAAAGTAATTGAGAACTGAAAAGTGTTGCATTACCTTTGCAGACAGTTACATGTGGAGACTGCGTTATAACACCCAGTTCAGCAGTAGAATTCTCCTGCGACCAGGAAGTCAGGCAGGCCGGGGGCGGTACTGCGGGACACCTCTGTGACGTCATTCCCGGGCCGCGCTCTGATTGGCTGCTGGCCCGGGACCTGACGTGCAACCAGGAAGAGGAGCCGGCAGCAGGAAGTGGCGTGAGCATTGCGGCCCCGGGGCTCCCGTGACCAGGAAGGAGCCCTAGATACTGTTTCCCTTAAAGTCCCGGTCCCGAGATGGGGGACCGGGTGAAGACCCGCGGGGCGAAGCGGGCGCACTGAGGAGGCGGGGCTCCCATGTGGAGAGAGAGTCCCGCCGAGCGCTACCGCCGCCCGGCCACAGAGAAGCCTTCTGTCCAGCAGCGGGCCCCCGTGATGTGGGGAGAGCCTGCAGCTGCGGAGGAAGGGAAGGAGCCTGGAGACCCGGGGAGCGCCCGCCAGACACCGGTGAGTGGAGCCGGGAGGAGAAGGGCTGGTGTGTGTGGAGGGGTCTCTGTGTATGCGTGTAGGTGCGGCGGCGACGGGGGGTGTGCCTGTGTATGCGTGTGTATGTGCGCATGCGTGAGTGCTGTGTATGCGTGTGGCTGTGATGTGCGCATGCGTGAGTGTGGGTGCGCGTGCACGCAGCTGAATCCAGCCGGAGAGAAGCTCGTGACAGTTTCTTGTCCGCCCATTCCCCCGTGTCAGATAGCTATAAGTCTCCGCCCTGGACGCATCCTTCGGATGCGAATTCCAGGGCGAGACCTAAAAAGGCTGTTTAGAAGATATGACCACACCTCTTTCTAGAAACTACTGGTGGTTGTTTAGTAGTGCTTCTTATAGTTCTTTTTCTGTTGATTACATAAGGGCAATCAACAACTTCACTATCAAGCCAGACCTACAAACACAATTTCACGCCGAAACCATGGAATTAACTCTATCAGTGCCAATCTCATTCACTTCCACATTGACGCAGGCCCACTCTTTCATTCTGCTTCGTATGACCTATTCAACAGCACCCTTCAATACACCCTAAACTCCCACTGGGCCTCCACATGTCCATGTATCTCCTTGGCCAACCCTGCTTCACTCTTACTATTCAGAAGCATATAACCAAAAATGAGAACTGGTACATGCATAGAAAAAAAACCTTTGCTCCAGGCCTGTTCAGCCCTAACATCTGCATTTGAGTCTGGAAAAACAACATACTTTCAAAACATCATTAGCACACAATGTTTGCACATGCAATTTCTCTCCTACACAATTAGCAGCCTACTCCTCTCATGCTTCTCAATGTCAGACGTTGCCACCTACTTTTTCTCCAAAGCTTCTATGAATGATTCCACACTGACCATACCACCTTCTACCCTTATCCACTCAGCTATACATATGCCACCCAATCACTCTTCTAGGCTCCCACCCTCTACCCCGCAAGCACTTTAGAGCTTATACTCATACTTACGAATGCCAGCCCATCCTGTGCAGCCTTTGGGAGAGAAGGAGGAAAATCTCAGAGTTCAGCCATCTCATTCCTACCAGAGACGGCACTCCCAGATTACAAGCTTGTCTTTCCAATAATGGAAATCTAAATATATATTGACATTACATTACAGTCTGACAGAATTCCATTAGCATGAGTTGTTTGTTTCCTTGATTCTCCTGCTGAGATTCTAGTTGCAATTTGGCCTATTAACCAATACTCTTTTAAGGGACCCATTACAAGTGGGCCAGTAATCAGCCTGATATTTTTACAGCCCTGAATTGTCGACAGTGTGTGCATCAGTTATTTGCGGGGAAGGGTATATGTCCTTTGTCCTATTACAACCTAATAGGGGAAATGTGTTTCTACAATGATTGCTGCATGTTTTTGCCAATTTTCAGCAGGAGTTTCCCCATGGGCCTTTCACTTTATTTCAGCAGGTAAAGTGAAAATCTCATGTGTGCGATGTGCCTGCACGCCCCTTTTTGGATGGAAAGATTCCCTCCTCTGCTTGGTTATGGATGCTGGCAAGTCACCAAATGTCACTACAGGACTTTTCCATTATTTTACCTAAGGCCCCACTGTTACTTGCCGTAAGACTCAGAGATGGACAGCTGTCCTTTCATTAGGGTGAGACCGGCCATGTCAATGTAGTCTCCATCTCCTGCTTCCACACACTCAAGATGCTCAAGAACATCTTCAAATGGCTCCCCACCAACATTTGCAGAACCATCACTCAAGCCCTCAACACCAGTAAGATGGACTATGGCAATACGCTCTATGCCAAAATCAATGCTCAACCAGCTCGAAGATTTCAGACCCTACAAAACTCAGTGGCCAGTCTCACCCTCGCGAACATCACCCCACAGGTCAAAGTGCTCAGCTGCTGCCCAATCCACAAACAAACGTTCTTCAATCCCCTCTCATACACAGCTGTATACATCATTTGCCACACGTATCTCAACAACCACATAAACCTCCACAAACCTACCAGTAACCCCCACTCATCCGGATTCCTACTGGCTACCCCCATCCCTCCCCTCGCATAAGCAGAATCAGATCCTGCAACCATGCCTTCTCCTACCTTGCTCCAAAAGCCTGGAATGGCCTGCCCCTGCACATCATAACCTCCTCCTCAGTTCTTGAATTCTGAAAGAAACTGAAAATCTGGCTCTTCCCCTAGCCCTGACCCTGGCTCGGCCCATACAGCTCTTGCTTCAGTGCCGGGATACCCTCCCGGGTGAGGTGTGTGCTATACTAATACACGAAACATGACATAACAGAGCGACTCCCAGCCTCTATGTGCAGGCAAAAGGCCACCTCATGTAACACTTTGCAACTTTGGTGTTTCTTTTTGCAGGTAATACGGAAGACCCTGAGAAAAAAACTGTTCGCATACCGAGTGCGGCACAAAATCAGAAGGAAAAAAAATAAAAAGACCGTCCCCAACAGCATTGTTAGCCTAGGGAGACAACTGTTCGAACAGGTCCACTCCCAACGCATCAAAGCACCATTGAATGCACGCGACTTTCTCCCCTGGCTCATATATACTTTGTTGCGGTTTACATCCGTACATTTAGAAACGACTAAACTCCAATTAAGCTCCTATGTTGATCAGTGTTGCAGAGTTATAAAAGCTGTTTAAACACACATATAGCTGGAGCTTCTGCAGTGAACGCCCCAATGGAGTGCTCCAAAGAGGGTCTGACACTTGCGTAGATGTCATTCCGGATTCCAAACCAAAGCCACTCCGTATTCTAGGTAAAGCGCTTAGACTGCAGCCGAAAGCCTCCAGGCCCTCCAGTTGCTGCCGAACCGTGAATTATCCATACCCCTGAAGACAGACTCCGCGCACGAGGCATCCAGCATCCTGCCTGGTTCGTGCCATTTAATGGACTGCAGTGCAAAATGCAGCTTTTTGATTTTTCATGTCATGCATTTCCGAAACTAAATCACTCGATTTTCCCCAAAAGTAGCATTGATGTGTTGTGAAACAGAGTGCAGTTTAATGTTGCAACTTCCAGCAGACGGGGTCTCCGTAGCCTGTGTGTTGGGAGCATTACAAAGGCACTGTCTGAAAGGCTTGGATCTAATTGGGCAGTAGGTGCACAGACCATTAGTCGGGTATTTTTACACTCTCAGGTATGTTCAATTAATCAGAAAGCTGATACGAACACATGTCCAGCAGGCGATGGAGGGATTAGCAGAAAGGAAACAACTTTTGTGTCTTGATGCACTAGGAGCCTGTGATCTATGTAGGGCAGTGCCATATACATAGCATATGTGATGCATAGGGGCTTCTTCAAACATATGGACAGGCATAAGACATATAGGGCACTTGCTGATTTTTGGGAGCAGCGATGAATATAGGGCTAATGAATGTACAGGACTTGTGATACTTGTGAGGCAAAGTGATGCACATAAGGGACATGTTACATATGGTAAGTGTAACATGTTATGTACAAGTTGGTATGGCTACTGTTCTTATGGTTCACATGATGCTGTACTTGTGTTATTTCATACACATAGCTATAGGGTTAAGCTGCAGAGTCAGCAGTTTTCAGACAGACTGGTCGCTGCCTGTAGAACCCAGACCAGTGGACATCTTCTCTCACCGCAGACCTGTCCAAGGACTAGTCTTTGAGTGAAGCTCGTGTCATCCCTAGCGGGCTCTCTTTTTTTCTCCTCGTGCCAGTTTGTAATGAATGTGACTTCTCACCAATAAGCCACACCCAACCCCTGCACTCCCACTCTGGGAGGCAAATATACCACTGGACCTTTAAAAATACACTTTGAACAGCACCTCCTAAAGACGAGGAAAGGACACAGCACTCCCTTTAGGCAAGGCAAGAAGACAAATTATGGTGCATTTAAAATGACACACAAATGTATTAATGCAACCTTTTAAAAAGACAGGTTGAATATATCAATCATGGCAGACTCATTATTCAACCGTGAGGCGAAGCTTCTAGTAAACTCTGCCCCTTTCTCATTGGAAAAAATCGAGCAGGCTGTACCAGTCTGCATCAAGGCCAAGACAGTGGCTGGACTAGCCTCTGTATTTTGACACTGAGGCAGAGTTGTACATTCCACAGATAATATCCAGTTCACGCTGGTCGGTGAGGTGTGAAAAATAAGTGAGGAGCAGAAAGACCTTGAAGCACTGCTGTGCACGCAGAAGTAAGGCAAAGTCAGAAAGCAAGATGACATGAGGCTATGTCAAAGCCAATAGCAAGAACTTATAATTCTCATCAAGAAGCAAGACAAAGTCAGAAAGCAAGATGACATGAGGCCATGTCAAAGCCAATAGTCAAAGCCAGAAAACCATATGACATGAGGCCATATCAAAGCCAATAGTAAGCACTCATAATATAATGTACTGTTCTCCCATCGATACCGGGCCATCCTACATTAAGGCTAGGATAAAATAACATACTAAAGTCAATCTAAGAAGGTGGTAGTCGAAAGTCATCACGGGGTGCTCAACCATAAGAGAGGCTCTTTTACTACATTCCATCCCATGACCATCGACTATCGCCATCAAGATATATCAAGAAATTGAACCTTCAACTTAAGAAATAACTACGAACAAAAAACTTCTTTAAGCAATAACACATATGAACATAACATAGACTTAAAATGGTCCATCCCTTGACCAATGACTACTATAACATATTGGCCAAAAAACAGCTACCTGGGGACCTGTCAAGATCTCTTGACTGGGGGTGAATGTTTTGATTTGTTCTGCATTATGTCCATCAATTGTGTATCTTTTGCTTTTTCGCCCTAAGTGTGCCAGGTATGCCAAGACATGGGTCCTGGGCTCACTGTGCCCCTGGAATCAAGCTATCCTGGCTGAAGAGGGGTGAAATTCCAAAACCGGTCCTAGGATCCTTATTTCCGGTCCAAGGAGGACCTTGCTTGACAGTTCCAGCTGGACTGTTCCCATGAGGCACAGGGTCAAGACTGATTTGCATATGGGCAGGTCTAAACTGAGGTAGCATGGTGAGCAAAAGAATGATGGATTTAACCCAGATCTCTTGACTGAGGGTGACTGTTTTGATTTGTTCCGCATTCCATCCATCAATTGTGTGTCTTTTACTTTCTCGCCCTAATTGTGCCAGGAATGCCCAGACGTGAGTCCTGGGCTCACTGTGCCACTGGAATCAAGCTATCCTGGCTCAAGAGGGGTGAAATCCCGAAACTGGTCCTAGGATACTTGTTTCCGGTCCAGGAGGACCTGGCTTGGCAGTTCGGGCTGGACTGTTCCCATGAGGCACAGGGTCAAGACTGATTTGCATATGGCCAGGTCTAAACTGGGGTGGCATGGTGAGCAAAAGAATGATGGAATTAACCCAGATCTCTTGACTGGGGGTGAATGTTCTGATTTGTTCTGTATTCTGCCCATCAATTGTGTGTCTTTTGCTTTCTTGCCCTAACTGCGCAAAGTATGCCCAGATGTGGACCCTGGGCTCTCTGTGCCACTGGAAGCAAGCTATCCTGGCTGAAGAGGGTTGAAATCCCAAAACCGTTCCTAGGATGCTTGTTTCTGGTCGAGGGTGGACCTGGCTTGGCAGTTCGGGTTAGACTGTTCCCATGAGGCACAGGCTCAAGACTGATTTGCATATAGCCAGGTCTAAACTGGGGTGGCATGGTGAGCAAAGGAATGATGGGTTTAACCCACATCTCTTGACTGGGGGTGAATGTTTTGAGTTGTTCTGCATTCCGTCCATCAATTGTGTGCCTTTTGCTTTCTCGCCCTAAGTGCACTAGGTATGCCCAGACGTGGGTACTGGGCTCACTGTGCCACTGGAATCAAGCTATCCTGGCTGAAGAGGGGTGAAATCCCAAAACCGGTCCTAGGATGCTTGTTTCCGGTCCAGGGAGGACCTGGCTTGGCAGTTTCAGCTGGACTGTTCCCTTGAGGCACAGGATCAAGACTAATTTGCATATGGCCAGGTCTAAACTGGGGTGGCATGGTGAGCAAAAGAATGATGAGTTTAACCCAGATCTCTTGACCTGGGGTGAATGTTTTGAGTTGTTCTGCATTCCGTCCATCAATTGTGTGTCTTTTGCTTTCTCGCCCTAAGTGCACCAGGTATTCCCAGACGTGGGTCCTGGGTTCACTGTGCCACTGGAATCAAGCTATCCTGCCTGAAGAGGGGTGAAATCCCTAAACGGGTCCTAGGATGCTTGTTTCTGGTCCATGGAGGACTTGGCTTGGCAGTTCGGGCTGGACTGTTCCCATGAGGCACATGGTTAAGACTGATTTGCATATGGCCAGGTCTAAACTGGGGTGGCATGGTGAGCAAAAGAATGATGGATTTAACTCAGATCTCTTCACTGGGGGTGAATGTTTTGATTTCTTCTGCATTCCGTCCATCAATTGTGTGTCTTTTGCTTTCTCGCCCTAAGTGTGCCAGGTATGCCCAGACATGGGCCCTGGGCTCACTGTGCCACTGGAATCAAGCTATCCTGGCTGAAGAGGGGTGAAATCCCAAAACCGGTCCTAGGATGCTTTTTTCTGGTCCAGGGAGTACTTGGCTTGGCAGTTCGGGCTGGACTGTTCCCATGAGGCACAGGGTTAAGACTGATTTGCATATGGCCAGGTCTTATCTGGGGTAGCATGGTGAGCAAAAGAATGATGGATTTAACCCAGATCTCTTGACCGGGGTGAATGTTTTGATTTGTTCTGCATTCCGTCCATCAATTGTGTGTCTTTTGCTTTTATAAGAAATTAGACCCACACTGAATGCAGCAACATAAAGAAATTAGATTGAATATCGCTAATGCTATACCACTCAGGCCAGAGTGAAGTCTAACAAAAATTGACAACCACCCAAACAACCAATCCCACCACTCCTTTTCTACATTTTGCTTGACATCTTTAGCTAAGTTGTGTAAAGCATCAATGAGGGATTGAATTGATTTAGAATGATTTGAAAGATTGAAGTAACACATTCCCTCAAAATCTGAACATCCATGATCATTTTTCAAGAGTAAATAATCAATAGCAGCTCTGTTCTGCAATATTGCTTTTCGTGCCCCCCGCACTTCTAATAAACATTCTGTTAAGGCAATCGATGTATGATTAATATTTTTCACCATAAGACATGCTAATTCACTAACAGCTCTAGAATTATAAATTGCTAGGCCTGGAATACCTACTATTGAAGCAGCCAAACTAATATATTCAGTCTTGGATAATAAATGCACTTCAGAATTACGATGTTCATCAAGCTGAACAGCTTCTCTCGTATTTCAAGCATGAGATGATGGATCTAAAGGGACCATCATGAGGCTTAACCTAGTAAAGGCTTCCGGTCGACCTGTGATATTCACTGGAATATACGTATAAGTCACATTTCCACATGAGAATAACCACCCGACAGGCAACTTGACATGCCTGAAATGAATGGCAGCATATACCACATTTTTGCACAACATGTTATTTTGCATATTTACACAAACATTGTCGTGTCTATGTTGACATAAAACTTTTTCCTGCCAAGACATAGAGGATGTATTTTTTTCAAGATGAATCTAAGCACATTTACCAATGATAGTTGGGTCGCAAGTTAAATTGTAACAAATGTCACCTTCAGTGATGTGAAATGTTATCACTTGAGTCATATTTTTTCAATCATTATCAGTAGTTTCCGGACAAAATCGGCAGAATTCATAAAGGGATAGATGAGATCTCACAACATGTTCCTCTACTACCCAGTCTGCATTTGTGACATTAAAAGTTTCCAGAAGCACATTGACAGGGTAGGCACAGTTACGAGGCATGTGGAAATGTCATCCAAAGTACTCTTCATATTTGACATGCAGAAATATGATCTGTTGAGAACAGTCTGTGCAAGGTATGACCAAACATTCTCACGTTGAGTCAGCATCACTGTCAGTCGGCGCTGTTGGCTGGCCACTTCGGGATGAGGGCCTCCTCGTCCCCCTCAGCCCCACCCGCATGCGACCAAAAAGAGTCCAGCGAGCGCAAACAGAGCACAGTCACGCCATACTGTGATCAAAAAGAACAGAAACAAAACAGGTATTACTCATTCTCGCAAATAACATTTGTCAGCAGGCACATGCTACCATTTCTCCTGTCCTGGTTTCATTATTAATAGGACATTGTCCCATCCTGTTGCAATGATTTCTGCCTGTTCGGGGGGCCTATTTGGAGACTCTACTCACACTTTGGCTCCTGGATTTTTATCTGTTGAGCCAAACCCTCTTCCCCACATACGGTGAAGAGGGCTGGGGTAGTCCCCTTCTTAACTACCCCTCCGTACACTGGCATGATCACCATTTGAGCAACTCTGTCTCCAGATAGTATCATCAAATCAGCATCTCCACTATTAAGTAGGATGATTTTAATTTCACCTTGATAATCTGCATCAATGATTCCTCCCAGCACTTGGATGCCCTTCAGAGCCAATCCAGATCGAGGGGCAATTAAACCAAAGTGCTCTGGGGGAATCTGAATTCCCACTCCTGTCTCAATGAGTGTAATGTCTCTTGGTTTCAATCTGTACAGTTTCAAAGCATGCAGGTCAAGACCTGCAGCCTCAGGTGTCGCTCTGTATGGAGCCAAAGCTCCAGGAACTGTCTCCCAATAAAGAATGGTATTAGTTGCCACATGAAGCTGAATCTACAAAGCCGGAGTTAACATTTGCATTAAAGGTGTTTCTGCATTTACTAAAGGTCTATTATTCAAAATCTGCAAGGCTTCACTCAAACAATCTCTCCAGTTTTTCAAAGAGCCATCAGAAAACTTTCTCAATTGATCTTTTAACACTTCATTCATGCGCTTAATCAAACCTGCAGCCTGTGGGTAATATGGGATGTGAAAGTTCCACTCAATATTGTGTTGCACACATTATTCCTGCATCAATCTACTATTTTTTAAATGAGATCCATTGTCAGTTTGAAACTGTAATGGAATTCCATAATACAAAATCAGCAAGTCTAATGTTTTCAATGTATTCACCTGAGTAGCACGTTTACATAGAAACGTAATAAAATATCCAGAATATGTGTCCACACCCGTGCACACATATTGACATCTTCGACTAAGTGGCAGGGGCCCAATATGGTCAATCTGCCAAATCTGTGCTAGTAATTTTCCTTTTCCTAGCTGACCTCTCACTATCTGTGGGACAGATCTATGTCAGGCATGCTGACAAACAGGGCACTGCAAAAGCACAGTTTTAATCAAATCTAGGGGAATGTGTATCCCTCTATTCCCTGCCCACCTGCTAGTAATCTGCTCTTCAAAGTCTCCACACTTCTGATGTGCCCACTTTGCAATCCCAACCAGGCCAGAATCCTGTGTTGCAACTTCAGCTTCTGAAATCTTAGCTTTTTCATCTGTGAGGGAATTAAACCAGCGGTCACATGAATTGGTGGAACAATGAGCATCCACATGATAGATACACGGTAACTGTACTTTGTGTCAACAAGGTACAAATCTCTTTCCACAATTCATTGCCCCACACCTCTTTTGCATGTATCATCTAATTATGAGCATGCCACGTGGGAAACCAAGTTGCTAACCCATTGGCAGCGGACCATGAATCAGTGTAAATATGACATGTTCCTGGCAATTCCTGTTTCAAAGCTTGATACACAGCATATAATTCTGCGAACTGACTACTCTTTCCTCCTCCAGTAGTGGTCAAAATCACATCATGTCCTAGGGTCAATTGTTCAGTGTCCACTAGAGCCCAATAGCATGCAAGTAACCGCTCCACAGCATCTGGCAGTTTCTTTGTCCAGAACCCTAAAGGTACTTACGTTCAACCCTGCTTCTGCCACAGACTCCAAGTAGTGTACGACCCTTGTGCTGTCGCATTCAGTTCAATATCTCCCTCTCGTACTGGCCATAACCCTAAAGCATGTTGTATAGCCTCTTTTGCTAGTTCAAATGCAGTTTGCTGCTGCTCACCCCACTCAAATGCATTTTTCTTTTGCCTAATTTTGTACAAAGGGGCCAAAATATGACTCAAGTGAGGGATATGCTGTCTCCAAAAACTAAACAGACCAATGAACCTCTGAGCTTCCTTTCTGTTTCATGGCACTGCAAATTCTCTGATATTTTATTTCAGTTGGGGCACCACCTCTTTGTGTCGCTGATGCCTCTGAATACCCAAAACTTTACACTCTGAGAGGGTTTTTGTAATTTGGTGGGATTTATTTACCATCCCTTGCTCTGCAAATGCTCCACAATCCTGTCTAACTGAGTTTGCACTTGTTCTTGTGTCTCTCCTTGTATCAGCACATCATCAATCTCATGACAAAGCTGTGCTCCATGAATAACTGACACCTCATCTAAATGCTCTGCCACCAGCCGGTGACAGATCGTGGGACTATGCAAGTAGCCTAGAGGCAATTTTGTATATGTCATTTGTCTACCATTCCATGAAAAACTGAACTGCTCTTGACATACAGGGGCAACTGAAACACTCAGTTTGGCGGTGGGTTGAAAGATACTGCGTCCTCCGAGGAGTGTCTATGGAGTGACTTCTATCGTAATGGAAAAACCATAGATGCCTCACCTATCATAGTGAGCACTTGACAGTCTGTTTGAATATAAAGACCATGAACTGGATTTGACCGTGTATCCTGAAATTCAACTTCATCGTTTTGAGCAATTGCGGATTTTATGAAAATTTGGTACAAACTAAAGCGTGTGGTTGGAAGTGATTTCATTTGAGGAACGAAACTTCATTAATTTGAAGTCATTTTGGGCGATATAGCAATCTGGGTACATTCCAGATAACCGTCTAGATTGGAGTACTTTGACTACAGCCCTGTGGAAGCCCTATTCAGGGCGAAACGCGTTTGCTGCACTTTGGCTGCATTATCTCATCGCCTTACGTCGTGTGTGGCTCGAGATTTATTCTCTTGTTTTGCATTTGTGCAGCCTAAAACACTTATGTTGCTGCTTTGTGCTTTCTGTTGTAGTGTTGTGGCCCTTTGGCAGTGGACCAGGTAGGTGGGCAACAGTGACTCTGTGCAACTTTGGAAACATTGTATAATTAGGTAGTGCAGCTTTAATGATCCCTTACTGCCATCTTTCCTATTTTTTTAATGTACAACTCTGCCTCAAAGTCAAACTACAGAGGCTTGCGTTGTGTGTGGTTCGAGTATCCATTAAAGGATCAGATATAACATCACTGAAGAGTCCGGATGAATTCTCTTGTTTTGCATTTGATTATCTTAAAACACTTGTGTTACTTCTTTGTGCTTTTTGTTGTATAGTAGAGTTGTACAGTCCACAGATAATATCCAGTTCATTCTGGTCGATGAGGTGCGAAAAACAAGTGAGGAGCAGCAAGAACTTGAATCACTGCTGTGCACACAGAAGTAAGGCAAAGTCAGAAAGCAAGATGACATGAGGCCATGTCAAAGCCAATAGTTATAACCTATAATTTCCACCAAGAAGCAAGATAAAGTCAGAAAGCAAGATGACATGAGACCATGTCAAAGCCAATAGTCAAAGTCAGAAAATCAGATGACAGGAGGTCATGTCAAAGCCAATAGTAAGCACTCATAATAATATAATGTACTGTTCTACTCTGTGATGGCTCCCACTGATACAGTGCCGTCCTACATTAAGGCTAGGATAAAATAACATAATAAAGTCAGTCTAAGATGGTGGTAGTCGACGGTCATCATGGGGTGCTCAACCACAAGAGTGCCTCTTTTACTACACAGTTGAACCCCTAAAGGATACGCATGATGACCACAGCTGAACCCACCTCAGTGATTGGGTGCCTCTCCTCTTCCTCGTGGGATACAAATGTGCGATTTGTTATTCTTGAAACTGACCAACCACTTCCAAGCGTGTATTTTTGTTTAAAGCATCCTTTAAATGTTTTGTGTAGAAGAAAAGCCAACATCATGCAGAAGCAAATTCCCATCAACATTCAAAGGCATATCACTGACATACCACGTATTTCAACTACACAACTTCGCACCACACCACTAAGCATGGGCGAATTTTGCGGATCTCGCGTTCGCAAATTTTGCGGATTTGCGAACTCGCAATCCGCAAAATCCGCGAATTCCTGCGAATTTGCGGATTTTTTTGTGTTCGCCCGTGTTTCTGCCAGTTCGCGAGGGTTTTTACAATTTCGCAATTTGCGAACTTACCTGTCGGGTCGCAAGTTTTGCGAACTTGTTGTTTCTACGTGTCCAGCCTGTTTGGGACACTCTTCTTCATCACTGCCACTCTCTGTCACCACTGCCACTCTCTGACTACTCATGCCACCCTCTGGCCCACCCATGCCACCCTCTGTTTCATCACCACACCCTCTGGTTGTCCAGTGTACATTATTTTCGGCAAAGCAAAGCACACCTTCCCTGCCTCAAGTGACCTGAATTAATTTGGGGCTGATTAATGTGTCACAGAATATTTTTTTAGCTGGCACCTGCTTCCTTAGTGCGCCCTGATTAGTGATCTTTTGCACTTGCTAAGTGCTTTCATTGTTGCAAAATTAGTTACAACACCTGCCCTGCCCCAACTGACAATAATGAATTAGGGGCTGATTAATGGATTTTAACTTCCAGCCTGGCTCCTGCTTGTCTCCCTTAGCTGTAATTCAGGACCTTTGTGGCATATGTGTAACTATTCTGAGGTTCAGAGCAGGGTCACATAATAGTTGCAACTGGCAACTGAACTCTGGAGGGGCCCCTCAGGAAGCACTACAGGAAATGGCTACTAATGATGAGCCTGAACTTTTGAACCTGGCAAGTAGTTTCAGTTTTGCTAAGATCGTATTTCTGCAATTTAGCACTTATTCGCGGGGCGCGAAGTTGTACTGGGAAGCCGCGAACTCACGCGAACAGTGCGAGCAGTGCGAGCAAAATCCGCTGTTTGCGGATTTTGCGGGAGATTCGCGAATCTCGCGGATTGCGAATTTCCCGAAAATCCGCAAAATCCGCGAGCGAAACGGATTTTCCGCCCATACCTACACACCACCCAATTCCACAAAAAATAATTCCAATCTAACATAGCTCTTCCTTGCACTTCCACCAACCCTGTCAAACCTCTCCCATGCATCCAATGCCCCTCTCAACTCTCCCTCACACTTCCACTACCCCTCTCATATCGTATTCCCACTGCCACCCTCATCCCTCACTCACATTCCCTATCTCTTCTCTATACTGCCTGATCACACATAGTAAGCACAATTTCTTTCTTCTGCCTTTTTAAAAAAAAAAGCTTTTTTTAATAAGCAGTTTATTAAGAACACAAGCCATCAAAAGCAGAGCAAAGAACAATTAGGGGGTCGCTCTCAAGGGGCCTTTCCACATTTTAAATACAATCTCGGGCCATACCTTGGAGTAGTCCCCGCAACACTGGTGCTTGTTTCAATCTCTGCCCCGAGTCTGCTATGCGTTAGTGGCCTCCCCTTCGCCACCCCCTGTTAGGCTGTTCGTGCCCCAAAACTGTTTCTATGGGCCCCATATCTTTTCAACTTTGCGCGGACAGCCTCGGCAGTGGTATGCTGTCTGTTCGGCTAGCTGGCCCCAATCCAGGTCGTCCTTCCAATCTCTGGTCTCAGGGGGCCTGCCTGTCCGCCATAGCCTGGCTAAATTGCGCTACACCACCTCTGCAGCCATTTTGAGCAAAGTAATTACATGACTGGGCCACTTCTCTTCCACTGACGCTCCCAGCAGTGGCCACTTGGCCTCAAGCAGCACAGGCAAGCCTGTTACCTCCCTCATTGTCTCAATTATTTCAATGCAAAAGTTTTGGATATGAGGACAGGTCCAGAGTGTGTGGTAGAACATGCCTACTCCACCACAGCCCCTGGGGCACTCGGCTGAATCTGTAGGACCCATTTTGAACACTCTTTACCTAGAGAGGTAGGACCTGTGGGTAAACGTTGTTTGCAATGCGGTGTTTACACCGCACAACCTTTACCATGCTGCCATTACAACGCAAGTTGTTACTAAGACTTGCGCTGGATGGCGCTGTCGGTTAAGGAATATTGTAATTTTATATTCCAACACCTTCCCTACTGTTACGTGGACTGGTGTTGGAGTATAAAATTATAATATTCCTCAATCCGCGCCCTCCAATGCCGTTGGAAAATCCGCAATGTAAAGTACCGTGATCAAAATGATCGCGCCGTACTGACATACATCCGACCTGTGTAGTATCCGTAGCTTCACCAAGCGTAATCAGGCCCATATAGCTATCTCTCTGGTGCTCTGTAACGCCTCGCTCCACTCTTCATCATCTAGGAACCCCAGATCTACCATTCAGGCCTCTGTAAGTGAGGCAAGACAGTCTGCAGATTGTTTATAATCTTCCTGTATGTCAGGGAAACTGCCTTAGACGGCATAGGGTCCAGTATCAGTCTATCCTTCACGGGGGAGTCGTCTGGGAGAAGCTCCCCCTCCAGAAGATTGCATTTCATAGCGTATTGTAATTGCCGGTATTGGAATATTTTACCCTGTGTCAGATCATATTCAGCCTTCAACACCTCAAAGGCTACGAGAGTACCCACTCTCCAGCGATCACCCAATTTCTCTGGGGCCGATTCACAAAACTAACTTAAGACAACATCCTAAACTTACTTTTGGTATTCATAGAAGGCATTTAGTAGTAGTAAAGTTAGGATTTTGTCTTAAGTTTGACTTAAGACAAAGTTAAGACAGACTTAAGACAGACTTAAGACAAACTTAAGTCAAAATCCTGTCTTGAGTCTGTCTTAAGTCTGTCTTAAGTCTGTCTTAAGTCTGTCTTAAGTCTGTCTTAAGTTTGTCTTAAGTCTGTCTTAAGTCTGTCTTAAGTTTGTCTTAAGTCAAACTAAAGACAAAATCCTAACTTTACTACTACTAAATGCCTTCTGTGAATACCAAAAGTAGTAAGTTTAGGATGTTGTCTTAAGTTAGATCTGTGAATCGGGCCCTCTATTCCTATTGTGTGCCATTTCGTGTCTGCTCGCAATTTTTTAACCTCCCCCAGGCAGTCACTATCCCAAAGTGGGATTTTTGCTGTTAGTTACCCATTCCAGCCCACGCACCTGTTGGATGCTTTCCATGCCCGCACTACCACCAGCATGTGGAGTGGGAGCAAGTTCCTCCTGACAGTGCGGTACAGGAGCGGCGGGTAGTCCCTGCTTCCCATGGGCAGGCGATCTATCCTGTATGCTGGCTCCGTTCGGTTTCCAAACACCCAATTGTTCACCACCGCCAACTGGGAGGCCCAATAATAGGCTCGGAGGTTAGGGACCGCCAGGCCCCCATCATAGACACCATGCTGCAGCTTTGCCAGGGATATTCGGACTGCCCCCGTCCCACAATAGGGACCTCAAGCTGCCATCGATTCTGCGGAAGTATGATTCAGGAATCCTGAACGGTGTGTTCTAGAAAATGTAGAGCATAGGTGGGAGAGTCATCATTTTAAAAAGGACCACCCGCCCCATCAGCGAAAGATGCAGCGCACACCAATGGCACACATTTGCCTGAAAGTGGTTGACCTGGGGAAGAACGTTACAAGCTAGGAATAGTTTCTCGTCCCTGATGATACGGATGCCCAGATATGTGAACCCGTCTGTTGCCATTGGTGTTGGGCATCAGATTGACAGAGAGTGGAAAAATAAGTGACTTGTCCCAGTTCATTTGGTAGCCGGCATAGCTCCCAAAGAGGTCAAAGATATGCAGAATTATCTGTATTGAGATGCGGGGTTTTGCCACATAAAGTAAAATATTGTCCGCATAGAGGGATATCTTTTCCTCCCAGTTGTCTTCGAGTGTAATTCTCCAGAATAATGGGTCTCCACAGAGCCAGGCAGCAAAGGGCTCTAGGGCGAGGGCGAAAATCACGTGAGATATCGGACAGCCTATCCGCTTGCCCCTCTGTAGTTCAAACACGCGGGAGATGCAGACGTTCACCCGCACCCTGGTTTATGGTGCTTCATAGAGCAGACAAATCCCAGCTGACGCAGCACTGCAAAAATATAATTCCATTCCATGCTATCGAAGGCCATTCGGGCATCAAGTCGGGTGAAGCACCCCGTATAGTCGTCTCAGATTTGAGCCAGTGCTACACTTCGGCATGAAGCGGATTTATCAGGGTGTATCACCGATGTTATCATGCCTGCTAGTCTATTTGCATGGAATTTGGCCAGACTTTGGGTTCTACGTTGAGCAGGGATATAGGATGGTATGAGGCACACTCTTTCGGCGGTTTACCTTTTTTGGGGATTATTACCATGATGGTAGTTCATTGGTCATCTGGTAGCCTCCCTAGACTGAAGGAACATATTCAAAAGGTGGGGCGCTAATTTTAGAGCCGTATTCTTGAACAATTCAAGGAGCAAACCGTTCTGACTGGGGGCCTTCCCAGACTGACGCCCCTGAAGAGCCCCCACTATTTCTTCTACTATCAAGTCACTGTCTAGAGTCTCTTTGTCATCCCTTACCAGGGTGTTTAGATTCATTGTTTCTAAGAGTTCTTTACAGTCTGAGCTAGATCTACCAGATTTGGAGGTATGCCCGCCCTCGTAAAAGGCTGCAAATAACTTGTTCTCCTGTATCTACCTCCTCTTTTAGGTCTAGGATTTCCGTCACCCAACCTCTTTCACTGTCCCTTTTATCAAGCCAGGCAATGAGCTTTGGTTCTTTATCTCCTACCTTGTAGAGCTTCCTCTAGATCGGTAAAGCAAGGGCCCTCACTTTATTCACCACCATGTCTCACAGATCCTGTTTTGACATACGCAACTGATGCATCGAGTTCCTCTTATGCTTGCCCCCTCTAACTAACTCAGCCTCTATGGTCACCACTTTTTGTTTGAGGGCCCAAAACCTACTCCTGTCCTCTTTCTTTTTAACCCCAACTAGGGCTTGATACTGCCCCCTTATCACTGGCTTTAAGGCTTCCCAGAGTACATAGCACAAGTCCACCGACTCTTCATTCTGCTGGAAGTATTTCTCGGTGCCCTCTTGCAGCTGCTCCACAAATGTTCTATCTGCCAAGTGCCAGGCCACGAGTCGGGGTGGCAAGACACTTACCACTGTTAGTCCCTTACACCAAGTGGCCACCGGTGAATGGTCAGAAATGCCCCTTGCCAAGAGTTGTGTGTCTCGGAAGCTCCCCAAATCTTGCCTAAGAGTGAATAAATAGCCAATTTGAGACAAGCTCCTGTGTAATGGCGATAAGTGTGTGTATTGGTGTTCCGTCTTGTTTTGGGCTCTCCACAAGTCGACCTACCCCAGTGCCTCCACAAAGCTCCCCAGGGAATCACAGTATTCGTGCCTGCCTTCCCTGACCATCTATCTTCCGACTGAGAGACAACATCATTCAGGCCTCCTCCCAAAATAAGAGAGCCAAACGGCATCTCTAGGAGTTGAGCTCCAAGGGCGGATCTAGTGTCCCCCTGCAGCCCTAGCGGAGTGAATACAGAGCCCAAATTCAGAGTTTGTCCATCCCACCTCCTCGTCTGGAGTAAAAAATCTGCCGAGTGGGTCTCTCCACGTTTTTCCAGATATGTATACCATAGTGAATCTACAAAGGATTCCTACTCCTCGTGACCCTGACGTGTATCTGGCGTGTGCCACCAAGGTGTAGCCCCATCTATCCAGTGCTTTATAATTATGCCCCTATAAGTGTGTCTCCAGCAAAAAGGCCACATCTGGCCTGTGTCGTCTGATAAATTGGAGCACCAGAGTGAGCTTTATTTTTGACCCCAAGCCATTTACATTCCAGGATATGATTTTAAGCTCTTGTTGTTTAATGCATTCTCATCTCTTAAACGTGACCGGTGGTGCTCCTTGTTCGATTTGGATGCTTGCTTGCTCACCAGGAGTCATCCCTCCCCCTCCCTTGGACATGTCTCTCACCCTGAAGCATTGCATCTTGCACAACTGCATCTACGAATATTAAAATATAAACAGACCCTTTACTCCTCCTCCCTGTCACCCTGCACTGTGGGACTAGAACTTTCCACTACCCCAATTTGCAGAGCGCCTGTTGCCCCAAACTGCAAAATACCCATATTTGGGGGTTGGTTGCCCCAGTATATCTTCTACGTGTGCCTGCTCGACCGACAAATACCCATCCACCCCCAGGGGGGCACACCCCTATCCAGATTATTTTGACCATTTCTCCATGCTTCTGGACAAATGACAAATGTTCGGGTAAATACCCAAAATAGTCCTGGAGAATCATTTAGTCCCATGCACCTTTCCGCCTTTCCCTACTCCCCCACCATCCAGTTTAATCCTCATGTGCCCTTCACCGCTTGTCTTGTCCATCAATCACCCTGCAGGCTTCGCCAGAGGTGGGTTACAGGGTCTCTGGTGTCGTCCGTTCCCCTCACTGAGCTACGATGCAGACTCTGACTGGTCCAAGCTCTGGCGACTTCTGCTGAGGATTCTCCAGTGTGCGTAATCCGAGGGTGAGATCTCTTCAGGCCCCTTGGGTGCTGAGACTATTGTGTGCGCCACTCCTCTAGCCATTCCCATGCCTCCGCTGGAGAATAGAGGAACCAGGATTTTGCTTATGCAAGGACTTTTAGCTTGCCGGGGAACAGCATCATATATATTAAATCTTTTTCCCTAATGGCTCTCTTGACCTCCTCAAAGCTCCTCCTTTGTTTCTGAACCTGATAGGTAAAATCAGGCAAGAAGCGAATGGTGGAGTTCTCATACTTGTGCACGGGCTGCTTGCAGGATGACGTCTCGATCTCTGAAGTTCAACGCAGTGGGGCCCCCAGTATCGGATGTGGGACTGGGGCCCTGTGTGCCCTTTCGACTGAGAAGAACTTTGATAAACATTTGGATTTCAGATGTTTTGTGATCAAGTCTTCTATGAATAGATTGACTCTTTGGGCTTCCACCCCTTCAGGAACCCCTACTATTCGTAGATTGTTTCACCTGGACCTCCCTTCATCGTCTTCAACCCTTACCAGGGCCTTTTGCTGCTTAGTTAGTTTGCACACTAGTTTCACTACGGACTTCAATGAAGTCTGGAGCTCGTCGATATTGGGTTCTGCCGTGTGCACGTGGTCGGACACCCCTTGAAGTCTGCTCTGATTAGTCCCACCTCAATAGTGACCGAATCTATTTTAGGTTCCAGAGAGGATTGAAGAGTTTGTATCGCTATCATTATTGCCCCCAAGGTGGGTTCCTCTGAAGTGGCTGGGTTAGTGTTTGGTCTCCTCTTCCTGGTGGGGTCTGGGGACCACATACTTATCCATCTTGTTCGACTGTGGCGGTACGTTCCCTTTGGGCCTCACCACTCCTCCAACTCTGTACAGTTGTCTGGATTTCTTTTGGAGATTCTCTTTGCCCAGCTTCACTGCCCTGTCTGGTCTTCAAAGCTGGTAGGTTGATAATGCAGTGGGTCCTTGACCTGTGGGGTCTCCAGGCAGGTCACTCAGGCCTTTTACCTCTGTCTCCGACAATTGCCCACTCGCTGTTTAATATGACCCCTGGTGCATGACCGAAGTTGTGGGTAAGCACAAGCAAAGATTTCAGAGGCGGACTGTAAATATTGCTCGTCAATCAAATATATCAAAGTGAGTGTCCTGTGCACATTTCTTACAGCGCTTGCTGCTGTTAAGTTCTACTGAGAAACAGAATTTATTCAACAATAGGAAGGTGCAGCAGGAAAGAAGTCCATCCTCCATTTGATTATTCCATCATCTTCTTTTATTGATCATGTATATTATACAAGTTAAAATCCAGCCAACGTGTTTCGTTCCATGTTACAAAGGAACTTCATCAGGGCTCAAGAGTAATATTGTGTAGAAGTCATATATGTCATTTGTAGTGCAGGATGACCACATATTAGGAAGCATTCTTTTCTTTGCAGTCACCATTTTTTCTGGTCAAACGTGGTAACAAAGGACAATATCACATCACAAATCTGATACCCTAGTCCTGGTCACGAAGAATATGGCATGGGGTCTGCTTTTGAAAAGTTGTGGGTGAGCACCACTGTTTCCCCCAGCCGCAGGGCCCCAGTCGCTGATCTTCTAGCTTTGGCTCAGTCCAATGTGGATGTCCGATTTCTGGTTTTCAGGGTTTACAGGCGGCCCTCCCTGTGGCTGCTTGCCCTCCTGCAGCCCATTGGTGATTGTTTTAGGGTCACTCAAGTCTCCGGTAAGGGCACGAAGTCCGCCCCAGCTTCCGGATCCAGGGCTTCCAAACCATTCGTTCTCAGATTCACTCTACTGCGGGTGGATCAGTGAGGGATTTATATATTTATTTATTTATTTTATTTATAGAGCGCAACATTCATCCCTTGAGATATCACGGCGCTAAGAACAAACTAGTGGTGAGTAGGGTCTGAGAAGCTAATGGATATAATATCAGTCTTTGGGGAATAGGTATGTTTTAAGTTTTTTTCTGAAGGTGTTGTATTCTTTAATCAGCCTGAGTTTGACTGGAAGCTCATTCCAGTGCAGTGCGGCGAGATGGGAGAAGGTGCGGCCTCCTACCCTGGACTTTTCAATCCTTTTTGTTTTGGCGAGTGCTTGGTGTTGTGATCTTAGTGGTCTGGTGGGAGTGTAGAATCATATTTTATTCTGAAGGATCTTGGGGCCTGTATCATGGAGTGTTTTGTGGGCATGCACTAAGAGCTTGAAGCATGCTCTTTGGCGCATGGTCAGCCAGGGAAGTTTTTTTAGGCAGTCCTTAGCTGACTGTGTTTGTCTTTGTTACACACCAGTTTGGCTGCAGCGTTTTGCACCACCTGTAGACGTTTGAAGAGGTAGTCTTGCATGTCTACAAAGAAAGCGTTGCCATAGTCCAGTCTACTGACCAGCAGGGCCTGTGTGACTGTCCTTCTGCTTTCTAATGGGATCCAAGGAAAGAGGCTTTTTTGGAGTTTTCAGGGTGGCGAAGCTTTTTCCACACAATGTCCATACATGGTCCTGCATGGAGACATTGCCATTGGCATTTTCTGTGGTCCCTGGGTGTTTATACCTCCTCACCACCTCCTTGGACCACTTTCCCTAGGACCCCCGGCCTTCCTGTGCTTACAAGTCCGCCCCGTGACTACTCATACTGACTGCCTGCTCACCCCCTATTGTTAGGTGTTAGAAATGGGGGTCTCTAGTTGGCAAGGGCTTGCACCTTTGTCCAAGTAGGGACCCTTCTTCCTAGTCAGGATAAGGGAGTTACACTCCTAAAATAACCCCTGCTCACCCCCTTAGTAGCTTGGCAAGAGCAGTCAGGCTTATTTTAGAGGCAGTGTGTAAAGCATTTGCACATAACCGACAGTAATACAGTGTAAGCACTACCAAAGGACACCACACCAGTTTAGAAAAATAGCCAATATTTTTATACACGAGACCAAAAACGATAAGAATCCACAATACAGTACACAAAAATCTATAGTTATCAAAATACACTTTAAAAACAGTTCCTTGATGTTGATAGCTCCGTCCAGGGCTATCACGGTGTCGTGAGCAAACAAATCCAAACAGTTCAGGCTGGTTGTGGCGTTGCGGACCAGCACGGTGTCGGGAAGAACCGCAAACAGTACCTGTTAGAGATGCAGGGCTGCGAGGCCCTTGTAGTCACTCGCGTTGCAGGTCGAGCTCCTTTCTGTTGGGATCAGGAGCGCTGGCGTTGGCAGGCGTCAGGTGCTGCGGTGCGGCGAGTAGGGCCCTCAGTTTGCAGTGCGAGCAGCGGCTCGGTGGCGGCGTCAGATGGTGTTGTCGGTGAGACCAGAGTCGCGGTGCGAGGTGGAGATGTTGCTCGTCACAGTGCTGGCAGGTCACGGTGCAAGCAGCGACGTCATCGTTGCTGAAGCACTGTCGTCGGCTGACAAACGGGAGTCGATGATTCCGGCATCGGTAGGCCAAGGCTGCGGTGCAGGATGAGGGCGGTGAGTCGTGTAACTTTAAGAGCGGTGCCCTCGAATCACGGTGCAAGCAGCGGTGTAGATTCCGGCATGGAGTGGCGGCACCGTGGAGGCCAAGGCGTCATCGTGAAGCGAGGTGGTGGGTAGTGCGGTGCCCACAGGTTGCGGTGTGAGCAGTGGCTCGGTGGCGGCATCAGCGGTTAGACCAGAGTTGAGGTGCGGTGTTGCGGCTGTGCTCTCTGCAGTGCCCAGGCTTCAGCATGAAGAGAGGCGGTGCGGAGTGCGGTGCCCACAGGTCGTGGTGCAAGCAGCAGCTCGGTGGCGGTGTCAGCAGGCGTCGTCGGCGAGACCAGGGTCGCGTTGCGGCAGTGCCCTCTGTGGTGTCTTCAGGACATCGAGTCGGCAGTAGTGTCATAGATGTCCTCGAGTTGCTTTTCTTCTGTCGCAGCACAAAACACACAGTCCACAGTGCTGATGGCAGACAAGCTTGAAGTCTTTGGTGTTCCTGCGACTTCTTGAACAGGGGGCAAGCTCTACCTCAAGCCCTTGGAGAAACTCACAAAAGTAGATTGCAGGAAGTTCAGTCCAGTCCTTTCACTGCCCAAGATAGAAGCAGCCACTGTAAGCCAACACAGCAAAGCACACAACAAAGTCGTAGTCCTCCTTACAGCTTCTCCAGCTCCTCTTCTTGGCAGTCTTCTTGATCCAAAAGAGTTCTCAAATTCAGGAGTCTGTTCCCCAGTATTTGTATCCCAAAATCCTTTGATCCTCTAGGCAGAGGGTGTCTGTGCCCAGCCAGAACCAGTTCTGCCTTCTCTGGTGTGATTTCCCGGCACGGAGTAGAGACGGCATTGTCAGAGGCAGACCAGGCCCTTTGAGGTGCAAGGAGATCTCCTCCCTCTTACCCCATCGCAGCCCAGGTCTATTCAGCCCTTTCCTGACCTACCTAGACTAGACCCTTGCTTCCTAGCCATCTGTCATCCAAAACCCAGACAGGCAAGCCACATTCCAGCAGCGGCACACGGGATGACTGCACAAGAAAATACCTACTTCCTAAAAGTGGCATTTTCAAACACAGAATGAAAAAATCACCTTTACTAAAAGATGCATCATTAGATTCTGAGTTCAGGCATACTAAATTCTATTTTCCCACCTAGTTCCCAGGACCAGTTAAGTTTATAAGTTGTTATAAACAAACTTAAAATTCTGTCCCATGGGAAACAGGTAGCCTTGCAATAGTGAAAAACGAAATGGGCTGTAATTCACTATCAGGACATGCCACACACACCAGGGCATGTCCTACCTTTCACATACACTGCACCCTGCCCACAGGGGTACTTTGGGGCTACCCTAGCGGTGCCTGACATGTAAGAAAAGGGAAGATTAGGGACTGGCCAGTGTGTGCACAGGCCAAGTCGACATGACAGTTACAAACTTCTCCCAGACTCTGCAATGGCAGGTCGGAGGTACCTTTTCCATCTACTCACGTGGGTGGCACAATCTGTTCTGCAGGCCCATGCATAGCATTTGATTCCCAGGCCCTGGCACACTCAGTGCACTTTACTAGGGGCTGACAAGAAAACCAAACAGCCAATCATGGAAACACCAATCCATAACATACTTTACCACAGGAGCACTTGCACTTTACCACTGATCAGCAGTGTGAAAGGTGTGCAGAAACACTACGCTATTTGTGCGGATGCTCCTTATCCCACCGGCCATGTTGAAATCGAGGAGTGTGGCAGGCATGTTCACCTCTGTGCCTCGGTCCCCCGCAGGCCCTCTGGAATCTGCTTCTCAGACGGATCTGCTCTGGCAGAGTAGCTATCTCAGGCCTGCTCACCTCTGGCCAACACCTATCTGGGGTCTGGACGACACTCGTGGGACTCAGGGCCTGGCCCAGTTTGGACACGGTGAGTCAAGAGTGTGTGAGGTGCCCTCCAGGAACTTTGGGGACTGGATAGGGTGACGGATAATGAGCTGCAGGTCGATAGCTGACCCGAGATCCTCTACTAAGCAGCCATTGGCATCAAGCTACGCCCCCCTTCCCATGCCTTTTTAAGGTTTCCGTCCCTCAAACCCACACTTTCCTCCTCTTCTTAGGCTTCCGCGTACACAGGTCCACCCTCTTGATGTGTCTGTCGTCTGCTCTAACCTTCTTTCTCCCTCACTCTTTCTCCTCCTCTGTCTTGAGTTCATTCACCACTTCCTGCACAAACTATCTATCGCTCTCTATCCTCCTTTCTTTCTATGCTGTGCTGCTCTCATGCCAATCTATTCACCATGCACATAATTCTACTGCACAAATACACTCCACACCACATAATTTCACCCCACACAATTCCACGACTAACAATACCAATACAACCCACATAATTCAACTCCACACCACGTCTACTACACTCCAAACCAAAACACATAGGTAAAAGACATTGTCATTTACAATGCCAATAGCTCTAACTTTCCTAACTGCAAGAACTATTTATTGCAGTGCAAATGCGTGTTGTGAACATGACTGCATAAAGTCTTAATTGAAGACTCTGAACTGTCTCCGATGAAAAAAACATGTAACAAATAACGACCCTTTGAGGAGTTTACGAGTCTCTGGATAGCAGCTCCTTGGACTATTTTTCAAGGTCTTCTGGCCACATACAAAAAAAGCCTGCTTGCTAATGCCTGCTATTCTTATTGCCATCTCCATTAGCACCAAAGGCTTTAATGGATTGGGAAGTAGGTCACCTCAAGCCTAAGACTGTAATCCCTAGAATGTCTGACTTCAGCCCATAAGAGTTGATCAAGACTTACAGCCTGATTTAGATCTTGGCAGACTGATTATTCTGTCAAAACGGTGACAGATATTCCGTCCGCCGAAATTTAAATTTCAGTGGATGGGATATCTGTCACCATTGTTGCGGAGTAACCTGTCCGCGAGATCTAAAGTAGGCCCTTACTTTTCACTAAAGAACTGAAGATTTACATATTGATTGCTGCCCGTGGACCCACTGAGTACTAGTTCCAGTGAGATTCACTTGCCAGCCTCAAGTAGTCAGTCATATGACTATTAACAGCCCTGCTGCTTGATTGATGCACTCACTCTCCAGCCTCAGCTGAGGGTTTAGGGAAAGGTTGACTAAATCATTTTGCACTAAGGACTATACAGCCAGCCCATCTATGACACCCACAAGACACAGACTCATGTTTGACAGAAACAGTTTCCAATCTGACCACAATATGGCAGCTCTTTGCCATATTGTGGTCAGATTGGAAAGGAGGGAGACCAACGGAAAAGCCTGGATCCAAGTAAACACATCCACCACGCTAGACTATATTGGACACATAACTAGTCAATAACCCCCTAATACCTCCCTCTCCCTCGACAAGTTAACACTGTAGAGAAGACTTCGTATGCCGAGAAGGTTACTGCTTTTCCTGTATTTATACCATTATGTGGTGCTCTTAAAAAGTATTTGTTTCAACATTCAAAAAGGGGAGGGGTCGCCTGAGAACCCCATCCCATTTGCAAATGATTACCACAACGTTTGAGGTGTCGGTACAAAATGTTTTGCGACTGTTATTGGGTCGCAAAACATTCATACATACCATTGCGATTTGGTATTAGGGAGGAAAGCCCTAAACCGACCCCTTCAAAATATTGAATCCCTAACCACAAATTGCAATTCAGTAACTTGTTTCAGAAGCGCAATTTGTGCTCTGTACAGATAGATGAGCATTTTTGGAGTCAGTAACAGCCCGATTTTGTGAATCAGGCCGTTTCCAACCCCAAAAATACTTTTGTACCTATGGCCCTAAGTCCCCAAGCACAAAGCCACCTGGGGAAAAGATGCTGGTCTTCTTGTCAGGCATAGGCTACTTTATACACTCAATAGAAACCCCCATTATATACTCCATTGAAACTTATATCAAGTCACTGCTTTTTCATTTCCAAGTATAAATTCATATGGTTAAATCCTGAAAGCACATTCACCAGGGAACAGAACCAGGCCCCCCCTCACTCAGGAAGGTTTGTCTTCTCCTGAATGGATCCTTACATATCAATTTCACCTTAAAGAAGGACCCCTAGACAGCTGTTTTCACACAAAACTCTCCTCTTTGCCGGATCAGGTCTTGAATTGAGAAAAGCATTGCTCATTTCTGACCTACCTGTGGACTCGTAGAGGGAGGCTCACTGCAACACTGTATCTGCTTCTATCCCTCCACTGGGAACGGCTTGCTGGGCACCCCTTTCACATTTACCGGCTCTTCAGTTATACAATAGCAAAAATAGCGCTTTACTCAAGGGTAAATAGAGGTGAAGTACATATGTGTTGCCCTAAAAAATGTGAATGATTTGCTCTTTTGCTTTGAAATTACGTCTCTTTTTTCCCTGAGTGAGACACTATTTTTAGGTCTCGGCTAGACAAGGAAGTCACTGTCTCTGAGACATATTGTTTACAGATGGTGGACTATAGCCCTCCACTAGCTTACCATTTGTTTGCTTCCACCTCGTTCTCATATCCTTCGTTTCCATTTGTCATGGAATGCATCATGCCTCTCCTTGTGTTTGGCACGCCCTTGGAGCATGGATCGAGTACTTGTGTATATCCACTGCTTCCATTTTTGGAGCTACCCTTTAAATTGTGCTTAGAGTGCTTTCTGTTTTCACTCGCTCTACTCCCAACTCTGTTGCTTCTTTTTTTTCTCACCCCTGTGCCCTGTCTGTTTTTTCTTTACGTCCCTACCCCTGCTGACCTTTTATTGAGTTTAAGCACAGGGTATGTGCTTGCTACTTAGGGCCATATGTAGGTGATCTCTATTTACCGATTCTAAAATACCGAATTTTACCGATTCGGTACTTAAGAATCGATAAATAGTATGTAGGTAAAAATTCGGTAAATTTTACCGAATCGGTAATATTCGGTATTACAGATTCGGTATTTACCAACTCGGTAATTTCCATTCATTGCTATGGGCCTGGGGGCCCATAGGAATGAATGGGAAGCCATTCACTATTACTGAATCGGTAAATACCGATTCGGTAATAGGGGGAACATATTCAAGGGTGGCAGTGTGTCACATTGACACCCTGTTGCACCCCTGAATGGTGCATGTGTGCACATGTGGCACACATACATGCCCTAAGGGCATGTATGTCTGCCACATGGCACTTTTAAAAAAGCACAAAATTGCTTTTTTATAAAGGTTTTCGATATTTACCACCAACTTGTAGTTGGTGGTAAATAACAAATCCTTAAATCAAAAATGCACTCACTTGAGTGCTCCCTACATAGGAATTAAGGATTCAGTAATTTACCGATTCGGTATTTTAAGGATTCGGTAATTTCCTATTACAATAAAAAGCAAATGCCACTGTCTTTGTATTCAATGTTGTGTCCCGCCACCCTTTAATTGTGTTTAAGCACTGCACTCATTCATACTTTCTACTTAGGATCTTAGGTTTTGCTTCCCCAACACCCCACACCCTTCTTCTTAATCACTGTTGTTGTATCCCCTGCAGCAAAAAATCAACCAGAACAGTATATAAAGCCCAAATCTGAAAAGATTTTAGAGTGAGAGTGATTTTGAAAACCAGGGCCCACTGCCCATGCTCAATCATATCGCTTCTGTGGCTAAAAGACAATTTAAAAAAAAGAGGAAGCAGCTTAAGTCGGCAATTAGAGCCCATGGCATTGTGGGCATGCAAATGAACACTGGAACTGCTTTCTCAACCTTGCAGTTACAGACTAGTAAGAAATTAAGTTGATATGTAGTAAAACAGAATTTGTCAATATTGCAGTTGATCACCTGGAGCAACACATTTTATGCAAAGACAAAACATTACACAAAATAAATATGTTTTTATTAACAAAATACTTACATTTAAAACAGCTGACAGGCATTTACAACAAGATAGTTCATTTTTTTCGAAGTGTACCTGCAATGGGATTTCACTTTTCAAAACAAATTGGCTACACAGCCATTGATAATAGAGAGGAACGTGCATTTCATCCCAAAAATGGTCCCACTGCCTCATGACACGGCTCCCCCTCCCTCTTCTTCACACTACTGCTCCTCCATCTTCATGGAACAACTTCTCCCCCTTCCTTCAAAAGCTACGGGTCCCCTTCTTCATCGCAACTCTCTCCACCCCACTCCAATCTACCCTACTTCACCCAACTTCAATCTGCCCCAATCTACCCCATCTACCCTACTCATGTCTACTGCATTTGCAATACTCCAATCTACCCTCATCTACCTCACTCAATCCACCCACTTCACCTCACTCTAATCTACCCTCCTCCACCCACTCTAATCTATCCCACTCAATCCACCCAATCTACCACACTCCACTCCACCCCACTCGAATCTAGCCCACTCAATCTACACACTCCAATTTACCTCACTCCTGTCCACCGCATTATCCTACTCCAATTTACCAAAATCCATCCCACTCCAATCTACCCCACTCTATTTTACTCAATCTACCCTCCTCCACCCAGTTCAATCTACCCCACTCCAATCTATCCCACTCAATCCACCCAATCTACTCCACTTCACTCCACTCAATCTACCCTACTCCACACACTCCAATCTAGCCCAATTTAGCCCACTCAATCTACCCAAGCTACCCCACTCCAATCCACCCCACTCCAGTCTACACCTATCCCACACCAATCTACCAAAATTCATTGCACTCCAATCTACTGCACTGCTATCCACCCCAATCTACCTCACACCAATTTACCCCAATATGCCCCACTAAAATCTACACCACTTCAAACTACACCAATCCAATTTACTCCAATCTACCCCACACCAATCTACTCTAATCTATTCCAATCTGTCCCACCCAAACTACCCCAGTCTACCCAAAATACCCCACTCCAACTTACCGTATTCCAATCTACTCCAGTCCCATGTATGCCAATCAGCCTTGATCTACACCACTCTAATCTACCCAAGTCTACCCCACTCTAGTCCACCCAACCCTAATCTACCCTACCCAATATGCCCACTCCAATTTATCCCAATCTACCTCACTCTAATCTACCCCATCCAACCTACCCCCATCTACCCCACCTAATCTTAACAACTCCAGTCTACCCCTCTACACCACTCCAATCCAACCCACCCAAATCTATCCCACTCTAATCTACCCCATTCTAACAACTAGTCTACCCAAACTACCCCAGTTCAATCTACCTAAAACTATTACACTGCAATCTATCCCAATCTGCACCACCTCAATCTACCCCAATCCCATCTACCCCATTCCAACCCCAATCTACCTCAATCTACTCCACTCCAATCTACCCCACCCTAATATACCCCACCCAAATTAACCCACTCCAGTATACCCCATCTACCTCCAATTTACCCTACTCTACCCCACTCCAATCTACCCCACACAAATCTACCCAATCCTAATCTACCTTATTCCAACTACTATTCTACCCAAACTACCCCACTTCAATCTACCTCAACATATCCCACTGCAAACTATCCCAATCTGCACCACCACAATCTACCCTAATCAAATATACCTCAATCTACATCACTCCAATCTACCCCTATACCAATGTACCCACACAAATCCAACCCCTCCAATCTACCCCACTCCAATTTACCCCAATCTATCCCCTCCAATTTTTCCTAGTCTACCTCACGCCAATCTACTCTAACCTAGCCCACTCCAGCTACTTCAGTCAACTCAATCTACATCACTTCAATCTACCTCAACCCACCCCCCATCTACCACAATCTACCCTAATCAAATATACCTCAATTTAACCCACTCCAATCTACCCCTATACCAATGTACCCACACAAATCCAACCCCTTCAATCTACCCCACTCCAATTTACCCTAATGTATCCCCTCCAATCTTCCCCAGTCTACCTCACGCCAATCTACTCCAACCTAGCCCACTTCAGCTACTTCAGCCAACACAATCTACATCACTTCAATCTACCTCAACCCACCCCCAATCTACCCCAATCTACCCACTCCAATTTACCACACCCCAATCTACCCCTCCTCAATTTATCTTACACAAACTAGCCTACTTCAATCTACCACACCTGATCTACCCCACTCCCAAACTACCCTAGTACAGTTTACATAAAGCCACCCCCTCCATTGCACCACACTACAATCTACCCCAATCTACCACACTCTGCCCCCCTCCAATCTACTCCATAACCATTTACCCCACTCCAATCTACCCCAATCTACCTGCTCCAATTTATATCAATATACCCCACTCCAATGTGCCGCAATCTACCCCATGCCAATCTACTCTCATATACTCCACTCCAACCTACTCAAATCTACCTCACTCCAATCTACGGCAATCTACGCCACTTTAATCACTCCCAATTTCCCCCATTCCAATCTACCCCACTCTTATCTACCCAATCTAATCTACCCCACCCCAATGTATTACAGCCATCCTACCCAAATCTAGTACACTTCAATCTACCCACCCCAATGTACCCCGCCCCAGTCTACTCCAATCTGCCCCATTCTACCCTTCCTCAATCTACCCAAATCTGCCTCATTCTACCCTTCCCCAATCTACCCGAATCTACCCCAACCCGCCCACCCCAATCTACCCTTACCTACCGCACCCCTATCTACTCCACCCTACCCCACCACAATTGACCGCAATCTACTCAGCCTACTAAACGCACCATATTCTACCCCACCACAATATATCCCAATCTACCCCACTCCACCTCGACCATCCCCACTCCTCTCACTTTTAGCCATGCTAAACTGCAGCCACATTGGTGTACAACATGGTTAACACATTGCCAAAGCAAATAGCTCTCTCACAGGCGAGACCTATTGGCTTTGCTAATGATTATTGCTGCATTATTCTTGCCCTGGTTCTAAGGGCTATAGGGTTTGCCATGTCTACACCTCCAGGAGAACTGGCATGAGGTCCTACCTGTGCCAGCGAAGGCACCCGCAATGTAATCTGGCTCGAAAGTGGCCTTGAGGTGACAGGGAATGCTCAACAAAACAAATGAACAAATAGGCACTCTGGTATGTGCAGTGTTGGTGTTGCCCACAAAGGGCAGCTGTAGACCAGCACCCAACAACTGGTGCACTAAGAAAACCATGTATTTGGTGCATTCCAATTAATTCTTGGATTTCTTTTGTCACCTTTGTTTTTTTTCTCGAATTTGTCACATTACGCGAACGCCTTCTTCACCAGTATGGACAAACTGCCCTGATAGCCCTTCCTGGGCCAGCTTCCCAAGCCAGTCGCTGCCGAACTCAAACCCCCTTGTCCTTTCACAGTTTTCAAGAAATGATTTTCTGTTCTCGTTTTGGTTTTACTGCGACATTCCTGCCCTCTGCAGTCGCAGCGCTCTGTGATCTCGATAATGTGGCCCTCGGGCCAGAGAGGGAAACGCTCTCTGCCACTTACTGCAAAGTTAAACACAGTGCTCCGAGAGCTTGGCATCTTTATGGCCTGGGACAGAATTCCTCTTTCTGCACGTTTTATTAAAGCAATAATGCGCGTTATAATTACACTAGGTTCACATGGTTACATTTGCAGGCTGTATGTCACTGAAAAATTGCAATATATGACTGGATTTTGCAGTGATGATAAATACATCTTCATTGTTTAGGTGCACAGTTTTGCACACTGCAGGCAGGTGTTTAAAGATTGCAGTTTTGCTGCTGAGTTTTTTCATAACAACATTTCTGGATCACAGATTGCTGTAGTGCAGCTGCAATTTTGCACCAACGTTGCCATTTCCTCTGACATTTTATGAATCCCACCATCAGAGAGCGCAAATAAAAGGCGCAAAAGCAGCCCCAAAGATGACATTAATTTACATCTACGAATCCCTTACTTGTGTCTCAATATGGTGAATAGCAGCCTCAGGTCTTTATTATACTGATGAAGTGCGCCCACCCCCCATTCCTCCATACAGTCCCTCTTCCCGATTCTTCATCAAGGTTAACCCCTGGAGCTTAAACTGTGGGAAACTAATTCATCATCTGGTAATAAACAAAGCTAAAAGCATACACCGAGCAACATTTATATTCCACAAAAGAATGGTGTGTTCGAGTGTATTTTACTACAATATTCAAGTCAAACTAGCAACCCATATATATATATATATATATATATATATATATATATATATATATATATATATATATATATATATATATATATATATATATATATATATATATATATATATATATATATATATTCACTGAAAAAACCATAGGTTTCACACCAGTTATAGTTAGGAATTAGCATTTAAAAAACCTATGAAATTCACTAAAAAAAACCATAGGTTTCACACCGGTTATAGTTAGGAATTAGCATTTAAAAAACCTATTAAATTCACTGAAAAAACCATAGGTTTCACACCAGTTATAGTTAGCTGGAAATTTTACTGATATAAAACCAATGAAATTCCCACGTTATAGTTAGTCGGACTCACTATAACTTGCGCGTGTAATGCCCTGCTGATGACATTACATATTACATCACTCATGACATGGTCAGTGACATCACTTATGACACCATCCAGTGAATGTGTGTCTTTCTAAAAAATAAATATGTTTTATATATGTATATGTAAAGGTCGAGGGAAGAATAAATGTTTAAATTATTGTCTTAATGAATGTTTTTTTCAAAAAGAAATGATTGGATAACTGGCTTATTAAGTGTACCTTAGTGAATACATATATTAGCGAGTAATGTTTAAATATTTAAATATATGTATCAGTGTTTCACTTTGTGAATAACTGGCTGCATGGGTTGATGAGTACCTACATGTGTAGGTATTTGGGTTCTTAGATGTTTTTTTAGTATCAGTATGAGTGTTTCTATGGTTTTATGGGGGTATTACTAATCACATAGATGCATGAATGACTAACTCTCTCTTTGTATGTGTTTAGAAGACACCATATGTGCAGGACTGTATGGGTGGTTGAGTGTGTATAGTTTTATATGCAAATAAATGGATGTTCAATAGTTTATTTGCATGTGTGAGTATGTGTGTGAGTAACTTTTGGATGATTGTCGGTGTGTAACAGGATGTATAGGTGTATCACTACATATGATGAGTGAGTATATGTATGAGTGACTATATAGAACTGTTGGTGAATGAGAGAATGTGTATATAGATGGTGGAATTACTGAATTGGTTGTTGTAACTGGTATGGGTATCTCCATTGTTTTGAAAATGTTAATTTCTATTTTCCAATATGTGTTTTAAGGGTTACATTACACTTAAAGGAGGTTTGTCATCAGTGATGTCATAAGTGATGTCACTGACCATGTCATGAGTGATGTAATATGTAATGTCATCAGCAGGGCATTACACGCGCAAGTTATAGTGAGTCCGACTAACTATAACGTGGGAATTTCATTGGTTTTATATCAGTAAAATTTCCAGCTAACTATAACTGGTGTGAAACCTATGGTTTTTTCAGTGAATTTAATAGGTTTTTTAAATGCTAATTCCTAACTATAACCGGTGTGAAACCTATGGTTTTTTCAGTGAATTTCATAGGTTTTTTAAATGCTAATTCCTAACTATAACTGGTGTGAAACCTATGGTTTTTTCAGTGAATTTCATAGGTTTTTTTAATGCTAATTCCTAACTATAAGTTTCACTTTATAAATAAGACTGTTAGCACTCTAGTTGTTCTTTTTAACACTCTGGTACATTCTGTCATTGGGCTACAGTTGGGCTACATCTAGTTGAAATTTGGGCTACATTTACAATTTTTGGTCTCTGGTGGCCATCTTTGGGCTACATTGGGCTACTTTGGGCTACATTTGGGCTACATTTTGGCTCTAACATATATTAAGCCCAATGTAGCACAATACATATTTTTCTAAAGTTAATTTTTTTACAAACCACTTCAGAATAGGGCTACCTGTCCTTACAATTATCCCTTTTTTTTTTTTTTTTTTTTTTTGGGGAAGCGCTCCTGGAGCGCGCCCCGGAGAGCGCCCCGAAAAGCGTATTTCTGAAAAGCGCCCCGAGGCGCGCTCCGGGGAGCGTCCCGTGAGCGCCAATATCGCAAACGAAAACATGATCGTGACGTATCGCGTAGCCGCGACCGCGTGATACGCACGGCGTAAGCGCACCCGGAAGTACTCGAGCGAATACGATCGCACAACGTAAACTTCCGACGCGCTTACGCTGCGCGCCCCCGGGCGCGCCCCGGGCGCGTAGCGTAAGCGCGTCGGGTCATGTGAGCAGAAAATAACACTTTTCATTGGTTCATAACAGTTTTAGTTTCATAATGATGAAGCCCCTGGTCTTGTGACCTGAAAATAACACTTCTCATTGGTTCAGGACAGTTTTTTTTTCTAAATGATGAAAGACCCCACCTTTTTTCCTTATTCTGACTTTGTCCTTTGACTGAGGAAGACCTGTTTGTTGCTCTCTCTACTTTTTTGCTCCAAATAATGGCTTCAGTAGTAGCATCAGCTGGTGCATCTGCCCCACCACCACCACCACAACCACCAAGAGGACCAGCTCCAAATTATATTGGTGGTCAAGAACAGGAGGAGGAGGAAGAGGAAGAGGAGGAGGGGAGAAGAAGATGGCTGCCAGAAGAAAATACCCCATACAAACCCAAACCACACATTGTATGGGAGTTTTTTTCAATCCCAGAGGGGAAAAAAAAGGTGAATGCGCCCAAGGTGACTTGCCTCATCTGCAATGATGAACTTTCACGGGGCAACCCAAACAAAAAATATTCTTTTGGTAACTATACCATGATTCGGCACATGACCAGAAAGCACCCAATCAACTACTCTCGTGCAGAGTTCAGGGAACTGGCCAGTAACCTCCCCCAGTCATCAAGGACCCCCTCCCAAAAAAACCAACCAACTTCATCAGAACCAGAAACATCCGAGGTGATGCCTTGCATTCAGCCGAGATTTGCTGATTTTAAAATCACTTGTTCTGCATGTGGCAAGCTTATCGCCTATGGCGAAAAAAGCGTTAAGCTCATCGTCCTTGCAGGTGATAATCACAAGTGCCCCAAAAAGAAGTAATTTTTTGGTTTTTTTGTTTTTTTGCTCCAGTTGAGCCAGTTTCAATTCCCTTTTTTTGTTTCTCCCCCTAAAAAAATACCAAAAAAAATATAAAACTGTTTTGAAAAGCCAAAAAAAGTTCAAAAAGTTCAAAAAACACAAAAAAAATATAAAACAACAAAAAGAAGAAAAAAAAAAGTTCTTTTTAGAACTACCTCCAATTTCTAAATCAAAACTTCATTTTTTAAAAACTCTGTCACCTTTTTTCATCATAGTACGCTCCCAGGGCCGCTACCTGGTGCGCGCACCGGGCGCTTCCCCCGCGCAAAACGAAAAAAAAAAAATATTTTAAATGCCCCGCGGGGCCCTTTTATAGCCCCCACATCAAACCTAGGGGGTCAAAGGGGTCTATCCCTGACGCCTTATGGTCAGTTCCCCCTTTGTTTTAGCCACCTCTTATGTCTCGATTTTACCGAGACACAAGATGGCGGCCGCTCTGGACTGTTTCGAATGTTTACAGACACCCGAGAGCCAATCAGCTTTCCATGCGCACCTCGCGTCACGCGCCCGGAGCGCTCCCTGGTGCGCGCACCGGTGCGCTGCTATAGATATATATATTTTTTTGAACCTAAATTACTCAAAATCCACTGCAGCACATATCTTGAGACATAGCAAAGGCACATCGGGCTACCAATCCCTACAATTTTGCCAAATTTGGTGGAAATCCATTCAGCCGTTCGGGTTAAAAGTGAAATCGACCGCCCTATGGAAATTAACATGGGGAAAACGCGTTTTGGGACCCCCCTTTTATCTCGGCCCCCGCTTGACGTATCCCCCCCAAACTTTCAAGGAAGGACCGGAGCTCGACGAGGCCATTTTCAGGAAATTTTCAGGCAGATTCGTCAACCGGTGCCAAAGTTATTCCAAATAGAATTTTGAGATTTAACATTGAAAAAAATCCTAACTATAACTACCTACTGGCGACCGCCAGTAGGTAATATATATATATATATATATATATATATATATATATTTTTTTTTTTTTGTCAAACAGATTTACCCTGGCAATATCCGAGTAGTCAATGTTGTGGGCACTATATGTAGGTATTTCAACCCCAATCTTGCGACCTACAAACTTGTCTGAAAAAAATAATAATGTTTACTTATTTTGTTCACTTTTTCATGTCGGTCATCGCTTATCTCATAGACCTTCAACAATGTCCTGGAGAAAAGTTCTATTTTTCTGTTGAGTCGCTTTCTTTTCTTTTCTTTCAAACATATAATTTCTATTGCATTTTTTTATAAATAAAGGGCGAAAGGGCAAGCAGTTTTTCCATATGCAAGGCTTCTAGGAATGGTTTCTCAGTGCACCCTGCTGAACATTACTCATAAACAGACCATAAAACTCTGCTCTGCTCCCAATCCCACAGTTCCCCGGACTCCCCCAACATCAATACCAGTGTCAACCACCGTGGGCAGGACAGAACCTGCATTCACAAGGGTGCAACCATGGAAAGAAGCAAAGGGGCATCAGGTGGTTTTGTGATTTGAATTCGCCTCTCCAGTGTGCTCCATCTTGTCTAGATTCTAATGTACACGTAGGTTCACAGCATGTAATCCAGATGGTTAGGACAGAGTGGGAATTCCTTTCAAAATGTAAGGCAGAGGTGCGCCCCATATATCTGCACCCCCTTTGGTTAAATGGAACCCAGGACACTGTCCCAAGAGACATCAAATTCCAAATTCGTAGACGCCAATGGGAAAGAGGAGGGGCCCCTTCTTCTAGTGCGATGCAGGCTCGGGATCGCAACTCCCAGTCGATTGCACTTCAGAAGTTGATTTAGTGTCGATTGGTGTCCAAGAGAGGAATTCCAAGACCCAACAGGACACACACGATATCAGAGGGTAGGGAGGAACCAAATGCTATCTTCATGGCAGCTAGAATGGTTGCCTAAGAGACTTGATGTGGAGGCAATCCCACCAAATATGTCACAAAACCTCCCAAGAGAACACAACCCTCTCCAGCATAGCACACCTGTAGATAGGTAAAACGTGCTTAATTTTGCCAGACTGAGATACCACTCAAAGGCAACCTCACAGCACGCCTCTCTCCAAGACACACGTTTGGATCCCTTCGCCATATCTTTCTAAAGACACAGCCATCATTCCATTTCCACCTCCCTATGCAAAACCCGGTCTCATCTCGCCATATAAGAAAAAATAGCTGTTTGGGACCAATATGTTGTTTATATTCAGATGATACATTTTGAGCCACATGAAGTAGAAATGTACTTTTCAGAGGGCTACGCTCTTCAGTAGCTGTGGCTCTCACTATGGGTCTCATTACCCTGTGTCTCAGTTGAATGTAGTCAAATCGTTCATAATATTTACCTTCATTCACAGGTTTCAAGTGACCTATTGGTACCTGTAAGAAATGGGGGTTACCCAAATCTTCAAGGGGGTAGCATGGCATCAAGCGGGCAGGCCAAACTTCAAGGACATGTGAAGCATTCACGCAGTACCCACAGTCAACACACCAGGCACACCACAAAAGAGGCAGGACACCAGTTTGAGTTGGAAAAAGATACGTAGTTTAGTAGGGTTTCCAACCTGCAAGGCAAAAGAATGCAAAACAGTAGTGTCACACAGGGCGCCAAATGGCGCCAAATGGCGCCAGAGCCGAGTGGATAAAGGGGGGAGATTATTTACATAGGAAGTAGTCCATGCTGAAAGAGAAACAGGATGGAATCAAAATGTCATAAGATCTGGGGCCAATCTGGCGGGGCCAACTCAGACTCTCATCCTAAAGGGAAGGCTGTAATTGCAAAAGTTCTACATTAACATAGTTATACATCATGCACATTAACACCAACCCAACCCCTGTTAGGGAAAGAAAACATTAGGGCATCACGGCATAACATGGGCAGGGACACCTGCAATAAATCAGCCTATCTGGCCCATCAATCTAGTACATAAACAAGGGCCTGGAATAACATCAGGCCAACCCATTGACCAACCTAGGCGGAACATACATCGCCCAGCATAGATATCAGGTAGGAGCCCTCCTCATATATCAGGAACACCTGTAAGGAAATAGCTAGGCTCCCTCTACCAACAACCTTGGGGAATCAACATCAGGCAGAACGTTGGCATCACTATAAGCATAAGACATCAGGGTGTACACAACAGCCAACTCTCTCCATGAACATTAGGCATACACATTATAGAGCATTGGCAGGTATTAAACCATACGCATGAGCCTAATCCTCTCCACTGGTGCATCATCTAATAAAGGCTCCCTAGGCATCTGTTCCCTCCCGGCTCACTCAAGCCAACCTATATGGGGGTGTGCCCTTAGGCCATAAACACACTGGGCGAGAAATTCAGCAAAAGCACTGCCTTACGCCACACTAACACAAACCCCAGGGCCTACACTAGCTGGCATTCACCTGGACCCCCAGGTAGGGGTTAACTAATGTCTTGGCCCAGATCAGAGGCCTGGCAGTTCCAAAGGTACTTCTCTCTGGGGGCTCTCTGGTGTGCAATTAGGGCCAACGAGCTCCAGTACAATGTCTCCCAGTGGAGGGGGGGGCTGCTCTTCCTTTAGGCAGATTCCCCCAAGATGAGGAGGGGCGAGCACCGACCCTGTGCCCCGACATACACCCCCTACTCCCCTACGGCAGCCCCACTCACCGGCTGCTCCTAGACTCTTTCCTCGCGCAGACCTCAGCAGGCGCGGGCTTCCATGAGGAAGGGCAGGCACCGGCAATGTGCCTCGAGGCCCATTCCTCCTTGTTCTCCAGGCTGGCCTGGGCCCCTCCACGATAGGAGCAGGGCTCTTCTCCGAGGAGGGGGGCAGGCACCGACCACGTGCCTCGATGCCCCCTCCCCTTTTGCGACAGCCGGGCCCCTCCTTCCTCACGGGGGCCCGGGACTTGCAGGCAGCCTCCACGAGGCTTCAGGCACAAACGGGGCTCTCTCCAGAGCACAGGGGGCCCCGCACCGGTGCCTCCTCAGTTTCACCCGGGCCCGTCCTCTTCCACACGGGGACCCGGGGCTTGGGCTCGGCTCCTTCGGGCGTCCTGCCCGGCAGGGTGGACACCGGCTCCAGTCCTCAGGCCCAATCGGGGCTCGGCAAGGCGCACCGCGACGTCCTCCCTCACGATGGCAGGGCTCCCTCTCCCACACGGAGCCCTGCGGATGACGCGCAGCTCTTCCCCCCAGCGCGGGTGCACACACCGGCGGGGTGGGCACCCGCTCTGGTGATAAAGCACACTCGGGGCTCCCCTCAGTCACGGGGGCCCCACACCGTCGCTTCACCCAGGTCCCCCTCCTTCCTCTCGGGGACCCGGGGCTTCAATTCGGCTTCTTCCGGCCTTCCCGGCCGACCGGGCCAGCACCCAATCCCTGCGCGGCGTTGGCGGGGGCGGGCCGATGACGCGGCCGGGCGCCCCGTCACGTGATGGGGGACCTGACGGCTTCAGGGCCTGGCGCGGCCCTATCTTCACTTCGGCGGCCCTCTCCTGGCACCGGGGGCCGCCGCAACGGTGCCCACAACAGCAGGGGGGTCCCCACGACAGCGCCGGGCTGCGGCGGTGATTTCGGCCTATTTACAACCGGCGCGAGGTAGCGCCAACACTCCTCGGGCTGCGGCGGTGATATCGGCGGTAATAAGGGGTAGGCTCCCTTCTATTTAATTATTTATATGGCGGACAGTGCGCCAAAACGAGGGTAGGCTCCTCCAGCGCGATCCTCCTCAGCAGGATGGCGCTATTCACAGCGCCCTGCTCCTTCCTCTGCCCACAACTTCCTTGGGGGCATCAACCTCCCCAGAATAGCGCTTGCCAGGCAGTACCTCACAAGGGGCAACAGTTCTTTTGGAGGCACAATCTTCCCCAGATGGCTTCAAATGAGCCACAGCTTCTCAAGGGGGGTAGACAGTCCCACAGCAGTTCCTCAGGGGCACACTCCTCACCTCCTGGGCGCTTCTTCACGCAGCGCTGGCGTGGTACCTGGTCCAAACAGCTTCAGTGACCTGGGTAGGGGCCCTCCCTTGTCAGGGGCCCATGGAGACAGCAGAGGGGGGGGTTTATAGGGGTGCAGGGCCCAGCTCACAGGCCCATGTGGCGGTAGCACCTCACAGCAGGTCCCCTCCCTTCCTTGTCCCAGCGCTGACTGACTCTCTGGTGACACTTCCCCCTATTTATACCCTCCTCCCAGGCAGTGCCAGGACCTTCTAGAATGTTGGCAAATCTGGCCTAAACTGGCTCAAGGGGAGGGGGTGAGCCCCCTGGGTGCCAGGATTTCCCTCCAAAAGCTATGGGTAGCTGGGTAATATTAACTAGACCGCCAACCTAACGCAGTCAGGTGGCACTACCCAGGGCCATGGCATCCATTTTAAAATCACAGTACATTTTAGTCAGGTAAATTTTCAAAATGGGGGATATTTTCTGTACACCATTTAACAAAATGTAATTTTACATTTTCAACAAGGTGTCTCACACCACTCATGGCCTATACAGGTTTAATCCCATGGGGGAGACATCCTAGGTAAGGGGGTCAAAAGCGAAAAATTTTGGGGGAAAAAGGCCAAGTCCAACACAACTCCCCCCCAGCCAAAAGCCAGGGTAGACTGATCAATGCCTTGATGGGCTTCCCTGCTTGGGGCGGAAACAGGTGGACGCAGGCCTGCAACTACAGGAGCACCTGCAGTTTCTCCTCCACTCTGGAACCCAATGGTTCTCTCTCGCAACCCTCCCTTCACCAGCAAAACCACCCCACGGGTGTTCCCTAGTGGGATGTTTCTCCTTCCTAGAGTGGGAGGCTCTAGCCTCAGGCTTGGAATTCTCTTGAACCACTCTCCTCTCTCCAAATTTCCACTGGTCCACCCACCTGGGGTCTACACCCTCAGACTGACCAGCCCTTAGGGGCGAGGCTCCCCTCCCCCTACTTCTCCTCCTAGGGTTCCTCCATCTCCTACGCCTGGGGACACCCTCACACAACTCTCTCCCCAACCTGGAGTCGAAACCCACAGGCTGAACCGGTGACAGGGGCGAGTCCTCCCTCTCCCTGCACCCCCTCCCAGAGTTCCGCACCCTCCTACCCGGAGAAGTACCCCTGGGAGTCACTTCCGGGGGGACTCTGGTTACAGATGTCCCTCCCACCAGGGCAGGCAACTCCTGTCCCTGGCCACCTAACCCGGGATCTGTGCCCTGTGGCTGAGCTGGTGACAGAGAAGAGACCCTCCTCCCTCTGCACCCCCTCCCAGAGTTCTGCACCCTCCTGACTGGAGTAGTACCCCTGGGAGTCAATTTGGTAGGGCCCCGAATTACGGGTACCCCACCTTCCAGGTCAGGCAACCCCTGAACCTGGAACCCCAGTCCAGGATCTAGACCCTGTGACTGGTCAGACCCCCGAACCACTGGAGCTCTGATTATTGATGCTCCGGGTTCTCCTGACATAAGGGGATCCCCCCCTCTGGATGACACATCGGGGCAGCCTAGCCTCCCAAGCTGGGGTTCTCTTAAAGAACACTCCAGGCCCGGTGGCCGCAGCTGGGGCACCTTGGGACACCTCCCCGTCTCACTCCCTTCAGGATCACTCCCCTCAGCCTTCCTAGACGCTCTGGCACTTACCCAGAGGTCTGCCTCCCGTGCAAGCTCCCTGGGGTCGGAGAACCCGCACTGCAACAGATGGTGACGCAGTATTGGGAAACAACTCCTCAGCATGTGCTCCCGGATAACGGCATGGCACATCCCTTCCCAATCCTCCACTGCTCTCCTCACCACCCAATCCTCCAGTACAGTCCAACACTCCTCCTCAAACTCTCCCCAGGACTGATGGAACAGCTTTCCCCTGCCCCTGAACATTAACCCGTCCTCCTCTTCCGGGGAATCAGGCACGGTCTCCTGGGCTTCGGGAGTGGGACTCCTTGCACTGGACCTACACTCGCTGCCACCACTGGATCCCACCCTCCTCGGTGAATCCAGACTCCTAAAACCACTCTCAGGGGACAACCTACCCACCTGAGCTGATCTCTCTCTGGCGAAGGCCCTCTCCGCCTCCGCCATCCTCTCCAGCGCTAGGACTTTTTCAGTCTCTAGTCGCTGCTCTTCTACCCTCAGCTGCGCTAAGCCCTCGGCATGCCTGAGCTTTGCCAGCGCCAGCTGATACTCCCTCTCTTCCCTCCTATCTACCCACTCTTCTGGGGACAGGGAAAGGGATTGGGCAGTGGCCCCGGGGCTGGACCCAGTGCTGGACTCCCTATCTACAGTGTCCTCATCAGCTCCTGGCATCTCCGCCCTCTCAAATTCTTCCTCCTCCTCATCGGGGTAATTACCTCCCAGGGTTCTGGATGGGGAGCCCTCTCTCTGGTCTCTAACCCACTGACCCTTCAACACCTCGGGGGGGGTAGTCAGATAAGTCCCCATCAATCTCTAAGGGCTCTCCCCTCTTGAGGGCCTCATAGAGAAACAAATTCCTCCTAATGTTCCCTACTGGGGGTATCTCTCTCTCCAAGAGGAAGTCTATCACCTCCTGTTCGGTGTACTCCATCAGTTCCACTTCCTGGTAAATCAACCCCATCGTGGCGAGGTACACCCGGGACACACCCTCCCAGTGGACCAAGGGGACACAGTTGTCAAACACTTTCAGGAGGAAGCAATTTAGCAAACAATAATCCCCACAACAAGGCTCGGATTACATCCAAAGCTCTATTTGCAGTGTAACCCGTGGCCGCTGTGGTACTGCGCAAACACAAGTCCTATCCCACCGCTTGCCACCAATGTAAGAAATGGGGGTTACCCAAATCTTCAAGGGGGTAGCATGGCATCAAGCGGGCAGGCCAAACTTCAAGGACATGTGAAGCATTCACGCAGTACCCACAGTCAACACACCAGGCACACCACAAAAGAGGCAGGACACCAGTTTGAGTTGGAAAAAGATACGTAGTTTAGTAGGGTTTCCAACCTGCAAGGCAAAAGAATGCAAAACAGTAGTGTCACACAGGGCGCCAAATGGCGCCAGAGCCGAGTGGATAAAGGGGGGAGATTATTTACATAGGAAGTAGTCCATGCTGAAAGAGAAACAGGATGGAATCAAAATGTCATAAGATCTGGGGCCAATCTGGCGGGGCCAACTCAGACTCTCATCCTAAAGGGAAGGCTGTAATTGCAAAAGTTCTACATTAACATAGTTATACATCATGCACATTAACACCAACCCAACCCCTGTTAGGGAAAGAAAACATTAGGGCATCACAGCATAACATGGGCAGGAACACCTGCAATAAATCAGCCTATCTGGCCCATCAATCTAGTACATAAACAAGGGCCTGGAATAACATCAGGCCAACCCATTGACCAACCTAGGCGGAACATACATCGCCCAGCATAGATATCAGGTAGGAGCCCTCCTCATATATCAGGAACACCTGTAAGGAAATAGCTAGGCTCCCTCTACCAACAACCTTGGGGAATCAACATCAGGCAGAACGTTGGCATCACTATAAGCATAAGACATCAGGGTGTACACAACAGCCAACTCTCTCCATGAACATTAGGCATACACATTATAGAGCATTGGCAGGTATTAAACCATACGCATGAGCCTAATCCTCCCCACTGGTGCATCATCTAATAAAGGCTCCCTAGGCATCTGTTCCCTCCCGGCTCACTCAAGCCAACCTATATGGGGGTGTGCCCTTAGGCCATAAACACACTGGGCGAGAAATTCAGCAAAAGCACTGCCTTACGCCACACTAACACAAACCCCAGGGCCTACACTAGCTGGCATTCACCTGGACCCCCAGGTAGGGGTTAACTAATGTCTTGTCCCAGATCAGAGGCCTGGCAGTTCCAAAGGTACTTCTCTCTGGGGGCTCTCTGGTGTGCAATTAGGGCCAACGAGCTCCAGTACAATGTCTCCCAGTGGGGGGGGGGCTGCTCTTCCTTTAGGCAGATTCCCCCAAGATGAGGAGGGGTGAGCACCGACCCTGTGCCCCGACATACACCCCCTACTCCCCTACGGCAGCCCCACTCACCGGCTGCTCCTAGACTCTTTCCTCTCGCAGACCTCAGCAGGCGCGGGCTTCCATGAGGAAGGGCAGGCACCGGCAATGTGCCTCGAGGCCCATTCCTCCTTGTTCTCCAGGCTGGCCTGGGCCCTTCCACGATAGGAGCAGGGCTCTTCTCCGAGGAGGGGGGCAGGCACCGACCACGTGCCTCGATGCCCCCTCCCCTTTTGCGACAGCCGGGCCCCTCCTTCCTCACGGGGTCCCGGGACTTGCAGGCAGCCTCCACGAGGCTTCAGGCACAAACGGGGCTCTCTCCAGAGCACAGGGGGCCCCGCACCGGTGCCTCCTCAGTTTCACCCGGGCCCGTCCTCTTCCACACGGGGACCCGGGGCTTGGGCTCGGCTCCTTCGGGCGTCCTGCCCGGCAGGGTGGACACCCGCTCCAGTCCTCAGGCCCAATCGGGGCTCGGCAAGGCGCACGGCGACGTCCTCCCTCACGATGGCAGGGCTCCCTCTCCCACACGGAGCCCTGCAGATGACGCGTAGCTCTTCCCCCCAGCGCGGGTGCACACACCGGCGGGGTGGGCACCCGCTCTGGTGATAAAGCACACTCGGGGCTCCCCTCAGTCACGGGGGCCCCACACCGTCGCTTCACCCGGGTCCCCCTCCTTCCTCTCGGGGACCCGGGGCTTCAATTCGGCTTCTTCCGGCCTTCCCGGCCGACCGGGCCAGCACCCAATCCCTGCGCGGCGTTGGCGGGGGCGGGCCGATGACGCGGCCGGGCGCCCCGTCACGTGATGGGGGACCTGACGGCTTCAGGGCCTGGCGCGGCCCTATCTTCACTTCGGCGGCCCTCTCCTGGCACCGGGGGCCGCCGCAACGGTGCCCACAACAGCGGGGGGGTCCCCACGACAGCGCCGGGCTGCGGCGGTGATTTCGGCCTATTTACAACCGGCGCGAGGTAGCGCCAACACTCCTCGGGCTGCGGCGGTGATATCGGCGGTAATAAGGGGTAGGCTCCCTTCTATTTAATTATTTATATGGCGGACAGCGCGCCAAAACGAGGGTAGGCTCCTCCAGCGCGATCCTCCTCAGCAGGATGGCGCTATTCACAGCGCCCTGCTCCTTCCTCTGCCCACAACTTCCTTGGGGGCATCAACCTCCCCAGAATAGCGCTTGCCAGGCAGTACCTCACAAGGGGCAACAGTTCTTTTGGAGGCACAATCTTCCCCAGATGGCTTCAAATGAGCCACAGCTTCTCAAGGGGGGTAGACAGTCCCACAGCAGTTCCTCAGGGGCACACTCCTCACCTCCTGGGCGCTTCTTCACGCAGCGCTGGCGTGGTACCTGGTCCAAACAGCTTCAGTGACCTGGGTAGGGGCCCTCCCTTGTCAGGGGCCCATGGAGACAGCAGAGGGGGGGGGGCTATAGGGGTGCAGGGCCCAGCTCACAGGCCCATGTGGCGGTAGCACCTCACAGCAGGTCCCCTCCCTTCCTTGTCCCAGCGCTGACTGACTCTCTGGTGACACTTCCCCCTATTTATACCCTCCTCCCAGGCAGTGCAAGGACCTTCTAGAATGTTGGCAAATCTGGCCTAAACTGGCTCAAGGGGAGGGGGTGAGCACCCTGGGTGCCAGGCTTTCCCTCCAAAAGCTAGGGGTAGCTGGGTAATATTAACTAGACCGCCAACCTAACGCAGTCAGGTGGCACTACCCAGGGCCATGGCATCCATTTTAAAATCACAGTACATTTTAGTCAGGTACATTTTCAAAATGGGGGATATTTTCTGTACACCATTTAACAACATGTAATTTTACATTTTCAACAAGGTGTCTCACACCACTCATGGCCTATACAGGTTTAATCCCATGGGGGAGACATCCTAGGTAAGGGGGTCAAAAGCGAAAAATTTTGGGGGAAAAAGGCCAAGTCCAACAGTACCCTTATGGAACATACTATATATTGCAAGGCGTTATGTTTTACCATATGGTTGGCAATACCATGCAATCATGATATTAGTTCATAGATAATTGACTTTTCTTGTACTTTATTTCTCCCATCCCCCTTCCCTTTCTCGCACCTTATCTTTTCTGACTTACCTTCCCCATCTGTCACCGGGGTGGACACAACTTTGCTGGTTTAAATTACCATTAAACGTATTCCTTTTTTACCCTTTATGACCCCACTATTTCGACTGTTTCCCTTCTTTTCTCAAAGTATCTCTTGAATATGTTCTCACATATGCTGTGTACAATGCTATTCCTGTTTGCCTGAAATCAGCCATGAGGAAGCCCCTAGCCAGCTGGCCATATGGGTGAAACACGTGTCGGCTGTTTGTCTACACTGTTTCTGGCAACTAGTAAATACAGCAAATCACCTTGAGAATAAAATTTGACTTTGGGATTTTGTACCCCAGGAATTCACATATAAAATACCGGGCACCAACTTATCCTATGTTTTGAATAACCCTGAGGAGTATATCTGTAAAAATGCACAATTTTGCTATTCTGTAATACATGAAAAAGTCTGGTGGTCTCAACGCCTAACTGGTCTTAAGAAGGCACAAGATTTTATGGGCTGTTCGGGTTCCGCTCCCAGCTAGGGCCAGCATCTTCAATTCCACAAGGAAATCCTTATGCACTAAGATAGGGAGGGCTTGGAAGCAGTAAAGCACCATGAGAAGTATGTTAATTTAACAGCATGTATTTTGCCTAACCAGGAAAGTAAATGACAGGGCGGCATCTGGAATCATTGCAACGAGTCGCATGGACAGCAGGATAGTTAAATCTATACAGTGCCATTATATTTGGAGTAATTTTGACTCAAATATGTAATAGCTCTACCTGCCTGCCCGAAAGATGTCTAATGTTTTAATAAGTTTATCACTTCGTGAGTCGGACTTAGGTTTAAAATTTCAGATGCTATCAGGTGAATTTTGAAACTAGATGCATGTTCAAACTATAGTAGCTGTGATTGCTGATTTGGTATGGAAATTTTGGGTGTGACTTGGTTGAGCAGAATGTCATCCGCAAATAGGATCATTTTAGGAACATCCAACCCAAAGAAGGCTCCTTCAATAGCTTTATCAGCTGTGATGCAGGTGGCACATGCTGAGAGCAAAGAGTTGGAGGGAAAGAGGGCACCCCTCACTGGTGCTCCCACTTAAAGGGAATGGGCACAACAGTTTACCATTGAGTGGAAATCTGGACATAGGAACGTAGTATCCTGCCATAGATATGAATTTCAGTTCAAGTCCAATTTTCTGCAGTGCTTTATTGATCGCTGATCCATCCACAAGAATTTTAGCATCTTATGACGCTAGTGACATAGGGGCCAACCTCTTCTTGTTGTTTTCGTCCAGGCCGCCTATGCGTCAGATGTTGTCAGATGCCTCCAAGCTTTTAATGGTCCGAGATTCGCCTGGGTGCATTAAATATCGACAAAGAGAGTCTGATTGGGTTGTGTGTGTTTTAGTAAATAATAAATTTGATGTAAGGTTCTCACTTTCAATAGTTGGCATCTAGCCTTTGGTGTCCTCCATGTTTGTTTTGTTTTATTATCCCATTTCTCTCTATGGTAGAATGTTTTCCTGTTCCCACAGTTAGGAGTCATCGATTTAACCCTGTCTGCGCCTGAGAAGGCTGTGTTTTCTTCTCCAATGTGTCAGGGTAATAGTGGTTGCTCCGGGCTTGTTGTTGACCTTAGGCTGGAGCAGCAGTTAAGATTTCAGAGGTGCTTGATCTTGTACATATCCCGTCTTTGAAGTTCATTTACTCCACTGTATTTATCTACTTTGCCACAGTCACTGCTGTCGTTGGTTGCTATACTTACCTTAGTTTTCCACCTATCTAGTCTTCCCTCGTTGAGTGGAAACATTGCCTGCAAGAATTTAGTATATTGAAAGACTATCCAGCTTTTGGTGTTTCTTGTATCCTCCCTACCCTTTTTACCCACGTGTATAGTCACAGGAAGGCTTGCCTTGTGCCATTGATTTATACTAACATGGTGGTTTGGGACTAACATCTGAGTTCACCATCTAGTCAGTTGATTCATGACACTATGTTGGAGCAGAGGGTGTAATATTTGGCACTACGGATCCCAATGTAGAACAAGGACGCACTTAGAGAAGTCAGATTTAATCCACTGAAGTAAATTTGTAATGACTTGAAGACTAGTAAGGAGGTCCTCTTAAATTAGCGCCATTTCGTCATTGGTTACTGGCTGTATTCTTTGTGTGAAAACAAACTTCATCGGAAACAATGCTCAATTGTGATTTGGCAGAAGTAAAGAAGTTGGTGACTTTCTTTTGCGCTTGATTCTTCAGAGGCATGGAATGCCCTTCATCTTCACCTAGCATGAAGCAATCCGGTGTGCAAGTGAAAGATGCAGTGATATTGTGGGGATTAAAGCCAGCGGGCTTCTGGGGGATAAACTCTGCAAACATTTATGTATAATAATAAGACACAAGTGGTCATTCACCCACAGCATCTCCTGGTCAGCCTCATTCCCAGAGCATCAGTGGTGGTGAAAATTGCCCCATCCAAGAACCCACATGTAATTAACTACAGGCCTAGGAAGCCCCACTCGAATGATCCTCCTAAGGTTTCCGATTTTCTTGGGGCTTCAGGCAGGTGATTACCCCGCTTCATTAGAAGCTAGGTGTAATTGTGGAGTGTCCATTGAAATCCCCATCTGGGATGACCATCAATGGTCATGCTTCTCAGCATTTATGGTCCAGCAATGCTGATCGTGGGGCAGGCAGACTAATTCATGGCACCCCCATGTCAAGTCAGAAAGACCGCAGCGATGATTGATGCCTCTGCATCCTAGGTGATTCACATAGCTCAGCTCTGGAGGACACCCCTCTTGGTCTCTTGCCTCATTCCCATTATGAAGACAAGCAGTCTTGAGGGCCCCGTTCTCGCTCGTTGGATAACAGAGATTTTGGTCAATAGCTCCCCCTCAGAATTCTTCGCTTCTAAAACAGGCCTACCATTCAGCCCTCAGGGCTGAAAGACCACATAGATTTCCACTTCTTATAAGTAAACTCTTGAGTGTGCCGCACATGTCTTCTGAACCACAGTTGTGCTCCAGAGAGAGACAATGGCGCTGTCTTAAAAATTCTCATCCCATTCAGGAAGCTTCGTCACCAGTCTCACTGGGAAAATCTGTGCTCTTCATGGGTGCAAGATAATTCATGGATGAGGTTGCTGCATGGGCAACTAGTGGGAGTCCCAACAGGAAATCCATCTCTGCACACCCACTCATGCCAGGGCCATAGCCATGTTATCTTATTGATTTTCAAAGACTGAAAGTGTCAATAGGGATTGATGATAATAGTCTGAGACAGTTGATATGAATCAATTGAGAGTGACATTATCAGATTGAACCCTCCAACTACATCATTCAAAAAAGAAGTAAAAATGCTTCTGATGAACACATTTCTACCCTAGAACCCACTGACTTATTTCTGGGCACTGAGATAACGCAGTGTCTGGTTATAACTCTCCTGCAATGTCCTAGTTTATAAATTATTGGCCTTTTCCCGATTTACACCGTGCATTTTCAGCATATGTGTCTGTTGGTTGGTCTACCTGTTTGTTCTTGCCTAACCATTTATAAAGTGCTCTGATACCCTCAATGGTCAAGTTCGCACTATATAAAACTTTATAAATAAAATAAAATAAAATAAATAAATCATTATTTGGACTGTAACACAATGTGATTTTAACCTCCTATTATTCAGCAGAAACTTTGATGCACTGCCCATTATCAGTTTTACATTTCTGTGGAAGAAGAAAAATGCCCCAGGCCCTCCTATGAATGTGGGTCAAACTCCCAATGCAGATCCACGCTCCCCAGTGCTTAATTTGTAAAAAATGAACTGCCGGTGCTGAAAATGCTGCCAAGGAGGCTACAGCCCACTTCGACCTCCGGTGTGCCCAGCTTTCAACACCTGCACTGCCTTAGTCTCTATCCTGTAACCATACTCTGCTTACTATCCCCTAAGACATGCATTTTACTTCTTTACCTACACCGACAGATAAGTGCGAAAACAAAATGTACACCAAATGAAAATGCTTTTTTGCAACATATTAATCAGTGCAGTCTGACATAGTTTGTTGCAGGTAAGGAATCTGCTTGAGCACAGCAGGGCATGCCACTGCTAATGCTGCCTGTAATTAGTTTGTTCAAGGTATGACAAAGGCATAGGAATCCACTGCTCAGCTTGCTGTGACCCTGCCTGCTACAGCGCAAGCACTGTCCCCAGCCGCAATGCTGCAATGCCTGTGAGACGTGAGTATGGCTGTTGCACCAACTGGGCTCAAGCACACTCAGCAATTAGTATGGTTGGAGGCAGCACACAGAAACTGCAGGTGACTCCATAGCACACAAAAGTTGTGGTGGGCCACAGCCACATCAAGCACGTTGAGGATAGTAGCAATGCAGGGCTGCAGGCCCCCACTACAATTATTCAATGGGAGGCTTAGCTCAGGCAGTGGCAGGGTGCAGCAGACTTGGGGAATAGAATGCAAGCCATTCGTTAATGATGACTTCTTGGATTCATGAGAGGAGTGACGACATCGTCACTAAAGTGATGATACACAATGAACAGATGTGTGCCTGACTATGAAAACATATCAGCCCGTCACCATGCAAGGTATGTGGTTCTCTTTATTTCAAGTTGGACAATTAATATTGAGACAACCACCTGCAGGACCAGAAATTGTAGCCCCGGCCCTGTGAAAGAAGTGCAGGTGCTGAGCACCTGCAAGCACCTGCTCAAATTAAGCACTGTGGGACTTCTGGTTTAAAGTTTTTTCTTATCAGTAGGAATTTAATAGCTCACGTCTGTTCATTATTTTCCTAGCATTTCTCATACCATTTAAATTCCAAGTCAAATATTGCAAAAAACAAAGGGAATTCTACGGCAACAAGGATAGCAACGCACCGCAACTCTTTCAACCATCATAAAACCTGCATCAATCCAAAGCAATTGTAGATATATTGATGAAAGAATGAAGGCAGCCGAAACAAAACCAGATGCTGCAGGTAAAACTGAGAGAATGAGGATGGATCTCAAAGAATAACCATTATTTAAAAAAAAAATTAACCACTATTTCTTACTTTCAGTCTTCATCTAGTCCAGAATCTTGTCCATTCTTACCTTGGACTACTTTTAACTTTACATGTCCATAAAGCAAGTGTTGAAACCCATCCTCTTAAACTGGCATATAAACTTCCGCCAAGCCGTTTTAATTTCACATACCTAAACACCCTACACCGCACACACAGTGACATACCTGCTCCGCTGTAATCAGGCGTCGAAGCACACCCGGGACACGCTAGGTGTCACTGGGTGGGCCCGATGATGAAGCATGCCACCAACTAGGTTGGTGGGTGAGGGCTTTCCAAAGACACCCAACAGGTGCCACTACCAATCGGCAAAACGATACTGAGTCGCTATGACAATAATAACATTAATGTCAGACTAACCCCATCTCTAGCTAGTCTCTTTTTGATTTACGTACATATAAACTTCCTCAACAGTCATCTCCCAATAGTTCCCTTGGAAAGGTTGGGCCTAAAAATGCCCTGTTGAGTTCAGGCAGAAGATGATGGCTGGCTAAGCATTCCTGCGGCCGTTACGTATTGTCATTGCTTGCCCCAGGAGCTCCTTTTAAAAGGTGCCCCCCCAGGGCAGCACAGTCATGTGATAACACGGAGTGGCCTCTTGTAGCCGCTCCGTGTTTTCACAGTGCAGGCAGGTTGCAACACGCCACCTAGCAAGTGGCTCACTGTGAGCGCGCCCCCTCAGAGCTTCTTTGCCTCTGCGCCCGCGTCTGTAATATGTCATGGGTGCATAGGCAAAGAATTCCCTCATTTGCATAGGGCATGCCCCCATGCAAATGAGTGAACGCCCCGTGAATGTAGCAAAGGTGCTTTAAGTGCGCCAGTGCTATCGGCATTACTGAATGGCTGCGTCCCCTTATGTAATACTAAAGTGCCCTGGGGGCCCAAGGCACCCCCGGGGCACTTACTATAATAGGGCCCCAGAAGGGAGAGGTGTGGCGCAGCAGCCAGAGTGGCTGACTCCAGAGTTTGGCGATCACAGTTTGATCCCCGGCGGCAGCTCAGCATCATGTGACTCCAGACAATAGCTCACTTAATCTTGCCAACGCCACTGAGCGCCTTGAAACCTTAAGGTGTGATATGTTTCTGCTGTAAACGTATTGATGATTATTATTAATTTTTTATTATTAACACACAGTCAGTCAAAAAGACAGAGATCAGGTACCAGAGGGAAGTGAAGTGGGGAAAAATCAAGGTGAGGGATGGGACAATGGAGATCGGAAGCAATCAAGCCTTCTGGGTCCGGACATTCGAACACAGCTGGTACTACTTTCGAAACGGAATGAATGCATTCATCAATAACCCTAAAACCAAACCGAGGCTGCAACATCTGTTCCTGGAACGTGCACACGGGAGAGCTAAAGGCGGCCTTTTTTTTATCTCCACAGATATCCCATGGCATGTTTCCACCATTGATCTCGACTCTTCCTGGATGTTATGTATTAAACTCAAGTCCCTGCCTTATAACTGTCCATCCTGCGTTGAAACAAAAGAGGTCAAGAGTTGAGGAAGTAACATCTACATTAGTAACACTTAAACTTGCCTATCCAGATGCTAACATCATACTGTCTGGAGACTTCAACCTGTATTTACTGCATGACACCATAAAAATCTCAACCGGCCACCTACTAGCTCCCAACTGACGTGAAACACACGGCAAGAGATGCACAGTCCGTCTGCACGACTTCTCAATGTGCGTGCTCAACGGACGAGGCCAGACAGGTTGCCCTGCAGCATTCACAAGGGTTACTCAAAAAAACATAGGGCAGAAAGTGATAATCAACCGCAAACCTTCACGCTGCTAAAAAATATTGCAAAACCAGCCGAAGTCAACGCGATGTCTTTACCAACTCAATGCTACAGCCTAAAACGTCTCATCTGGAAAAAGGAAAGCATTGGTGATATCATGAGCACTTGCACTATTCTTTTTGAGATATTCAAATCAGCTCCATTGTGCATAAAGGCCTGGGGGTCCTTTATTTACTAATTAAATAACACATTTTCAAATCAGTCCAACGGCCGAAAAACCGGAAGACAAACAGGGGCAACTTGGTTTACCACTTGTTTGAGGAAACAAAAGCAGCAATTGAATAAATACCTAAGACGACTACGAACCCGGGGCCTAGAATCCTCCCAGGAAATTCTGCCCTTAATAACAAGAACACAAAAAGTTCTAAAAAGGGACATTAGGTGGCCAAGAAAGCGTTTATGGGCACGTTAAAAATCCTGAGAAAAACTATCGATCTTATTCCCATTGAAGCAAGGAAAACTCTGGTGCACGCACTAATAACACCTCACCTGGATTACGGAAACGTTCTCCTATTAGGTGTGAACCAAAAACTACTACACCAGCTTCAATGCATTCAAAATGCTGCCGCCCGCATGGTACTGGGTTTACCAAAAAGAACATCTTCCATAGCGGCCTTGTCTAAGCTGCATTGGCTCCCAGTGAGAGAAAGAATCAGATTCAAGAGTCTTTGCTATGCCCATAAAATTGCACACAACAAAGGTCCTACCTATTTAAGAAATCTTCTCACTATCCATCGTCCTACCAGAAACCTCAGATCCTCGGGTATGTCACAATTTAAACTTCCCCGGATCTATAGAGCAAAACTGGGTGGCCGCTCCTTTCGATTCCTTGGAGCAAAACACTGGAATGCCCTCCCAGTTCATCTGAGAATGGAGCCGTCAGAAACCCTTTTTAGAGCTAAACTAAAAACCCATCTCTTCCCCCATTAATACTTTTCTGTACTCTGTTCCGGTAGGCCGTAGGGTGTTTTGTCAGCAATTAGCGCGGGGATACACAGTTGTGCAGCCATGCACTTTATAAAACGCTTTATTATTATTATTTATTATTATCTGGGTGAAACTCCTCCATGCCAGCAAACAAAGAGATTCCAAACTCTTCTGGGAAAACATCAGCCGGCTATCAAATGACCGGAACTGACATTATAAATCGGATATACTGGAGGATACTTGGAGAGCTCACATCGAACTCCTATACAATGCAATTCCATCTCCAGGCACCTCAAATCAAGGAACACCAACAGGGAAGGGGGATTCCTGTGTAGGTCTGGTCTACGACCCCCTAACTCAGAAACATATGAATTTTTCAGACAGATTTCCTATGCGCAAGTCCTTAAAATCATAAAAATTGAAGACCGGAGGGAGCGCCAGGGCCCAACAGGCTTGCCAAACGCTCTGTTTCAGCACGATCCATTATTCTGGTCTGGTTGCCTTACCCCTCTTTTTACCCACGCTTTGGTGTCTAGTACAGAAGTATTTTAAACCCAATATACAAGTCGGGCACACGCTGTGATCCATCTAACTACAGATTGATAGCATTAATTGATGTGGAGGCAAAAATGTATGCTTCGCACCTGTTGGTAAACTTAGAGGACTGGGTTTGCCGAACAAATCTCATACCTTATAGCAAACTGGATTCCAGGCAGGGATGGGCACCCTCACAAATGTCTCTGTGGTCACTCTCTTAGCCAATCAAGCCCATGCAAAATCCAGCACCTTGTAATCATGCTTTATCGATCTTAAAGAGGCTTTCGATAAAATATCGAGAGCCAAGTTATGGGCAAAAATGCAAAGTTGGAGGGTACCAACCAAACTTTTGGAGGCTATTAATAACCTTTAATCACATACTTGGGTACAAATAAGGAAAGGAGATGGGCGCAGTGTAACCAACAAGATGCCAACACTTAATGGGCTCAAACAGGGGTGTGTATTGGCCCCCTGCCTATTTAATATCTACACTGCAGACCTTGACAAACATCTCCGGCTAATCCAAGCTGACCCCCCAAAATTGGGCAAAACACCAACACCTAGTCTCCAATATGCGAACGATATCATCTTACTAGCACAAACACCAGAAGGTCTGCAGCAACTAATTACCAAACTTGGAGCTTCTATCACCTCTGCTCAACTAACAATCAACCATCAAAAAACGAGGGTGATGAGCTTCTCCAAACATCACTCAACAAAGAAAAAATGCAAAGGTCGCACGAAAGCCAAACAATTGCACTTCGCATTTAAAATCTTAAAGAAAAAGCTCACAGGCTGCTCAACAGGTCATCTGCTCAATGGAATTGCAGCAAAATGCCTACCCTCCATTTCATATGGATCAGAATTATTGAATGCCAAAGATGCTACAGTCTTAAACACAGCACAATCCATCCTTTTTAAGAGTCTGTTCTTTATTCCTCTACACATCTCACAAGCACACATCTGATTAGAAGACGGACTAAAAAATCTGAAACCAGTCAGACAAGGCGCATTAGTTAAATACTATTGGAGGATGAGAGCAGCAGAAGATACCTCTAGATCACCACTGTTGGGTGGAGATTGAAAAACAAACCAAGCTAAACAACTCTATTACTAAAGTCCTGAAACAATCTCTCTCGGCACTACAGTTAGAGGAGGCCTGGCTAACAGTCATAATGTACTCCGGATTTAAAACACTTTTTCCTTTGTTGTTCATTGCCACAGAGCATGATCTCGTCATGATTTCATTTATTATGTTTAATAATTTGGATTCAATGTTTTTGTATCATGGTTGTATTCCCACCCTTTTTATAATTTTTAACGACATCAAATAAAAGTATTTTTGACTTGACTTGACTTGACTTGGACAGTGGAGATCGAATTGAAAGGGCAAGCAAAATGCTAATGCAACAAAGTAAGTTGCTGGGCAGATTCCAACTACCTCTTACCCCCAGATTCATCAAGCACCCATTTTGCGATTCCTTATTAGAGAAAAATAAGGATTCACTAATAAGGAATATCAAAATGCTATGCATGAAGATCAAGCTTAAAAAATAGAGATTTCTTAAAATTCCTTAATTGCGACTTCCAAATTGCGAGTCGCAATTAAGGAATACCTCCCCATTCATTCCTATGGGCCTAGAGGCCCATAGGAATGAATGGCAAGACAATCTCAATTTGCGATTCTCAATTAGAGAATCGCAAATTAAGATTGCCCTTTCAAGGGTGCCAGGGTGTCAAAAGGACACCCTGTTGCACCCCTAAAATCTGCGTATGGGTACATCTTGCACACACACATGCCCTAAGGGCATGTTTGTGTGTAAAATGGAACTTTGAAAAATGCTCAACTTCATGCTAATTTGCGCCCCCTATTAACGAAATCACTAATTTTTAACTTTAATGCATTACATTTAAGGAATCTCAATGTGAGATTCCTTAAATGCAAGAGAAAAAAGGTCACATCCACTAATAAGTGACAAAAATATTAGCCTGAGCGTTTTGAGCTGGAACGTGGCAGGTCTACGCTCAAAGCTCGATAACATAGACTGGGTAAATATGATTAGGTCCTACGACATTGTAATGTTTCAAGAAACTTGGACCACAGAAGAACTATTTATTGAGGGCTTTCATTGTTTCAGCGTACCATCTCAAGTTCCTAGGATGGGGAGACCCTCTGGAGGTCTCTTCCTGGGAATAAACGTGGCAGCTGGTGGCAGAGTTAAAGTAATTCCATCAGACAGTCCAGACTATCAAGCAGTTTTGTACAAAAGAGGGATACATTTCCACCTGATTAATTTTTACAACAAAGACTTTCAGTCAGTCCCAAATAAGAGCTTTATAAAGCTCTTTGATTTTATATCGGCACTGGATAACCATTCTATTAACAGAGATTCACTTGGCCTTATACTGCGCGGAGATTTTAATGGCAAACTTTCGGAAATAGACTCTGAAGCTGAGTTATCCTATCACAGTCGATCATTAAGTAGAGGTAGAGAGTTGTCCAGATTCATAGCATCACACAACATGTCTAATGTCATGGAAAGAACAATTGTCCGACCTACAGGGGAAGGGGCTGTAGCACCACCATAGACTTTATTTTTGTATGCCCACTAATAGAATATCAACTGGCAGCCGCCGAGGTGGCCCGATTTCAGTGATCACAACCCAATCCCAATAGTGATACATACCACCCAAAGGCCAACTCTCCAGACTGAATGTGGGGCCACAAATCTAACAGTGTCATCGGACAACTTAAGACTATGTTGAAGGGGGGTCGACAATTCTAAAATCTTTAATGAGCTAGTAAGGAATAACCTGCCATTGATAGAGTCCTGCCTCTCACTTGACCATTCACCAGGGCAGATAGTCGGGGATTTTGGGAAGATCTGTCTGACGATCAAGACCTTTCTTTCCAAGCCCTCTGTAGAAATGGCAATTAACCCTAGATGGTTTAATAAGGAGTGTTCTTTAGCTAACAGGAAGTTGCGCAGTGCCCTCTCAGCTATTCCAAGGTGCCCGTCAGAGGTTATACTGGCCAGGCAAATCTACAAGAGGGTAACTAACAATAGGAAGAAGGAGCTTTTGATAGATAAATGGGACAAATTAACTGAGGCCGCTGCCCTGAATAAGGGCAGTAATTTCTGGGTAGCGGTCCATGACGTCCTATCTACTGGTCATACAGCATCGCCCATCAGCTGTAATATAGCCAGTTAGGCATGGGTGGAACACTTCTCGAGTATTTATACTCCTCCGCCCCTACATCATGAAATTTTCAAACCTGGCAGTCCAGTACCCATAGATATAAGTATCTCTGAAGTAACGGAAGCTATCAATCAGAGCTTAGGCAATAAGGCCCCGGGCCCGATGGGCTACCAATTGATTTGATTAAGTTGAACCCGGTATTTTGGGCCCCCTGACTCTTGAACGTTTTTAACAATCTAACCCAGACCACTATACCTGCGACTTGGGCAAGAAGCATTATAGTGCCGATTTTTAAGAAGGGAGATAGATCGCTCCCATGTAATTATAGACCGATCTGTCTTATAGATAATACCCTTAAAATTTTAGGGAGAGTCCTATATAATAAAATCCTGGAATGGACAGAGGCAAATGCTATCCTGGATTCATGCCAGCTGGCGTTTAGGGGTAGGGTAGGAACAGTTGAACAATGTCTCAATTTAAATGTACTTCTAGGAAAATACAATATTGGTAGGAGGGCCCCCATCTTAATGGCTTTCATGGACTTGTCCACAGTTTTGGCCTAGTTAATAGGTCGAAGTTGTGGGCTATCCTTGCGGCTGGTGGGTTGGACGCAGCATTGGTAAACTTCCTAGCCTACCTACACCGTGATCTTCAAGCCCAAGTAAAGATAGGGAAGGGTGGTGAGGTCTCAGGGACCATTAATATCGGCAGGGGTGTCAGACAAGGGTGCGTGTTGGCACCCCTGCTTTTTATTATATATATTAATGGGCTTAATTCTTCCCTGAAAATGGCTACCAAGGACGTCCCATATGTTGGAAAAGAGGCCATCCCGGTAATCTCTACACGGATGACGCGGTTCTGATAGGTCGTACCCCTAATTCCCTGCGTCTTCTTGTCCAAAGTTTTAATCATTACATGAAGGAATTAGACCTCCGGGTAAATTTAAAAAAATCCTTTCTTATGAGCAGTGGACCTGGGAAGCGCAACATGGGATCCCTAACAATAGACTGTCAAAAACTGACCCCTGTAAAATCTTTTGTTTATCTAGGGTTGGCCTTTGCTGCGAACGGCTCTTGGAGTGAGCATATCGCTCACGCCAGGAGCAAGTTCTCAAAGGCCTGCAATTCTATTTTAAGTTAACCCCATCCTAAGAGCACGACTGCCCTCGCAGCAATCCAGAAAATATATAAATTACAACTTGCACCGGTGGCAACATACGGTGCAGAGATTTGGGGAACTGCTAATTGTACAGCAATCCAGCTAGAAGAGAATAGGTTTTGCAGGAAATTGCTGTGCACCCCTATCTCTACTCCCCAATACATATGTCACAAGGAGCTTAACATTGATTTTATCTACATGGCCATAGAACAGTATAGTTTTCCGCTTCACCTGTATTTGACCCTCTCAATGAGTTGCTGGGAAAGGAGTGTCCTGTTTCGATTCAGGGCAGGTACAATTCGATTTGCACTCTGTTTCCCTTTAGGCTTTAATATATAAATGGAAATCAAATTTTGTGTCCGTGTGACGATCGGAGTGAGCAAACCGCCATGCACTTTATATTTCTTTGTAAATATTATTGTATATATTCTAAACAACTGCTTTACCCATACTTTAACAAGCGAAGACCAATTAGCCTGGAGCAAGCATATCGTTAGACCTAGACAATGTTGATTTGATTTTTCGCACAGGCACTTTTCTTACAAGGGCTAAAAGAGCCCATAGGTCAATGTTGGTTCCCTGATCCCCATGAAATTTTTCCACTGCTCTATTTTATCAATTGCATCTTTTGTCTGCCGATTGCCCACGCACTAGTCACTTTTTGATATGCATATATTCGTATTTTATCTTTTAAATATTTTTATTCCTTGTCTATTAAGGATATATGTCTATCGTATTTTATATTTGCAATCACTGTAATGTTTTATATATTGTTTTATATATTGTGCTTTTATGGTCACGATCGTATCCGAATAAAGAGGTTTTGACTTGACTTGCAAGAGCAATTTAAGTAATCGTAATTTTGAGTTTTTTCAAATTGCGATTTTTGCATTTGGGATGATGCATCCCAAATGCAAAAATACCGGTCGCAAAGGGGCAGATTCTGAGAATCTGCCCCTTTGCGAGCGGATTTCAGCTTGATGCATATGGACCTTTGTGCTTTAAATTGTGCTTCTGCCTAACGTGACCTGGAAGTCTCACCCCTTCAACTTGCTTGTCATGGCGCTCTGTCCTCTATAGGCCAGTCTGCTACAGTCTTGCAGGAAAACGCGTCAGCGGTTCCTTGAAGCAATCCTAGGACTACAAGCCGCTTCTTAATGGATGATGAAACTAAATTATACAAGCTCCCCATTTTTCATGTGGTTGGCAAATGGCTAAAATTTACCTACAAATGGGGGTGTGGCTTGCCTGCTCCTAGGATGGCTGCCCTTGAGTAGAGCTCCGGCCTTTGCTGCAGCTATAATCCCACTCATCTGTCACTAAAATCCCTTTAAGTGCCCACGTGTTAGCGACCGAGTCCCCCTTGACAGCCAGCTGCTTCTGCCATTGGAGGGAAGTGAATCGGCGGTCGGAGTCCCGAGAACTCAGTCTCGACGTCCGAGCCGCTGAGGAGGCAGAGCATCGGCCGTAAAACTTAAGTGCAGAAAGGAAACATTCTCTATTGTTACACTGTTTAGGAGGTGAAGGCCAAGATGTATTAGAACACTTACCAGAGCTCACTGCGGCGGAGCAGAGAAACTTAAACGAATACGAAATAGCTATAGAACAATTAGATCGTCATTATCTCCCAAGGTTGAGCACAATAATGGAGAGATACCATTTTGGTCTAAGAGGTCAAAAGAGAGATGAGTCTGTAGAAGACTATGTATCAGCATTAAGAAAGTTGGCCTCTTCGTGTAAATTTGGACAAACATTAGAGGAAAGAATAAGAGACCAGTTTGTTTTGAAGTGTGCCCATGACAGCATTCGAAAAGAACTATGGCTAAAGGACGAACCACCCTTAGAGGAAGTGCTTGTAATAGCAAAACAGGTAGAACACATGACCAAATGTGTAGATGAACTGAAAAGTGAAAAAGAGAAGATGGTAGAACCGGAAAAGAAAACTGAATCAAAAGTGGAAGAAGTAGTTTGCCAAGTTCAAAAAGATGATAAAGTAGACGGTGGAAAAAATGACAATGTGACGAACAGATTCAATCCAAATTTTAATATGTCTAACAAATGTTCTTGTTACAGATGTGGCAACTCCAGTCATTTAGCTAATTCACCAAACTGTCCTGCATTGAAATCTATTTGCAATGATTGTGGGAGAAGAGGTCATTTTTCAAAATGTTGTAGAACGAAAGGTAATAGAAGAGATACCACTTACAAGAAATGGACACAACCACAGGTGAAAACTGTAACTTTTCAAATTAGTACTGGGCCATTAGATCATCCTACACATTTAGTTAAGGTAGATGATGCCATGGTTGAGTTTATATTTGATTCATGTTCACAAATCACAATGATCGATGAAGAGTTACTGCACAAATCCTTTGGAAAAAACGTAAAGTTGTTCAAAAGTGACATCTTACCCTTAGGTTATGGCAGTAAACCCATTAAGATTTTAGGTTATTTTATGGCCACTATGGAATTGGGATGCAGAATCATTCCAGGGAAAATTTATGTTACAAATTTTGGTGATGCCCTAATTAGTTGGAGAGACCAACGTGACCTTGGAGTTACACTTGATCCTAATGCCACACCTCAGGTGAAAATTCTTGAAATTGAAAACCTATCCGACATGTTTGCAGAAAAGTTCCCCTCTGTGTTTAAGGATAAGTTAGGATGTTTAATTGGCTACAAGCATTGCATAAAGCTTAAAGAAAACGCAATTCCCGTAGTAGCAAAAGTTAGAAGGATTCCTCTGGCAGAACAAGTGAAGGTTCAAGAGGAGATTGAGAAGTTAATTAAAAATAACATAATAGAACCTGTAGAGGCCACTGAATGGTTGGCTCCAATTGTAGTGGCAAAGAAGCCAACTGGAGAGATTCGCTTGTGTATTGATCTAAGAGCGTTAAATAAGGAGGTGGTGGTAGACAGATTCCCGTTACCCAATATAGATGAGATTGTAGGCACATTGGAGGGTGCGAGATATTTTACCACACTGGATCTGGCATCTGCCTACCACCAGGTTGAATTGGATGTTTCTTGTCAAGACTTAACTGCATTTGTAACTCCAATGGGCACTTTTAAGTTCAAAAGAATGCCTTTTGGATTAATATCAGCTGCCTCTGTATTTCAGAGAATCATGACACACATACTTAAAGGACTTCTAGGGGTGAAATGTTACCAAGATGATCTTCTAATATATGGGTCAAACTTGCAAGAACACAATGAACGTGTGTGTAATGTGTTGAGAAGATTGTCTGACTCCGGTCTGTCTCTCAAAAAGGAGAAATGTAAATTTGGCTTGGAAGAGGTAAATTACCTAGGCCATTGTATTAAGAGTGAAGGGGTTTTTCCTAAATCTGATCTAGTTACTTCCATCAATAATATGGCTGAGCCTGTTAATAGAGAGGAGTTGTTATCCTTTCTCGGGATGGTAGAATTTTATGCGAAATTTATCATTCATTTTGCAGACAAGACAAAGAATATGAGGAGACTCACTGGGAAAAGTGTCACATTTGACTGGTCTGACGAGTGCAGGAAAGAATTTCAGGATATAAAAGAGGAATTGAAGAAAGCTCCATGCTTACAAGCATTTGTTCCTGGGTTACCTACATTCATATTCACTGATGCGAGTGATAAGGGATTAGGAGCAGTTTTGGTCCAAAATAAACATGACCAGGATTCTTTAATTGCATGTGCATCCAGGTGTCTTCGTGGTCCGGAATTAAACTATTCCGTAATTGAAAAGGAATCATTAGCTATATATTGGGCTAAAAAAAAATTCAAAAATTTGGTTTGGGGGACTAAATTTATTGTCAAATCTGACCATAAGCCACTGAAAGAAGTTTTTTGTAAAAAGGGATTAGATTCTATCTCTTCTCGGATTAGAAGGTGGATCATATCTTTACAGGAATTTGACTTTGAAGTGCAATATTTACCTGGTGTGTCAAACAAGGCTGCTGATTGTTTTTCTAGGTTGGTGAAAGGTGATGATGCCGGTGGTGAAGATGACTATGTTGATGAGGATGATTTCCTCAATGTATGTGAGGTTACAGAGGGTGTAGTAGGTAAGGAAGAGTGGAAAGAGGAATTGTTAAAGGATGAGGAGTTGGTTAGGGTAATGTCTCTATTAAAAGATAATAAGCCTCTGGAAAAACCTTGGTCCTTGGTTTCTCAGGAGCTATCCATTTCAGATGAAATGCTAACTCGTGGTTTGAGGCTTATCCCTCCTTTCTCTTTGAGGAAAAAGTTGTTGTTACATGCACACTCTGGACATTTGGGCATAGTAAAGACCAAAGAGATGATTCGTACCCAGTTTTGGTGGCCAGGAATGGATTTAGAGATAGAACGCATGGTTAGGGACTGTGTTGAATGCTGTGCAAGTGACAAAATTCTAAAAGTCAGGCAAATGCCTATGGTATGTAGAGAACTACCCAATCATCCTTGGGATGAATTAGCTATTGACATTTTAGGGCCCCTCACTGGAGTTTCTGACACACCTTACCTGATAGTCTTAATTGACTTATATTCACGGTGGATAGAGGTACGTGCAGTTAGCGAGATTACGTCAAGTTCTGTCATTAAATTTTTATCTGATATATTTCTGAGAGAGAGTTTTCCTAATAGCATATTATCAGACAACGGCCCACAGTTCTGTTCTAGCTTGTTTGAAGAATATCTCAAAAAATGTGGGATATTACACAAGCGAACATCATTATACCACCCTGAAACAAATGGTGCTGTTGAGAGGGTCAACCGTACTTTGAAAGACAGTATTCAGCTCGCAAGAGCTAGTGGGTTAAATTGGAAAGATGCACTAAGGGAAAGAATTGATGCGTATCGTTGTTCCCCTCACTCAACTACTGGTAAATCCCCTTTTGAGCTATTCAGGGGTAGAGTTCCGAACACTATGTGGTGTCCAGGTTGGATGAATCTGAAGAAGGGGTTTGTGGACAATCGTGTTGGTGCTTGGAGGGAGAGGGAAATAGAAAAACAAACTTGTAGGAAAGCGTATTTTGACAAAACTAAATGTGTAAAATTTCATGAAGTAAAGGTAGGTGACCTTGTAAAAATAAAGGCACCTGTGGGGAGAAGGTCTTGGTCAAAGTATACTGATATCAGGCCTGTCAGTAAAGTGTTTGGTAATGCCATCAAAACACAAGATGGGAGGATTTGGAATAAAAGTCGAGTTGTGGTTGTTAGATCGAAAAACATCACTCAGGCTGACTGTGATACTAACTCTAATCTTTTTGGTATAAACAACCCATCTCGCTCCTGTGCCAACTTTTCACATAGCACTCGTCAGAGAAGTCAAAGATTACGCAGTGCTCCTATGTACATGAAAGATTATGTGTAAACAATGTTCATTTTTCTTCCAATTTGCCTACTCCATTTATCCCACTATTTTGTTTTTATCTTTATGTCTTTATTTATTGTAAAGAAGGGAGATGTGTTATGTTGTGTTGTTTATCATACATCTCTCCCATGTTACGTTCTTATCTCTCTTTCCATGACCCTGCTTAGAATAAGAATTCTTCCCTGTTCTTAGAATAAGAATGTGCTTAGTATTCCAGGTCAGTTACGACCTGAAGCTGTTTGTGGATGAGGCTATTAAACCGGACTCCTTAACCTCTCTTCGTTTCCTGACTGCTTCATTTGGAGAAACACTACAGCTCTCTACGGGGAGCTGCGGACTGAGGTCTGGTGGAATACCTGGGGCTGCATTGACGGTGTTTCTGCAGCTCCCGGAGGCAGCCTTACTTGTGGGACCCCCGCGGCTCCAGTGTAGCGGGCAGATGCGCAGCACCGTTGCCGGCAGCCGCTGTTGAAAGGCGTGGCATAAACTGTGCAGACCGGCATGGGTATCGAGTGACTGGACGATCGTACGCCCATGGGGAGGTGAGTGCCGGGGGCCAGATTCGGGTTTGCGCCGCCCCCCATGGTGCTTCCTAATTTGAATCCTGGGTCCAGATACGATATCAGGCAGCCATCTTGAGTCTTCCCCTTCCTGATAGGGACGTATGGTGCCGAGTGGGTCCCCTGTGTCTTCTGCTTGCTGGTCCGGTTGAGCTGCGGTCTGCGAGGGCCCTCCTGGAGTGTGTGTGCGGTGGGTACTGCGCCTATTCTGGGGACTCAGGAAGGATTGGAAGCTTTCTTGCCGGCTACTCAGCCCTCTCCCCCACTATTTGTGACGCAGTTTTGAATATTGGCCCATTCCTCTGGCATTGGCAGTGGGCCCCTCTGGATGTTCCATTGATCTGTGTATTCTGTATAACAGTGAGGGTGGCAGCTGTAGCGCACATATTTGGCTCCCATTATAAACCCTGAGACAGTAGGTATGGCCACGGCGAAGGGCACCAAACAGACCACGGCTGCGCTGCTCACTAAGTTTGCGCACACTAGATCAGAAGGAGCTGAAGGACATAAGGGTTCGCTGGACGCAAAGCACCAGTCGGAAGAGGACGCCATGACTTTGGCTGACGTGATGGCAGCAATCCAGAGGGTTCCTAGCACCATCAATGCTGATGGTTTTCCCCTCCTGTGCTGGCCACGATTTATTCCCATTGTTCATGACGAGCTCAGCTCGTCATGAGTGTACGAGAGGTGTACCTCATGACGAGCTGAGCTCGTCATGAACATCGAAGGGGTTAAGGTGTTCAAAGGGAAAATTGATACAATTACCACCGAGAACAACCTGATTTCCACGGACCTGAGAAATATGGGGGAAAGGGTCAAGACGAACGAGGGTTCCTTCTCCACCCTTCAACAATCCACAAAAGTGATGGAAATTACGATTAAGCGCCTTCAAGTGCAGACCTCGGAACTGGCAGCTAAGGGACTATGAAGGGAGGGTGCGTCAGAATAACGTTCGAATTTTGGGGGTTCCGGAGTGAGAGGAGGGGCAGGCGGCGGATCTCTTTGTAGAGGCCCTCATTCAGAAACATTTGCAACCCCACTCCCTGTCGCAATTTTTCTCAGTGGAACGTGGTCATAGGATCCCTGAGTGTCCCCCAAAAACTCGGGCCCCACCGCACCCTCTCCTGGCTCGGATCTTCAATTTCTGCGATAGGGACGCCATCCTCCAGATGGCAAGGGCCACTCCACCGCTTAAGTTGCACAATTCTACCACAACCTTTTTCCATGACTTCACTTACAAACGTACAATTACAGCACTGAGCCTTCTTGGATGTCAAACGTGCTCTCCAAGGTCATAATTTAAAGTACGCTATGCTGTTCCCTGTGAAACTCCGGTTGCAGGATGCTGGGAAGACATGGTTCTTCCAAACCTCGGCGGACACTTGGGACTGGCTGGAGGGCTGGAGAACAACTGAGAGGCACGGAAACATGCCTCCCAATCTGTAGACTTTTGCTTTGATGAAGTGTGAAGCCCTTGTGACCCAGTCGGTGTGTGTGGCATTTGGCATATTGTGGAACTGTATGCTCTGTGATGGGTGCCACTGGAGTTAATGTGGACTATTGTCCAGATTTACATTGCTACGAGCTGTAACTGTTTAGGCAGACTATAGATCTTTTTCGAATGACTTAGTTGCACTGTTTCTCTCTGTGGATCTTTGATTGGGATCCGAGGGGGCTAGGGAATGGGGGTGGGAAGGACTCGAAGTTGCTGTATTACGTTGGGTAGTTTTGATTAGATGCTTGCTATGCCATTTGCTATTGGGCAAACCAATGATGTTGACTTGGGGGGAGGAAAAAGGCCTTTCATGGGCGGCGTTATTGGGTTGTCTGGGCTGAGTAACATTCCCTATATATAGTTTGTTGGTGTTTGGGGATACAGGCACTCTGTAAGTTTGGAGGTGGGCAGTATTAAGTCCACGTTGCAGGGAGGCAGAGTGGGGGGGTTCTCTGAGTAGTTTCTTTTTTTTCTGTGTTTATTTTATTTTTTGTGTGATAAGTCCTCCGTGGAAGCTTTCGGGAGTCTAGGTTGCATGTTGTAGGAGCACTTGAGTACTTTGCACTTCACCGAAAGTCATTTGTGGGGTGGTCTATACAGGGGCAAATCTCTGCGTTGTTTGGAAATTTCCCTCCTCTGTTCTGGGGATAGGAGGGCCCCACCTCTAGCTTATTGGAATGAGTGCCGTTGAATGTGTGGGTCCACCGCTGGGCCATCTCAAACTCCTCTCCTAGAACGTCAACAGGTTGGGCGATCGAATTAAGAGGGGTTTAGTGTTGCAGTATATTAAAAGACAGGCCCCTGACCAAGTGCTTCTTCAAGAGACTCACATCCAGGATCCCTCTTACTGTGCACTCAACAGGTGGGGATATAAGTAACCTTTTAGCCCACGCTGACTATACCAGTGGCTCCAGGGGAGTCGGTATTCTTGTACATAATTCTCTTCCTTTACAGGTCCAGAAAATTGTACATGACGCCTCAGGTCGATTTGTGTCAGTCTCAGGGAGATGGAAGGGTAAGTCTCCCAATGTCATATCCTTGTATGTCCCTTCTAAACTTCACACCCCCACCTTGAATGACCTGGGTGCTCATTTGTTAAATCTGCCTGAGGGGGACATGTTTTTGGGCGGTGACTGCAATGCAGCTATAGATGGCATGTTCGATCGGTTGGCCCAGAGGCCAGGCAAACTATCAGGTAAACTGTTGGCCAATTTCTTGAGGGCTCTAGGTATTGTGGATGTTTGGAGAGTATGCAATCCCACTGCAAGGCAATATACCTTTCACTCTGGTGTGCATAGCAGTCTATCGCGCATTAACTATCTGTTTTGTAAGGCCGCGCAGCTTCATATGTTTGATAACTTGTCCTTTCTTCCCAGGGGGATTTCTGACCATTCCCCTATTGTGTCTTACTATGGTGGCATGTCCTCCGCTGGCCGGAGGGACATGGTTCTTCCACCCTGGTATCTCAGAGTACCCCGAAATATGCTGCAAATTTACTGAGGCCACCCAACATTACTTTGAAGAAAATGTAGGCTCAGTCCAGTTGGATGTGATCTTATGGGAAACCTATAAGACCGGGGGTGTGGGGTGGCGGCCATGGCAGGATATAAGAAGGAAAAACTGCAATAACTTGAGTCTATTGAAAGTGAGATTGGGGCCCTGGAGCAGGACTTGGTGTCTGGGAGGTCGGCAGAGAACTCGCATAGACTGGCCGTTAAGCAGAATGAATACAGGGATATTGCAGATGACGCAGCTAGGACTCACTATAGGGCCACGCAACAGAGGATCTACAACATTGGGGACAAAGCTAGCAAATGATTGGCCTGGCTAGATAGGAGGGATCTCGCAAATAGATGGGTTGCTGAAATTGTGTACGATTCTGCTGTTCGGCGTCACAATAGGCTTGGTATTGTGAATGCCTTTGCCGTGTATTTTGCCGGGGTTTATTATCCTGTGTCCTCTGAAACCCAGGGAAAGGCGGCAGAGCTGCTTGCCACACTACCACTTCCATACCTTGATTCCCAAGAGGTCGAAGACCTGGAAAAGCCGCTAACGACTGATGAGATCTCCACGGGCATTTCCTCTCTCCAATCCGGTAAGGCCATAGGTCCCAGTGGCCTCCTGATTGAATTGTATTAGACAGTGTCTCCCCTTAATACTCCTTATCTCCTGAGAATGTACGATGCAAGTATACAGGAGGGTGTTCTCCCCTCCGCTCAGCGTTTGGCTCATATAGTAGTCATTCATAAACAAGGCATACCTCCCCATCAATGTTCTTCCTACCCGCTCATCTCCCTTCTTGTCCCTGAAGTCAAGATCTTGGCTAAGGTGTTAGCTTGCGACTCTTGCCCCTTCTTCACAAGCTGATTCACCCAGATCAGTCCGGCTTTATGCCAACCAAAAATATGGCACTTAACCTGTGCCGCTTGTTTGGAGTGTTGGGGCGGCCTCCACGATCCTGGCGAATTCGGTCATCATGTCCCTGGATGCCCAAATGGCGTTCGACATGATAGAATGGCTTTTTCTTTTCGCAACACTGGAAAGATATGGCTTTGGCGGGCGTTTTCTGTCATGGGTGCGCCTTCTCTATTTGAAGCCTCTGGTGAGAATTACGGTGAATGTCGGTAGGTCAAGTGTTGTTGTTTGCCTTAGCGCTTGAACCTCTTGCTATATGGCTCAGGGGAGAGCCCCTGTTTGGGGTTAAAATTGGTCACCGGATTGGATGGACAAGGTGTCCCTCTACACAGATGACATTTTGCTTTATCATGCCAAGCCCCGTTTCTCGATCCATAGAATACTCCACATATTCACTTTATTTCAACGATATTCTGGTTATACGATTAACTGGGACAAGTCGCTGATATATGTCCTGAGTGGACGCCCTCCTCTCCTCCCGCTAAACTGCAGTATTAAGACTGTTACTGGTGGCTTCCAATATTTAGGGATCTACATCACGATCGACGAGGCTGTCTTTTATCGGCTTACCTTGTTGCCCCCCTTTAATCGGTTGAAGGCAGATGTACAGCATTGGAGGTCCCTCCCTCTTACACGCTTGGGGAGAGTGTCTCTGTATAAGATGATGGCGCTCCCTCAATTTCTCTATGTGTTGCAAAATACTCCACACCTAGTCCCAACACAATATTTCACTTCGATTGAGTCCGAGGTTCGCAGCCTTCTGTGGAACGGTGGTACACCTCGCATTGCCTTCGCTAAGCTTATCAGGTGCCAGAAGAGTATGTGGGGTGCAAGATAATTTTCAGAGAGAAAATCAAAACAACGCAATCTAAGGCAATCATCCTCATATCTAGGGAGACTGACAACCACACCTCTTTATTCTGAAATTAAATGCTGCCCGTAAACACATTTGCTTTTTCAAAGAAGGGCTATTTGGTTTATTTATTTGTTGCACCTCAAAGAAAAAGTGCGCCTATGGACTGACTGCAACTTGTATAGTAAACTGAATTGTGTAATATTTAATGCAACTGTATATTTAAAAGTACTTTCTTCTGAAATTAAATGCTGCCCGTAAACACGTTTCCATCATCAAAGGAAGGCTATTTGGTTTATTTATTGATCTTGTGCATCACTCAATAGCTTGCGGTAGGCGGTGTCACCATCCTGGGCACTGGCAGACTCAGATCCCCAGCACCCTTTGGCCTTAACCAATCATTGCTCATCTATAGCCCCCGGGGCCCTAATGAAAACCCCATCCATCTATTTATTGCTGATACTAAATGTGCTTCATTGAAAGCTTGGAGTCCCATGCTGGGCTTAAAGGTCCAACTTACTGACTTATAGGCTGTGTTAGATCAGCTCAGCTGCTATGAGTGCGACCGCCGTCAGCAAAGGGAACTTCTGCCGGAAGCTTGCATCCCCGTAGACAGGGCAGGATGGGTCACGTGTAAAAGCAGGTACTGGGGACGAATCGGGCACCTTGAAGGCAGGTACAGGCCAGTTCTACCTCCTGCTCACCATTTCGGAATTCTAATTTCATGACAATCGCTCATTTAGTTTATTTGGAGCGAACCTCAGCCTCAGGTCAGGAAAGAAAGTGTGCACATGATTATGACAACACGGTTCAGCAGCAAGCAAGCCAATTATGCTTTTGCCTATCTTTTTGTGTGAATGTTCGGTTTTCAGTTTATTTATGTTTGCACTGTACCAAGTACTGCCCTAGGCAGGATTGTGCTGTTTTGTGTTGTTAATGTTTAGAGAGGCTTGAAACAGGATTGTAAAATTGACCTTGGTGTGGGTTCAAGTTCAAGTTCAGGAATTTGTATAGCGCACTACTCACCCAGAGGGTCTCAAGGCGCTTTTGGGAGCAGAAAAGCACTGCTGCCAGTATCATGCCAGCTCCAGATCCCTAACCTTCCCTTTCCAGTGCTTTCCAACCCTGTGCCTCACTAGTGGCAATTTGAAAAAGAAAGCATGCACTGTGTTCTCGTAAACAGGCCTGTGAGTTAGCATAGCAGTTCTTTGATTATACAGAATAAGCAGTTACTGTAGTGTCTTCTCAGGCCAATAAACCACGCAAACAACTTCTTTATCTGGGGAGCTTCTTTATTCATGTCCTACAGCCATTGTGGTCAGCAGTGAACTGCCCTTTCGTCCCCCAGCTCCTCCCTTTCCTCCCGCCCTCGGCCTTCCCTCGGGCTGGTCCTAGTGCCTGGTCAGTGTGGTCACTGGGCACTATCTATTGACTACATTACACCTCCCCCCTCGGTGGATAGTGGCATAATGACATGTCCCTGATCGGATCACAAGTTCATTTCGTTACGGTTCTTCGATCAGACGCGATGGCTTCTTAATCACACGTCTCGGGCGTGCTTGCAGGTCGGGGTTGTCGCTCTCATTCTCGTCGGTGACTTCCATTGTTAGTGGGCTGTTGGTTGTCAGTCTCTCAGGGTCTTCCGGCTCTAGTTTGGGATTGGCCAGTGACTCGGTGACAGTGGGCCCGCACTTTTTGAAGTATGTCACATTTCTGGTGAGTCTCTTCCCTTCAGTCTCCGCGGTGATCATGGTTCCCTTTTGTTGGATTACTTTGAGTGGGACCTCATTATATCGGCAATCAGTCTTTCGGTGCTGTTCTTGTCTTGCCAGCACCCAGTCTCCTTCTTTTATTTGCGGGGGGGCCGCGTGACGTCGCTCATCCGCATATTCTTTCATCTTTTCCTTTTTTTCTTTGTCTCTTGACGCGATCTCTTCGTGATCAGAGTCAGAATCCATTTCTGGCGCAGTCAGATTCATCATCGGTATTCTGGTGCGCACTGGGCGTCCTAGCATGATGGTAGCGGGACATTTGCCCGTTGTGGAATGAGGCGTGTTTCGATAGGCCCGCAGCATCTCGTCAAGGGCTGTTTGCGGGCGCTTTCCGGTGAGTTCGGCTTGCTGTAGGGTCCTCTTGATCGTGGCCATGAAACGTTCAACCATTCCGTTGGCCTGGGGCCATAGTGGCGTGATCTTGCGGTGTGTGAAGTTGAGGTGTTGGGCGAACTCAGCAAAGTCGTGGCTATTGAAAGGTGGTCCATTGTCCGACTTTACCACTAGGGGGATTCCCCAGGCGGCAAAGACCTCTTCCAGGATGGGTATGGCACTTGATGCTTTTGTGGATGTGCACAGCTGGGCGATGGGGAATCTGGAGTATTCGTCCATAATGACCAGGACGTATTGGCCCGATTTGATCGGCCCGTAGAAATCAATGGCTATGTGTTGCCAGACGCCCTCCGGTAGTGGGGACATTTGTAGCGGTGCAGGGGGGTCTGGACGACTTACGAGTTGACATTGCAGACAGTCCTTCAATGTCGCTTCCACCATCTGATCTAGTGTTGGGAACCAGACCCTTTCGCGGAGTGCTCTTTTTGTAGCTACTACACCCCGGTGTCCCTCATGCGCTAGGTTGACGACCCCTTGTCTGAGTTGTTGTGGTATTACTATTCTTGTGCCTCGTAAAATGAGTCCATTGGCGGCTATCGACAGTTCTTCACGGACATGTTTGAATGCCGCCATGTCAGTGTTGGTTTGTCCATTGCTTGACTTGCATCTCCAGCCATTGGTTTGGATCATGTGTTTCACTTCTTGCATGGTGGTGTCCGTTTGTGTTGCTTCACAGATTGCATCCAGTGGTACAGCCGGAGGCCTCGCTTGATTCACTATGAAGTGAATGTATTCATCCGCTATTGAGTGTTCTCGTTTGTTGTCTTTGATGGGGTGTCGTGACATGTAGTCTGCTGGGTTTGCATCTTTGCCTGGCTTGTGGATGATGGTGTATGTGTACTCTTGCAGCCTTAGGCCCCACCGCTCTATTCTCGGTGGCATTTTTGCTTTCGGGTTCCCGAAGATTGTTATTAGGGCCTGGTGGTCCGTTATGAGTGTGAAATGTTTTCCAAAAATGAAGATGTGGAAGTGTTCACATGCCCAGACAACCGCCAGGCTTTCCTTTTCCGGTTGCGAGTAGGCCCTCTCTGTGTCAGTCAGGCTTCTGCTAGCATACGCTACTATGTGCCTTTGATCTTCTTCCCTGTCATACTGTGCTAGGATGGCACCTAATCCTACGGGACTGGCGTCCACCGTTATCTCCGTCTTCATTGCTGGGTTGAAGTATGCTAGGTTCTTAGCTGATTCAACAGTTCTCTTAATTTCCCGAAAAGCTCCTTCGCACTGGGTGGACCACTGGAAAGATTGCCCTTGTTTAGTGAGCTTCCTTAATGGGTAGCTTAGTGTGGCATAGTCGGGGATATATCTGGAACAGTAGCTGGCCATACCTAGGAACGATCGTATATCGCCAACGTCTTTCGGGCTTGGTGTGTCATTCAACGCTGCTACCTTTTCTGGGTCTGGTTTCATTCCGTTTCCAGAGAACAGGTGTCCGAAAAATTTTAATGTTGGTTTGTGCAGTTCACATTTGGCTTCGTTAAGTGTGAGGTTCGCGTCCTGCAGTGCTTGACAGACCTGATTCAGCGCCTTGTTGTGTTCAGCCGCCGTTGCTCCGTATACGAGGATGTCATCACTGTAGTTCAGGACCTGTGGGATGTGGTGTATTGTTCTCCTGATGGCCTCTTGAAATATCTCTGCCGCTGATGACACTCCGAAACTTAGCCTCTTATATCTGAATAGTCCAAGATGTGTCGAGAATGTTGTGATGTATCTTGACCTTTCGTGCAACTCTAGCTGATGGTATCCTTTGTTGAGGTCCAGTTTTGAAAATATCTTTGCTCCGTTGAGGGACGTGATCATATCACTGATGTGTGGGCCAGGATGTCTCTCTCTTTCAATGGCTGTGTTGGGCGCTCTCATGTCTACACACAGACGAACTCTGCCAGCTTCTCCTTTCTTTGGGACCACCACGACCGGGGAGACCCACGGGGTCGGTCCTTCCGTTCTCTCGATGATGTCTGCCTCTAGCAGGTCTCCGAGTTCCTTCTCCACAGCTTCTTGGAGGTGAAATGGAATTTTTCGGTGGTGTTGTGCCACCGGCGTGACTTGTTCATCTATATGTAGTTTTATTTGACAGTTCTTCAGTTTTCCTAGTCCTTGGAACAGTTTTGGGAATTTTCGGATGAGTGCTGGTTTGTCAGTGACTATGAATAGGATATCTACCAGTTTCAGCCGTTCGGCAGTTGCCAGGCTCAGAAGGCAGTCGGCTTCGGGCCCTTCAATGACGTGAATGTATGCTGGTATTGTCCGGTCTTCATAGGATAGGTCAGTTTCAAACTTCCCGAGGCACGTCAGTGGCTTTTCAGCCATCCACGTGTACACTTGCACATGGGCCTCCATTAGTTCTGGTTGTGGATTCATCCGGTGGTATTCAGTGGCTGGTAGGTAGTTGAGCGTTGCCCCACTATCGAGCACAAACTGGGTGGGGTGAGAGCCAACGTTGATGTCCAGACGTGGGTATTCTTTCAGTTGATCAAGGTCTGCTACCCGATAGAGGTATTCCTTTCGAGGAGCAGGTGGTGGAGATCGAGATTCTCTGGAGGATGATCGCCGAGACTGACATGTTCTGCAGGAGCGGCCACTTGATTGTGATGACCCGGAGGATGAGTCACGTTTGTCTTCGACAGCCCTGACATGATGGCGACCGCTTGAGTTTGGGTATCGTCGGTGGCTTCCCTTGTGGTCGCTCTTTGATATGGCCCCGCACATGCTTTCAAAGTGGTTGTCTCTCCCACATTTCCGGCATTGCTCTCCCAGCGCTGGGCATGCATCTGCATGTGGGAAGTCGTAGCCACATCGGTAACATTTGGTGTGCTTGTCCGAGCGTCCTTTCGTGTATCTCTTGTCTTTGTGCCCCCGGTGAGATTGGTGGTGGTGTTTCTTGGACATGGATGAGCGATCACTTGGCGGAGACCGCCTAGGTTCGCGCCGAGACTGCATCCTGAAGGCTCGTTCCGGTCGCTCACTTTTCCCGCCTTCCATGCTCTTTGCATGCTCGTCAGCTTGTTCCTCTATTCTCGTCATGTCCACGATTTCTGTTAGGGCATAGTGTTTCTTCAGCAGCTTGCGTCTCAATGGTTCGGAGAGGCATCCTTCTATGACTCTTAGTCGCATAGCGTCTTCCTTTGAAAACTTATCAAACTCGCAGTATTCTGCTAGGCGATCCAGACGAGTCACGAACGCCTCCATTCGTTCATCTCTCTCTTGCACGGCCCGGTTGAAAGTGTACCGCTCATAATCAACGTTCTTTTTGTGTAGGAATTTACCGTTCAGGGCATCCCGTGCTTTCGTGTAGGACGCCAGAGATTCTGCTGGCAGTTCTTTTATGACCCGTCCACCGTCCTTGCCAATCAGGTTCCTGAGGAATAGTAGTTGCTCTTCCTCGTTTGTTATCCTGGACGCCTTTATGAAGGTGTCAAAGTCTTCTATCCATTCTTGCCACCGCAGGCTCATACTCCTGCCCGATTCGACAATAAGGGGCTCGGGGCGCCGCAGGAGAGAAGCACGCAACGTGCTCTCAGGGGCTGGGTCGGGCATTGTTCGCTCGTAGGTCTTGACGCCTTTTGCAGTCTGTGTTCGCTCTTTTGTCTGTTCTTGTTGCACTCGCTAGTGCTGATTTGTTGTCTCCGTTGCACTCGCCAGTGCTTGTTTGCAAGTTTCGTTGCACTCGCCAGTGCTTATTTAATATCTTTGTTGCACTCACCAGTGCTTGTTTGCAGGTTTCGTTGCACTCGCCAGTGCTTGTTTATATGCTCAGTTGCACTCGCCTGTGCTTGTTTTTTCTTTTTCTTGGTTTTCAAGACTCTTGCCTGACTTTAAAATGGCCGCCGGCAATCCCTCGCAGGGGATTGGTCCAATCTGCCTGACTCCAAGATGGCCGCCGGGAATCTCGTTTCTGGCGGGATTTCGGCCTATTTCATTCGAATTTGAACCGGGAGTCTGGCTGGGTCGGCGTTTTCACTCACCCGGACCGGGATCCGCCGCTGGAGGCACAGGAGGTGAGGTAGTCTTCTTCTGTTTCACCGCCGAGGTGGGCACTCGGTGGGTGGTTATCTCGCTACGCCGTCGCCGCCGAGGTGGGCACTCGGTGGGCGCTTCACAGGTCCGCGTCTCGCCACGCCGTCGCCGCCGAGGTGGGCACTCGGTGGGCGCTTCACAGGTCCGCGTCTCGCCACGCTGTCGCCGCCGAGGTGGGCACTCGGTGGGCGTTCTTTCTGGCTGCACGCCGCCGAGGTGGGCACTCGGTGGGCGTTGTTCTTCGCTGCACGCCGCCGAGGTGGTCACTCGGTGGGCGTTCTTTCTGGCAGCACGCCGCTGAGGTGGGCACTCGGTGGGCGATCTTCTTGGCCGCTCGCCGCCGAGGTGGGCACTCGGTGGGCGTTCTCCTCCCTTTCCGTCGCAGCGGGCTCAAGCCTCCGTGCGTGGGGCGAGCCCGGGGTCAGTCGATCGCCGGTCGCTGCTAGTTACACGCGCAGGGTGTCTTTAAACCCTCGTCGCCAGTTGTAGTGTCTTCTCAGGCCAATAAACCACGCAAACAACTTCTTTATCTGGGGAGCTTCTTTATTCATGTCCTACAGCCATTGTGGTCAGCAGTGAACTGCCCTTTCGTCCCCCAGCTCCTCCCTTTCCTCCCGCCCTCGGCCTTCCCTCGGGCTGGTCCTAGTGCCTGGTCAGTGTGGTCACTGGGCACTATCTATTGACTACATTACAGTTACCAGCGACATTATCATAGGAAATATTTTTATTGATATCATAACTACAGTTTCACAATTGCTTTATGACTCTTCTTGCTTTCTAAATTGTACTTCTAAATGCACCATTTGCCCACACATTTTACAAAATGTTCCCAGGGGAGAATCCCTGGAACCCTTGTAATGACAGTCAGGCTCACTCACTACGCTTGCTTGCCACAGGGCACTCATCGTTAACTTTTACGACTCACCACTTTCAAATGTCACCAGCCGCCACTGCTCTATTGCTATAACACGGACAACAATTTAATTATTTTGATTGCCTTAGCTTATTTTTTTGGAAGGTACGGTTTTTGCCTTTATCCGATTGATCTGCCCACTGTGTTTTGCAGCGGTGGTCTGGCAGCTCGGCGTTCTTTTAAAGGCTGCTTTACGGAAGGTACAGCTGCAGCATACTGCCCTCTAGAGGTTAAAGGGTTGGTGTGAGCAATCGTTATCAAGGCACATTTGATGCACGCGAGACCATTTGAAAGAAGCCATCCATCTGTGAAGGCCAACATTCGAAATGACACGCCTAATTCAGCCAATCTTAGTTGCAATCCAAGTCTAGCCTGTTCTATTTCTTTCTAAAATAACTTCACATCTCAAATTGTCTGCATATTGTTAAAAAGAAAAGATGAGCACTTTTTACGTTTTGCCTAAAGCAGCTTCAGCTGTTAGTTATTGAAAGACCTATTGTGGATAATGCCACTATTGCAGTGGGCTTTGGGTCAGCCCGTGGCTTATCATTTGTTGGGTTTCTTTTACATATCATTTACATGATTATTATTCCAGGGCTTGCATTGCTCTTCTTTTACTTGTCCCTCTCTCGGAATCTTAAAAGTTCTTTTGATTGGATGAATGCTGTCCTTTCACTGCTTATATTTACGTAACAAATGTTTCTTTTGTTTTTAGCTTTCAATGGGAGTGTATATGTTCTCTTGCTCTCTCACTCAGGTCCAGATTAGTTTTTCAAAGATTTTGTGGTGGGATTGCGTCACTTTTTTTACGCAGCCCCGATGTAAAATCCTATTTTGCGTGGCTTTGTTAGAAAAAGTAATGCAATCTTTGTGTCCGTGAACTTGTGCCATTTTTTGTCTCAAGATGGTGGACAGGGTAAATGAAATATAAGAAAGGAGTGGCCTAGCAAGAAACTGCAGCTGGTGGGCCCTCCTTGAAAAGTTTAAAAAAAAAAAAAAACAGGATAGGGAGGAGCTTCCCGAACCGGTTATTGTTTCACTAATAGGATGTTGCGATGGGTTGGTATCATGGGTGGTGGGTGGTAATGGGATTTTGTTTTTTCTCTGTTGTTTAGAGTTGCATTGTTTTTCCCTTTGTTTCCCAGCACGATCAGCTAATTTACTTACCTTCTATCATGGGTGCCCCACCCTAAGATACCCTTTTGTTCAACCCCAGCCCCCCTGCTTCATGGCGTTATGACCTCAACAAAATGCCACACCTGGAACATATGCAACCTCAATGATCGTAGAAAAGCTCGCTTAGTACACACATACCTCACCAGACATCAAGCAGATATCTGTTTTCTTCAAAACCTTCGCCTAACTCAACCCTCTGCACCCGGGTTACATGCATGATGGTGCGGAGAGACACACATTTCCCTGTATTCCAAGTAATCTAGGGGCGTCACTATACTTCCGCATAACGGTCTGCAGTGGCAATGCCGGGCCCCAGGGGAAGCACAGTCGCAGATTAGTCTTCCCCCGGGATCATTCGCGCAGGATAGGGCAGGCAGGGGAAGGGGAGGAGTTTAGGGGGTGGGTATAAGGCGCAGGGGAGGAATGGAACTTCCTCTTCCTGCGCCTAGGACCATTGGGAGGGTTAGCGAAAGGGAGAATGCGGAGTCAGTCTAAGGACAGTGATAGTGTAGGCCGGGGGCAATTTTGTGCTTTTTGACGTTGCGTGGCTACCTGACGGCAGCGGGTCGGAGTTACACGCCAGGAGCGTTACTTCGGCGATGTCTGGAGTGTCGGCGGATGAGATGCGGGCGGCCCTGCTGCTGCTGGCCCGCGCAGGGCGAGAAGACCTCCTCCAACCAGGTGTGTTGGGCCAGTCCTGGGTGGGCTGTACAAGGGCCACGCGCGCGGCCATGGCCGGGGTCGCGGCGGCGGTCCTGGCCTGCCAGGACGATGCCCCAGCAGCGCAGGGGCCGGCGGTTGGTCGAGGGGGGGAGCAATGAGGGACTCAGCGCGGGGCGGGAAACGCAAGAGCCTGCCCCTGCGAGTCTTCCCCCCGCTCCAGTTTCTCCCTGGGGCCTCTGGGGAGGTGACAAAGGGTGCGGAGCCTCCGATGGGGCAGCTCAAGAGTGCCCAGGATTCGGTGGGCTCGATGGAGGGGGTAGGGCCGGGCGCCCGGCCTGCTGTTCCTGTGCATGACTTCCCTGGGGCAGGGGGGGCAGACTTGGCTACTGAGGAGGGGGTGCTTGTTGAGGACATGCCTGTGGGGCTGGGCAAGGTAGGGGGACCGGAGTCAGGGGACGTGGGGCATTGGGATGATGCCCCCATTGATTTATCCACCAGCTCTAGGGCGCCCAACCCTGCCCCAGTTCGGCGGGAGGCGGCTGGAGGGTCTGTAGATGAGGGGGCAGCTGTTGTTACTGGGCCGCAGGGTGCTGGGGGGGGGGGCCCGGGGCAGGTGCAGGGGGGCCCTATACACCCTGGGGTGGGGTTTCTGGGCTACTGCCCACCCCACCTCCGCAGACATGGGGTTCAATGTCGTGGGAGGACAGGGCCAGGTAGCAGCGGATCCTGGAGCAGATCCGGGAGGTCAGGTGGGCAGAGCAGACCATGGCCAGAGTGGGAGCAATATGGGGGCCTGAGTTAGAGGGGCCGCCTACCCCGACCTCTGAGGAGGAACGGGAGGCGGAGTTAGAGGAGGAGCAGAGGCGCGTGAGGGCCAGGAAAGTGGCTGAGGACTCCCCAAAGAGAGTGATGGCAGGAGTAGGGACGGCCAAGACGGCTTTGAGGCCCGATGGTACTGGGGCCCGCTCAGGCTGGAGCGACCTGAGGGGCGGGAGGGGATCCAAGCTGGCGGCTGTCGGCAGAGCCTGGGGGTGCCTGGCGGGGCGCAAGACGGCCCCGAGACGCAGGACAGAAGCAGCAGGGCAGTCTGCGGCGGCTGTCCCTCCTACGCGGGCTCGGGCTCCGGCGGCGCGTGTTGAGTCTGGAACTTGTGCGTCTGTGAGTGTGCAGAAGGGTGTGAAGAGGGCAGTGAAAGAGGTTGTGAGTGCGCATGTGGAAGTGGAACCGGTGCTTGAATTGGATTATGGTGACGAGAGTGAGGAGCTGGAAGAGGGGGATGTGCGGGATGATGCAGAAGGCTTAGGGGGTGCGGAATACAACGGTGCACTTGGTGTCTTTCAGGCCCCGACGGCGACGAAGAGCAAGGCCAAGGTGGTGGCGGTCCAAGTGGCGGCGCCCAGAGGAAGGCCCAGGGAGCGGATCACGGAAGTCGCAGGCGAGGGATCATGGTGGGCAGCATGGGATGATGGTCCCCGAGGTGGGAGAAAGAGGACGTGCAGGTCGGTTGGTGTGGGGGAGGGGTCAGTTCGGGAGTTGGAGAAGCCATCGGGCAGTCCACCTGGGGAAGGTGAGAAGGTGGACGGTAAGTCGGTGACTGCGGGGGTAAGGACGGACAAAGGGGACAGTAAGGAGGAAAAAGGGGTCAAGCTCCAGAAGAAACTCCCATATATGGGTTTGGCGATGCCTTTGGGTTCGCATCTGTCAGAAAAGGTCAGGGCGAGGATTTGGAGGCACGAATTTGTGGATGTTTTCAAGCTATTGCACAGGGAGGTGCAGGCCAAGGAGGGCTCGAAAGAGGAGTGGGAGCTGACGAGGCGGCCCAGGGTGCCAGTGACAATAGTAAACTGGACTTCGGCGTTCTTGATTTATGCCAGTATTTACTGCGAGAGGTATTTGAATCGGGCAATTGTACTGTTTAAATACATGGATATCATTCGCAAGGCTCAGATTCAAATTGGGGGTTTCGCCTGGTTGAGCTATGATGAGGAATTCAGTGCACAGGTTAGTGCGGATCCAGAGAAGAATTGGGGGGAGGTAGACCAGGAACTCTGGGTGCAGTGGATGGCGTCCATGCACTCCACTGCATCTACACACACAGCCAGCGGCTTGCCGGTAGTGTACCCGTCCTTTCCACCGCGTCCCGCCCACGGCGGGGCGGGGGGAGGTGCGGTGCCCAACACCCTTGTCTCTGGTCAGCCGAGCAAGCCAGGGGGATATTCGACGGGGGCCTGCTGGAGCTACAATTGGGGGTACTGCTCCAGATATCCCTATAAGTTTAAACACAAATTCTCAAAATGCGGCGGGAAACATGCCCTCACTCTGTGCCTTACACTTGCTACCCCCTCAGAGCAGTGGCGTAACACCAAGGGACGGGGCCACCCTGGACAGAAGGGCGCCTACACCGGTTAGGGTGGAGGCGATGGCCCCGTGGCTCGCATGCTACCCGGACCAGGAGGCGGCTTCGCAGCTTTACTGGGGTCTCACGGAGGGTTTCAGGGTAGGCTATCAAGGTCCCAGGGTGCGCTGGTGGGCAAAAATTTGAGGTCAGCGAAAGAATTGCCCGGCGTGGGGTCTGCCAAGTTGTTGAAGGAGGTTGAGGAAGGAAGGGTAGCCGGCCCGGTTACTGATTGGCCTTTGGAAGATCTGATCATTTCTCCACTGGGGGTGGTGCCGAAGAAGGAGGAAGGGGAGTTTCGGATGATCCATCATCTCTCGTGGCCGGAGGGCCAGTCTGTGAACGATTTTATTGCAGAGGAGGATTCAAGGGTGCTCTATTCTTCTGTAGACGACGCAATCCGTTTGGTGAGGGTGTGCGGGTCGGGGGCTGAATTGGTGAAATGTGACATCAAGTCGGCCTTCCGTCTGCTGCCTATACATCCGGCGGATTTCTCACTCTTGGGAATGCAGTTTGGGGGGCCATCTACGTGGACAGGGTTTTGCCCATGGGGTGCGCCATCTCTTGTGCCTTGTTCGAGCTCTTTAGTACTTTTCTGCAATGGGCGATGGTGAGACTTAGTGGGTGCCGGGAGGTCACCCACTATTTGGATGATTTCCTCTTCCTGGGAAGGGCGAAGTCTGGGGATTGCGGCAGGGCCCTGTTGCGTTTCCAGGAACTGGCCTTCCATTTTGGTGTACCCCTGGCGCCGGAGAAAACGGCTGGTCCCAGCTGTTGGCTGACATTTCGGGGGATTGAGCTGGACTCTGTACAGTGGCTGGCGCGCCTCCCAGGTGCTAAGGTGGCCGAAATTCTGTCATGTTTGAGGTGGGCGGTTGAAGAAAGGCGAATCCCATTGAGAGCGGTGCAGAAACTCTTGGGTTTCCTGAACTTTGCATGTAGAGTGGTGAGAGCAGGGCGGACGTTCTGTAGGCGGCTCGGCATGGCCATGTCGGGGGCGGTACTCCCGCACCACAGAGTCAGGATTTCCATGGGAGTGCGGGCTGATTTGTGGACCTGAATAACATTTCTGACGGAATTCAATGGAGTGTCCCTGGATTTTGATGAGGAAAGGGCGGTTTGGCAATGTCAAATTTTCTCTGATGCAGCCGGGTCAGCAGGGTTTGGCATTTTCTGGGACGGGAGGTGGTGCGCTGAGAGTTGACCTGCTCATTGGTTGAAACAAGGGAGGAGCATTGCTTTCTTGGAATTCTTCCCTTTGTTGGTGGCACTGGAGGTATGGGGGAGTGAATTTCGGAACAGGTCCGTGCTCTTCCACGTTGACAACATGACGGTGTTGGACCTGGTGAATCGCCAGAGAGCTAGGTACCTGAGAGTGCTGCGGCTGTTGCGAAGATTCATGTTGGCTTGCCTGTGGTTGAATGTGGTGTTTCGGGCGAAGCATGTCCCTGGGGTGAATAATGACATTGCGGATGCTTTGTCTCGTTCACAGTGGCAGCAGTTCCGGCACCTTGCACCGGGAGCGGACGTGGGCAAGACCGAGCTGCCGGACGGCATCTGGGCCTTGGGGGAGTGAGGATGATTGTCCTTGTGGAGCGTTCAGTAGCAGAGACCACAAGAAGAACGTATCGACTGGCATGGTCAGAATTTGGTGCATTCATGGGTTGGAGTCAGGAATCTCGTATGGGTGACAGGTCTGTGGTGGAACAGGGAGTGAAGCGTTTTGTGCTGTGTTGCATTGATAAGGGTTTGACTGCGGCTACGATTTCTGGTAAACTGGCAGGGATCTCCTTTTATTGTGCTTTGTTTCTGGGATTTGATCCAACCAAGGATGTGATTGTGAGCAGGAGCTCCGGGGCTGGGGTAGGGAATGTAGGAATGGGGGGGTAGACTGCGAGAGGCAGTTACGTTTGAACTTTTGGTCCGGCTGGTTGGGGTGTTGCCAGAATGTTGCTACGACCTTTTTGAGGCAGGAGTTTTCTGTTTGTGTATGGTGTGGATGTTTTTTGGAGCGTTTCGGGTGTCTGAATTGTTGGGTACGAGGAAGGCAGCCAGCAGGCTGTTTGAGGAGATTCGGGTGGATGGGGGTCGCCTGGGGATTTGGTTGCGGTGCTCACAGACTGATCAGCTGGGTAGGGGTAAATGGGTGTGGCTGAATGAGGCGGATGATGGGGCAGTCTGCCCGGTGGCTGAATGGCGGACCTTCCTGGGAGCAGCGCGTGTGGCGGAAGGTGAGATTTTCTGTCATGCATCGGGTGCGCGTATGACGGCTGGCCAGTTGTTGGCGGTGTTGCGCATGGCTTTGCGACGATTGGGCTTGGATGCATCTTCTTTCGGGACTCACTCCTTTCGTATCGGGGCCGCGACAGCTGCGGCCCGCTTGGGGTGGTCCTGGGACAGGATTAAGAGGATTGGACGGTGGAAGTCACGATGTTGCGAGCGTTATGTGAGAAAGTGAGGCGATCCTAGGTAGTCAGTTGGTTGGGATGCGGGGTTTGTTTTTCTGTGCTCACATATTTCTCTTCTTTGAGCACTAATCTTCCTACATAGTAGTTTTTTTTTTTATATTGAACGCGTTGGCATGACATGGGATTGGAAAATAAAAGAAGAAACTGTTGAAGAGCCTTGGGATTGATTCGACATCATTGAATTATTTACTTTAAGAGACTTTGATTACTGTGATATGTTGAGTGCTGCAGTATTATATTGTTAGTAAGGCATACCTAATCGACAGATTGGGTGGTGGGAAGCCAGGTGCTGTCTTCCCCATTCTGCATGCACCAGTTCTTTTGATATGAATTTGAAGACACTTTTAGTGTATTCTCTCTAGAGCGCCAGGGAATTCCTCAGCACCTAAAAAAACATATTTGACTTACAGAGGAGGGCAGCTCATTGAGCACTAATCTTCCTACATAGTAGTTTTTTTTTTTATATTGAACGCGTTGGCATGACATGGGATTGGAAAATAAAAGAAGAAACTGTTGAAGAGCCTTGGGATTGATTTGACATCATTGAATTATTTACTTTAAGAGACTTTGATTACTGTGATATGTTGAGTGCTGCAGTATTATATTGTTAGTAAGGCATACCTAATCGACAGATTGGGTGGTGGGAAGCCAGGTGCTGTCTTCCCCATTCTGCATGCACCAGTTCTTTTGATATGAATTTGAAGGCACTTTTAGTGTATTCTCTCTAGAGCGCCAGGGAATTCCTCAGCACCTAAAAAAACATATTTGACTTAGAGAGGAGGGCAGATCATTGAGCACTAATCTTCCTACATAGTAGGTTTTTTTTTATATTGAACGCGTTGGCATGACATGGGATTGGAAAATAAAAGAAGAAACTGTTGAAGAGCCTTGGGATTGATTCGACATCATTGAATTATTTACTTTAAGAGACTTTGATTACTGTGATATGTTGAGTGCTGCAGTATTATATTGTTAGGACGGCTGGCCAGTTGTTGGCGGTGTTGCGCATGGCTTTGCGACGATTGGGCTTGGATGCATCTGCTTTCGGGACTCACTCCTTTCGTATCGGGGCCGCGACAGCTGAGGCCCGCTTGGGGTGGTCCTGGGACAGGATTAAGAGGATTGGACGGTGGAAGTCACGATGTTGCGAGCGTTATGTGAGAAAGTGAGGCGATCCTATGTAGTCAGTTGGTTGGGATGCGGGGTTTGTGTTTCTGTGCTCACATATTTCTCTTCGTAGGTTGCGTGGGTGGACCGGGGACTAAGACAGTGACCTGGATTGTGGGGCACTCCTTCGTGCACTGGGCATCTAAGTATGTGGAACAGCAGGTGTACGGCCATAAACTGGGACTGAAAGGACATTTGCATGAGGTACAATGGTGGGGAAAAGGAGGCATGCGATGGGGGGCACTACTGCCCTGGCTCGCGAAGATGGTCCCGCAAAAAGGATGCCCGGACTTGTTGATTATCCATCTGTGAGAACATGACTTGGTACAGCTGTCAGGTTTGGCGCTTTTACAGCTAATGCAGAGGGATCTGGCGATATTGAAAACTAGGCTTGCAGGGACTTGCATTGCCTGAACGGAGCTGGTCCCAGGAGAGTATGGAGGGGGGCAATGAAGCATGGGGCAATTGAGAAAGCACGAAGGAAACTCAACAGGGCAATGAGACTTTTTTGCGTGGACAAGGACATCAAGGTGATCTCACATGGAGGAATTCGACTGGAGGAGCCTTTAGTTTTTAGGGACGACGGAGTGCACCTGTCACGTTTGGGGAACGCATATTACATGATGGAAATGAGAGATGTGGTGAGCAAGTTGTGGAATGAGGCGATATGGTGTTGCAGGGAGTGAGTGCAGATGGTGTGCCAGGTGTGTGGGACAGCGGACCCGGGGGTGGGGGGTGGGGCAGGGAACCGCCCTACAGGGGGTTCCCTGGTTGGCAGGACTTTGAAGGGAGAGGGGGGTCAAGAGCGTGCACACCTATCCCTTGGGGGGGAGTTCGAATGGCGGCTAGAGGCATGACTGGAAGGACACAAGGATCGGGCAGGATGACAGGTGATTGGTGGATAGGAATGAGGTACGGTATGGGGCATGTAGTGGTTTGTGATGAGGTGGAACGGGTAAAGCGTATGAGAAGTGAAGTGTGAGTTGGGGGTTTGATGTTATTTATCTGTTGATGTTTATTGTTATGTAAGATTACGCAGCCTGATCTAATAAAATGGCCTTTTACGCTTACACACTGCGTGGTCTGTGTATTGCGCGATGCCGGGCCCCGGGGGATGTTATAAAACAAGAAGGACCCGGTCACTGTTTTGTTCTGCCTGTACTTTATTTTAAGCAGAATCAGACCCTAAGGTAGTTAATCCTTGGATGTTTTTTACTTAATTTTTTCAAGTAGTACAAATTTCAACACTTTTTTTGAAGACATTTTTAACAACGTCTGAGGTTTGTTCGTTGCCATGCACAGAACATATATTTACATTTACTATGACACTTTTTACAATACAACAAAAAATTATTAATAAATATGTTTCACTATTATACAATACATTTAACACAAGCAAGTTTTTTTGACTTCAAAGTTGTACCCTACAAAATGATTATGCCAGGTTTGTGGATAAAAAATTCGTATTTAGTTTAAACCTGGTCACGCAAAGGCTTTAAACCTAATGTACATTTTCTATGCCATTACACTCATGGAAATATTCGACAAGCCTTTTGCGGAAAAAGCATTCGTTTTTACGAATGTCCCAAAGCCGGCGCGTTTCCAAGTCCGTGATTCATTTATCGGACTTTTCTTCAGGGCTTATTAGTTGGGTACCTGTATTGAAGTAAGGGGAGGACATACTTTAATAAGGGACCTTCACATATAATGTCACTTACAAGAGGGTTGTTTGGCGTTTATTTTTTACCTTCTTGTGCTGTATGAACGAGTCTACTGTGTTTGTTTGAGACTCTTGACTGGCGTTTTTGTTTTGATCTGCAAAGTGAAACACAATGGATGTATCTCCTTTCCAGTGGGGACACTGTGTTACTAGTTGTTTTAATTGCCCGGAATATTCAACTCGGTTTAACTGACTGTCGTTTCTGCCACCGCTTGTCCTCTAGGCTAAATTTCATGCAGGTTTAGTGTCGAGAAGCTCACCGGGTGCTGTAACATTCAAACAGAGCGGTTTCAGTTAAAAAGCTCTGAATGTTATCGTCTGAAACTTTTTATAATTCACCTTTACTTACTTCGGGCTTTGGTGTATTTAACAGGACGCCATCGTTTGGAGGGGGGCGCCACCTCTATTGTTTGCGTGTTGTTACCCACACGGTCGCCGGGTGCTGTAATGTTCAAACAGAGCGGTTTCAGTTAAGGGCTCCGAATGTTTTCATCAAAACATATTTCGTGATTCTCTTTTACTTACTTCGGGCTTTCTGTGTGTTAACTGGACGTCATCTTTTTGAGTGGGTCACCGCCTCTTTTGTTTGTGTGTTGGTTCCCGCGTGCGCTGCGAAGTTTAAAGGATAATGCGCGTTTTAGAAAAATTGTTTATCACGCGCGGCTCTCAATATTCTCTGACAGTTTTCTAGTTTACCTGCGATGTTTCCGTGTCGCTGCTTACGTCTAGTCTGGTATCTGCTCGAATGAGTGTTTGTTGGTGATCACGTGAGTAAGTTTATGCTGGGACATATGCGCAGGTGGGAAGCACAGTCGCAGACTAGTCTTCCCATGGGGTCATTCGCGCAGGATAGGGCAGGCAGGGGAAGAGGAGGAGTTTAGGGGGTGGGTATAAGGCGCAGGGGAGGAAGGGAACTTACTCTTCCTGCGCCTAGCACCATCGGGAGGGTTAGCGAAAGGCCACCCACCCGCCCTGCAGTTTGGGGTGTGGTTTTGGGTTAGCTTGGCCAGAGCTGCGCTAGGCGGTACTTTGAAGGGAGAGGGGGGTCAAGAGCGGGCACACCCATCCCTTGGGGGGGAGTTCGAATGGAGGCTAGAGGCATGACTGGAAGGACACAAGGATCAGGCAGGATGACAGATGATTGGTGGATAGGAATGAGGTACGGTATGGGGCATGTGGTGGTTTGTGATGAGGTGGAACGGGTGAAGCGTATGAGAAGTGAAGTGTGAGTTGGGGGTTTGATGTTATTTATCTGTTGATGTTCATTGTTATGTAAGATTACGCAGCCTGGTCTAATAAAATTGCCTTTTACGCTTACACACTGCGTGGTCTGTTTATTGCGCGAAAGGGACAAGTAATACGCGCTGACAATGACCGCTACATGCTTCTAGCCGGTACCCTACATAGACACCCTTTGATATTGATAGGGGTGGGTGGAGCTCGCGGCGTTCAACTTCGGGAATTGAATGAAAACTCCACGTGATTCCGTGAAGGTCCGCTGGCATCAACTCTCAACCAACAGCATAAAAACGAGACCCTGCACCCCAACTCAATCATGCATGGTCTCTTTCAGCCCGACCCCGCAGTGCGTCTTGCAGCCGCCACAAGCTGCACTGATGTTTATTAAGGGCAGCACGTGTTGCTCAATAAAAGCACCATGGCGGCGTCTTCAGTGTCGAACTTTAGCAACATTGCAGGCCTGCGATGTGAACCTGCTACCCCGCCTCCTTTACCCCAAACCTGGATAGTTATGTTGCATGAATGTTTGCATTATGGTTTTGTACCGAATTCAATTAAGCTGAACTTGAATTTAAGAGTACACACGCACACAGTGAATTATATCAAACACATTAGTGGAGTGTGCAGCTTATCACAGGAGTTGCAATGTCAATTGTGTACATTAACGAAATTGTCCTTCCCATTATTCCATTTATGCTACCGGTAACTGTAAAATATCCCACAGATATCGTGTGCTTCCATCACCATGCATGAACACAAGGTTACAACGCAATTAACGAGTGAGCTCAAAGGCAGTAATTGCGCTGTCGGATGCTGTTCCCATCCGGGCGGTGCACTGCTTGTAGTGGAAAATTCTACCCAGTGTAGGCAGCCCGCTACATCCTTAACCTTTCAGCGTCCTGGAATTCCTGTTCTTCTGCAGCTTGTCTTCCGCGTTGATTGTGAACAATCAAAGAAATTTTTTCTATTGTAGCTGAGCTCTCCCTTCCTGATCGGGTCACCCCTCAGCCCCTTCCCACACAAGCTCTGTGTAACTCTCTTAACTCTTTTTTTTCCGACAAAATTTCCGCGATTAAAAATAACATTCCCCTCACTACTCTGCCTCATGATTCTGTTCTTCCCCCCCCCGAATCCCCACTCGTTCTCTAAATTTCCCCCTATCTCCCTGGATACTTTTCTCTCATTGCTTCAGACGGTGAGCTCTGGCTCGCCTAACGATTGCTGCCCCACGTCCATCTTAAGAGCTGCTTTCGCGGCTTGCCCCGGTCCCCCTCTTGATCTCTTAAATCAATCTCTTCTGTCAGGCTCTGTCCCTAATGCTTTTAAAAGCGCTGTGGTGGTCCCCATTTTAAAAAAAACGGGCCTTGACCCCTCCACGTTAGCCAACTACCGCCCCATCTCCCTCCTCCCTTACTTAGGAAAGGTCTTAGAGACCTATGTCACCCGCTGCCTCAGTGCCTTTATCGAGGAAACTCATTTCCTCGACGACCGACAGGCTGGGTTTAGACCCGCCCACTCCACTGAGGCAGTTGTGGTGGCAGTCATGGACACACTGAAACAGGGAGCTGACAGGAATCTGTCCCAGGCCCTTGTACTTTTAGACCTCTCAGCCGCTTTCGACACGGTCGACCATGGTATCTTGGTCGACCGTGTCAGAAACGCTGGCATTTCTGGCTCGGCCCTGTCATGGGTGGTATCCTTTCTTCATTCTCGTTTTCAATCTGTCCGGCTTTCTTCCTTTTCTGCCCCTCTATCCTCTCTTTCCTGTGGTGTCCCCCAGGGTTCTGCTTTATCCCCGCTTCTGTTCAATCTTTATATGCAGCCCCTTCTTGTCTCCCTTCGTCAGTTTTCACTTATTGCTTTTAACTATGCAGATGATCTGCAGCTTATTTTTCCTCTCAATTCTTCTCCCTCCTCTTGTTCTAATTTTCAAAATGCCATGCTCTTCATCTATGAGTGGATGAACCTTAGTCAACTTAAGCTCAACCCCAGCAAAACGGAGCTGGTGGTGACCGGCGGCCCTATTACTCCCTGGTCTCCCAACTTCTGGCCTGTAGCTTTGGGTTCCCCTCCTTGTCCAGTGAACACAGTGAAGAGCTTGGGGGTCACTATTTCTAGTGACCTCTCAATGCGGCCTCACATTAACACCGTCACTTCGGCTTGTTTTTTCCATCTCCGCCGAATCGGGAAGATTCGCAGGTTTCTATCTCAAGAGGCCCTTATTCTTGTTATCCTGGCCCTCATCACCTCACGTCTAGATTATGCCAACTGTCTATACGTGGGGGTCCCTGCCTGCCATCTTTCCCGACTTCAACTGGTCCAGAATCAGGCAGCCAGACTAATTTTTCGGCAGCCTAAACATCAACATGTCACCCCTTTGCTGAAAACTTTACACTGGCTCCCAGTTGCACAGCGGTGTGTTTTTAAAATGGCCTGCATCATTTTCAAATCCCTGTTTTCATGCGCTCCTGTCTTTATTTCTTCCTGTTTACTACTTGCCTATGTCCCTTCCCGTCACCTCAGATCCTCGGCTCACAATCTCCTGATCACCCCTAGGTTTAACCGCAAGAAACATGGAGGAGCTTGCTTCTCCTTCCTTGCTCCGGCTACCTGGAATTCCCTCCCTCTTGCCATTCGTCTGTCTACCGACTATCGTTGCTTTCGCAACTCTCTGAAAACTTACCTGTTCCGTTTGGCGCATGGCTAGTTGCCCGGCCCCTGAATGTTCTCCCACCCGGTCTTGAGCGCCAAGAAACCAATTGGTGTATGTGCGCGGTACCAAATCTTTTTTAATAATAATTTTTTAATAATAATCCCGCGGTAGCAGGCCTCGCGCCAGTCTTCTTTAACCTCTTGTGTCGGTGGTGGGCAGTGGTCGAGACAGGCATGATCCTGGCTACCTCTTATGGCGATCATGTTATGCCGCCTTGTACTGTGATTTAAATTTGCCTCCAACACACCGCCTCATTCAGACTTTGCAAAGGAGGAATCTAACTTGCTGGGCAGCGTGTGCGCCTCGCGTTTGGCTGTGAAGGTTCCGGTCTTGAATCCCACATCAGCACACCTAGAGTGCATTTCGTAAATGTACTATAGGAGCCATATTAGATGTAGAAACTCGGTGGTCGGGGTGTGTGTGCTGAACTCCATGCTACAAGCAGAGCAGCGGATTGGCAAAACTCGGTAAGCTCTACCAGTAGAGCAGAGTTTACCACCTACCTTTGTATATTGGCCCCAATATATATGGCCCTAATAATGACGTATGGAGGCTAATGTCCAGCCTAGGTCTTGGAACTATAATATGGGGAGGAGATTTCAATGTTGCACTAGACGACTGGTTGGAAAGGTCAGGAACATCTAGACGCCCACATCCTAATGCAGCATTAACATGCAATACTATCATCCACGATAACTACCTTCAGGATTTCTAGTGACATCCACGTAGCTCAAAGACAGAAGGCACCTGTGTCACGGCATTTGACAATGCATAGTCCTGGATAGATTATTGGTTAACTTCTCGGGATGCCCACACCTGGGTCACTAAAATATCACACCTACCTCATACACTCTTTCCATCATGCCCCTGTTCTGATGGAGCTCCTGACCCCTCAATCAGGCCCCGCGCTTTCTCCTGGCGCCTTCCCATCAGGGCACTGCGAGATTCAGTATTCCATTGAGTGAATCGCAAAGAGATATCAGAGTACTTCACACACAATGAGGGCTCAGTCGAGCCTCCCTACACACTCTGGGAAGCCTTCGCAGTGGTTATTCGCAGCATATGCATTGCAAAGCAATCCAGAGTCTTAAAAGCTATATGGGGAATACTTGCCTTGTGAAATATCTGAGCCCTAGAGTATTATCGCTCTGAAATACTGTCAAAATGGCTGAAATCCGATTTTTTTAAACTAAATTCTCTAACTAGGCCCCTCGTGAAACCCAATACCTGGATTGCGAAGCAACAACCCGTCGCTACGTAGAAGGTGATCGACCGGGAAAGACCCTTACAAATTGCTGCGTGGCCATGGGCCTCCACATATGTGGTAGAATTGCTAGATGACCAACAGGTCCTTCAAATCTCTCCTAAAGCTCTGATTGGTACCATGACCTCCTTCTATACCACATTTTACACTGTTACCTCAGTATTGTATTGTATTGTATTGTAATTGCATTTATATAGCGCTTACTACCCCTGACAAGACGTCAAAGTGCTTTTTCGACGAGTAGCACGCTATTCCGGAACCCATAAAGGATTAGTAGTGAATTAGTATAGTGAAATATGAAAGCAATGTGAGTGGTGAATATGTTAGTCAGTTATTTGGATTGAGAAGGATAGTGGAGGGATAGAAGAGGGGAAAAAGGTTTGCTTGCTACCCCTGATGGGGTGTTGAAGCGCTTTTGTGGTGAGTAGCATGCTACTTCGGAACCCATAAAGTAATAGTTGTGAATTAGTATAGTAAAATTTGAAATTAATTTGAGTAGTGGGCATGTTAGTTTATTATTTGGATTGAAAAAGATAGTGGAGGGATAATAGAGGGAAGCATTTAGAAATCTTCTTTTTGTGTGTGTGTGTTTTTTTTGAGCTTATAGCAGTAGGAGGAGGCTAGAAATGAGTAAAAGGAGGTGGGGGTAACAGTCAGAGTGAAGGATTTAGAAAGGCTTGTTTTGGGAGATCGGAAAAGAGAGGTATGAGATGATGAAAGGAGAGGTAGAGTAGGGAAGAATCTAGAAAGGGTTAGTTTGGGGATCACAGTATTGGCATGGGGTTTGTGATGAATGAGAGAGTGGAGGTAGAGGATATTTTGAAAGAGACATAGGGTGTGAAGTTAGGTAGTGAATGGGAAAGAGTGGAAGAAAGAGGTTTGAGATGAGTCAGAAAATTGACGTAGAGGATAAATTGAGGGAGGTAAAGGGTGAGAATTAGGGTAATGCATTGGATATGCTGAATTAGAAGAAAAGCAATAAATATATAGATCCATAAGTACATGGACGGTATATGGATGCCTAAAAGAAGGTAGTATATGTAGATTAAAGATGCATTAAATAAACAACGTCTTTCAAATGTTGTTGTACTTTGAATTTATTTTATTTATTTATATTTGTTTTGTGATTCAATAGTGAAGCAATTGTAGATAAATAGATATGATAAAAGATTTACTTATTTTTTCAGTTACTTATATACGTGTTAAAAACATAGAATAATGTAACTATCAATAATATGTACATATGTTAAGCAGAACTAATGAATATCTAAATATTTTAAAAAGAATTATTCTACATGTTTATTCAAAGCAATACACATATAGGTACATATCTATAATATAAATAAACGCTTATATACAGAGGGATATGCTGTATATTTCTGTTTGCGTACCGATGTTATGTGGGGAACAGCCACAGTTTTCTGAAGATAAGGTGGTTATCATGGATCTTATGTTGGGAGGGGAGCTAAAGAGTTCCATAGTTTGGCTGCTTGAAGAGAGAAGGATGTGCCACCCATGTTTTTTTTATTGTACGTTGGGATTTTGAGGCGAGGTGCCACTTTAGAGTGGAGGTTCCTTTGTAGAATGTGTTTGGTGATTTTATTCCTGATGAAGAGTGGTCCTGTTTCATGTATCATTTATGGATGATACAAAGCAGCTTGAGCGTTGGCCGCCTGGCAACCAATGCAGGGCTTTCAAGGCAGGGAAGATGTGGTTGTGTGGCTTTATATGTACGAGTAGTCTGGCAGCTGAAGTCTGAATCCGTTGTAGTCTTTTTGTGGTCATTAAATGTGCTCCGTGGTAGAGGTTATTGGCATAATTGAGTTGGTAGGCTGGACCTTGTGTGGAAATCTCAAATGTAGAGTTTTACAGAGTTTTACAGTAACAAAGCTTAATTTGCTGGTTTGTCCACTTGGGCATTCATTAATAGCTTGGAGTCCATGGTCATTCTGAGTTTTATTACTTCCTTCAATGCTTTAGGTGGGGTTCCCAGATCATCAGGCCACGCAGGTCATGTTATCAATCGCCACATGTGAGTATTTCTGTTTTGGAAGCATTCGATTTGAGAGGGCTCCATGTCATCCATTGATCCACGGCTCTGAGACAACTGAAAATTGTCGAGTTTCTGATGTCTTTGGGGCAGTTGAAAGAGTATTTGTCTGTCATCTGCATAGTTATAGCATGTGAGGTTAAATTGATTGATTAGTGCCAGTAATAACTTCATGTAGATGTTGAAAAGCATGGGCGAGATGATGGGGCTTTGAGGTACCCCTGCTTTTGTGAAGTACGGTTTGGATAAGAAAGGGGGGTATGAATGACATTAGTTGTGTTGCGAAGGTAGGATGTGATCCAGTCCCCTCTAAGCCGGCTTCGCAGACTCTTTGTATCAGAGTGTCGTGGTCAACCGTGTTAAAGGTAGCCAAGAAGTCCAAGAGAAGTAGCGCAGCAATCCTGTTACGGTCAACTGTGTTCTTCAGGTCATCCTAGATGGCAAGAAGGGCAGATTCTTTGCCTCCTCCTGGGCAGAATCTAGTTTGGAAGTCTGAAAGTATGGAATTATCTTCAATGAATTGTGACATCTAGGAGAATGCTGCTCTTTCTACAGTTTGCCCAGGAAAGGTCCATTTGTAATCGGCCTGTAGTTGGCAGGACGCAGCAGGTTTGTTTGTTTTCTTCAGTAATGGGCATATGTAGGACTTTTTGAGTTCATCTGGAAATATTCCGGTAGTTTAGGAATTGTTGATGATTCTTCTTATTGAAGTGGCAGCAGAGATTGTTAGAAAAATTGTCTTGAAGGTCTGCGGTGGACACTGGTTGGAACGGCTGCCGGCAGGCCTGCTTGCTTTGACCAGGTCCATTAATTTATTGTGTTAAATGTTTTGGAAGGAACAGAGAGGCTGGGTTACAGTATTCTTGAATTGTTGTTTTGGAAAAGGGTCCGCGCTGGTGCGTTGTCTTTGTTTTAAGTATGAGTCCAACGTGTCTGCTTTGGCAGAGTAATGATTTGCCAGTGTGTCTGTGAACTCTTGAGTAATGGGATGAGCTCCTTCTAGGCCTATTGGTTAACGAAATTCATTGAGCATTTTATAGAATTCTTTATTTGTACATTTAGCATTTTGATTTCTGTCTTTATAGATTCTTTTCTTAGCTTTTTTGATAGCTGACATCTACAATCTGTTAATTTTCTGTAGGCAAAGTTTGACTGGATTGGTGTCTATTTTGAGCCAGGCACATTGCAGCTTTCTAATTTGATGTTTTCTCTCTTTTCTCTGTATTTATCCAAGGTGCTTGTTTTCTTTTGTTCTGTTGTGTGGTTTTTAGTGGTATCAGAATATCAAAAGCTTCTGGTAGCCACTCATATAGTTTTTTAACAGAATGTATTTTGTCTAGATCTGTACTGGGTGTTAGTTGTGTTTCTGAGGGCCAGATGTAGGTAATCTCGATTTATCTACTCTTAAATACCGAATCATACCGATTCGGTATTTAAGAGTAGGTAAATGGGATGTAGGTAATTTCACTTTTGAAATTACCGAATCGGAATGATTCGGTAATTACCGAATCGGTATTTACCGATTCGGTAATTGCTATTGAATCCTATGGGCCTTGAGGCCCATAGAAATCAATGCCAATTACCACATAGGTAAATACTGATTCGGTAAAATTACCGAATTTGCAAGGGGGACAGGGTGTCACTTTGACACCCTGTTGCACCCCTCAATTGTGCATGGGTGCACATGTTGCTGACATCTGCAACATGGCACGTTTTTTAAAGCAAAAAAAATGCTTTTTGAAGGGTTTTAATTATTTACTACCAACTTCTAGTTGGTGGTAAATAACGAATTCTTAAACCCTTGTAGCACTGATTGCAGTGCTACCTACATGTTGAACTACAGAATCGGTAATTTTACCAATTCGGTATTTTAACGAATCGGAAAAATTACAAATTTGGTAAAATACCGATTCTGTAATTTAACATGCCCCTACATCTCAATATCCAAATACTGGTCGGAAACGGGCGAAAATCGGTATTTCCGGCCATTTCTGACTGGTATTTGGTATATATTTGGTATACCTGCCCGAGTGTTTCTAATTGAGCTTGTTCCACGGTCGATAGGTGGATGCACGTACGGTGATTTTCGGTGCTTTGCTTAGTGTTGTTTTATGTTAAAAGTAAGCAAATGGTGGTCTGACCATGTGACAGGAGTTATTGTTTGAAAGGTAACTAGTTTTGTAATTGCAAAAATGACATCTAGGATGAGTCCAGCGATGTGTGTGGGTTTGTGGACGATCTGATGCAGGTTCAGTGGTCTAGGCCAGTGATGATTGTTTTCATTTGGGGCATATTGAGTGTGTCATGCCAAATGTTGAGGTCACCCAGAACACATAGTTTGGAGTGTAGTGTTATCAGGTTTGAAACCATGTCTAGAAGTGTGTCTGGGAATGTTGCATTGCTAGGTGGAGGTCTTTAAATGAGCAGGAAGTTACAGGAGGAAGACGATGTAGGATTGCATCTGGTGAAAAGGGCCTCACAATATTTTATGGAGACATCATCAGCTTTAGTGATATGTAATGTTTGTCTGATCACAACAACTAGGCCACCTCCTTTTTTGGGTGATTGTTTGATAGCATAGGGCAGAGGACTTCAAACTGTTTTACTCTGAGCCCCCCCTAAGCTAAATATTTTGATGTTGGGCCCCCATCCAAAACGTTATGGCAAGGATTGGGGGAGCAGAAGGGACATGGCTGCGTGCAGGGAGTGGAGCTTATGAGATGATTTCTGGAATACTTTTTCTATAGCTTTTGAGCTGCACTAAATATGAGACTTAAAAACAGCCAATGCATCAAACAAAAACAGACATCATCCCAAACAAACCGCTCCCCATAATTGGGGTGTTGTGAGCCCCCTCACACTCTTTGACCCCAAAGCACCTAAACCTGCTACACTAGTGATAACTGCAGTCCTGAGTAGCAGGCTATCTCCTCTGCATCTTTTACCTCTTCCCCACCATGACGGATCACCACCTCTGTCTTAATGCTTGAAAGGAAAATAAGCTCCGATGCCCCTTTTTTAAAGGTAGGCAGTCATAACAGTGATGCAGTGGGCCCCTCAAATCCCTGAGCCCCAGTCCTGCTGCATCTGCTTCCTTAATGATAACCAGCAGTGGCCACTTACACACTTGGCAGCATTAGCAGCTTCACTAATGAACATCCCTTAAAAAAAGACACTTATATTGTTCCCTTCTTTGGGGTATCTCTCTGAAGAAGCTGTCTCTGGCCATTTGTAAACATAAAAATGAGTCCCCATGCAGTGCTTCCTATTCTGGGCCTTCTTTTTGACAATATCTATGAATCTCACTCCTTTTCTCTGTCTCCTAGACCATTACTGTGAGGCCCCAGGGATCGAGAGGATCAGGGCTGTGCATCTGAATGCAACTCTGCTGTGTTTCTACCTGCCACTCCATGGACTCAGCTTTCACACAAAAAACTGCCCCTGAATGAATAATACTGACTTTGAGGTGCCTCTGCCTGAAAGTGAAGGATGTGGTGGTAGTGCAGAAAGTAAAAAAAAAAGCCTTCTTAACAGCCGTTAATTGGTTGAGTCACTTAAAACTAGGGCCACTGGAATTATGAGTTTCTGCAGCAGCAGCATTTTCCACATAAATATCAGTTTACTGCATTTGCTACATAATCTTCAGATTTCAAGAAAGAAAACTTGATTCTACCTCAAATGTAACAAAAGTTACTTAAAGCGTGACAAAGTGTTCCGGAGCAGTGGAATGCCCTTTGCAAAGATTGGCTGGTAATCTTATAGTTGCTTACTGCTGTATTTGGGTGTTAAGCTGGTACTAATGAGGTGAAATATTTTCCCTGACAGTGTTACCTTGAGTTAAAATTTCAAAATAATGAAGTTATGCTAACCACAAAATTTACAGCATAATTTACCTTTTCTTGCTGCATAATTTAGTCAAACCTGCCGAATAATGTAGTCCTTTTTTGCTGAATAATTCCAGTGGCTCTGCTTAAAGCTTAATGGTGGCAAAGTTGTATTCTTTATGAGATGTAATGTAAGGGTGTTATCAGCTGAGATCTGGAATAGTGGAGATACACAAAGATCTGCATTAGATACAGTTTGATTACTTATTACTAAAAAGTATATTTTGTAAGAACTTGTTTGATCTCAATCATTTTGTAGCAGCCTAGCTTGGAGTATGTAAATACTGGTTTAAATAATGACTTACATATTTACAGTGCTTTCTGCCACAGACTGGGACCTCATGGCACTATAAGCAGAGCCACTGGAATTATGCGGCAGCTGAAGGCAAAATTATGTAGTAGGGTTTACTAATTCTTCAGCAAGGAAAGGCGAATTATGCTGTATAACGCTGCATATTTTGTGATAACATTACTGCATTATTTTGCAATTTTTACACTTGTTAACACTGTCCTTGCTTTTATTTCCCCTCATAAGTACAGCATTAACATCCACATATAGCAATAAGCAACAGAAAGGTGACCCGTCAGCCTTTAGAAAGGGCCTTCCACTGTGAGGTAACGTGTTGCTGCATTTTTAGTTTTAACTTTGAACCGTTTGAGCTAAAAACAAGTTTTTTTAAATCTATAAATTATGCAGCAGATGAAGGATTATGTGGCAAATTCTGGAAATCCATAACTACGTGTGTAAAACCCGGCTTCCTGGGCACCAGGGCACTCAGGGGTAACTGCGCTCCAATTGCATCAACTGGAGTGTTCCCCCACTGGTGTCCCGGGGCCTCAGTACTAAGGGACTCAAAACTGGATAACTAAGTACTCCTCTCCAGCACTTGACTCTCTCAGGGTAGCGAGACAGAGCAGTCCAAGGCTTACTCAAGGAGGTGAGGTGGGGTTAGACATTCAGAATACAGTGTAAACCGTACCACCAGCTGATAAACTCAATGTCCAGTCAGTGCTTTACTTTTTATAAAAGAAAAGTACTTTAATACACATAAGATAATTATTCTGCACATAAATCTAGGATAAACAGTGAAAATCAGAAGTCTCTACAACCCTCTGGGGCAGAGTTCTGACCCCAAACAGTATTATAGCGCCTAGACGCCAAGCACTATAAAAACACAGTTAACATGAAAACACACAGTAAGCATTGCATATTACAGATCATGTTACACAGGGCTGTTCTCATTCACTAGAGCCTTGATACCAAACTTTGTATTGAAAGGATATAGTTTCAGCATATGATGTGAAGTCAAATGTTCGTGATCAGCCCCATAACCCCCCACCCAAAGCAACAGAAGTGCCCTCCCATTGTGAGTGAGGACACCGCTCTAGTGGTGTCAGGGATCTGATCAGAGGTGCCGGATGTCTTGGCACAGTTTACTGGAGTCCCACTAGTCACTGGCTAGCTGTAGGAGGGTAGTGGCTGGGCAGAGTGCCAGTTCACCCTGATACCCTCAGAGTTCACAAAAAGAAAGGTGGGGGCCTGCTTCACTGGCCTCTATTCCCAGTTACTGCTTGTACAGGCTCCCACAGCGCAAGGGAGGAGCCTAGAGAGGATTTGATCTCACCTTCAAAGACTAAAATCAAGCATCCTCCTCTCTGGCTCTCGTCATGTGCTGCAAGCTTCTTTCCACCAGCCTCTGTGATGTGCTGTAAGCTTCCTTTCCACACCTTGGGTGATGTGCCGCAAGCTTCCTTGGGCAGCTATCTGTAATTTCCTTGGTCCAAAGCGAACGCTCCTCCAAGCCTCACAAAAACAGCTGGTCCTTAATGTTGCTGATGCCTTCCTTCCAGACCGCAGTGAACAGAGTCTTATCTTCTGCCTTCACACCGCGGGGTCGCGGCTGGTTACTGTCAGAGGGCTCTGGTGTGGCCGCTCGTCAGTCATAGACCAGTCTTGAACAACAGCTGACCACTCAGGCTAGACTTTTATCACCCCTGATTGATAGGCTCATCCAATCAGAGGTTCTGTAACTTTTTGCATTCCGGAATACACCTCCAATCACAAACCATTCACCGCGTGTTCAGTGCATGGGTAAAGCATGTACCAGGTCACTTCCTGTATCAGGCTGTGCAACTCCGTAGAGAGGAATTTTAATTAACTCCAGCCCAGGAGACCCTGACTAGTGGGGGAGGGTCCTCTCCACACAGTTATTGAGCTAACCCCAGGTAAGAGCTGAGTGTCTCCCCCAGCCCACCAGGCCTTTCCAAGGAAATAGGGAGGGGCGCGGGGGAGCTGGGATGTCCAGCAGAACAGCTCGCATTCTTCACACTGGCTCAAATCCCCATTCTTCCCCTGTACACCCACGGGCTTTCAAACACACATCAGTCAGACAAAGGCAACAGGCCTACAGGCATGGCAAAATGCACAGACTTGGTCAGGAGGGTGCCCAGGGACTCACCCCTCCTGACTATAGATTTATTGCTGCCACCACTGTCAGTCTGCCACAGCCTTAATAGAGAGGGCAGTAGCCACTCTCTGAGAAATAGGGATGCACTAGACATTCCCCCTCGACCTCAGAACCAAGCTCTAGGGTCTCAATCCATGTAAACAGGGAGACCCTCAGTGGACATGTATGATTGTCATGTTCACTGAGGTAGGGATCTAGAAACCATACAGTAGCCTTTGAGTGACTTGCCTGGAGATTAGCATAAGGCAGGGGAAGCACTCTCTCCAGAGACATGCAGGAGACTTCCCGTCCCAACATATGCCCTCCCCAGATCAGAATGGCCGGTACTTACTTCCCAGTGGGAGAAGACCGATCATCTGATGTGATAAACCGGCGGGAAAGTCCATCTGCATTACCGTGCTGTAAGCCTGCTTTATGTTCCACAGTAAAATCTAGTCCCTGCAGGGATATGGACCACCTGAGCAACTTTGGGTTCTCCCCTTTCATTGCCATAAGCCACTTGAGGGGCTTTTGATCTCTCTGAACCACAAACCTTGCACCAAACAAGTAAGGCCTGAATCTTCGAAGGGCCCACACTATGGCAAAGCATTCTTTTTCAACTGCAGACCAGTTCTGCTCCCTGGGGAGTAGTCGCGGCTGATAAATGCCACCGGATGCTCCCTTCCCTTTTCATTGAGCTGGGCAAGAACTCCCTTGTCTGAAGCATCTGTCTGCACAATGAAGGTCTGCCTGTAATCACGTGCCTTCAACACAGGTGCATTGCACAGTGCATCCTTCAATCCATCAAGTGCCTTCTGACACTCTTCAGTCCAGATCACCTTCCTGGGCTGCTTCTTAGCAGGCAGGGTGTCCCCTGTGTCTGTGTCAAGTGCACAGACAGGCGTCAGCCCAGGGGTAAGTGAAAAGAGATGGGACAATCTCCCCAGCAGCTCTTTACACTCCACCTGCTGTTCAGGTGTCAGTTCAGAGGCAAGCTTAACTCCCTCAAGTAAAACATCCTTCTCATCAACTTGCAATAAGTCAGGGAGGGACTCACTCTCCTCTTCCGACTCTTCAGCCATTGCAAGTAAAGAAACCGTGTCATTCCTGGGAAGACACACCACCCTCTCTAAGTGTACCTCCACGACTGGTAGAGGAACCAAGGGTGCCTTCATCAGGCCACCAGACATGCTGCTGGCCTGACAGACCAGACAGGTATGGCAAAACTTCTCCACATCCTGACCTACTCCTGGCCAGTAAAACAGAGGTGCTAACCTGTCCTTTGTCTTTTTGATGCCCAAGTGACCAGCTAGGAGTACTTCATGGGCTAGATGCAGCAGGAAGTTCCTGTGCACCTGAGGAACCACCAACCTTTTGCTGGTTCCTGGCTCTGGGTCAGGAGGTTCACTGTAAAGGAGTCCATCTTCCCAAGCCACCTTGTGCTTTCCGACTACTCCAGTGGAGACCTGCTCCTGAGCAGTCGTCCGCAGGCCAACAAGTGTAGGACACTCAGCCTGTGCTTTACAAAACTCCTCACGGGACGGTCCTCCTGCCACAAGCAGCTCCTGCAGCTCTGACAGGGACCCAGACTCCAACACCTTATCAGCCTCTGGATGCTCACCCTCCTCTCCCACTGGAGCAGGAGGTGCAGACACCAGGACCGGTGCCTTCTCAGAATCTGCCCTTGGTCCTTGTTCTGGCCTGTTCCCCTCTAGTGTCTCTTCCACTAAAGTGGTCCCCACTTCACTAGGAAGCTGTTTTTCAGACTGTGCCCTAGTGAGCACAGCTGATGAAATCCAGGCCATATAGGCCTCAGGGCCTGGTACTAACCCGGGTTCAACAAGATCATTCCCCAGAAAGCACCCAGCACCCTGCTTCTCTCGCACCCCGACATTGACCATGGCCTTCCTGCCATTCACCCCTACCTGCATTCTAGCAAGAGGGTACTCCATGTCATCACCACTAGCTACAAGTCCATACCCCTTGGAACCAGGAATGATCTCTTCAGGTTTGAGATATTTGCGTTCAACCATAGACCTGTGGACACCAGTATCCCTCATGGCAGGAACCTTCCTTCCATTGATACTTGCTACACTCATATACCCCGTTGAGTTAGGGTGAATATGCTTAAGGGCTTCTGGGTCAAGTTCCCAGATGTCCCTGGTGACTAAGTTAAACTCACCTGGGCCTCCCTTCATATCTGCCCCCAATGAAAGCACACTTGCTGTCACGGGTGCCACTGGCACCACGTCCTTCACTGGGCAGTCTGGCTTTAAGTGTCCCTCTCGGTGGCACTTATAGCATGTAATCACCGTTGGAGTGAAATGACCCTTACCTCTTTTCCCCTCCTGGTACTGACTAGAGGACCTGTTTCCCTTAGACTTTTGTCCTGACTGAGAGCCTTGGAAACCGTTCTGGCCCTTCCCCTCTGGTTTAGGGCCAGCCTGCTTAGAGTTCTTCTCCCCCTTGGGCTTGGAAAGGGGTTGCGCCTGCCCCCTGTTCACTCTGTTGGCAAGCCACTTATCTGCCATCACTGCAAGTTTCTCAGGATCCCTCTCAGGAAGGTCAGACAAATACTGTCTGAGTGGGACAGAGCACTCCTCCCGGTGACACTCTGCAATCATCACCTGATTTAGGGACTGGTAATCATTTGCTTCCATCCCTCTCACCCACTCATTCCAGTCTCTCACTATGTCATGGACCCAATTCTCAAAAAGAACCCCCTCTGCCTTCTTGTTCTCACAGAACCTCTGCAAGTACTGGGCTGGTTTCAACCCAAACCTCCTAATCAAAGCATCCTTCATGCACTCATATGTCAGACTGTCTTTCTCAGGCATCCTTTCAATCACCTCAGTCCCTTCCCGAGGGAGTCGACTCAGTAAAGTCGCTGCTTTGGACTGACCATTAAGACCTTGAGCCTTACATGCTAGATGAAAGGCACACATCCAACTGAGAATATCAGTGCCAGGGACATACATGTGTATCAATTCTTTTGGTACCTTGGTGGTATTTTCCTTTCCCTGGGACTTTGAAGTGTGGATGCACCATCCACAGAGCTAAGCCCTCTATCAGCTGCTAACTTGAGCTTCTCTTTCTCTAGGGCTATCCGCTCTTTCTCCAATTCCCTATCCTTCTCTTTCTCCTGTCTCTCCCTTTCTTTCTCAAGCATCTCCCTTTCCCTCTCCTTCTCTTTCTCCTGTCTCTCCCTTTTTTTCTCCTGTCTCTCCCTTTCTTTCTCCTTCTCCTTCCAAGCCCACTCTTCCTGTCTGACCCTTCGCTGCTCCTCTTCTGCCTGGCGGGCCATCCTTAGCTTCTCCCTTTCAAACTCCCTTGCTTTCTCCTCTGCTAAATCCTTAGCTTCCTGGAGTTTCAGCTGAAGTTTAAGGGTCTCTGCTAGCTCAGTCCCTCCTAAGGAGGCGAATCCTGGGACAGGGGAAAAGGTAGCCCTGGAGATAGGGGGAGGTGAAAGTCTAAGGGCAGGTCTAGGGGAATACCTAGGGGAAAGCATAGGGGAAAGCCTTGGGAAATGCCTTGGGGCTGGTACAGGAGAAGCCTGCACTGACTGACTTGGCAGGCTTGTGGTAACAGTGCTCTCCAACTCTTGCACAACAGTGACCTCTTGCTCAAAGCATTTTCTCATGTGGCTAATCAAGTGATCCCTGTCCTTAGACCTTGGGACCTTCCACCCCCTTTCAGCACACATTTGCTTTAATTGCTCCACAGTCAAGTTCTGCAGTTCCAATTCCTCTCCAATGTTATCTGCCATTTTACATATAGGTTATGGATATCTGCTGGAATTATCAACTGGCCTCAGTGTCCACTGAGCCTGAAGTCTAGTGATCCCACCGCTGCCACCAATGTTAGACCCGGCTTCCTGGGCACCAGGGCACTCAGGGGTAACTGCGCTCCAATCGCATCAACTGGAGTGTTCCCCCACTGGTGTCCCGGGGCCTCAGTACTAAGGGACCCAAAACTGGATAACCAAGTACTCCTCTCCAGCACTTGACTCTCTCAGGGTAGCGGAACAGAGCAGTCCAAGGCTTACTCAAGGAGGTGAGGTGGGGTTAGACATTCAGAATACAGTGTAAACCGTACCACCAGCTGATAAACTCAATGTCCAGTCAGTGCTTTACTTTTTATAAAAGAAAAGTACTTTAATACACATAAGATAATTATTCTACACATAAAACTAGGATAAACAGTGAAAACCAGAAGTCTCTACAACCCTCTGGGGCAGAGTTCTGAACCTCAACAGTTTATAGTGCCTAGACGCCAAGCACTATAAAAACACAGTTAACATGAAAACACACAGTAAGCATTGCATATTACAGATCATGTTACACAGGGCTGTTCTCATTCACTAGAGCCTTGATACCAAACTTTGTATTGAAAGGATATAGTTTCAGCATATGATGTGAAGTCAAATGTTCGTGATCAGCCCCATAACCCCTCACCCAAAGCAACAGAAGTGCCCTCCCATTGTGAGTGAGGACACCGCTCTAGTGGTGTCAGGGATCTGATCAGAGGTGCCGGGTGTCTTGGCACAGTTTACTGGCGTCCCACTAGTCACTGGCTAGCTGTAGGAGGGTAGTGGCTGGGCAGAGTGCCAGTTCACCCTGATACCCTCAGAGTTCACAAAAAGAAAGGTGGGGGCCTGCTTCACTGGCCTCTATTCCCAGTTACTGCTTGTACAGGCTGCCACAGCGCAAGAGAGGAGCCTAGAGGGGATTTGATCTCACCTTCAAAGACTAGAATCAAGCATCCTCCTCTCTGGCTCTCGTCATGTGCTGCAAGCTTCTTTCCACCAGCCTATGTGATGTGCTGTAAGCTTCCTTTCCACACCTTAGGTGATGTGCCGCAAGCTTCCTTGGGCAAGCTGTCTGTAATTTCCTTGGTCCAAAGCGAACGCTCCTCCAAGCCTCACAAAAACAGCTGGTCCTTAATGTTGCTGATGCCTTCCTTCCAGACCGCAGTGAACAGAGTCTTATCTTCTGCCTTCATACCTCGGGGTCGCGGCTGGTTACTGTCAGAGGGCTCTGGTGTGGCCGCTCGTCAGTCATAGACCAGTCTTGAACAACAGCTGACCACTCAGGCTAGACTTTTATCACCTCTGATTGATAGGCTCATCCAATCAGAGGGTCTGCTACTTTTTGCATTCCGGAATACACCTCCAATCACAAACCATTCACCGCGTGTTCAGTGCATGGGTAAAGCATGTACCAGGTCCCTTCCTGTATCAGGCTGTGCAACTCCGTAGAGAGGAATTTTAATTAACTCCAGCCCAGGAGCCCCTGCCCAGTGGGGGAGGGTCCTCTCCACACAGTTAGTGCAGCTAACCCCAGATAAGAGCTGAGTGTCTCCCCCAGCCCACCTGGCCTTTCCAAGGAAATAGGGAGGGGCGCTGGGGAGCTGGGAGGTCCAGCAGAACAGCTCGCATTCCTCACACTGGCTCAAATCCCCATTCTTCCCCTGTACACCCACCGGCTCTCAAACACACATCAGTCAGACAAAGGCAACAGGCCCACAGGCATGGCAAACTGCACAGACTTGGTCAGGAGTGTGCCTAGGGACTCACCACTCCTGACTATAGATTTATTGCTGTCACCACTGTCAATCTACCACAGCCTTAATAGAGAGGGCAGTAGCCACTCTCTGAGAAATAGGGGTGCACTAGGCATGCCCCCTCGACCTCAGAACCAAGCTCTAGGGTCTCAATCCATGTAAACAGGGAGACCCTCAGTGGACATGTATGATTGTCATGTTCACTGAGGTAGGGATCTAGAAACTATACAGTAGCTTTTGAGTGAATTGCCTGGAGATTAGCATAAGGCAGGGGAAGCACTCCCTCCAGAGACATGCAAGAGACTTCCCGTCCCAACAACGTGCAAAATGCCAAAACTGCACAGTTGCATAATTCCAGAGGCCCAGACTATAAATACAAAGGTCACTAGTTTTTGGAATAAACCTCTGGAGGAGAACCATCTAGGTAACCTGCAGTATAGATATAGGGTCCCTGTTAGTAATCATTAAACACCTTAGAATGACCATTTATTCTAGTGACACTTGACCAACTCATAAATATGACCCTAGTAACCATAGCACTGATAAACTGCCCAACAAGAAAACAACTGTTGACTATACGCACAAAGATATGAATAACTACCTCTTATCATTAGTTATTACAGAGAGGAGAGAAGGGTCATTGTGTGCCAGTAATCAGAATGCGCCCCCTAAACCCATGATACCCACAAGCTCACATCAGAGTCCAGTTAACAACTGTGAAACATCTCATAATAATTTTGCCTTATTAAATCCTTCAGGTGACGTCGATAGCGTCTCCTGCAACCTCATTTTCTGGAACATTTCAGGTGTACGTTCTAAACTAACCAACCCTATATGGTGTGATTTTATAGTAAATTTCGATATAATGTGTTTTCAGGAGACCTGGGTAAAGGATATAATGCATGTTATCGGTTATAAAACCTTTCACACCCCAGCTGTTGAGGTGGCTTTGGGAAGGGCAAAGGGTGGGCTTTGTGCCTACATCTCCAACAGGTTGAATGTAACAGAAATAGAGTTGTATTCAGAAGAGATTTATTACCAACAAGTCAAAATCCATTTGGATAGGAAGCACTGTATTGCATTGACAAACTTCTACAATAATATTCCCTCGGACCAAATTGGGGTAGTTGTAAACAGACTGGGCAATGATTTGAGATCTTTGTACAAATAAAATACTAAGGATATATTCTTAATTCTGGGAAGGGATTTTAATTGCTCCTTATGCTCAAATGAGGATGGTAAATTGTGTGGAGTCATAAATGAGGGCGGGATTAGTAATACCTATTTTCAACATGTAAAATTGGGGGAATTGTATAATGAAGTGCTGTTTGGCCTTGACTTTGGATTTGCAAATGAGTTATGAGCTACACTTTTAATGTTTAATGGTAGAGGTTTCTTTACCACCATAGACTACATATTGGTGTCAAATAGCCATGCAAAGTAGACTTCAATCTTTTACCATACATGACAACTCACTGAGTGACCAATTTCCATTGAGCATTTCTTTCCTATTGCCAAAATATCATCTAGAAAACGGGATGAAACTGTTCAGGCCTTACAAAATCTAACAATTAAAAGGACCAACAGTTACTCTCTGCGCTGTTCGGTGATGGATCCCTTAGACATCACAAAACAAGTGATAACTAAATGCAAACCAGATTTTAACATATGTCTGAATGAAACAGCTTCACCTGATAGTGATTTATCCTCATTCCAAGAAATCTCGGGAGCCATAAAGAAGAGTCTGCTCGTACAGAATCGCGATAAAGGGAAATGACAGGGGTGGTTTGATTTGAAGTCCACACGAGAATATGCCAACCTAAAGCATTAATTACATACGACCCCAAGAAACTCAAGCAATGTCGGACTGGCTAGAGGGGCTTATAGGCAAGCACTTGAAGAACGAAAAGCATCCCTGCATGAGGCCTCATTATCAAAAGATAGTTCAGCTTTCTGGAAAGCAGTGAAAGCTCCCTTTTTAACCTCTGGATGAGTGCAGACAATAGAAATAGCCATAATTGAAGAACAATGGATCCAGCATTTTTCCACAGTGTATAATGGGGAGGCGAGAGCTGAAACGCCAGATACTCAAAATCCTGGGGCTGTTGCTCTGGCACCCTTGCCCACCATACAGTTTACAATGGATGAAGTAAATCATGGTACTTCAGCAAGTAGGGGTGGTAAGGTCCCGGGGCCAGATGTAGTCCCTGTAGACCTATAAAAGTCAAATGTGACCCTATGGGGACTGTTTGGAACCCAAGTAACCACTGCAAGCGGTTCTTCCCCTTTTTTGACAACCTGTGCGGAATCGATCATAGTCCCAATTTTCAAAAAGGGGATTGCAGGACCCCGGCTGTTGTAGGCCAATTTCATTGTTGGACTCCCTGATAAAAGTGGTAGAATGAATTATCTTAGAACGACTACAAGAATGGGCTGAGGATAATAAGGTGCTATCAGATATCCAATACGGTTTCCCTGAGGGCCTAGGGAACAGAGATTAAATCTAAATATAATTATAGGGAAGTATACAAGGGTGAAGAAGGGTTGGCTGTTTTTAACTTTTGTGGATCTCACAGAAGCTTTCGACTGTGATAGGCATGGCAAGCTATGGGAGATCCTCGAGGATATGGGAGTGGAATAGCAAATTATCCTCTACCTTAGACTGATATACAGTGACGCAAAGATGAGAGTGCGATATGGTATCAATGGTGAGTGCTCTGCCTCATTCACAATAGGAAGGGGGGTTGGGCAAGGCTGCATGCCAGCCCCCTTTCTTTTTAACCTTTATATTAATGGTCTGGGTGAAGCACTGATCAAAGATTGCCAAGACCTTTCCCAAATAGCAGGACGTCCAATACCTGCCCTTCTATATATGGATGACGCAGTTCTGATGTCACGCACACAAGTGGGACTGCAAAAAGATCTAAATAGCTTTGCAAACTTTATGAGCAACCTAGGCCTTAGGGTGAACAACACGAAAACTTTTATAATGAGGTGTGGTCAAGGCAGTCAGAGGTGTAAGGAAATACATATAGATGAGCAGAAGATAGGGTTCACTAAGAGATTCTAATTTCTCGGTATACTCTTTGGTCAGAATGACCGTTGGGCACAAGCATTGTTAGCAAAAAAAATGGCTTTTTAAAAAACTACAGCAGCCCTTGCTAATTTCTCAAGAAAGCTGGGTAGGAGGATGAGCTCATCCAAATTTATACGGCTAAATGTATTTCCACGGGCATGTACGGGGCAGGGCTATGAGGTTTTGTTGATTTACACCCCCTACAAATAGTGGAAAATGCGTTTTTACATTATATCTTGGCAGTACCAAGCAGTACATCATAGTATGTCTACCATTCTGAGATGGGCGTGCCACACATTGCTGACCTCATAAAAATGGAGCCTAGCCTCTTATGGTATAGGATCTGGACATCGGCAAAAACTATGCTTAACCAGGACATTCTATTGGAAGGGGCTGTAACTATCCCCTGGTTAAGGTATGTCCGTGATTTTATGCGTGACCTAGGCCACTTAGAATATTTTACCGATCCCAGCACCATGCTAACCATTGTGAGGAAAGAGTTAAAAAAAGAGGGCCTACTGCTATTAGATACAATTAGCGCGTTGGCAGAGAGGACTAAGCCCGTTGTACGGTATAATCAAACAATATTAACCACTTTTGTAATTAAACGTTATTTAATGATAGTACGGGGTGGCTATGACAGGTTTTTACCGACCAGATTCGGACTTGGGATCTTTCACAAACTTGTACGTTTTCCAAAAATGAATGATTGGTCACGAGAGATGCAACTGTGTCCCGGTGATAACCATTCAGAACAATCCACCATTCATTTTTATCTATTTTGTAGATGTTATATTGATTTTAGGAAAACAGGGATCGTTCCAATTCTAAAATCTTTGGGGATTATGCAATGTCGCCCTGCGTTTGCAGTACTACAATTCCTGGAAAATTAACACATTGCGTGGAGGGTAGCAATGTTCTTAAAAAAGCACTTTGGTACAGGAAACGCATTGTAATATACCCATCTAGCACACAATTAGTTAGGGATAGTCATTTAATTGAATGTTTTTTTTAATTTGCCGTGTAACGAGTTGTCTAAAAAAGCAATTGAATGAAGTTTTGCTTGACTTAAGGTCACTATTCCTCTGCACCAACTAGGGTTCAATTACGTGTTGCTCAGCTTTAACACACACAGACATCTGCAGTGATGGTGGTCACTAACTGAGGTTTCATAAGCTAAAAGAGTGGATTTATCACCAGTTAGTTTAACTTGCATTTATTATCCAATTAAACTGTTATTGCATTTTTTCATACACACTTGCATGACTGTGAAAACCCAAAACACTTCGTTTTTTTTTTAAGCAACCTCTTTGACCCGGCCAGACCCGAACTTCGGGGGAACTTATACTCCCAGCCAGGGCTGGTCCTAGCACTGGTCGCACACGGTGCAGCAGTCTTTTTTATGGCAGCCCTCCCCCATTTCCTCCTTCTCCATGAATTCCCTCACTACCACTCACCAACAATGCACCTCATCTCTCTATAGCACCTTTCAGACAAACATTTCATTTTTTGATAGCGCTACTCATAGTTTACTCACACTCAGTTCTGTGATCTGCATGGTACACACTCTTTGTAGCAGGCACATTGACCCTCTGCGCTATGTGGATGGCAGAAGTGCTCATGTGAGTGCACGGTGAGCTATGCGACAATGTGAGAGTAGGGTAAGAGGAGTGATTACAGTGTGAGTGAGGTGACCATATGATTTTGAGTGCTTATGTAAGAGGGACAAATGAATGCAAGGTTGGTGATGGACTTCTTTGAGTAAGATTGCAGATTGAGCAGTGAGGGGTACAGGTGAGTGAAGTGTCACATGAGTGCAGGGTGAGTAGTGTGCTTGTGTGACTGCAGGGTGATGTACAGGGTAAACAGCACAAGTTCATTGAGTGCAGAGTGATCGCTGTGAGTACAGGGTGAGTGTGAAAGTGAAGGGTGAGAATGAGGAGTGAGTTGTCTGAATACAGGGTGCATTCCCCGACACTTGAAGTAAATCAGCATGCTATTGATGGTGGCGTAGGGTTTCAGATATAAGTTAAACTATTGCTATGATGGCATTAATCAAGGATCGAGGGTGGAGGAAATAAATAATATGCTGATCCTGCAACAAACTTCATAGTCTAATGATTAATGTTGCTAGCTCATTATTTTGATGTTGCAGACGGTACAAAAATAAACAGTCACCTAAAGCTGTATTTTCAGCACTTAGCTGCGTGTACTTAAAACAGAAAATATAAATAGAAAGCACTTTTAATTGTGTTCTAGGGCGGCCTGAATGATTCATGACTGATAATTAAAGGGAACAAAGACAGAAAAGTCACATTACAAATGAATACATACTTTTTTACTTATAACCCAATTCAGTGTCCAGACGAGGTCTTTGCAAGCTCTTTAAACAACACATGGCTGGCATTTTTTTTTTACAACCCTACTTTATATTCCTTTTCATGAAATGCATTCTCACACTAGTAAATGTAAAATACAAATGTAAGGATTGACAGAGTGGGGGCCCATGGGGCACTGGAACCAGAAAAAAATGAAGCCTCTGTAACCAGTTTACAATGGTATGTAAATATGCAAATGGTCTTTAAAGACCTGTGAAAAACTCAGGCGTGCCAGAGATAAGACTCCAGACACTGCCCAGCCAAGCCCACAGCAGCATACTCACTGACCTCCGGCCCCAAGGCACTCTGATCTCACCTCAAGGGCTTTGGAGTAAATGAAGACAGCCTGGAAATGCAGCAAATAAACATCGTCGCACTTCTAGGCCATCTTCATTTACATGTACTTTCAGAGGCATTTGCACCTCCCTGGGAACCCATACACTGCTCCCCAGGAGGCACGCCCCACAGTTTAAAAAGTTCTGGCCTAGAGGAACACTTTATGCAAGACTGGAGACATATCATCTACCAACGATGATTCAGTTACGAAGAGTATGTCAGGTTTTGTTTCCGTGAGGAGGTCATAGATGTGATGTTTGTTTTTTAGAGAGCGATCAAACATTTATTAGTAGACAGTCTAGAGCAAGGGTACCCAAAGTACGGCCCGCGGGCCAGTAGCGGCCCAGCAAGGCTTCAGTGGCGGCCCGCGGACCTTGAGACATCGCACCTGTGTTCTTTTTTTAAACTTCAGCAAACACCTATGGTAGCAGCAGTGCGGAGTCAGAGACACTGCTCTGTGGGGGCCGGACGATTCCAGCCACAGTCTAGAGTGGAGCGACAGGGGCGCTAATAGGTGAACAAAGCCTCATTAACAGACAAATGGTCTTTTAAAGACCTGTGAAGTACTGGGGTGCGGCTGTGTGTGTCCCAGGCTGACACACATGGAGGTGGGGGAGAGGAGGGGAGAGGACACCAGGGACATAGAGCCCGGTGAGGTGGGAGGGCAGAGCAGTGAGTGAGAGCCCGGGTGAGGTAACGGAGGGCAGAGCAGGGAGTGAGAGCCCGGGTGAGGTAGTTGGGAGGGCAGAGCAGGGAGTGAGAGCCCGGTGAGGTGGGAGGGCAGAGCAGGGAGTGAGAGCCCGGTGAGGTGGGAGGGCAGAGCAGGGAGTGAGAGCCCTGTGAGGTGGGAGGGCAGAGCAGGGAGTGAGAGCCCAGTGAGGTGGGAGGGCAGAGCAGGGAGTGAGAGCCCAGTGAGGTGGGAGGGCAGAGCAGGGAGTGAGAGCCCGGTGAGGTGGGAGGGCAAAGCAGGGAGTGAGAACCCAGGTGAGGTAGGTGGGAGGGCGGAGCAGGGAGTGAGAGCCCAGTGAGGTGGGAGGGCAGAGCAGGGAGTGAGAGCCCTGTGAGGTGGGAGGGCAGAGCAGGGAGTAAGAACCCAATGAGGTGGGAGGGCAGAGCAGGGAGTGAGAGCCCGAGTGAGGTAACGGAGGGCAGAGCAGGGAGTGAGAGCCCGGTGAGGTGGGCGGGTAGAGCAGGGAGTGAGAGCCCGGTGAGGTGGGAGGGCGGAGCAAGGAGTGAGAGCCTGTGAGGTGGGAGGGCAGAGAAGGGAGTGAGAGCCCTATGAGGTAGGAGGGGGGAGCAGGGAGTGAGAGCCCAGTGAGGTGGGGGGGCAGAGCAGGGAGTGAGAGCCCTGTGAGGTGGGAGGGCAGAGCAGGGAGTGAGAGCCCGGTGAGGTGGGAGCGCAGAGCAGGGAGTGAGAGCCCGGTGAGGAGGGAGGGCAGCAGGGAGTCACAGTCCAGTGAGGTGGGAGGGCAGAGCAGGGAGTGACAGCCCGGTGAGGTGGGAGGGCAGAGCAGGGAGTGAGAGCCCAGTGAGGTGGGTGGGCAGAGCAGGGAGTGAGAGCCCGGTGAGGTGGAAGGGCAGAGCAGGGAGTAAGACCCGGGTGAGGTGACGGAGGGCAGAGCAGGGAGTGAGAGCCCGGGTGAGGTGACGGGGGGCAGAGCAGGGAGTGATAGCCTGTGTGAGGTGGGAGGGCAGCAGGGAGTGACAGCCCGGTGAGGTGGGAGGGCAGAGCAGGGAGTGAGAGCCCAGTGAGATGGGAGGGCAGAGCAGGGAGAGAGAGCCCGGTGAGGTGGGAGGGCAGAGCAGGGAGTGAGAGCCAGGGTGAGGTAGGTGGGAGGGCGGAGCAAGGAGTGAGAGCCCAGTGAGGTGGGGGGTCAGAGCAGGGAGTGAGAGCCCTGTGAGGTGGGAGGGCAGAGCAGGGAGTGAGAACCCAGTGAGGTGGGAGGGCAGAGCAGGGAGTGACAGCCCGGGTGAGGTAACGGAGGGCAGAGCAGGGATTCAGAGCCCAGGTGAGGTGGGAGGGCAGAGCAGGGAGTGAGAGCCCGGTGAGGTGGGAGGGCGGAGCAAGGAGTGAGATCCCTGTAAGGTGGGAGGGCAGAGAAGGGAGTGAGAGCCCGGGTGAGGTGACGGAGGGCAGAGCAGGGAGTGAGAGACAGAGAGAGAGACAGAAGGAGAGAGGGAGAAAGACAGAGGGAGGGATGGAAACAGAGAGGGAGACAGACAGAGGGAGAAAGACAGAGGGAGCAGAGGGAGACAGGCAGAGGGAGACAGGCAGAGGGAGACAGACAGAGGGAGAGAGGGAGACAGGCAAAGGGAGAGAGGGAGATGGACAGAGGGAGAGAGGGAGACAGAGGGGGAGAGGGAGACAGACAGAAGGAGACAGAGTGAGACAGACAGAGTGAGTCAGAGGGAGAGAGGGAGACAGACAGAGGGAGACAGACAGAGGGTGGGAGACAGAGGGAGGGAGACAGACAGAGGGTGGGAGACAGACAGAGGGAGACAGAGGGTGACAGAGGGAGAGAGGGAGACAGACAGAGGGAGAGAGGGAGACAGACAGAGGGAGAGAGACAGACAGATGGGAGGAGACAGACAGAGGAAGGGAGACAGACAGAGGGAGGGAGACAGACAGACAGAGGGAGGGAGACAGACAGAGGGAGGGAGGGAGACAAAGGGAGATAGACAGAAGGAGGGAGGGAGACAGACAGACATACAGAGGGAAGGAGACAGACAGAGGAAGGGAGACAGACAGAGGGAGGGAGTTAGACAGAGGGAGGGAGGGAGACAGACAGAGGGAGGGAGGGAGACAGGCAGAGGGAGGGAGGGAGACAGACAGAGGGAGGGAGGCAGACAGACAGAGGGAGAGAGGGAGACAGACAGAGGGAGACAAACAGAGGGAGGGAGACAGCGGGTGACAGAGGGAGAGAGGGAGACAGACAGAGGGAGACAGACAGAGGGAGGGAGGGAGACAAAGGGAGATAGACAGAGGGAGGGAGGCAGACATACAGAGGGAAGGAGACAGACAGAGGAAGGGAGACAGACAGAGTGAGGGAGTTAGACAGAGGGAGGGAGGGAGACAGACAGAGGGAGGGAGACAGACAGAGGGAGGGAGACAGACAGAGGGATAGAGACAGACAGAGGGAGGGAGACAGACAGAGGGAGGGAGGCAGACAGACAGACAGAGGGTGAGAGGGAGACAACAGACAGACAGAGGGAGGGAGACAGACAGAGGGAGGGGGGATGGAGACAGACAGAGGGAGACAGAGGGAGAGTGAGAGACAGACAGAGGGAGAGAGGGAGACAGACATAGGGAGGTAGACAGACAGAGGGAGGGAGACAGACAGAGGGAGACAGAGGGTGACAGAGGGTGAGAGAGAGACAGACAGAGGGAGACAGACAGAGGGAGACAGACGGATGGAGATAGACAGAGGGAGGGAGACAGACAGACAGAGGGAGGGAGGAAGACAGACAGAGGGAGGGAGGCAGACAGACAGAGGGAGGAAGATAGACATAGGAAGGGATGGAGATAGGCAGAGGGAGACAGAGCGAGACAGACAGAGGGAGACAGATGAAGAGTGGGAGACAGACAGAGGGAGAGAGGGAGACAGCCAGAGGGAGAGAGACAGAGGGAGACAGACAGAGGGAGGGAGACAGACAGAGGGTGACAGAGGGAGAGAGGGAGACAGACATAGGGAGAGAGGGAGACAGACAGAGGGAGGGAGACAGACAGACAGAGGGAGGGAGACAGACAGACAGAGGGAGGGAGACAGACAGAAACAGAAAGACAGAGGGAGGGAGACAAACAGAGACAGACAGACAGAGGGAGGGAGACAGAGAGGGAGACAGACAGAGGGAGGGAGGGCAACAGACAGAGGGAGGGATGGAGACAGACAGAGGGAGAGTGGGAGACAGACAGAGGGAGAGAGGGAGACAGACAAGGGAGACAGCCAGAGGGAGGGAGACAGACAGAGGGAGTTAGAGGGTGACAGAGGGAGAGAGGGAGACAGACAGAAGGAGAGAGGGAGACAGACAGAAACAGACAGACAGACAGAGGGAGGGAGGGAGGCAGACAGACAGAGGGAGGGAGGGAGGGAGACAGACAGAGGGAGGGAGACAGACAGAGGGTGGGAGGGCAACAGACAGAGGGAGGAAGGGAGACAGACAGAGGGAGGGATAAAGACAGACAGAGGGAGACAGAGGAAAAGTGGGAGACAGACAGAAGGAGAGAGGGAGACAGAGGGAGGGAGGGAGACAGAGGGAGGGATGGAGACAGAGGGAGCGAGGGAGACAGACAGAGGGCAGACGGAGGGAGGGAGACAGAGGGAGATGGACAGTGGGACACAGATAGAGGGAAACAGATGGAGGGAGACGGAGAGAGGGAAGGAAAAAGAGGGAGGGAGACAGAGAGAAAGAGAGGTGAGACAGAGAGAGACAGAGGGAGACAGAGAGAGAGGTAAGGAGGGTGCGAGAGAGAGAGATAGAGGGAGGGAGACAGAGAGAGGGAGGGAAAGAGAGAGACATAGAAAGAGAGATGTGTGTGTATGCTGGTCTGTTGGCTCAGTGGATGAACACGTCCACTACAGGGGCCTGTGTTCAACTTCATGGTCACAGTTTTTTTCTTTCTAGCCCCTCCCCCCTCCTCCACTGACCCCGCCTCCACCGGTGCGGCCCTCGGCCACAAACCACACTGTAAATTCCGCCCCCGAGAGAAAGTTTGTGAGTACCCATGGTCTAGAGAATGTACTTTGGCAATAGTGTATTTCTGTTTTGTAGAAGAGTGAACAGTATTTTGTGGGCTTGCAGCAGGTGTGTTCCTTAGTGTTGGTATTACCTGTATGAGGATAGCAATTGTGTGGCGGTTCTGTTTTGTGTTCCTCATCCAGCAGGCTATGTAGGCATTTTGATGGGTCTGCGTGTGTAGATGATTGCGACTGTAGTTGAGAGTGAGTTGGTGTGCTGTGTTGTTTTGTAGTGTAACCTTGTTTTGAAGCAGATATGGAGAAGCAAAGTTGTGAGGTGTGGCATGTTGCTTATTTTGTTTGTGTCTGTTTAGGGGAGAAGGTGCATGAGTTAGGGGGGGGAGCTGCAGCAAGTGGGTCCCGTAGAAAGGGTCTAAATTGTCCAATGGATGAGAGGCGGTTAAAAGGACGTTGCTGTGTTAGGTGGGGTGGAAGAGGGAAAGCTTGGCATGGGAGTTAGTTCCTTTGTGGAGTCTGAAAGGTGGGTGTTTGTTTGTAGTTCGTGATGGAAAGTATTATGAGGTGTTGCGCTTGAGAGATTTTGTTGTGCTGGTGTGCGTGTTATGTTTTCTTTTTGAGGAGTAGTGAAAGGAGGTTCTGATGTATTCGTTTTATGCAATGGATTTGTTAGTATAGTATTGTTTGCAAGTGGAAGCTGTAAGGTAAAGGGAGCGGTGATGTGTTTGTGAGTAGAATGTATGTTGTGTGTAAGAGGGGATGAAGTAGAGGTAAGACTGTTTGTCTTAGACTTGATTGCTGCACGAGGTAATATGTGTGGTGCAGTGGAGTGTGAGTGTTGTGCAGTTGTGTTATTGTGGTAGAAAGATGAGGAGGGTGTTGGTTGGAGAAATGATGGAAGGCTGAGTATAGGTTTGTTAGTGACAAAAAGGGGTCTCTTAGGGGTAATTAGAGCGGGGAGTGTGTGTCTGGATTTGGGTTGTGTTAGTGATGAGTGGATTGGTTAGTGGCATAGGATAGAGTTTTGTACTGTTTGTAGGTGATGGTGGAAATGTGTGGTAGCTGGGATAGAAGGGATAGAAGGACGAGCTCTGGTTAGATTCCCACTCCTGAGGCACAGCCGGGAGCACTTTTTAATTGAAAATTTATGCTGATTTTAAAAACTTTGTGTGCAATTGATTGTCATTGTGATCCCCCCCTTCCTACCTGACTGAAGCACTATTGGGGCTTAATTCCTTCCCACCGCCACGCAGCAGAGCTAACGCTGCAGCGGGAACGCCCAGCTAATTGCCGCCAGCAGCGAGTGAGCCGGTCCTGTGGCCACGCCCACTCGCTCGAGGCCACGCCCCCTTCGCCTTCGCCTTCTTAAACCAAGCTGAAGACGAGCTCTGGTTAGATTCCCACTCCTGAGGCACAGCCGGGAGCACTTTTTAATTGAAAATTTACGCTGATTTTTAAAAACTTTGTGTGCAATTGATTGTCATTGTGATCCCCCCCTTCCTACCTGACTGAAGCACTATTGGGGCTTAATTCCTTCCCACCGCCACGCAGCAGAGCTAACGCTGCAGGGGGAACGCCCAGCTAATCGCCGCCAGCAGCGAGTGAGCCGGTCCTGTGGCCACACCCACTCGCTCGAGGCCACGCCCCCTTCGCCTTCTTAAACCAAGCTGAAGACGAGCTCTGGTTAGATTCCCACTCCTGTGGCACAGCCGGGAGCACTTTTTAATTGAAAATTTATGCTGATTTTAAAAACTTTGTGTGCAATTGATTGTCATTGTGATCCCCCCCTTCCTACCTGACTGAAGCACTATTGGGGCTTAATTCCTTCCCACCGCCACGCAGCAGAGCTAACGCTGCAGCGGGAACGCCCAGCTAATCGCCGCCAGCAGCGAGTGAGCCGGTCCTGTGGCCACGCCCATTCGCTCGAGGCCACGCCCCCTTCGCCTTCTTAAACCAAGCTGAAGACGAGCTCTGGTTAGATTCCCACTCCTGAGGCACAGCCGGGAGCACTTTTTAATTGAAAATTTACGCTGATTTTAAAAACTTTGTGTGCAATTGATTGTCATTGTGATCCCCCCTTCCTACCTGACTGAAGCACTATTGGGGCTTAATTCCTTCCCACCGCCACGCAGCAGAGCTAACGCTGCAGCGGGAACGCCCAGCTAATCGCCGCCAGCAGCGAGTGAGCCGGTCCTGTGGCCACGCCCACTCGTTCGAGGCCACGCCCCCTCGCCTTCTTAAACATGTGCATTCCACGTACGCGCAGCGGATGGGCGCAGCGGGCGCGCCGTCAGCACGCCGAAGGCGCGCCTAAGGCAAGCCCGCCTGGGCCCGTCCGGGCCCGGCCGGACCCAGGCCCAGGGACTCTGCTGGATCCATCTCACGACCGTTTGGTATACACGAGTGACATGCTCCGGGCTCTTGACTCAGAAAAAAATCAGGAGTGTCGCTATATCCACGGTGAAGGTAAACCCTTTTTTAACTGTCCACGCTGCAACCCAGCTACTCAGTCCCCGGGTAAGCCTGGACTACAGATAGGCCTCCTTAACTGCCGCTCCCTTCCCAGGCATGCACATGAAACTAACCTGCTGATACAGGATCATGGCCTGGACTTACTGTTCCTTTCAGAAACCTGGCTTTCTGCTAGCTCAGATTCTAACATTGTCATCGCCCTACCCCCAGGCTATCTTATTAAAGCTCAGAATAGACCCAGAGGGAGAGGAGGAGGGTTGGCAATCATCTATAGAGAACACCTTGTCTGTAGAATCAGTAACGCCAACATTGAAGACTGCGAAAGCTGCCATTTTGCCATTCAAACCTCCCCAGTACATTCCCTTTCAGGACTGTTGATTTACCGCCCTCCTGGTACTCCAGGGAAATTTCTCAATGCTTTCACTGACACGGTGTCACAATTAGCTTCCTCCGCCCCTAATTTCCACATCGTGGGCGATCTCAATTTTCATTTTACAGACCCCACAGATCTGACAGCATCCGACCTCCTTTCGGACCTTATGTCATTTAACATCCGGCTGGTCAATAACGAACCCACCCACGACAAGGGACACCTCCTGGACCCCGTCCTCACTAACATCGCAGACATCACCACTGGTCCCCCCATCCCTCTTCCATGGACAGATCATTTTCTAATCCCTATATCCTGGGACTCACCCATAGTACCCCTTCAAACCTCCAAAATTCAGGTTACCGACAGACGTTGGCACAAGCTTGTACCAGCTGAATGGGCCACCACTCTTTCAGACTCTATCCCTGCCCTCTCCACTGATCCTGTCACTGCCGATGAACAATTCAACTCTTGGGTCATATCTTCTTTAGACAAACTCCTTCCTAAAACCGTCACTCTCAAACACACCAAACGAGTGACCCCCGCTCCTTGGTACACTCCAGAGCTTAAGTCCCTGCGACAGGAATGTAAGAGAACAGAACGCTCCTGGAGGAGGGACAAGTCTAATGTAAAGAAGGACGTCTACCTCACCTCTTTACAAACTTATAAGACCGCCCTTCGCAAGACAAAAAGTATATTCTTTCAAGAAAGAATAGAAAATTCTGCTTGCTCCAGCAAGGAATCTTTTATTATTTTAAAAGAACTCCTTAAGGCTCCAGACCCCGGACCGAGAAACCCACCAGACCCTAAGGCAGATGAGGAAAAATGCCATCAGTTAGCTAGCTTCTTCAAAGAGAAGATCCAGAAAATCCTCGACTCGATCCCAATCACAAACCCAAGCGAAGAAAAAGAGATCGTCAATACCCCTACCTCCCCCTGCTTATCTTCTTGGGGACAAGTGACTGCCGAAGAGGTTGAAAGCACGCTAAATGTCATCAAAAGCGGATCTCCCAGGGACCCCGCCCCGCTACGTATCCTCAAGAAAGTAGCACCCATTATCGTTCCCCCTCTTACCCATCTTATCAATGCTTCATTGCAACAGGGAGTCGTTCCCTCTAGTTGGAAGGCCGCAGTCGTCAAGGCGCTGTTAAAGAAACCATCTTTGGACCCTGTGGACCTGGCCAACTACAGGCCAATTTCCCTTCTCCCTGGGACTAGCAAGATAGCCGAAAAACTTGTGAATAAGAAATTATCGCAATTTCTGGAAACCAATAATCGGCTAAAAAGCTTGCAGACAGGTTTTCGCCCAGGGCAGGGCACCGACATAGCCCTCCTTGCAGCGGTGGAGGAGGCCAGAGCACTTTTAGACACAGGAGGATCAGTGGCAGTGATCCTCCTCGACCTCAGTGCGGCCTTCGACACCGTCAACCACCAGCTCCTTATCCATCGGCTTAGGAGGGTCGGTGTGGAAGGTACCGCACTGTCTTGGCTTTCGTCCTTTTTGGGTCAACGCTCCTTTCAGATCTGGGAGAATAACACCTGCTCCTCCGAAACACCCCTCCAATGTGGCGTCCTCAGGGCTCCTCCCTGAGCCCTACATTATTCAATATCTATATGTCCCCATTGGAGGAGGTTGTCAACCCATTCGGAGTGAGCATCGTCAGCTATGCTGACGACACACAATTAGTGGTGTCATTATCTCATCCAATGAGGAAAAATAGAGACTGCCCACACCTCATAGAATGATTAATGATTCGAAAAGATAATACAAGTGTAACTTAATGACACATGCAAAGGTACTTTTATTTATACCCACTATTTATAATTTTTATATGTTTTTGGGAAAATTATTTTTAAGAACAAGAAAAAGATAAACCCACACAATCAACACAGTGATTATACAAATGCAAACAATTATGAACAACAACAATTCATGAAAAACGTAAATACACAGAACAAAAATATTAACACATTTAGTAATTCATGGTTACACATAAATTCCTGTTTTGAGGCAACCGAAGCGAAGTGAAAGAGCAAGAGCTTCTACAATGTTCATTAGCATAGGCACATTTAATGTATTAATGCGCTCTTGCAAAGTGCTGACGCGTTTCAGGTTCGAGTCAAACGTGTTCGAACCCTCATCAGGGCTTTGTGAGTTGTCTGTATAAAAAAAGAATGGAACAATATTGAAAGCCAAGACTCACATGAATCAATATAATTCATGAGGTTGAGAAAAAAGGGGGTACCTGTAATTATCAGGCTCCTGAGAACTGATCGATGGACAGGGGGCGGCACCTCAAAGGTTTAATTCTAAAATAGATAAAGTATGTGTTGTTTTAAGAATTTCATTAAAATCCATTCTCATTTTCCAAAAAAGGGGGGGAGGATATTGTGAATGAAAGCCTACCTCTATGTGCACCGTCCGGCGCCTCTTAGAGGGTGGAGGTCGAGGTTGTTTGTCTTTGGGTCCTGTCAGACGAGAACAGAGGCTAGTATCGTCATGTAAACCTCATTAAAAAAATGTCACATTGTTTTGAAAAAGAGCCCCATACCTTGCGTCTTTTGTTCGAAGGAGAAAGGTTTCCCGTCTAAAAATGGTTTTCGAAGAAAATTCTCCTACCTACAAAATTAAAATGAATGTCACATAGACTCCGGGATGCCAACAATTATGCGAACAGTTGGATCTAGGTGGACAGTAGCCTACCTGGGTTGGCGGCGTGTGTCGTGGCGGCCCAGGAATCATAAACGGAGTACTTGAATTGGGCTCCGTATGCGAGGCGCGCTATGGAAGGGAACAAGGGGCGAAGTGAATTCCAGAACTGAAAGCGGTCGGATTTAGATGCATAAAAGCCCAGTGAGGGAGCTGTTTCTTACCTGTCCTAGGACAGTTGATGTTCACAATGCGAGGCTTCTAACGAATGCCTGGCGTTACGTGGGGCCATCTTGGATAGATTTAAATAAAGAGCGATCAGCGTCCCATTGGATTTTGGGATATGTAGTCCCAAATCGAACGCTAAGCGCGCTGAGTAAGATAAATCCAATTTACGCTAATGGGGGAGAGGGCGGGGGGGATGGGGGGGGTTTCAAAGTTATTGATCACACCCAATGAGAAGGCAAGGAAAAGGGGGGAAGCCATTGTTTTTGGGGCTCATTGTGACTAGAACAAGAGAGGGTCCACCTTTTTTAATGTGAACAAAAGGTCGACGCAAGGCGGGGGAGGGGCAAAAGACTATTCAGAGATATGTTATTGTCGGAAACGTCAGTCAAATTCTTGATAATTCAGACATACTGTTAAGACCTGTCAATGTGCTATTAAATTTGAGAATCAGGTATGCTTCCTTTTGGAGTACACCTTGTCGATATCAGCCGGGCGCTGCGCTGTACCAATTGTAAACAGTACTGACCATTTGAATTCCAGTTCTGTATGAGATTTATCAATGAAGTGTTCAACCATGGGAGCTGTGAGAACTTTTTTTCTAATCCTGGACCTGTGCTGGCTGATGCGGAGATTCACTTGCTGGTTTGTTTTCCCAATGTAAATCTTAGGGCAAGGACACCTTATGACATATATGACATTTTTGGTTTTACAATTGGAAAAACCGGAATGCTTCCATTTAACCCCCTGATGTTCGAATTCATTGCCTTTAATCGTGCTGGGGCACGCTACACAATGGCCACATCTATGATGGCCATCAATAGGTTTCATATTCCAGCAGGACAGGATATCATGTTTAGATTTTGGCAATGACACATCTGCTCTGACAATTTGTTGTCCAATGCTTTTGTTTTTCTTATAAGCAAAGATGGGACGGGGAAAGGGGCATTCTAGACCATCTAAAAGATGCCAATTTTTGAGATTGCTTGTCTCATTTTATGCGTATCCGGACCAAATGTGGTCACGCATATCAAACGGTCCAGTTCTTTCTTTTCTTTTGTTTGCAGCAAGCAATCTCTCGGCGTGAAACATGCTCGTTTATAGGAGTGCCTGAGTAGTTTCTTAGGATAGCCTCTATGTATCATTTCCTCGCAGAAGGTTTTTGCATGGTGGTCAAAATCACTGGTCTCCGTGCAATTCCTGCGTATTCGCAGTAATTGTCCGTAAGGGAGATTAGTTTTTAGATTTCTCGGGTGGTGGCTACTGTGATGCAAAATGGTATTTTTATCGGTGGCCTTCCTGTAAAGTGAGGCCTTCAGGAATCCATCTAAGCATGTAACTTCTACGTCCAGGAAGGTCATTTTGGTTTTACTGGCTTCCATGGAGAATTTTATGTCGCTGTGTCTCATGTTGATCCATTCGTGAAAACTACTGAGTTCGGTCTGGCTCCCCTGCCACAGGAGCCAGACGTCGTCAATATACCGCCACCATTGAATGATATTGCCACTGAATGGGTTATTATTGTGGACAAACTTCATTTCATATTGCGCCATGTAGAGCACTGCCATTTCTGGGGCATAAGGACACCCCATGGCAGTGCCCTTCACTTGCATGAAGAATTGGTCATCAAATACAAAGTAGTTCTTCTTGAGGGCAATTTCTGCCAACTTCAAGATGAAACTCGTAGGCACCCGATGGGGACGCTCTCGCATCTCAAGATACAGCTCGATGACTTCGAGAGCCTCTTCTTGAGGGATCTGTGTATACAAGGACGTGAGGTCCATTGTGACCATCATTTGTGTACAGGGATCAAAAAGTGTACCTTCTACCTTAGTCAGAAAGTCGGTGGTGTCTCTCAAATATGACTTCACATTCTTAATGAAGGGTTTCAGAAAAAAATCTACATATTTAGATATAGGTTCTAGACAGGAGTCAACACCAGATACTATGGGCCTCCCGGGGGGGGTCAGCCAAGCTCTTGTGGATCTTTGGTAAAAGATATAGAATTGGAATGCGTGGGAACTTTTTGTTAAGGAAGTCAAATTCCTTGGGACCAAGAAATCCTTGTTCGTGGCCCTCAGTTAGTGTCTGTGAAATGAGGCTTTGTATGTATTTTGTCGGGTCTTCTTGCAATTTACGGTACCATGTGGTATTATTGACATGTTTCATGCCTTCACCAATGTATTGGTCTCTAGGCCACAGGACGACTGCTCCCCCCTTGTCGGCCTGCTTGATAATTAAAGAAGAATCTTCTTTAAGGCTCTGAATTGCTTTACGTTGGCACGGACTGATATTCTGTGGTACATATTTTTTGGATCTCTCCATTTGGTTAATGGATGCTAATAGTACTTGTTCGAAAGCCAGTACCTGTTTGGGGATGTTCTGATGGGGGACGAAATTCGATTTGTTCCTTAAGCCAGTTGTTTCCTTATCGACTGGTGTGGGTTGATGAAAGAAGAAGGCCTGAAGCCTCAACTTCCTGCAAAATTCAAGGGTCTCAATCTTCAATTTAGTAAAATCCGTCCTTTGACTAGGGACAAACTTAAGTCCAAGGTTTAAAACGGACTTCTCATGTTGTGTTAGAACTCTGTCAGATAAGTTCACAATCACGTCAGGCTTCTCTATGACTTGTAAAACCTGTTTCTGGTTCGCATTTCCCATGCTGGTTTGAACCTGTTTTTTTGTGGCTGGCCCCTGTCTAAAAAAGCAACCTGTTTCCTGGGATTGTTGCTTCTATTATCTGAGTCTGAAGACCCTGATGAAGAGGTTTCTGAGAAAGTGGTAAATCTATTGCGTGATCTGCCTTGGTAGTCGTACAGCGCCCGACGTGAGTCAACAAGGGAATAGTAGTCTTCTTTCAAGAAAGGATATACCTGTTCGATTTTGAACGTCTTCGTGTCACGTTCGTATTTCGTAGTTTTATTATTAATGGTAATGTCTTTAAAGACTTGTATGTCTTTCTCAATTTTATCAAGTAATGCTTTAGCATCAGTAATAGCTGGGTTTTCGACAATAGCTTTAGTTAATTCCTCGATCTCCTCAACCTCCTTGAGGCATAGACGTTGTGCGGTCTCTATGGTGTGGACCATAAGGTCCCTACTACATTTCGTATTTATAAAACTAAACCCTTTCTTATACTCTTCGTCTTCGGTGAAAATTACAGGTATATTTTTCACCTGGAGCCCCCAAGATATAGTGCCTCCTTTTAAATGTCGAAGGAGGAAGTGGCCGTGGAGCTCAGTTCTAACGTGCTTTTTACACAATCTTATGAGTTTCTCAGATTCGTTTTGTTGCTTCGCAGTAGAGCTTAGTGTAATCGAAGCAAATGGTGACGTAGCAATGAGTGATTGGATATGGCTTTCGCTGAAAGAGAGGGTGTCTTTTTCTGCCATACTATTTGAAGGAAACAAGGCCCTTCACCCAATTAAGGGAATTATTATTTGTCCCTAGCACTCTCGCGGGTGGCAACCCGCTCTATATTGGTGAATAGAAGGAGTCAGGTCCTAGGCGGGACTGAGGGGGCTGGACCGTAATATAATGAGGAAAAATAGAGACTGCCCACACCTCATAGAATGAACAATGATTCGAAAAGATAATACAAGTGTAACTTAATGACACATGCAAAGGTACTTTTATTTATACCCACTATTTATAATTTTTATATGTTTTTGGGAAAATTATTTTTAAGAACAAGAAAAAGATAAACCCACACAATCAACACAGTGATTATACAAATGCAAACAATTATGAACAACAACAATTCATGAAAAACGTAAATACACAGAACAAAAATATTAACACATTTAGTAATTCATGGTTACACATAAATTCCTGTTTTGAGACAACCAAAGCGAAGTGAAAGAGCAAGAGCTTCTACAATGTTCATTAGCATAGGCACATTTAATGTATTAATGCGCTCTTGCAAAGTGCCGACGCGTTTCAGGTTCGAGTCAAACGTGTTCGAACCCTCATCAGGGCTTTGTGAGTTGTCTGTATAAAAAAAGAATGGAACAATATTGAAAGCCAAGACTCACATGAATCAATATAATTCATGAGGTTGTGAAAAAAGGGGGTACCTGTAATTATCAGGCTCCTGAGAACTGATCGATGGACAGGGGGCGGCACCTCAAAGGTTTAATTCTAAAATAGATAAAGTATGTGTTGTTTTAAGAATTTCATTAAAATCCATTCTCATTTTCCAAAAAGGGGGGGAGGATATTGTGAATGAAAGCCTACCTCTATGTGCACCGTCCGGCGCCTCTTAGAGAGTGGAGGTCGAGGTTGTTTGTCTTTGGGTCCTGTCAGACGAGAACAGAGGCTAGTATCGTCATGTAAACCTCATTAAAAAAATGTCACATTGTTTTGAAAAAGAGCCCCATACCTTGCGTCTTTTGTTCGAAGGAGAAAGGTTTCCCGTCTAAAAATGGTTTTCGAAGAAAATTCTCCTACCTACAAAATTAAAATGAATGTCACATAGACTCCGGGATGCCAACAATTATGCGAACAGTTGGATCTAGGTGGACAGTAGCCTACCTGGGTTGGCGGCGTGTGTCGTGGCAGCCCAGGAATCATAAACGGAGTACTTGAATTGGGCTCCGTATGCGAGGCGCGCTATGGAAGGGAACAAGGGGCGAAGTGAATTCCAGAACTGAAAGCGGTCGGATTTAGATGCATAAAAGCCCAGTGAGGGAGCTGTTTCTTACCTGTCCTAGGACAGTTGATGTTCACAATGCGAGGCTTCTAACGAATGCCTGGCGTTACGTGGGGCCATCTTGGATAGATTTAAATAAAGAGCGATCAGCGTCCCATTGGATTTTGGGATATGTAGTCCCAAATCGAACGCTAAGCGCGCTGAGTAAGATAAATCCAATTTACGCTAATGGGGGAGAGGGCGGGGGGTGGGGGGGGTTTCAAAGTTGTTGATCACACCCAATGAGAAGGCAAGGAAAAGGGGGGAAGCCATTGTTTTGGGGCTCATTGTGACTAGAACAAGAGAGGGTCCACCTTTTTTAATGTGAACAAAAGATCGACGCAAGGCAGGGGAGGGGCAAAAGACTATTCAGCGATATGTTATTGTCGGAAACGTCAGTCAAATTCTTGATAATTCAGACATACTGTTAAGACCTGTCAATGTGCTATTAAATTTGAGAATCAGGTATGCTTCCTTTTGGAGTAGCACCTTGTCGATATCAGCCGGGCGCTGCGCTGTACCAATTGTAAACAGTACTGACCATTTGAATTCCAGTTCTGTATGAGATTTATCAATGAAGTGTTCAACCATGGGAGCCGTGAGAACTTTTTTTCTAATCCTGGACCTGTGCAGGCTCATGCGGAGATTCACTTGCTGGTTTGTTTTCCCAATGTAAATCTTAGGGCAAGGACACCTTATGACATATATGACATTTTTGGTTTTACAATTGGAAAAACCGGAATGCTTCCATTTAACCCCCTGATGTTCGAATTCATTGCCTTCAATCGTGCTGGGGCACGCTACACAATTGCCACATCTATGATGGCCATCAATAGGTTTCATATTCCAGCAGGACAGGATATCATGTTTAGATTTTGGCAATGACACATCTGCTCTGACAATTTGTTGTCCAATGCTTTTGTTTTTCTTATAAGCAAAGATGGGACGGGGAAAGGGGCATTCTAGACCATCTAAAAGATGCCAATTTTTGAGAATTGTTTGTCTCATTTTATGCGTATCCGGACCAAATGTGGTCACGCATACCAAACGGTCCAGTTCTTTCTTTTCTTTTGTTTACAGCAAGCAATCTCTCGGCGTGAAACGTGCTCGTTTATAGGAGTGCCTGAGTAGTTTCTTAGGATAGCCTCTATGTATCACTTCCTCGCAGAAGGTTTTTGCATGGTGGTCAAAATCACTGGTCTCCGTGCAATTCCTGCGTATTCGCAGTAATTGTCCGTAAGGGAGATTAGTTTTTAGATTTCTCGGGTGGTGGCTACTGTGATGCAAAATGGTATTTTTATCGGTGGCCTTCCTGTAAAGTGAGGCCTTCAGGAATCCATCTAAGCATGTAACTTCTACGTCCAGGAAGGTCATTTTGGTTTTACTGGCTTCCATGGAGAATTTTATGTTGCTGTGTCTCATGTTGATCCATTCGTGGAAACTACTGAGTTCGGTCTGGCTCCCCTGCCACAGGAGCCAGACGTCGTCAATATACCGCCACCATTGAATGATATTGCCACTGAATGGGTTATTATTGTCGACAAACTTCATTTCATATTGCGCCATGTAGAGCACTGCCATTTCTGGGGCATAAGGACACCCCATGGCAGTGCCCTTCACTTGCATGAAGAATTGGTCATCAAATACAAAGTAGTTCTTCTTGAGGGCAATTTCTGCCAACTTCAAGATGAAACTCGTAGGCACCCGATGGGGACGCTCTCGCATCTCAAGATACAGCTCGATGACTTCGAGAGCCTCTCCAACCTCATGAATTATATTGATTCATGTGAGTCTTGGCTTTCAATATTGTTCCATTCTTTTTTTATACAGACAACTCACAAAGCCCTGATGAGGGTTCGAACACGTTTGACTCGAACCTGAAACGCGTCGGCACTTTGCAAGAGCGCATTAATACATTAAATGTGCCTATGCTAATGAACATTGTAGAAGCTCTTGCTCTTTCACTTCGCTTTGGTTGTCTCAAAACAGGAATTTATGTGTAACCATGAATTACTAAATGTGTTAATATTTTTGTTCTGTGTATTTACGTTTCTCATGAATTGTTGTTGTTCATAATTGTTTGCATTTGTATAATCACTGTGTTGATTGTGTGGGTTTATCTTTTTCTTGTTCTTAAAAATAATTTTCCCAAAAACATATAAAAATTATAAATAGTGGGTATAAATAAAAGTACCTTTGCATGTGTCATTAAGTTACACTTGTATTATCTTTTCGAATCATTGTTCATTCTATGAGGTGTGGGCAGTCTCTATTTTTCCTCATTATATTACGGTCCAGCCCCCCTCAGTCCCGCCTAGGACCTGACTCCTTCTGTTCACCATTATCTCATCCAAGTCAACAACCTGCGGACTTATACAACTGTCTGACGCAGATACAAGGTTGGATGAACAGCTCATCGTTAAAATTGAACGGCTCAAAGACTGACATTCTCCTCCTTGGTCAGAAAGGGCTTTCCCTCCCACAGAACATCTGGCCACCCGGTCTGGGCTTGTCCCCAGACCCGAAACCCGAGGTAAAAAGGCTGGGCGTGTGGCTTGATACCAATCTGTCATTTACCACACAAGCAAAAAAAGTAGCCGGGACATGCTTTGGGCTCCTCAAGTCAATGAGAAAGATTCTGCCCCTACTTCCTCCCACCTATCAAAAACTGTTAATCCAAGGCCTGATACTATCTAGGCTAGATTACAGTAATTCCATCTATCTAGGCGCCCCCGAGGCAACTTTGAACAAGCTTCAAAGGATCCAAAATGCCGCTGCTCGGATCCTCACTAATACTCCTGCCAGAGCTTCGGCCAAACCAGCCTTGAAGCTTCTCCATTGGCTCCCAGTGAGAGAGCGAGTGAAGTTCAAAGCCCTTTGCCTGGCCCACAAACTGCTTCAAAACAAAGGCCCCCCTATTTTAAGTAAATTCATCAGACCATATAAAGCCCCAAGATCCCTCCGATCCGATCAGGAGTTTCTCATTATCATCCCCAGAGTCAAGAAGGCACGCTCGGGTGGAAGGCGCTTCTCGGTCCACACCGCAAGCCTTTGGAACGCACTCCCCCGCGACCTGAGAACCGAATCAAATTATCTACGATTTAGGAAGCGGTTGAAAACCCATCTCTTTCCTTAATTCTGACCGCCCCTCCCCCCCTTGCCCCTACTGACCCGCAGGTGTATGGATCTTAGCGCTGGGATACCTACGGGTGACTACGCGCTTTATAAAACATTTTAATAATAATAATAAAGTTGGTGCTGAAACACTGAACTTTGTCTTGGGTTAGTTTGTAGTGAATGAGTAGAGCACATGTGAGTGTGTTACTGTGGTTGTGGATGGGGTAAAGCGGGTGCTTGCGAAGGAGAAAATGGGTACCATTTCTGGCCCTAGTCCCAACCAGTCTCAAACCAGCTCAAACAGGCAATTGCGCTTGTCCACTCTGCCTTTAGCCTCGACACCCGGGCTGAGACAAAAAGCGAAATGAATGCATACTTGGATGACGTACAACTCATTTGGCTAGACTTAGCCCATCTGGATTATCAGCATTCCCCCATCACTGTAGAAAAACTTACACAGGTTATTTGCAGTCTCCCGGGCAACAAAACACCGGGCCAATATGGTCTAATCACTGCTTAATATAAAGTGTATGTAGCCACCCTTGCACCTCATATGTTAGCAAAGTTTGAGGAATCAGTGGCGAACGGTGCTCTACCCCCATCCCTCCGTGACAATCCTCAAGCCAGATAAACCAGTGCAATATTGTGACTCTTGCTACCCGTTGTCTATAATCAACGTAGAAAACAAGATTTTTGCTAAGATCTTGGCAGATCTACTTCTCTCCCTGCTACATAAGATGGTAAGACCGGATCAATCCAGGTTCATCACTTCCCGCTCCATATCCCATAACCTGCATACCATTTTTATGGTTATGCACGACCTAGACTCCCAGGTTCAAGCCATTCCAGTGGCCCTACCTCTTTCCATTACTAGAGCGAAAGGACCTAAAACCGGATTCCTTGGCCAGATGAAGCTCCTCTATACCCTACCCACCGCTCGTGTATGGCTAAATTGTATGTTGTCCCACCCACTTCCGATCACCCGTGGAACACAACAAGGATGTCCATTATCATCCATTCTATTTGCCATAGCTATGGAGCCATCGGTGGGTAAACTCAGGCAACATCATGCACATTGAACCCTCGACTTCACCACCAGAGGGTTGGAGTCTCAATGTATACTGATGACATCACTCTTTACATTCACGAACCACAGGTAAACCAGGCCCCATTGACTTGCAATATCCTCTGATTTGGTGGCCTCTCATGTATACTAATTAATTGATCAAAATCTGTATTATTCCCTCTTCCGAACTGCACCCAGTTTTTCCCCATGGAATACCCATTTAAATGTAAAACCGAACCAGTCCAATGTCCTGGGATCTGGCTCAGCTGTAATCTTGACGAACTTTGGAGGGCTAATCATGGCAGAGTCATGTATTGGCTTGAGGATGGAATTCCAATCTGGTCCCGTCTGCCTCAGTCCATCTCTGGGCAGATAACTATAGCAAAAATGATCATACTTCCAAAATTTCTATGCCCCTTCCTCAACATAACCATTCCTCTCATTGCTCAAATTTTGAGATGTCTGCGCTCAAATCTCGTTACACTGACCTGGGCTGGTAAACAGCCCTGCATCTCATGGGAGAACCTAACTCTACCGGTCACCCAGGGCTGTCTGGGTGCGCCGGACATGTCTTTTTATGCACTCTGCCCCAGGAGCAACTACTGGCTTTTCAACCACATGTGGCCATTGAGGTGGACCAGGCGGCACCATGGCCTCTTACCACAGCTCTGTATTTACCTGACAAGTTATCCAGAACATATGTCGACACATGTGGATGCATGAGATGGATTTGGGATGGTCTGAGGAAGTGCACGAAATCCACCACCTTGATGCCCAATCTGTCCCACTCGATTGAAATCCACAAATGCCACTCCTGTTCGACACGGGTGCCCAAATGCGTGCCCGTGGACATGATCTCACAACATTCTCTGACCTTTATCCAGGAGGTCAATTCTTGTCACTCTTGTGGCCTCTGCTGCCTGACATCCCACAGTATTGGAAGTACTATTATACCATCAACTCTGGGCTGCTTGCTGTGCACTATACAACATATTTACGGCCCCTTCACCGACACTTCCAGCTCTTGTGTACCTACTCTCAAACTCATCACCACACAGGCTAGTCTCCCGACTTTACTCCAACATACAGACTTCTGCACCGGTAGTCACCCCGACCGCTTGCACTGCCTGGATGACAGACACTGTCCCACCCATTACAATGGTCTTACTGCTGTAGCCAGGTGACAAATCTATCACCCAACTAGAGGCTGAGATTGATACACTTGAAATTCCTACAATGTCTGTACTGTACTCCCGCACAACTACTTGAAATGGGGCTCACTGAAGATGCACGATGTCCTAGATGCACATCACCCCAAACTACCTTTATACATCTGGCATGTGGATATCCGAGGGTGGCGGAGTATTGGGAGGGTTTCTTTTTGACTATACAAGCACTGACTTGCCACTTCCTATCTTGCACCCGCATGGTGACCCACCTGGCTACGCCGAAGACGCCCCTGCATGCTATCATAGGCATACTGCTATGCTCCTCCTATTAGCGAAGTGCAGAGGGCATGCACTGGCGTCAGCAACCTGCCCCTTCTATACCAACCTGGTTGCAAAGACGCGACGTATTGTCTGGAGGAATGAACAAACTTTTGGGAACTGATGCCTGCACAATCACACCCAAAAGATATTTGGGAAACACTCCTTACTCCTTACCACTCCTTACTTACCTGCACCGCATGGACTCCACCCACCTTACCTTCATCTGGAGATTGCCGCTCACATCCTGAATCCCCTATCTCACAACCCCTGACTGCAGTGAGGAATCCCTGCCATTCACAACAGTTGATACAGTAATATGACCCGGCCAACTCACAATTTTCCTATTCTTCATCTCTGAGGTTTGCATATAAGATCCACTGAGGATGGACCCGTCCTATTGTTAATGCTTGATAGGGGCGACATATGAAGCCCAGTGACCTTGTTAGTGGACTGCTCCCTTCCCTGCACAGCTCCGCCTAGTAGCTCTGGTCAGGAGTTCGAATCCCTGGTGCTCTTGTGGTAGAGTATCACTGCTCTGCTGTTGGGCTGCTCTCTGTCTCTCTTTTTCTGCCTTTATTTGCCTTCTTGATTCTGCCTTATTTCTGATTCTGGTCAGGAGTTCAAGTCCCTGGTGGTCTAGTGGTAGAGCATCACTTTCTTGATTCTCCCTTATTTCTGATTCTGGTCAGGAGTTCAAGTCCCTGGTGGTCTAGTGGTAGAGCATCACTTTCTTGATTCTGCCTTATTTCTGATTCTGGTCAGGAGTTCCAGTCCCTGGTGGTCTAGTGGTAGAGCATCACTTTCTTGATTCTGCCTTATTTCTGATTCTGGTCAGGAGTTCCAGTCCCTGGTGGTCTAGTGGTAGAGCATCACTTTCTTGATTCTGCCTTATTTCTGATTCTGGTCAGGAGTTCAAGTCCCTGGTGGTCTAGTGGTAGAGCATCACTTTCTTGATTCTGCCTTATTTCTGATTCTGGTCAGGATTTTGAGTCCCCGGTGGTCTAGTGGTAGAGCATCACTTTCTTGATTCTGCCTTATTTCTGATTCTTGGCAGGATTTTGAGTCCCCGGTGGTCTAGTGGTTGAACGTCACTCCTCTGCTGCTGGGCTGCCTTATATCTCTCTTTTTCTGCTTTTATTTTACCTTTTTCTGCCTACTTGAGTCTGCTTTAGTTCTGCCTTTTTACTGATTCTTTTGCTGTACCTTTTGCTCTTTTCTTTTCCTCCTCTCGCCACAGCCTCTTGCCCCTGCCACTGCTATGCCCCTCAGCCCCGCCCCTGGAGATCCTTTCCCGCTCCCTACGTTTCACACCTCCCAGCTGTCCAGCCCCCTGCACACTACGTAAGGGCAGCCTCTGCGTGGTGAAGGTGAAGTCTACTGACCTGTTAGTGGACTGCTCCCTTCCATGCACAGCGATGCCCAGTAGCTGCTGCCCCGTTGCTGCCGCTGACCCTCTGGCCAGGAGTTCGAGTCCCTGGTGGTCTAGTGTTAGAGCACCACTGCTCTGCTGCTGGGCTGCCTTCTGTCTCTCTTTTTCCGCTTTTGTCTTCCTTCTTGATTCTTCAGTTTTTCTGATTCTTTCTCTGTCCCTTTTGCTCTTTTTCTTTTCTGCTCTCTTTGTCGCCTCTTGCCCTTGCGATCCCCCATGGCCCACCCTCCCTCCAGTACCCCTTTCCCACTCCCTGCGTTTCCTCCCCCCAACTATCCAGCCCCCTGCACACTACTTAATGGCAGCAGAGCATAGCGGGCGCGCCAAGGGCAAGTTTATCTGCGCCTGTCAGCGCCTGGACTGCATTCAGCACCATGGACCCTAGTTCCAGGACCTTCGACCGATATGAAGCCAGCACCCTCTTCGCTCTCCACAGAGGATGCTATGCCACCTGCCACCTTGCCTCACTAGAGGACCCTTCTCCTGCTGAAACTGGAGCTACACCTTCGCCCTCCTCTGCACTCCAGCTCCTCTCGATGCCCTGCCGACCAACAGCACACCCGACCAGCTCAGTTGCATCTTCCTCAACACGCGCTCATTCCACAAACACGTCACAGAAATCTGGGACCTCCTCTGCGCCATCTCTCCCGACATCGCCTTCCTCACAGAAACCTGCACCAACACTAGGTCTGACCTTTCATCGCCACCACCATTCCCGACAGCTATAAAAACACCCGCAAAGACCCTGCCGACCGACCAAGAGAAGGCATCGCCATCATCCTCAAGAACACCGTCTGCCTGACCTACCCCTCAGAGGACCCAATGGCAGTCATGGAAACCTCCAGATCAAGAACCCAAATACCTCCGCTGCCCCCTAGTCTACAGGCCTCCTTGGCCCCGCCTGCCCTTCACAAACGCCATCGTCGAATGCATCGTACCCCAGGCTCTTACATCCACCGACTACATCCTACTTAGTGACCTTAATTTGCACCTGGTCAACCCCAGTGACCAGTGCACAGCATTCCTTTTGGAGGAATGTATAACGTTACAGCGCATACATTTACAACGCATGCTTTTACAATGCAGTTTTTACATCACAACATCCTTTACAACGCATACATTTACATCACATACCACTACACCTAATTTTTTTTAACTACTGTTACAACGCATTCCATTACATCGCATTATACCTTTATAACGCATACCATTACATTGCATTTAAGGTAAGTGTTGAATAGTGTAGAGGTAAAAATTACTATTCTAACTCCAGGGGCTGCAATAGTAGGGTAAGTGTTGGATAGTGTAGGGGTAAAAATTACTATTCTAACTCCAGGGTTGCAACAGTAGGGTAAGTGTTGGATAGTGTAGGGGTAAAAATTACTATTCTAACTCCAGGGGGTACAACAGTAGGGTAAGTGTTGGATAGGTTAGGGGTACTATGCGTTGTAATGGTATGCAGTGTAATGACATGTGATGTAATGCCTGCGTTGTAGTGACATGCGTTGTAGTGTCAGGCGTTGTAGTGACATGCAATGTAATGGATGCGTTGTAGTGACATGCGTTGTAAAGGATGTCGCGATGTAATGACTGCGTTGTAAATGTAGTGTGATGTAATAACTGCATTGTAAAGGTTGTTTCCCCTTTTGGAGAACCTCGCCAACATTGGACTCAAGAAGCTAGTCAGTCACTGCTCAGACCCACACAGCGGGACATATGCTTGACCTCGTCTTTTCTGTCAGCAGAAAACATTGCTTACAGTCACACCACAAACTCCTCTGGACTGACCACCACTGCTTGCATTTCACCTTCACCGCACCCACCGACACCAAAGCCCCCCTTCGTAGCTAGAATAAAGTTACCGAAGAACATCTCACTGCCCTTTTCAACACCATCACACCGCCAACTTCAGCAGAGGCGAACACCTTAGCACGCAACCTCAACCGATGGATCTCCAACTGCGCTGACACTCTGCCACCCCTGAAGATGGCACCTGGCAAGCAACACTCCAAGAAAGCCAGCTGGTTCATCCCCGCCCTCCAAGAGTCTAGGCGCACATGTAGACGACTCGAGAAGAGATGGAGAAACAACAAAACCCCAGAAACCCACACATCCTTTAATACCGCCATGACCGCACACCACCTTCTCCTCAAAACCAATAAGAAAACGGCCATCTAAGACAGAATCAAAGCCAATGCACACAACAGCAAAGAACTCTTTGCTATCATCAAGGAGTTTGCCATGCCCAACAGCGAGACTACAGATGTCTCACCATCCCAAGACCTCTGCAACAAGCTTGGCACCTACTTCCACCACAAGATAAGGCAGATCTACAACAGCTTCGACACCCAAGGCCCTCCCACCTAACCACGCCACACCCCAACAGATCCTGTGAAATTGGACCGAATCATACCGATTCGGTATTTAAGAACTGGCAATCGGGATGTCGGTAATTTTACCGATTTAATTACCGAATCGGTATGATTTGGTAATTACTGAATCAGTATTTACCGATTCTGTAATTGCCATTCATTCCTATGGGCCTGGAGGCCCATAGGAATGAATGCCAATTACCGAATCGGTAAATACCGATTCGGTAATTGGGGGAAACATAGAAGGGTGGCAGGGTGTCACTTTGACACCCTGTTGCACCCCTCAATTGTGCATGGGTGCACATGTTGCAGACATACATGCCCTTAGGGCATGTATGTCTGCAACATGGCACTGTTTTAAAAGCAAAACAAATGCTTTTTAAAGGGTTTTCATTATTTACCACCAACTTCTAGTTGGTGGTAAATAACTAATTCTTAAACCCCTGTAGCACTGATTACAGTGCTAGCTACATATCAAGATACAGATTCGGTAATTTTACAAAATCAGTATTTTACCGAATCAGTAAAATTACTGAATCTGTATCTTGACATGCCCCTACATCCCAAACTCCAAATACCGGTCGGTAACGGCCGAAATCAGCCGTTACCGACCGGTATTTGCCTTCCTACATCTGGCCCTATGTGTCTATATATAAGGTAGATAAAGATATACTATATCTAAGTAAGGGGTGATTACACCACCTTACCCAGGCTGTAAGTACAGACCTGTGGTGTCAGTTTGGAAGGCTAACCAGGGTGGCACAATGCATGCTGCAGCCCCTGGTAGGCCTATGGTGCACCTATGCCCAGGCTACCTATGGTACCATATACAGGGGCTCACAAGTGTGACCCAGTAACCAATCTGGTATGTACCTAAAGTACATGGAGTCCATTTTATAGAGAAAGCAGATAGACTGGGGCCCTGAATAGCAATGTCCCAGTCCGACTAAGTCGAAAACCAGCAAAACACCAGGCAAAAAGTGGGGGTAACCATATAGTCGGATAGCCACCTTGCTACACACGAGACCAGAGCCGGAGGAAGATCCTTCTCCTACCTTGCAGCCAAGACCTGGAACACCCTGACTCTCCACCTCCAGTCAATCCCAGTCGCTGACCCAATTCAGGAAGGAAAGACCTGGCTCTTTGACTGAACACCAGACGGCCAGATGCTCCCCCCTCAGCTGCTTGAGACCCCTAGGAGTGAGTAGCTGCTGTGCTCTACTAAACCCTGATTGATTGATTGATTGATTGATTGATTGATTGATTGATTGATTGATTGAAGGGGTATTTTCTATTGTCGACTTTGTATCATGTATTGTATTGTATTGTAATTGCATTTATTTAGCGCTTACTACCCCTGACGAGGCGACAAACCGCTTTTTCGGCAAGTAGCACGCTACTCCGGGACCCATAGAGGATTAGTGTTGAATTAGTATAGTGAAACATGCAAGTACATTTTAAGTGGTGGATAAGTTAGTCAGTTAGTTGGATTTGGAATGACAGCAGAAGGATAAAGGAGGACAAAGGTTTGTATTTATATAGCGCTTGTTGACGCACGCTATTCAGAAAGCCTACAAAGGAGTATTGGTGAATTAATATGGTGAAATATGAAGTTATTTCAGTGGTGGATATTAGTCAGTTACTTGGAGTGAGAAGGATAGCGGAGGGATAAAAGGGGAAGAAAGATTTGCATTCATATGCCACTTGTTACCCCTGATGGGCGTTAAAGCGCTTTTCTGGCAAGTAGCACGCTACTCGGGAACCTATAAAGGATTACTGTTGAAAAATTAGTATAGTAAAAAAATATGAAGTAATTTGAGTAGTGGATATGTTATTCAGTTATTTGGGTAGTATATTAGTATAGTTTAATATGGAATTTGAGAAGTGAACATGTTAGTCTGTTAATTTCGATTGAAAAGGATAGTGGAGGGATAAAAGAGTGAAGGATTTTTTTTTGTCTTAGCAGTAGGAAGAGGCTTTTGGATGCGTAAAAAGGAGTTTTGGAGGGGAGGACTCAGAGGGAAGAGTTTAGAAAGGTTTGTTTTAGGGGATCGGTATAGTAAAAGAGGTGTCAGATGATGCAAGGAGGGGTAGAATAGGACAGAGTCTAGAAAGGGTTATTTTGGCAATCATAGTAGTGGTACGGGGTTTGCTATAAATGAGAGAATGGATGTAGAGGATATATTGATAGATGTATAGGGTGAGAGATAGGGTAGTGCATTGGAAGGAGTAGTAGAAGAAGTTTGAGATGAGTCAGAAGGTTGGGCTAGAAGATATATTGAGCGAAGTATAGGCTAAGAACTAGGGTAGTGCATTGAAAATGCTAAATTAGAAGAAAGTGATAAATATATAGATCCATAATTACATTGAAAGTATATAGATACATAAAGGAGGTAAGTATATGTAGATTAAAGATATTAATAGAGGCACATGATGGGAAATAGGGTGGTGCATTGGATATGCTTTTTCAGGAGAAAAGTAACAGACACACAGATCCAAGTACATGGAAGGTACATAGATGCACAATGAAAGTATGTACATGTAGACCAAAGATGATTTTTATTTATTTATTCTTATTATTATTTTTTCTCTCAACAACATAATTATTTTACAGGATTTTGAGGCAGATGCTCCTTTAGAGCGGAGGTTCCGTTGTTGAATGTGTTTGGTGATTTTATTCCTAATGAAGAGTGGTCCCATTCCATGTATTGCTTTGTGGGTGCTACAACGTAGCTTGAACGTGGATCTTCTGGCAACCGGTAACCAATGCAGGGCTTTCAAGGCAGGGGAGATGTGGTCTCGAAGTTTGATATGCAAGAGTAGTCTGGCAGCCGAGTTCTGAATCCGTTGTAGTCTTTTCATGGTCATTAAAGGTGATCCGTGGTAGAGGCTATTAGCGTATCGAGTTTGGACAGAACAAGGGAGATGGTAGCTTGGACCTTGTGTGGAAATCTCAAATGAGGGAAAATTTGTCGCAGCGTTTTTATAGTAGCAAAGTTTGATTTTGCTAGTTAATCCACTTTGGCATTCACCGACTGCTTGGAGTCCATGGTCATTCCGAGATTTCTTACTTCCTTCGATACTTTAGGCAGTGATCCCAGTTCATCAGGCCGTGCGGCAAGCGGGTTGTAATGTTTTCCAATCGCCACACGTGAGAATTTCAGTTTTTGAAGCATTCAATTTGAGATGGCTCCAGGTCATCCACTGATCCACAGCTCTGAGACAGCTGAAAATTGGTGATTTTCCAAAGTCTTTGGGGCATTCCAGTGGAAGAAATATTTGCATGTCATCTGTGTAGATATAGCACGTAAGGTGAAATTTATTGATCAGTGCCGGTAATTACTTCATGTAGATGTTGAAAAGCATGGGCGAGATGATAGAACCTTGAGGGACCCCTGATTTGTGGAGTACGGTTTGGATGAGAAAGGTGGGGTATGGATGACATTAGTTCTCTTCGTAGGTAGGACACGATCCAGTCTAGAGCAGTTCCCTCTATGCCGGCTTCGTAGAGTCTTTGTTTCAGGGTGTCATGGTCAGTCGTGTCAAAGGCAGCTGAGAGGTCCAAAAGGAGTAGCACAGCAACCCCGTTGTGGTCAACTGTATTCTTTAGGTCATCGCAGATGGCAAGGAGGGCAGATTCAGTGCCTCTTCCCGGACGGAATCCTGTTTGGAAGTCTGAAAGTATGTCATTCTCTTCAATGAATTGTGACATCTGGGCGAACGCTGCTCTTTCTATCAGTTTGCCCAGGAACGGTCCATTTGTAATGGGTCTGTAGTTGTCAGGGTTCAGCGGGTCCAAGTTTGTTTTCTTCAGTAAAGGGCATATATATGACTTTTTGAGTTTTTCTGGAAATATTCAAGTAGTTAAGGAATCGTTGATGATTCTTCTTACTGGAGTGGCAGTAGAGGTTGTTAAAAGAATTGTTTTAAAAGTTTGTGGTGGACGGGGATCAGAAGGGCTGCCGGCAGGCCTGCTTTCTTTGACCAGGTCCATAAATTCATTGTGTGAGATGTGTTGGAAGGAACGGAGAAGCTTGTTTGGAGAATTGTTGTTTTGTGCAAGGGTTAGTGCTGGTGCTTTGTTTCTGTTTTATGTACAATTCCAACGTGTCTACTTTGTCCGTGTAATGATGTGCCACTTTGTCTGTGAAATCTTTAGTAATAGGATCAGTTCCTTCTAGGCAATTAGGTTTGCAAAATTCATTGAGTATTTTATAGAAATCTTTATTTGCACATTTAGCGTTTTTAATTCTGTCTGAATAGTAACTTTTCTTAGCTTTATTGATAGCAGACTTATATAATCTGTTAATTTTCTGTAGGTGAAGTTTGTCTTGTTTGGCGTTTGTTTTGAGCCAGGTATGTTGCAGCTTTCTAATTTGTTGTTTCATGTCTTTTATTTCTATGTTTCTTCAAGGCGCTTTTTTTCTTTTGTTCTGTTGTGTGTTTTTGAGTGGTATCAGGATGTCAGAAGCTTCCTGTAGCCACTCATATAGATTTTGAACATAATTTATGGTTTCCAGATTTGTACTGGATGTTAGTTGTGTTAGTTGTGTTCCGAATTGAGTTTGTTCCACAGCCGATAGGTGCATGGATGTAAGGTAGTTTTAGGTGAGCCGCTTAGCGTTGTTTTATGTTGGAAAGCAAGCACGTGATGGTCTGACCATATGACTGGAGTTATAGTTTGAAAAGGTAACTAGTTCAATCTTAGCAAAAATGACATCTAGTTTATGTCCAGCGGTGTGTTGGATTGTGGACAATCTGATGCAGGTTCATTGCATCTAGGCCGGTGATTATAGTTTTTGGATGGGTCATATTGGGTTTATCAAACCAAATGTTTGGTTGGAGTGTATTGTTATCAGGTTTAAAACTGTGTCTAGAAGTGTGTCTGGGAATGTTGCCTTGCTAGGTGGAGGTCTGTAAAGGAGCAGTAAGTTACAGGAGGAAGACGGTGTAGGATTGCATCTTGTTAGAAGAGCCTCACAATTCCTTATGGAGATGTTGTCAATTTTAGTGATATGTATTGTTTGCCTGAATACAACAGCTAGACCACCTCCTTTTTTGGCTATACGATTTTGGGTGATTATTTGATAGCCTTGAGGAATGGCTTTATGCAGGACTGGAGCCATATCTTCTCCCAACCATAATTCGGTTATGAATAGTATGTCTGGTTTTGCATCGGTGAGAAGGTCGTAGATGTGATGCTTGTTTTTAGAGAGGGATCGAGCATTTATTAGTAGACAGTTTAGTGAGTGGCCTTTGGTGATAGTGGGACTTTGTTTGGTAGAAGAGTGATCAGTATTGTGTGGGTTTGTAGCAGGTGTGTTTTTAGTGCTGGTATTAGCTGTATTAGGATAACAATTGTGTAGCTGTTCTGTATCGTGTTCCTCATTCAGCATGCTAAGAAGGCATTTTGATGGGTCTCCATGTGTATGTGTTGGAGATGGTGTTTGAGAGTGAGTTGGAGTGCTGTGTTGCTTTTGTGGTGTAACATTGTTGTGAGGTAGACACGGGGAAGCAAAGTTATGATGTGTGGCATGTTGCTTATATTTTTTACGTGTGTTTAAGGCGGAAGGTGTATGAGTCAGGGGAGGTGGTGCAGCATGTGGGTCATGTAGTAATGTTCTTAATTGTCCAATGGATGAGAGGCGGTTAGAAGAGAGGTGCTGTATTGCTGTATCTGTGTTCGGTGTGGTGGAAGAGTAAAAGCTTGGCATTGGAGTTTGATCCTTTGTGTGGTTTGAAAGGTGGGTATATGTTTGTATTTTGCGATGGTAAGTATTATGAGGTGTTGCGCTTTGAAGATCTTGTTGTGCTGGTGTGTGTGATATGTTTTGCTTTTGATGAGTGGTGAAAAAGGGTGCTGATATATATGTTTCATGCAATGGATTTGGTTGTGTAGTATTGTTTGTGAGAGGAGGTTGTAACTTAGAGGGGGTTGTGATGTGTTTATGAGTAGAGTGTATGTTGTGTGTAGGAGGGAATGAAGTAGAGGTGAGAGTGTTTATCTCAGACTTTTGTTGCAAGAGTTACAAAGTGTGGTGGTGTGCAGTGTGTGTGTTGTGTGTTAGTGTTATTATGGTAGAAGGGAGAGGGGGTGTTTGTTGGACAACTGATGGAAGGATGATTATATGTTTGTTAGTGATAAAAGGTGGTCTGTTAGGTGTAATTACAGCAGGGAGAGTGTGTCTGAATGGGATGTAGTTATGTATGGTGTTGATTGGCGTGTTAGTGATGAGTGTATTGGTTAGTGGTATAGGATAGAGTTGTGTATTGTTTGTAGGTGATGGTGGATATGTGTGGTAGTTGGGATAGTAGGGTGTGTAGATGTGGTTTGGTTGGGTTTGTAGTGCATGCTTGTACATTAATCTGTGCATAGTGTTGTGCGTGGTGTACATTTGGTGTGAGTGTGTTGCTCTGTTTGTGGATGTGGATGGTGTGGGCTGGGTATCGCTAAATGAGAAAAAAGGGCAGCATTTCTGGCCCTAGTCTCGACCGGTCGCGAACAGGCTCAAACAGGCAACTGTCCTTGTCCTCTCTGCCCTTAACAGGCTCAAACAGGCAACTGTCCTTGTCCTCTCTGCCCTTAGCCTCAACACCCGGTCTGAGACACCCTAACCCTGGCCTTTTTTTATAGCTCTAGTAATCAGGTGAACTCTTCAGCCAATGGGAACCCTAGCCCTAACACTATCCAATCACAACACTAGCCCTTAAATCTTAAACCAATAGGAGACCAGGACCTTACAGCCAAACTTAGCCCTAGTCCAAGCACCCAATCAGTTCAAAAACCCTGACCTCTACAACCAATAAAGGCTAGCCCTACCAGTAGTCCCAAAATAAGTCCATGCAACCAATGGCACAGTTAGCCCTAGTCCCTACTTCCAATAGAAAGCCTAACCCTACTCTAAGTCCCACACCTAGTCCAGCAACCAATCACCCCAGAAGCCCTAATCGCTACTTCCAATTAAAGGTCTAACCCTAGCCCTAGCCCCACCCTACTCCCAACAACCAATGACATAGGAATCCCGAGTCCCTACTTCCAATAGAAATCCTAACCCTAGCCCTAGTCCAACCCCTACAATGATTGAATCACAGACCCAGAAACCAATCAGAATCCTCAAATACCCAACCAATGGGGACATTAACCCTAATCCAAAAGAAACACTAGATACAACCACCAATCAGTGTAGACATGTACCAACCATTAGCAGACCATATAGGGTCCCAGCGACCTCAGACAAGGCTTGCTGGCCAGGGAGTTGAAAGCTGCTTCTCCTGTTCAGCATCTCCTAGGAGACAGACAGGTTCAATCCACACTATGGACTTTAGCAGGTAGATAAGGGCCTCACTAACTTGAAATCTAACAATACTGTTTGAATAAAACTTTACTCCCTCTGCTGGCCAAAAAATGAAGTGACAGGCCCTAGTAAACACAGTTTAAACAGCTCACAGAAGCACCCTCTGATGTAGAAAATCCCTGTTGCTGGGGGGGGGGGAGTCAGGGGGCTGGTTTCACTGGCTTGTGAACACAAAATGGTGGCTGGAAGTGCACTGTTTTAACATACAGGTCTTAGCACAGAGCAAAGGAGAAATTTGGAGGGAAAACAGAATTGTCACCAAGGAATGAGAGGGACAAACTACAGCGGTTGGACTGCAAATCCCACAATTCAACACGCTAAATGGAGGCAATCATGAGCAGGGAAAACCACAAGTTTAAAACACAACACAGGTGAGCAAATATGCAATTACAGGCAGGTTAAAACTACAAATTTTAACTGTAATAACCACAGGCAAAGACAGTAAAAACAGAAAGTGGTAATCATTTTTAAACACATTTTTGTCTTTGGAAGAGACAGCACTATTCTGTCTCCTTACAACTTCCTGGACTCTGCTTGCTGCAATATGGGGCACAGGTAGGCTGCAACTCACAAGATGGAGGAGAATGATTTGGGGTGCACCAAGCAAGGCCTTAAGGGGCCTAGGCAGATGTGAGAGGAGGGATCAGATTTGCTTGGTAGCTGAATAGCCAATGGTCTGCTGGCCAGGGGGTGGGGGCTGGGCAGCTGATTCTCCTGTTCAGAATCTCCGACAGACAGGCTCAATCCACACTTTGGATTTCAGCAGGTAAGGGCCTCATAATTCGAAATCTAACAATACTGTTTAAATAAAACTTTACTCTCTCAGCTGGCCAAAAACAAAGTGCATAGGCCCTAGTAAACACAGTTCAAACAGCTCACAGAAGCACCCTCTGATGTAGAAAATCCCTGTTGCTGGGTGGGAGGCAGGGGGGCTGGTTTCACTGGCTTGTGAACAAAAAATGGTGGCTGGGAGTGCACTGTGTTAACATACAGGTCTTAGCACAGAACAAAGGAGAAATTTGGAGGGGAAACAGAATTGTCACCAAGGAATGAGAGGGACAAACTACAGAGGTTGGACTGCAAATCCCACAATTCAACACGCTAAATGGAGGCAATCATGAGCCGGGAAAACCACAAGTTTAAAACACAACACAGGTGATCAAATATGCAATTACATGCAGGCTAAAACTATAATTTTTAACTGTAACAACCTGGGGTGGCTTGGTGAGCAAAATAACGATGGATTAAACCCAGATCTGTGACTGGGGGTGAATGTTTTGCCATTGTGCAGCATTCCGTCCATCATCTTGTGTGTTTTGCTGTTCACCCTATGTAGGAAGGGTATGCCCAGACGTGGGTCCCTTGCTCACTAAGCCACTGGAGTCAAGCTATCCTGGCTGAAGACGGCTGATAGTCAGAAACCGGTCCTAGGATGCTTGATTCCGGTCCAGGAAGGACATGGCTTGGCAGTTTGGGCTGGACTGTTCCCATGAGGCACAGGGTCAAGACTGATTTGCATATGGCCATGTCTGAGGTGGGGTAGCTTGGTGACCAAAATAACGATGGATTGAACTCAGATCTGTGACTGGGGGTGAATGTTTTGCCATTGTGCAGCATTCCGTCTACCATCTTGTGTGTTTTGCACTGCAATCTGAAGCACAGGTAGGCTGCAACTCACAAGATGGAGGAGAATGATTTGGGGTGCACCCAGCAAGGCCTTAAGGGGCCTGGGCAGATGTGAGAGGAGGGCTCAGACTTGCCTGGTAGCTGAATAGCCAATGGTCTCCTCACCTGGGGGTGGGGCCTGGGCAGCTGCTTCTCCTGTTCAGAATCTCCTAGGAGACAGACAGGCTCAATCCACACTTTGAACTTCAGCAGGTAAGGGCCTCACTAACTTGAAATCTAACAATACTGTTTGAATAAAACTTACTCCCTCTGCTGGCCAAAAAAAGAAGTGCACAGGCCCTAGTAAACACAGTTTAAACAGCTCACGGAAGCACCCTCTGCCAAAGGTTACACATATGCTGCAGTGCGGCGCCATAAAGAACTATGGGCAAGATTTTGGGAGCACAAGCTTGTAGAACTGGTTTCATTGCACACCTCCATACATGGTGCTAAATCTAGTGTTAAATACGTGCAATCTGTTTAGAACGTCATTTACCTAATTATTCTGAGTATTTTACATGGGATGGTAAATCAGGTCTAAGCAAAAAATGGCACCAAGCATAGCAGAAGTATATCATACTTCGTAGCCCTCTGAAGCCCTCTGCCTCTTTTGATACTGTTGCAATCACTATATCCTACTGCCTTCTCTCATTTATGGGAATCTCCGGTGCATCATTCCAATGGATGTGTTCCTATCTGACAGGTTAGGGTTTTTTGATCAGAGAATATCTTGGACTTCCACCCAGTGACGGCCGCGAGTGGAAAGGGTGGTATGTTGGGGAGGGAGGGAGAAATACAATCCTCTCGGCGGCCGACGGCCAGAAGAGGATGGGCCCTCAGGGCACAGGCTCTGCACCCAATCCAGGCACTGCTTTCACAAGAGAGCAGTACAAGAATTGATCTGAGCAACCTCGTTTGCTGCTCAGACGGTGCATTGGAGTCTGTGCTGTTTCTTCCGCCCAGGTGTGTAACACAGCCAGGTTGGAGAAACATAAGTGCACATGGGTGTTTGGCTGGCCTCAGACGGCCGGCCAAACGCACATGCGCACTTATGAGTGCACTTTAGTCCTTCCTGACATGCCCGCCCCAGCCTATACATTTCTATTGGGGGCTCAGACAGCATAAATAAAATGATAATAACATTGCGTTATCATTTTATTTATTGTCTGCTGGCACGGGCTGTGGGGCGATGCTCCTCCGCCATTACAGAGAAGTCCCCCCTGCCATCACTCCCTTCTCCTTTTTATGTATACATATCTGCTTGAGCCTTTATAATGTCAGCTTTTAGACTCTCTGGCCATTTCTAGAGAGAGAACGTTCAGATCCTTTTTTTCCTCTTTCACTTTCACTTTCACTCTGTCTCCAACCATATGTCATTTGTCAGCTCTCGAGATCTTCCAACTTTTCTCATCTCAACTTGGAGCCCGTCTTCAAAGTTTATATTATTCACCCCTGTCTAGCTCCTCAATGGCTGTAGGTTTTGGCATTGTTTTCATCTTCTCTACATCTTTTTCCAAACAAATCTCCTCTTGTGCTTTTTCCAATCTTTGTAAAATGTAATCATTACTCTCCTTTGAAAGTACCACAATTCTCATCTTTTCTCTTATTTAGGACCACCTCGAATACTGCTCTTCAATCTATATTGGACTCTCTTGCCCCTCTCCACTCAATGTATAACTCTATATCTGTGTTCGCTTCCCTTTACTACCTCCTACTTCTTTCATATCCTCTCTTACAATGGTTCAGCCACTTTCTTTTTACTCCTGCCTATGTTATTCTTCTGTATATCACCTTCAAATGTTCTAATGGAATTGACACTTCCGAGCATTAATTTGGTACCCTATGTTCCATCTTGCGCCCTTCGGTTCCGTCCTGCGCATAGTCAACCCTGTGCCCAATGCCAATTTTGTGGCTTGCCTTTATTTCGTACTAAACACAGGAACTACTTTCCTCTTGTAGGTGACAACTCTTTACATTCAGAACCCACTCATTTGGTTCTCTCCTAAATGGCAACCATCTTACCACTAACTCTTGTGTCTAACTTTGAATTGTTCCTATGCATTGCTATAATACTGTATTTTATTGTTAAGCACTTTAGCAAAAGTACTATGCAAATGTATTAAGTAAATTGAAAATAATAGCTCTCTCGGCCTCAGGATGAGAGAATTTGAAAAAGAGAGAAAGAGACAGAAAAAAAGTAGGAATATGAAGGAGAAGGGAGTGGGAGTGGGAGAAGGGTGAATAATATGGATGGGAGAGAGAGAGAGCTGAGGAAAATAGATGGGAGCTTTGAGAGCTGGGTAAAGGTAGAAGGAGTGATAAATAGGAAATGAAGCGAGTAGAGGGATGCGAGGAGAGGCAGAGAGGCATGGAGACTACAGAGTGAATCGAGATGGAGAGAGAAGGATATGAGCCTGTGGATGTCACGATAAGAACAGTAAAGTGACTTGGCACGTTTATAACAAGAACACTAGTCTGAATGGAACTGTTGATGTGAAAGAGAGAGCACATGAGGAGACAAAATGAAGAAAGAGGCTGGAAAATGTTGGGAATGGTGCGAATGTGATGGGTAAATGAGAGAATGGAGAAGCAGAGGAGAGACAGAAGGATACAAGGGAGCTTTGAGAGACAGTTAAAAATTGAAAGGGAAAAAGAGGGCGGGGGTAGCCAGGAGCGACAAGGAGAATGGTGAGTAAGCAATTTGGAGAGGCAATGAAAAGTAGCAGGAGAAAGATAAAGGGAAAGGAAAGGAATAGGTGAGGAAGAAAGGAAAGAGGAGGTGGGAGAGCCGAAAAACAGATAGAAAGAGGAGGAAAATGCAGTGGATTAGGGAACTGGGGGGAAAAAAGGAGCAGAAGTACAGTTATGAATTTGCACTTTGTCATTACAGCACTTCCAGTTGCAAGTGTAGGTTGATAGCCTTCCCATAGACCTTCAGGTCAGGGTTTGCACATCGACAGAACTGACTTAGTCGCTTATCCTTCTGAGGTCAATAAAAGCCATGCAATTAAGGTATGCTACAATAACACCGGAAGCCCTTACAGAAAATTGAGTTTGCAGAATGTGCTGTATAAAATCACCCCCCTTTTGACGACCCATCATTCTCAGTCTTATTGCCCCTTTACTGCTGCTTTACTAGTTGTTTTCAAAAATGGTCTTCACTCATTGGCACATGTGGAGTTCCAGCACGAGGCATACACTACAAGCTCCTTAGGCTCACCCTATTCCAACAGAAATAATGTTTTCATTCACTGGAAACAAATCTTCATATTTTAAATAAAAGCAGTCCCATGCTAAATTTGTTTTGTACACTCGTGCTTGCAAACCCTTCCATGTCAGTAGGGCATAGCACCCACTGCAAACCGCAAAATGACCACTGCTTCATTTTGAGTGATTGGTGTGGCTTGTAATAATTGTGAGGTAAATCTTCAGCTGTAGTTTCAGTATAAGAATCAAAAATGTATCTGCTATACGCAATGGAAGGGACTTTATGAGGGTGAGGGGGTCTTGGAATGGGCAATAGTTGAGCTAGAAGGGGTGCTTAGGATGCACTGTATCTAATACTGGCCCTGAGAGATGGAGTGGATATCCTCCTTCCCAGTGTGCCGACATTGCTGCCTGCCAGTATCAGGCTTCACTGCCCGACACTACTGCTCTCGTCAGGGTAAAGAGAATACGGTCATAAGGTAAAGTTAAACTCTGCTCATAGAAATATTTATGGCTGCAAGGTACTTGACCTTCTCCCCATACATTTACATGGAGGTGACAAACAGCTATACGCTGCGGCGCAACAAGACCCAAACCTCGGGCGAGGGTGGATGGGGGAGAGCAAACAGGTAAACCAAATGAGGTGTGTTGGAAATGGCCCTTCTTGCAGGGTCATCCCTAAACTTTTTGCCTTCCTCTTGTATTTTTTCTGACCTGTTAGTGGTTTTATGACTCTGGGCACTTTACCACTACTGATCAGTGCTAAAGTGTATATGCTCTCCCTGTGTAAATATGACTGTGAATTGGTATATCCCTGATTGGCTTATTTGGTTTACCTGTTAGTCCCTAGTAGCGTGGCCTGTGTGTGCCCAGGGCTGGTAACCCAAATGCTGCTGGTGGGCCTGCAGCGCTAGTTTGCGCCACCCACAGAAGCAGCTTGTAAAGTCTACCTCAGACCTGCCACTGCAGTGTCTGTGTGCAGTCCAGAACTGCCATATTGGCTGTGAAGTGCCCACACTTCCAAGCCCCTGAACCTTCCCTTGGCATCATATCAGTCACCCCTATGGTAGGGGGCATTGTATGTGTAAGGTAGGACATGGCTTGATATGTGTAGCATGTCCTGGTAGTGAATTACACCCCATTTTGTTTTTCACTGCTGCAAGGCTACCTGTTCTCTATAGGCTAGAATGGGCAGTCTGATTATTACATCTTATATTCCTGACTGACTCAGGGAACATGGTAGAAATTCGAGTTTAGTATGCCTGAACTCAGAATGATAAAATACATCTTTTAGCGAAGTTGGTTTTATATTCTGTGTTTGAAAATACCAATGTTAGAAAGTAGGTATTTTCTTGCCTAAGCCTTCCAGTGTGCTCTGCTGTTATGTGTATTAACTGTCTGGGTTTAGAGGGGCAAAGCAGGCTGAGTCAGACCTGGGTTGAATAGAGAGATCTGCATTGAGTACTGGGGAGGGGTAGCTCTTCGGCCTGAAAGGTGCTGTGCCTGGCAAGGTGAATGCTGGCTCCACTTCCTACTGTCCATCTGATGGCAGACCCCCTCTTTCTGAAAGGAAGGATGCAGCCTGGTAAACAAAGTGCTCCAGGCCTGAGCAGAACTAGTTCTGTCTGGGTTCAGTGACTAGAGACTTCTGAGAACAAAGACTTTTGGGGTATAAATATCTGTGCCCAACCCCCTAATTTTTGTATTGCTCCTGGATGTCAAGAACAACATCTGTCTGTTTCACTGATGGACTCCGCAGGAGAGGACTGTCCTTGTGCTTGTGTGCTATTTCTTGGATCGGCCTGCAGTAGTTCCCCCTGGACTTGGAAGAAGAAGGAAAAGGACTTTTGAGAGACTTTTATTTTGCTAAAGCAATCAGCCAACGGCTAGAAGAGAGCTAGCCTCCTGTTGGAGTCACAGGCACATCTGACTCCCCCACCAGCCTCCTGATTCCTCCCAGCAAGGATTTCTATCTGCAGGTGAGGTCCCTGTGAGTTCCAGGGCCTTTAGTTCTACTACAGAGAAGAGAGTGCCGAAATTGTCGCTAACGTCCGTTTGCGAGCCGTAGGAGCTGAAGAGCGTAAGAAAAATCCTTGCGCTGCTGCCGCTGAGCGCTAGCAAACCCAAGATCATCGCAATGCACGATTGTGGGCCACAAAGTGCTTGCTAACCCCAGAGATTGTCGCATCACACGTTTGCGGGCCAGCGAGTGCTCGCTAACCCTGGATCATTGCATCGAGATCAACGCATCACGCAGTGCGGGCGCCGTGCGTCCGCCATTTTCATCGCATCGCACCCAGATCATTGCTCCCTTGCGGGGCGCCATTTTCTTTCATCGCAACAAGGTCGCACACCCAACCGGACCAGCGCATCATCCTCCCTTGCGGAAAGGATTCAATGCATCGATGGCCTAGCGTGAAGAAGTCTGTTGCTTTGTCCCGCACGCACCCGCAGATCGGCGCATCATCCTCCCTTGCGGCAAGGATTCAATGCATCGCCGGCCTGGCGTGAGGAAAATCATCGTTACAGCCCGTTTGCGACATTTTTCTTGTCTTGCTACGAGATCCAGGTACTTTGTAAGTAAAAGGGTCGCAGAGACCACTGCTTTGAAGTGAACCCCTATTTGAACACTTTGAACTATTTTTTACAGTCTTTCAAGAGTACCCCTATTTTTAGGTCGAGTATTTATACTCGAACCTATTATATCTGAACCAGAGTCTCTTGAACCAAGCGGATTTCGTTAAATGCATGTTGGGCACTCGAGCATGAATCTTCCCAAGGCGCGCGCTTGGCCTCGCACACCACCATCAAAGGCTTCTGCTCCCCCTCACTCCCTTGCTCCCTCCCACTCGCTAGCCACGTCGAGAGCTTTTGTAAAAGGGGCTTGCTTAAAGCTTGAAGGCAATCTGCTTCCCTTCCCCCCTGTTGTTTCTGGCTTTTCTTGCTCGCTAATCAGTTTTTTTCCCCTCCCACCCTTCCATTGATGTCCGCCGCCCGTGGCCTCTGCCTGTCGTCTCTCCGTCCTTCACAGCTTGTTATCAGTCCTTTCGATTGTCGTTCAAAAAGGCTTGCTAGTGTTTAACCTTCCTCTTTGTCCCTCCTTTTTGTCTTGTTTTATCTCACGGAGCACCTCCCAGTTACTTGTATCTTTATGCTTCTGTGTTTGTGTTTTTGAGGTCTATTTTTTCCTTTGATTCCTGCTTGTGTTTGTCTTTGTTTCCTATTACACTTATCTGGAATCCCTCTCACAAGAATGCCACGCGTTAACTTGTATACCTGTTTTGCCAGTCTGCCATTAATAGTTAGTGCAAGGTTTGTATCGTAAGGAAAACAACCTCATATTTAGCAGTTTTTGTGCAATTTTTTTAAATGATAGTCTGACTATGACACCCCGCGGAAATGCTGTGTGTAACCGAGCTGGATGGAATCTCCCCATCCGACGCAGAGCTCGTGAATACGATATGTAGCTGCTGATCAGCCAGCAGAGGCCACTTAAGACTTGTTACTGAAGACTCCACAGCAATAAAACATGGCTTTGTTGGTTCAGCGCGGTCTTGCTTGCAAACTAGCTGTGGTACGGCCCTTTCCAGGTCTCCCAGTGCTGTATATGTACATTTGATATATGTATATTGTCCCTTCAAACTAAGCAGGAATTTGCTTTGCCACAAAAGTGTTCTGTTATTACACGGATGTAAATCAGTCCTGGATGATAGTTAAGCACAGGGAGGAATTTGCAAACACTGGGACATTGCATAGAAGTGAATCCGGTCAAAGAGTTGGAATTTTTTCATGGTGATCTTTGGAAGAGCATTATGTGGCAACATAAAGGCATCGTGCGTGTTGGCAAAGCGTAACCAAACTATTTGTCATTGTCAAGGGAATGTGTGTGCGCTTAGAAAAGCTATTTCCTTATTTGCTTAAGGCCTACCTTTTGGCTTTGTCGGTGCTCGTTTCTGAAGGATACCTAACTTGGTATTGCATGTGAAATGATCCTTCATTGTCCCAGGTAGGCCATGCAAACGTAGTTTACGGACCACCTCACCTTGACTGAAGACCAGATTCTGCATCTTTGCAGGAGATGTGCCTTCTTTCCCAGAGGGAAGTGCTATGCTCCACCCTCTCCTTAATTGCTAATCTTAAAGGCTTGGCTTGTGCAGTGCAGGCATATAGCTGCCTGAACCAGTTTGATGACTTTAGTCATGCAGGCAAGCAGGAAGCGCTCAACAAGATCGAGTACGAAGGTAAATGTTTTTTTCTTTTCATACTGGGCACCACAGAGGAAAAATCAAGTTTAATTTTATGTCCCCTTTAAATTCCTTTTTTTTCCTCTGCTGTGACAGGCTTAGTTATTAAATGTATTGTCTATAGAAATGCTCCAAAAAGGAATATTGATTTTAATTGAAGGAGTCAGATGGGATTTTTATTTTCTGTTTTTCCAACGTCTCCATGAAACTAAAATTAGTATTCAGAGCTACTTACAGATTGGCATCTGATTACGTTGCATGTAATCTTAACTGATATAACCCTACTCACAGCTTACGACGTATAAACCAGAATTATTTAGCCTCGCCCAAACTGACCTTTGATACCTCAAAGTTCTGATCCTTCTTTCTGCTTGGCTCCCTTCCCTCCATTTCTCCCAGCTACTATGGACAGCTTCCCATCCATCCAGGAATTTATACACCCCAGCATCACTCAGCACCACCACAGCATCACTCGCAGTACCACAGCACCACTCAGCACCACCACATCATCACTCAGAACCACCACAGCATCACTCAGCACTACCACAGCATCACTCAGCACCACCACAGCACCACTCAGCACTACCACAGCATCACTCAGCACCACCACATTATCACTCAGCACCACCACAACACCACTCAGCACCACCACTCAGCACCACCACATTATTACTCAGCACCACCACAGCACCACTCAGCACCACCACAGCACCACTCAGCACCACCACATTATCACTCAGCACCACCACATTATCACTCAGCACCACTCAGCACCACCACAGCATCACTCAGCACCACCACAGCACTGCCACAGCACCACTCAGCACCACCACAGCATCACTCAGCACCACCACAGCATCACACAGCACCACCACAGTATCACTCAGCACCACCATATTATCACTCAGCACCATCACAGTACCACTCAGCACCACCACAGCACAACTCAGCACCACCACATTTTAACTCAGCACCACCACAGCACCACCACAGCATCACTCAGCACCACCACAGCACCTCTCAGCACCACCACAGCACCACTCAGCACCACCACAGCATCACTCAGTACCACCACAGCACCACTCAGCACCACCACAGCACCACTCAGCACCACCACAGTACTGCTAAGCACCACCAGAGCATCACTCAGCACCACCACAGCACCACTCAGCACCACAACAGCATCACTCAGCACCACTCAGCACTACAACAGCATCACTCAGCGCCACCCCAGCATCACTCAGCACCACTCAGCACCACCACATTATCACTCAGCACCACCACAGCACCACTCAGCACCACCACATTATCACTCAGCACCACCAAATTATCACTCAGTACCACCACAGTACCGCTAAGCACCACCACAGCATCACTCAGCACCACCACAGCACCACTCAGCACCACCACAGCACCACTCAGCACCACAACAGCATCACTCAGCACCACTCAGCACTACAACAGCATCACTCAGCGCCACCCCAGCATCACTCAGCACCGCTCAGCACCACCACATTATCACTCAGCACCACCACAGCACCACTCAGCACCACCACAGCATCACTCAGCACTACTACAGCACCACTCAGCACCACCACAGCATCACTCAGCACTACCACAGCACCACTCAGCACCACCACATCATCACTCAGCACCACCACAGCATCACTCAGCACCACCACAACACCACTCAGCACCACCACATTATTACTCAGCACCACCACAGCACCACTCAGCACCACCACAGCACCACTCAGCACCACCACATTATCACTCAGCACCACCACATTATCACTCAGCACCACTCAGCACCACCACAGCATCACTCAGCACCACCACAGCACTGCCACAGCACCACTCAGCACCACCACAGCATCACTCAGCACCACCACAGCATCACACGGCACCACCACATTATCACTCAGCACCACCATATTATCACTCAGCACCACCACAGTACCACTCAGCACCACCACAGCACAACTCAGCACCACCACATTTTAACTCAGCACCACCACAGCACCACCACAGCATCACTCAGCACCACCACAGCACCTCTCAGCACCACCACAGCACCACTCAGCACCACCACAGCATCACTCAGTACCACCACAGCACCACTCAGCACCACCACAGCACCACTCAGCACCACCACAGTACTGCTAAGCACCACCACAGCATCACTCAGCACCACCACAGCACCACTCAGCACCACAACAGCATCACTCAGCACCACTCAGCACTACAACAGCATCACTCAGCGCCACCCCAGCATCACTCAGCACCACTCAGCACCACCACATTATCACTCAGCACCACCACAGCACCACTCAGCACCACCACATTATCACTCAGCACCACCACATTATCACTCAGTACCACCACAGTACCGCTAAGCACCACCACAGCATCACTCAGCACCACCACAGCACCACTCAGCACCACCACAGCACCACTCAGCACCACAACAGCATCACTCAGCACCACTCAGCACTACAACAGCATCACTCAGCGCCACCCCAGCATCACTCAGCACCACTCAGCACCACCACATTATCACTCAGCACCACCACAGCACCACTCAGCACCACCACAGCATCACTCAGCACTACTACAGCACCACTCAGCACCACCACAGCATCATTCAGCACCACCACAACACCACTCAGCACCACCACAGCACCACTCAGCATCACCACATCATCACTCAGCACTAACCCAGCATCACTCAGCACCACCACATTATCACTCAGCACCACCACATTATCACTCAGTACCACCACAGCATCACTTAGCACCACCACAGCACCACTCAGCACCACCACAGCACCACTCAGCACTATCACACCATCACTAAGCGCCACCCCAGCATCACTCAGCACCACCACAGCACCACTCAGCATCACCACATCATCACTCAGCGCTACCCTAGCATCACTCAGCACCACCACATTATCACTCAGCACCACCACATTATCACTCAGCACCACCCCAGCATCACTTAGCACCACTCAGCACCACCACATTCTCACTCAGCACCACTCAGCACCACCACATTATCACTCAGCACCACCACAGCCCCACTCAGCACCACCACAGCACCACTCAGCACGACCACAGCACCACTCAGCACCACCACAGCATCACTCAGCACCACCCCAGCATCACTCAGCGCCACCCCAGCATCACTCAGCACCATCACATCACCACATCATCACTCAGCGCTACCCCAGCACCACTCAGCACCACCACAGCACCACTCAGCACGACCACAGCACCACTCAGCACCACCACAGCATCACTCAGCACCACCCCAGCATCACTCAGCGCCACCCCAGCATCACTCAGCACCATCACATCACCACATCATCACTCAGCGCTACCCCAGCACCACTCAGCACTACCACAGCATCACTAAGCACCACCCCAGCATCACTCAGCACCACCACAGCACCACTCAGCATCACCACATCATCACTCAGCGCTACCCCAGCATCACTCAGCACCTCTCTGCATCTGCCTTTCCGCTAGCGCGCACATTTGTTTAAATATTGTCATAGCGCTTTGGCTGACTGTGCATTGTTATTATATTTGCTGTGCATTACCTGTGATAATATTGGCTGCGCATTATCTGTGATTGCATTGGCTGTGTTTAACTTGAGTCTGCGTCACTATTAGCTCTGTCCCCGCGCTCGAACCCGCTCCCACCACGACAGTATCTGTAACATCATTTGGCCCTCATAGCGCCCCATTGCTCCTTGTTGTTGTTGTTGCGGCCATTTTCCTGGTTGACCCGAGCCCTCCCTCGACCTCGCTCCCGCCTCCCAGCTGCCCCTCCCACCCACGAGAGCTACAGGCCGTCCTCACCCACACAGAGAGCTGTGACCATCTTGCCTCCAACGCGAGTGGTCGCTCCCCTCGCTTCCTCCCTCACCCTTTACCTGTGGTATCGTAGTGCTGATCTCTGCATCTGCCTTTCCGCTAGCGCGCACATTTGTTTAAATATTGTCATAGCGCTTTGGCTGACTGTGCATTGTTATTATATTTGCTGTGCATTACCTGTGATAATATTGGCTGCGCATTATCTGTGATTGCATTGGCTGTGTTTAACTTGAGTCTGCGTCACTATTAGCTCTGTCCCCGCGCTCGAACCCGCTCCCACCACGACAGTATCTGTAACATCATTTGGCCCTCATAGCGCCCCATTGCTCCTTGTTGTTGTTGTTGCGGCCATTTTCCTGGTTGACCCGAGCCCTCCCTCGACCTCGCTCCCGCCTCCCAGCTGCCCCACCCACCCACGAGAGCTACAGGCCGTCCTCACCCACACAGAGAGCTGTGACCATCTTGCCTCCAACGCGAGTGGTCGCTCCCCTCGCTTCCTCCCTCACCCTTTACCTGTGGTATCGTAGCGCTGATCTCTGCATCTGCCTTTCCGCTAGCGCGCACATTTTGTTTAAATATTGTCATAGCGCTTTGGCTGACTGTGCATTGTTATTATATTTGCTGTGCATTACCTGTGATAATATTGGCTGCGCATTATCTGTGATTGCATTGGCTGTGTTTAACTTGAGTCTGCGTCACTATTAGCTCTGTCCCCGCGATCGAACCCGCTCCCACCACAACAGTATCTGTAACATCATTTGGCCCTCATAGCGCCCCATTGCTCCTTGTTGTTGTTGTTGCGGCCATTTTCCTGGTTGACCCGAGCCCTCCCTCGACCTCGCTCCCGCCTCCCAGCTGCCCCTCCCACCCACGAGAGCTACAGGCCGTCCTCACCCACACAGAGAGCTGTGACCATCTTGCCTCCAACGCGAGTGGTCGCTCCCCTCGCTTCCTCCCTCACCCTTTACCTGTGGTATCGTAGCGCTGATCTCTGCATCTGCCTTTCCGCTAGCGCGCACATTTGTTTAAATATTGTCATAGCGCTTTGGCTGACTGTGCATTGTTATTATATTTGCTGTGCATTACCTGTGATAATATTGGCTGCGCATTATCTGTGATTGCATTGGCTGTGTTTAACTTGAGTCTGCGTCACTATTAGCTCTGTCCCCGCGCTCGAACCCGCTCCCACCACGACAGTATCTGTAACATCATTTGGCCCTCATAGCGCCCCATTGCTCCTTGTTGTTGTTGTTGCGGCCATTTTCCTGGTTGACCTGAGCCCTCCCTCGACCTCTCTCCCGCCTCCCAGCTGCCCCTCCCACGCTCCGCCCCCTCCACTTTCCATTTATGACCAATGACCCAACGTGCAGCGTCCACGCGCAGCGGTCGCACCCCAGTTGCGCCGAAGGTGCGGCAAAGGTAAGCCTGTCTATGCCCGTCCGCGCCTGGACCGCGCCCAGCGCCAGACCCCCTGGCCCCCGTCCCACCCACCCCACCCGCATTACTTACGCCGCCTCCACCCTCCTAGCCCTTAACCCTGGCCGTCCCCTCAACTGCGTCCAAGCCGCTCCTTGACACACCCATGGACCCTTCTCTTGCTACTCCTGCAAGTTCGACGGCACCAAGAACAACTCCTCATCTACGAACACACAACTGACATCCGACACCAACCACCTAAAATGCATCCTGCTCAACACCCGCTCGGTCCACAGGCACGCCATCGACCTCTGGAATCTACTAGACACCATCTCCCCGGACGTCGCCTTCCTAACAGAAACATGGATGAACGCCTCATCAGCCCCAGACATCTCCATTGCCATCCCGGAAGGATACAAGATCATCCGTAAGGACCGCACCGACCAAACAGGAGGAGGCATCGCCATCGTCCATAAGAACTCCATCCGCATCTCAACAAGCTCAGACGTCCACCTTGCCAGCGCCGAACACCTTCACTTCCAGATCCACACCGACCCCAAGATCACACTCAGAGGCACCCTCCTCTACCGGCCTCCAGGACCCCGTGCACAATTCAGTGACGACATCACTGACTTTATCACCCCACACGCCCTCCCCTCCGAGGAATACATCCTTCTGGGAGACCTCAACTTTCACCTAGAAAAGAGCAATGACAGCAGCGCCACCACTCTTCTGGACAATCTCGCCAACCTCGGACTCAAACAACTTGTCACTACTCCCACCCACATTGCAGGTCACACACTCGACCCTATCTTCACTTCCAGCAAACATGTCTCATTCAGTCACACCACAGCTCTTCATTGGACGGACCACAGCTGCGTTCACTTTATCTACAATAAGAGCACAATCCACAACCATCCTCAACCCACTCTGCGAAGAAACTGGAACAAAATCACCATCGACCAGATCTCCTCATCGCTTCTTCTAAACCCCCCCGCCCACTCCTCAATCCCCGACCAAGCAGCCATTAACCTTACCCAATGGCTATCCAACAGCGCCGACATCCTAGCACCGCTGAAAAAACGTCAAATTAAACTTGGCAGCAAAAACGCCACCTGGTTCAACAATGATCTTAAGAAATCCAAGAAACTCTGCCGCTCCCTCGAGAAGGCCTGGAAAAAAGACCCAAACACCAACACCAGAGACGCCTTCAAAAACGCCACCCGCATACACCACCAACTAATCCGATCTGCCAAGAAAGCCGCATTCAAAGACCGACTAGATAACAACGCCCACAACAGCAAGGAATTATTCAACATCGTCAAAGAATTTACCAACCCATCAGCCAACTCCAACGACATCACCCCCTGTAAAGCCCTCTGCGACTCCCTAGCCTCATTCTTCCACAACAAAATCGCAGACATCCACAACAGCTTCGACAACCGACCCGGAGACCAACCCACCCAACCTTCTGCAGAGCCTTCACCCCCCTTGAACTTCCTTAATGACTGGAACCCAATCTCCACTGAGGACACCATCCGCCTGATGAACTCCATCCACTCAGGATCCCCAACTGACCCATGCCCTCACCACATCTTCAACAAAGCAGACTCCATCATAGCACCACACCTCCGTGATGTCATCAACTGCTCCCTCAACTCCGCCACCTTCCCGGAAAGCTGGAAACACGCAGAACTCAGCGCCCTTCTGAAAAAACCCACAGCTGACCCCACCGAACTCAAAAACTACCGCCCCATCTCGCTTCTCCCATTCCCGGCCAAAGTCATCGAGAAAGCTGTCAACAACCAGCTCGCCGCCTTCCTCGAAACCAACAAATCCCTCGACTCCTCACAGTCCGGCTTCCGAGCCAAGCACAGCACTGAAACCGCCCTCATCGCAGCAACAGATGACATCCGAACCCTACTGGACAATGGAGACACAGTCGCCCTCATCCTCCTCGACCTCTCCGCTGCCTTCGACACAGTCTGTCATAGCACCCTCTTACAGCGCCTCAGAAACGTCGGAATCCAAGGAAAAGCACTGGAATGGATCACCCCGTTCCTCACCGGAAGAACCCAGAGAGTCCGCCTCCCACCATTCAAATCAGAGGCCACTGAAGTCATCTGCGGCGTGCCACAAGGATCGTCACTCAGTCCCACCCTCTTCAACGTATACATGAGCCCCCTTGCGGCCATCGTTCGCCAACACAACCGCAACATCATCTCCTACGCTGATGACACCCAACTGATCCTCTCACTCACCAAAGACCCTAACACCGCCAAAACCAACTTACTCGAAGGAATGAAAGAAGTAGCCGAGTGGATGAAGCACAGCCGTCTGAAACTGAACTCAGACAAAACAGAAGTCCTCATCTTAGGCTCCTCCCCCTCCGCTTGGGATGACTCTTGGCGGCCAGAGGCCCTTGGAAAAGCACCCATCCCGACGGACCACGCACGGAACCTGGGCGTCATCCTGGACTCCTCACTATGGATGACCAGACAAGTCAACGCCGTTTCATCATCCTGCTTCAACATTCTTCGCATGCTCAAAAAAATCTTCCGCTGGATCCCCACCGAAACTAGAAAAACAGTCACCCACGCACTGGTCACGAGCCGCCTGGACTATGGTAACACCCTATACGCCGGTACCACCGCAAAACTCCAGAAAAAACTCCAACGCATCCAGAACGCTTCAGCCAGGCTCATACTAGACATCCCGCGTAAAGAACACATCTCTGGTCACCTGAAAAACCTCCACTGGCTCCCCGTAAATAAGAGGATTACTTTCCGCCTCCTAACCCACGCACACAAAGCACTTTACGAACTTGGACCGGAATGCCTCAACACACGACTGTCCTTCTACACCCCCTCCCGCCAACTACGATCCTCCAACCAAGCCCTTGCCACTGTACCTCGTATCAACAAAACCACCATGGGAGGTAGATCCTTCTCCTACCTGGCAGCTAAAACCTGGAACTCACTTCCCACTCACCTTCGCCTTACTCAGAACCACCTAGAATTCAGAAAGCAACTTAAAACTTGGATATTCGACAAGTAATTCCCCACCCCTCTCCAAGCGCCTTGAGACCCTATGGGTATGTAGCGCGCTATATAAATCTCTTGACTTGACTTGACTTGACTCAGCGCCACCCCAGCATCACTTAGCACCACTCAGCACCACCACATTCTCACTCAGCACCATCACAGCACCACTCAGCACCACCACATTATCACTCAGCACCACCACAGCACCACTCAGCACCACCACAGCACCACTCAGCACCACCACAGCACCACTCAGCACCACCATAGCATCACTCAACGCCACCCCAGCATCACTCAACGCCACTCCAGCATCACTCAGCACCATCACATCACCACATCATCACTGAGCGCTACCCCAGCACCACTCAGCACCACCACAGCATCACTCAGCACCACCACAGCACCACTCAGCACCACCACAGCACCACTCAGCATCACCACATCATCACTCAGCGCTACCCCAGCATCACTCAGCACCACCACATTATCACTCAGCACCACCACATTATCACTCAGTACCAGCATAGCCCCACTCAGCATCACCACAGCATCACTCAGCACCACCACAGCACCACTCAGCACCACCACAGCACCACTCAGCACTACCACAGCATCACTCAGCGCCACCACATTATCACTCAGCACCACCACATTATCACTCAGCGCCACCCCAGCATCACTTAGCACCACTCAGCACCACCACATTCTCACTCAGCACCCTCACAGCACCACTCAGCACCATCACAGCACCACTCAGCACCACCACAGCACCACTCAGCACCACCACAGCACCACTCAGCACCACCACAGCATCACTCAGCGCCACCCCAGCATCACTCAGCGCCACCCCAGCATCACTCAGCACCATCACATCACCACATCATCACTCAGCGCTACCCCAGCACCACTCAGCACCATCACAGCATCACTCAGCACCACCACAGCACCACTCAGCACCACCACAGCACCACTCAGCATCACCACATCATCACTCAGCGCTACCCCAGCATCACTCAGCACTACCACATTATCACTCAGCACCACAACAGCATCACTCAGCGCCAGCCCAGCATCACTCAGCACCACCACATTATCACTCAGCACCACCACAGCACCACTCAGCACCATCACAGCACCACTCAGCACCACTCAGCACCACCACATTATCACTCAGCACCACCACAGCATCACTCAGCACCACCACAGCACCACTCAGCACCACCACAGCACCACCACAGCATCCCTCAGCGCCACCCCAGCATCACTCAGCGCCACCCCAGCATCACTCAGCACCATCACATCACCACATCATCACTCAGCGCTACCCCAGCACCACCACAGCATCACTCAGCACCACCACAGCACCACTCAGCACCACCACAGCACCACTCAGCATCACCACATCATCACTCAGCGCTACCCCAGCATCACTCAGCACTACCACATTATCACTCAGCACCACAACAGCATCACTCAGCGCCAGCCCAGCATCACTCAGCACCACTCAGCACCACCACATTATCACTCAGCACCACCACAGCACCACTCAGCACCATCACAGCACCACTCAGCACCACCACATTATCACTCAGCACCACCACATTATCACTCAGCACCACTCAGCACCACCACAGCATCACTCAGCACCACCACAGCACCACTCAGCACTACCACAGCACCACTCAGCACCACCACAGCATCACGCAGCACCACCACATTATCACTCAGCACCACCACATTATCACTCAGCACCACCACATTATCACTCAGAACCACCACTTCACCACTCAGCACCACCACAGCACCACTCAGCACCACCACATTATCACTCAGCACTACCACAGCATCACTCAGCACCACCACAGCACCTCTCAGCACCACCACAGCACCACTCAGCACCACCACAGCATCACTCAGTACCACCACAGCACCACTCAGCACCACCACAGCACCACTAAGCACCACCACAGCATCACTCAGCACCACCACAGCACCACTCAGCACCACCACAGGACCACTCAGCACCACCACAGCACCCCTCAGCACCACCACAGCACCACTCAGCACCACCACAGCATCACTCAGCACCACCACAACACCACTCAGCACCACCACAGCACCACTCAGCACCACCACAGCACCACTCAGTACCACTCAGCACCACCACAGCACCACTCAGCGCCACCCCATCACTCCTCGCCATCACAGCATCAATCTGTGCAATCATTCAACAACAACTTGTTCAAATATGTTCACTCAATGTTTCAAGCTTTATTACAAATGTCACAAAAAGATGTTAATATTTCACTTCTGTTCTTGGATTTTCGTCACAATAAAATACACTGAATATAATCTTCACAAAAGTTATTTACAAAAGTTTAAGCTATTGCCATTATAAATTACAATCACTTTTATTTAAGTATTAATTATTTAAAAAAAATTAAAAGCCATTGTTATTTGTAATATCAATACATCTAAGTCACGTAAATACAAAACATGTTGCATTACAAATGCTATAGGTGTCACATTTGCGAAAGTTATAACTATTGGCATTGTAAATCACAAAGCTATTAATTTAGCGATTTTCAAAACCAACACATAAATAAAAAAATTGTCATTTACAAGACCAATAGCTCAAACTTTCATAATGCAAGACCTATTGCAATGCAAATGCTTGTTCAGTATTGTGGCTTTTTACCGTTATTGGTCTTGTGTTAAGTCTATATTTAAAGATATTTTTTTTATATAACTACTTGTATGGTGTCCCTTTGTAGTGTCCTTCACTGTGTTACTGAGTATGATCATAAATGCTTTACACACTGCCTCTGAGATAAGCCTAGCCGCTCGTACTACGTTACCACAGGGTTGAGCAAGGGTTATCAAAGGGTGTAGCCCCCTTACCCTGACTTAGGAAGAAGGGTCCCTACTTGGACAGTGGCCAGCCATTGTCAACTAGAGACCCCCAATTCTAACAAGGTGCATCTAATACTCCAGAAAATGAGGCAGAGCTATCGTTAGAGCCGGAGTCTGCTACTGATGACTACGTGGGTGACCGTCTTTTTAGCCTCAGTAGGGATCCATCTGAAGGTCTTTCGAAGCAGGCACAGAGTGTGGCAGCATGATAAAGTGACGCCATTGATCTGGCGGTTCATCATGACCGAGCAGTGCAATATGATGCTGAGGTTTCGTGCGTGGTCTGTGGGTGTGAGGTGGTTCCTAACATGGCGGGCCACCAGGCGTCTTCCCTAACGAATGTGTTGGGCCCCAGGAGGAGGACTTTGGTCTTATTCAAGGTGAGTTTGAGGCAGATGTCTCTCATCCAGGTAGTGACTGCCTTCATCCTGTTGTGGAAGTTGTTTCTGGTGATTGGGCGTTCATTGGTGAGGGAGAGGATCAGATGGGTGTTATCAGCATAGGAGACAATGTTGAGTCCATGGTTCCTGAGTTTGGCTGCGAGTGGGCCATATAGACGTTGAAGAGGGTGGGGCTCAGGGAGGAGCCCTGGGGGACTCTGCAGCTGATCTCCGTGGGTACTGAGAGGAATCGTGGTAGTCTGACTCGCTATGTTCTACCGGTAAGGAAGGAACGGAGCCAGTCCATGGCTTTGTCATGGATGCCAGCGTTGTGGAGTCTTGTGCTCAGGGTGCAGTGGGAGATGGTGTTGAAGGCAGCTGAGAAGTCCGGGAGTATGAAGACTGCTGTTTCTCCCCAGTCGAGGAGGAAGTAGATGTCATTGGTGGCGGATAGGAGGGCAGTGTCGGTGCTGTGGTTGCTTCGGAAGCCAGATTGAGAGGAGTCCAGGACGTGGCTGGCTTCGACGAACTCAGAGAGTTGGCCGTAGATGACTTCTCGATGACCTTGGCTGGGAAGGGGAGCAGTGAGATGGGTCTGAAATTCTTGAGGTCTGTTGGATCGGAGGACAGTTTCTTCAGCAGGGGGTTGAACTTGGCTGTTATCAGCTGAGATCTGCAGTGTGTTCTGTAATTAAAATGTATTAGAAGAGGCTTGCACTGGATACAGTATGATTGCCTATTACTAAAAAATATATTTTTTTAACACACTTGTCTTATCTTAAAAATAAAGATCAGAATTTCGAGTTCAGAATTATCACTCACCTACAGTTTTCCCCAGATAAATTCTGCAGGTCATCTCTGCCTAAATATATTGGGGGGAAAGGCCCAGAAAAAAAGGCAAAACGTGCAGAATGTGTTGAAACCTATTCTGCATGTTCTGCCCTATTTCCCTTATAAAAACTGGGATAGTAGGTATTTACTGCATGTAGTAAATACCTCACTCTGGGGTAGTGGTATTTACTATGTGTGGATAATACCCCATCCCATTCGCCAATCTCATAATGAGGGCCTAAATATGTTTGCACATTTTGCAGCAGCCTTATACTGTGCGTAATACAATTTTAAAATACTGATGTGCATATTTACAGACTTCTTTGCAGAATAAATGCATGTCACTATTCTCCAGTGCGCCAACGAGGATTCAGCCCTGTGTCTGTCTGCTTACATAGAGACCACCTGCAGTGATCACTATAAGTAAATGAGCTTTCAAATAATAAAAGAATGCATTTCCCATCAGCAATTCAGCCTATGGGTGACCTGCGAAATACTTTGTATGGGGCTGTCTTTGAGGCCCTATCTCCAGCGCCGATCAGCACACATCAGGTAAAGAATTGTGTGTACCCTGGGAGCTATCGCAGCCTAGACTAAAACACAAGGCGGGTGCCCCCCACAGGTTTTCACAGATTCAATTCACTCTGATGTTATCTGCCAATCAGTCCTGTATATCATACTTGTCAGAAAGCAACCAAAATCCATTCTTTTTACAATATGATACTGAGATTAATATTGCGAATTGTATTTTGTGGACTTCGTGTGTAACTTTCATCATGCGAAGTGGCTTTAGCAACATGCGCCTGAGTTTCCAATTAACAATATAAATAAAGGACTGATTGTGTACAGCCTTTTTAAAGCAGTAATTTTGCACAAGCGCTACAGAAACCCGTATAATTAGATTACAATTATAGAACAGAAGGGGAAATTGCTAAAGTTTGCTCTTTACCCAAAGGTAGCCAGCCCTGGGGAAGGAAGGGGATTTGCAACCAGAAAATGGGGACTTAGTGACATTTTTCCGTTTGAGACCATGGCCTTGCGAGTGAACCCCTAAAGAAGCCGCGGTGCTCCGCCCGTGCCACTTCCCGAGGCCTGGGGAAAATAGTTCATAAAAAGTAATTTGCTGAAATGTGTCATCAGCGCAGACATCTCCGTCTCCTCCCCTGCATTCCAGGACTCATTACAGTGGCGAAGGAGCACTTCAGAGAGAGCCGTAAATCTCGCGAGACAGGTCTACGACTTGCATCACAGGGTCCCATGGTCTTTACATTCGGATCCTGCAGCCGAGGTCAGCGCCCTCGGGCCCAGGCAATCCCCGCCAGCCAGTGCCTCCGCCGCTGCACTGCCCTCTCCAGGGGCTGGATGCCGATGCTGTCCACGGCGGTCTCTCGCCATGAGAAGCTCTTTCATGTCCGCCGTGCTGGGGGCAGGAGGCGGGAGGAAGGGGCGGTGTTATGAGCGCTGTACACCTGAGGCAGGTGAGAGACCCCGCTCCGGGAGTCTGAGCATGCAGGGCAATGTCAAGCGGGGTCGTGGGAAAGGGCCGGGTACTGACCGCCTACAAGCAGGGCCCAAGTGCATGGCCAGCGGCCCGGCCATCCCAGGCTTAGAAGGGTCACCGGGCTCAGTATGTGGTACTGCAGTCTCGACTCAGGGTTCAGGCATGGGAGGCATTGCTATCAAGAGCCCGTCACTTCCTTGACTGAGTGACATGCTCCCCTAGTTATATACACTCTGTTTGCTCTGTGTAATACATTGTATTGAATTGTACTGAAGCATGTATGCAGCGCTTACTACCCCCATGCGGGGCTCTGAAGCGCTTGTCTATATGAAGGATGTTATCTTTTGTTTTTATTCCGTGTGGGAAGTGTTTCTATGGTGTGAGTGATGATCACCGAAGTGCGGTTGTCCAGTTTCTTAGGAAGGGGGGTGCGGTGAGTGCTTGTGTATAGTTGTGGCCTGGCCTGGTTGGAAGGAGAGAGAAGTGGAGACGTTTGTTTGGGGTTGGCATTTTTATCATCCCATGTGTGAGGATCTTTGTGAGATATAAAGGAGCAGCCATATTTTATAGGTATTTGGGACTTGCAGTGATGGACTATATTAAAGGTCCACAAATTGTCAAGTAATGTGCCACAGATCTCTTCAGTTATACCGTGCCTGTTCATTTGGTGATGGCTAATATTTTGCCTGTACAGTGCTTGTAATGGACAACCTTCGAATCAAATATGTCTTATGTCTTATGTGAATTTAAGAGGTATACATTATAAATTGTTGGATTATTATAGAAGCAGTTACTTTTGCAACTGCTTTTCCTTTTCAGTTGCTTATCGTGTTATTTTAGCTTGTATTTTGAGTCTGTACATGCTCATGCTATACTCTTAACCTTTGTTGCACCCTCACCAGTAATTTTCTTTCTTTTCGTATATATATTGCACTTCTTTACACAGTCAATCACCCAGTCACTGACACACTACCATTGAACTGTCCATTCCTCTGACAGTGAATATCTTTATTAAATTAGAATTGTAAATTGTATTTATATAGCGTTTACTATCCCTGATGAGACATTGAAGCGCTTTGTATGTGAGCCTAATTCTAGAATTGAAAGGAGATGCATTTAGAGAATAGTAAATTCCCTTTTCTTTGAGATTGACACCTTACTGGCGTTGGTGTTAGGAGCTATATTTCAGCAGACCAATTTTATTCTATTGGGGTGGTTGCTGGCCGACTAGGGGAATTCGGGTAATGTTCAGGTCACTGATTTTTAGCAGGACATAAACTTATGCAAAAGTGTCTAAAGTGCGGATAAGTGCTGCACATCCAGGGTCTCTGAGCACAACTCTGGCCCGGATAACACTCACAGTATCAAAGGGTGGAATTGAAAGTGCCATCCCTAAACATAGTCCAGGGTCAGAGTCAAAAACCCAGAAACCCATCAGCCACCATCTAGTTTCTGACCCAACAAAGTCTTAGGTGTTCCTGATGCCACTGGAGGCTGGGGGTAATGTCCAGTGACTGCCTAATTAGTTGTACTGCCTGCTCTGCTGGAATTCAGGTACAAATTAAGGAACTAACTGGTCCGTATGCCCAGGAGACAGATGGAAATAGTGGACCAGCTTCTGCAATGGAGTCCAAAGGCTGCCTTTTATTTTAGGGGCTTGTATATCAGGATATAAAGTTAAGAGTTTCTGATGGGGGGCGGTCACCAATAGGACAGGAGCACCCGCTGCTGTCTTTGGTACCATCAATCCCAACTGGAAACTGATCAGTTTAGGGCTAGTCTTCACTTCAGTTTTCTAGGAGTGTACATGCTATAAAAATGATTCTCTTAGGACCAGCAACAGGGTTGTGATGGCAGACAGCCTCCTGATCCCTCTGAAGTTGGAGAATGGGAGGTACAGGCAACTTACCTGCACGGGATGGTGACGGGATGTGTAGGCTTGCATCTCTCAATTTGTGAAGGCAACGGAGCAGCTGCACGGCAGAGATGATGCTCTGGATTCCTCAAAAAGCACCAAGCCGCAGCAACATCATGACTCCTGGGCCGGTGCAGTATGACTGAATGATGTCCTCATCTCAGTCCATGTCTCAGATGGGCCTTGTGCAAGTTCTTCTCTCGCAGGTCATAGTTCGAAGACTCTGCAGGCTTTCGGAGACAACTGTTTTTGAATTAGGTGCATAGTGGCAAAGGACATTACTAAGGGAGAGAAGACTGGTCTCTTTCAGTTTCTGTTCTATTTGTTTTAATGGAGGAAGCATGGTTGTTCTCTTGAATAATTGTTAGTAATTTTCATAGCAGTGCCATCCAAATACATGTGAGGATTCATCTGTCACAACCCTTCTTTCTCAAAGGTGTATCATGAGCTGGAAAGATTTCTGGAGGGCAAGTGGATCTCAACACAGGCTATTCTGCGATTGACCAGTCTAGTCCATGGAGGACAGGCGAACCCAGGAAGGGGTAGCTTCAGTGTGTCTCCCCAGGATCACCCACAAAGCAATTGCGCTTGTAGTTCCACTAGGAAATGAGTGAACTTCCTGCTGTGATCAATTCTCCAGTTTTATTGCGAGGTCGCAGCATAATTATTTAATTCCTATATAATTTTTCTTGTGTAAAACTGCAACTATGATAATTTGGTCAAATAAATATGACCATACAAGAATAGCTATTGTTGTCACTATGCTGCTTTCCCTTTCTAGAGCCAGGACAGCCTTTTCCGGGTATTTGTTTACACCTTATGCTATGCTAGAGAATTTATAAAGCACATGGTAAACTTCAAGCATCCCAGAGCTGATGGAGAAAGAGAACTGCTCCACCAAGACCAAAGTCATCACCTAGAAGATCAAATCTTAAAAAGCCAGTTTGTAACCACTCCGGTGCTCATGACGGAATGGTTCCGCCATGAGCACCAGTGCTCCTGTGCTAAGACAGAACCATTCCATATGTGAACAGGCACACAAAATCCCTCTGCTGCGGACAGCAGAGGGATTTCCGTTTTATTATTTTTGACTCAGTAGGTGGGGAAGAGCTTACCCAACCTCCGATGCTTTCTTTTTTCAATGTAATGACGATTGCGTGCATGGTGTGCTGACGTCTTTACATTGAAAATGTTTTGGTGCTCGTGGGGCTGTCTCAGCCCCCAAGAGCAACAAATTACATGGCAGAGGTATCGTTGGAAAGTGGAGAATCTCCCATTCCAATGGTACCCTTCCCTAGTGGATCCGTGCTTGGGGTTTGCCCCAGGAGGGGTATGCCCAAGCACGGATCCACCCACTAGGCACCAGGGAGGGTGGAGCGGCCCCTTGGGCAAGGGCCTTTGCCCCCCCAAAAAGTGGCATATTCAGTCTGTCTGCCCCCCCGGGGGCAGATGGGGCAGTAGCCCCCATTATGTCCCCCCCACCCCGGGGGGGTGCAGAAAACACCCTAGACACCAGGGATTCTTTTTTTTAGGTGAGGGGTGGGGGCTGCCCAGAATGGGCATGCCAATGCCCCCACCTTTCCCCACCAAAAAAGGCAAAAGTCTTTCTGCCCCCCCACCCCCCACCCCAGAATGCAGAAAGGGGCGGAGCAGAAACCCACTAGGCACCAGGGATTTTGTAAAATGTATTCCTAGGGTGGGAGATGCCCAGAATAGGCCTGCCAATGCCCCCACCCAAAACAATTGCCACAGTTTTTCTGCCCTCCCCTCGAGGCAGATGGGGCAATCGCCCCTCATCTGCCCTCAGGCGGGGGCATAAAGCCCACTACGCACCATGGATTTCTTCCCCAAAGTTCAGGAATGGGAGCTGCCAGAATGGGCATGCAAATGCCACCCCCCAAAAAAATGCCACAGTCTTTCTGCCTCCCCTCCCATCAGGAGGCAGATGGGTCAGTAGCTCCTGACGTGATTAGGTACCAGGGATTAGTATTATTTTTTTGTACTTTGGGTGGGGGCTGCCCAAAATGGCATGCCTATGTCGCCAACACAAAAACAATTGTCACAGTCTTTATGCCCTGGGAGGTAGATGGGAGCAATAGCCCCTTATCTGGCCCCCCGGGGAGCAGAAAGCCCATTAGACACCAGGGATTTATTTTTTTCAAAGTTCAGGGATGGGGGCTGCCCGAACAGGCATGGCAATGCCCCCACCCCTTCAAAAATGCCACAGACTTTCTGCCCTCCCAGGATGCAGATGGGGGCAATAGCCTGGGGTGGGGCAGAGAGCCCACTAGGCACCCACCATCTCCCCACCCAGGGAATCAAAAAGTGCACTAAGCACAGATTTTTTTCCGCAGTGTGCCTAGCTGTGGGTTTTGGTCCCTAGTGCAGCCGGCACCTAGGGAAACCTAGCAAACCTGTACATGTTTGAAAACTAGACACAGGATGGGGTGACTTGAGTGCGCCTCTCACCAGGTTCTATTACCCAGAAACCCTTGCAAACTTCAAACAGTAAAACAAAAAACACATTTTCCTCACATTTCTGTGATGGAAAGTTCTGGAATCTGCGCGGATCCACAAATTTCCACCCACCCAGCATTCCCCCAAGTCTTCCAATGAAAATGGTACCTCAATTATATAAGTAGGCCTAGTTCCTGTGACAGGAAACAGCCCAAAACGCAACGTGGACACAGCACATTTATCCAGTGAAAATGGACCCTTTTTTGGCAATGTGCTTGACTGTGGTTTTTGGACCTTGGCTCAGCCGGCACATAAGGAAACCTTGCAAACCTATATATTTTTGAAAACTAGACACCCAGGGAAATCAACTATATGGTGAATTGTGTGGCTCCCACCAGGTTCTGTTACCAAAATTCCTTGCAAACCATAAACCAGAGTTCTTCAATCTGTGGGCGCCCCTGGGGTGGCGCAACACCATCTCAGGGGGGGGCGCACACTCCACTAAACTCTTTTCTTTTTTTTCTACTGTCTCAGGTCACTAAGTTGATTTGAGAACTACGGAGCAGCAACCAATCAGCGGGGTTCGGCGGTAACGAAGGGCTGTAGGGGGGAGGGAGGTGAAATCGAGGGGGCACACATTTATTTTGTATTATCAAGAGCTAATGGTCCCAGCACAGGGTTAATTTCTAGAGCTGAAATGCTTCAGCTGCAGTGGGATTCAAGGAGTCTCGTCTGATAAATATGCTAGACTAAATCTGAGTTTGAATGATAGTGATGGATATGTTCCAAAATTAATCTGCTAGACACTCTCAGACTCTAGGAAAAATGACTGTTAAGTTTGTCTTCTTTGAATTGATAGACCTCTGGAGAAGGGTAACTAGTTGCAGGTGTTTGGTGCATTTAAATATTGCCAAAGGTGTCCATAAATGGTTCTAGTAATTGCTTATGTGCTGCTGCGATAGGTCATGACACCAATGTTTACTTCTCATATTTATGACAGCGGTTGTTTTCTGGATGTAAGCGGCCACAAGCAGACCCATTGCAGGAATTATTTATTGTTGACGTAACCTCCCAGCAACAGTGGTGGAAGCAAGAGCCCCTGGATAGAAACAGTCGCTAGCTGAACACAATGTAAATTGTGTAATCTCACTTGGTAGAAATAGTTATGTAATGTAATGTAATGTAATGTATGTAATGTAATGTATAGGCATTTATATAGCGCACTACTTACCCGGAGGGTCCCAAGGCGCTTCGACCGCTGCGAAACCCTTCCTGGCTTCCCTGAGAGATGGTCCCTTAATGGGTATCTCCAGGGTGAGACCAGGCATCCCCGGCAGTCTGGTGGGGCCGTTAGTGAAGATGAGGCAAGCTAATGCCCAGAGTTGCCGAGTGTGATCGCTGATCAGAGTGGGCACCGAGGCGAGAGAATTATCGAGTCCGCTGACCCTGGTCCAGAAACCTGCCGCGCCGGGAATCGAACCCTGGTCCCGGGCCGTCCTCTGCTCTCGGGTCTGCCGCCTCTAACGCAATTGTTCATTTAGTGAAAATGTGTACATCTAATCAGGATCATGTGCTCTAGCAAGCAATCACTCAAAAAGTATTCAGTGCGCGTTTCAAACCAAGAAATCCCTAAGTTTGCATCCTGTTTCTGAAGCCATGCTTGTATGGTTGTGCTTGACCGCATATCTGTGCTTAACAACAGGATTGTTACATCCGTATTGAACAATCTCTAGCGATCTTTCTTTGTTGGCCTCCTCTCCAACCCTCTTCATAGGTTAACTGAATTCCCCTGATGCCTATTAAATGTAATAGCTCCCCATCATCTAATTTTATATTGCAACGAGCTCAGTAGTGCTGAGCATGTGTTCTCAACATTTTCAAACCTGTTTTCTATATCAAACACTCCACTGCCATCAGCTGGGGTTGCAAAGTAAAAACAAACCAGGGTAGCAGCTCCTTGCTTTTCATCAGCAGGTATTACTCTTTTTATATCAGTCTGAGGAAAAAACACCAGAGACTGCAGAAGGCAGGCCATCTTTTTTGCATGCTATTGGAATTTCACCAGATATGGTCGGAAGTTGACCACAACATATATTAACGTGTATGTATGGACGAGGAGTGGTCTGATAAAAATAATACTGCAATTAGATAAATGTGTGATCCTGATCAAATTACTTTATACCCCTGTGCCACAAGTCCCTTTTCTGGAAATGTGGTTGGTGCTTAAAAACACTAGTATGAGACACTACATAAAAGTCCAGATTGTATGAAGTGCGCATTGAAGCTCATTGGGCTTGCTTCAGATTCTTTCTCTAGTAAGTGTTTAGCAAGATCAGCATATACATTTCTTGTTTTGTACTATTTGTGATGGATTATTCAGCTATATGGTCAAAATTGAGTTCGATTTTAATTGAATAATAATACATTGACTATGTAGATTTGGCATGCCTGGTTAGATTCATATTCTATGGAAACTCTCGATTGCAGATCTTACACTCATGTCATGAAGTTCGGCTGCAAGGTCTTGAATTGACCACCGAATGTTACTTTATTGCAGCCAAGAGCCGTGACTTATCACCCGCTAAGATGTCTATTCTGAGGAAGTGAGAATACCTGATGTCTGTTGATTGTTTACCTATATTTAAGTCTTCTAGGGGACACATGCTGAAGTAATTCTTAGTTAGGTTAGGTTAGGTTAATGACATTTGTTAAGCGCATGGTTGCACAGAGAACAGTGCGTCCCCGCGCTGACAGCCCTATCTACATCTCCTCAGCTGGGTTACAGAGGGAGTGCCTGGCCTGCTATGCTGAATTTAGCTTGGGGAAAAGGTGGGTTTTCAGCCTCTGTCTGAACCTGGTTTCAGACAGCTCCATCCTCAAGTCGATGGGTAGGTTATTCCAGTCATTGCTGGCATGGTGTCTAAAGGACCGACCTCCCATCCTAGCTCTATATATCCGAGGCGCCACTAAAAGCATGCTGCCCATTGACCTCAGGGGACGTGAGGGGCGATAGACAGGAAGCAGGTCCTGGAGATATGGAGGTGCTTTTTTGTGAGCTATACGGTGGGTTATACACATAGTTTTAAATTTGATTCGTTCCTTTATTGGGAGCCAGTGGAGGGAGCGTAATGCATGTTTCCCAGAGGCTCTCCTAGGGAGGTTAAGGACCAGCCTAGCAGCTGCGTTCTGGACGCGTTGTAACTGTGCTAGGCCTTTTTTGCTGAGTCCGCATAGAAGGGAATTCCCATAGTCTAGGTGGGAGGTGACCAAGGCATGTACCATAGTTTTTCTGGAGCTGGGGGGCAACAGGTCCAGGACTTTCCTCAGGACCTTCAGGAGTCCATAGCATTTTCCGGCAACCTTCCCCACCTGGTTGGTATATGCTAGCTTAGAGTCGAGAAGGAAGCCAAGGTTTTTGACTGTGTCTACTGGGGCCGGGACCAAGCCCAGTTCCGTGGGCCACCAGGCAGAGGTCCAAATGGAAGGGCAGGGGCCTACAATAAGAACTTCCGTCTTGTTGCCATTGAGGCGGAGACAGTTCTGTTTCATCCAGCCGTCAAGTGCTACCAAGCAGGCCGAGAAATTCTCAGCGTCCACAACTGGATCACGGGATAGATTGACCATCAGTTGTGTGTCGTCTGCATAAGAGACTATTGCAACACCATATGACTCCACCAACTTGGCAAGGGGTTCCATGTACAGATTAAATAGAGTGGGGCTCAGGATCGAGCCCTGGGGAACCCCTTGTCTGAGACATCTTACACTGGATTTATATGGTGGGCAGTGCACTTGAAATCTCCTATTGTTGAGGAAGGAGACCAGCCACTCATATGCAGGACCGGTTATTCCCTTTTCATTTAGGCGGTCCAGTAATACGGGGTGAGATACGGTATCAAACGCCGCACTTAAGTCCAATAGGACCAGTGCAGCTGTGTGACCTTCGTCCGCCTTATTTCGCAGCAGTTCTGTCGATAGGAGGAGGGCAGTCTCTGTCGAGTGTTTGGCTCTGAATCCCGATTGAGACTTTGGAAGGAGCATGTTTTCCTCCACAAAGCTCACCAGCTGTCTGTTTACCAATTTTTCTACTACCTTCGCACAGTAGGGAAGGAGGGAGATTGGTCTCAAGTTGTCTAATTGCGTGATGCTTAAGTGGGCTTTCTTTTTAATTGGGACGACTTGGGCCAGTTTCCAGCTATCCGGAACTAAACATTCATTCATTACCAACATATAACAAGATTATTTAAATGTTCCACCGGTAAGAGGGTTGGATCATAGCCATGCAATGGTGGCCCATTTCCTTTATTTAAATTGTTTCTAAGGTGGTGATCTGTGTGCCACTCTCCCTGTTGACACACTTTGAATTTACTATTCCACTTTAACCATTCCAAAGAAGCATGGCAGTCCATTGGAAGTCTTGTTTTAAATATGACGTTCACTTTGAATAAAGGCATGCGCTACTTTTTTACTAGGCAGTTAACTTGGCATGGCTTTGTCCCCTCTACTTGCCCAAAGAATGGTCAGACAACTCTCATCAATGGATATTCATAGGGCCATAATTACCCAACAGTGAATCAAAATGTTCTTATAGATATCAGCAATTCAAATGAAAGATTAGCATTGATCTTTCCCAGAACATTCCATAAAATCCAATGATGTGGGTCAAAACTGCCTAATAACGTGGAAGACAGCAGCTGCATCATAATCTGTTGTACTCCAGGTAACTGCCTGCTGCATCTGTTTTGGAAAATAATCATGGTCAGCCATTTCAAACCTACCCTTCACTCTCCAGTGGACCATAAGGGCCATTGGTGATAGCCCCTGCCCGAAAAAGAAGAGAGATGGCTATTTCCATGGTCCACACCTTGGGAAAATTACAGTTTGTAATATTGAAAAAGTCATCAATTGCAATGGTAAAAAGATAAAGCGATAGAGTGCCATGCTAAAAGAAAGAAAAACGACAAAGGGTAGGATACTGCTCATTCACCTCTAGCAAAGCAAAAACATCTGACCAACCAACTCACTAAAGAGGTAGACAGCTGGCACAACAAAAAATTCCTGCGAGCAGCACTCACATTTTGGTGGGTGTAGCGATCAAAGAGGGGCATTATCTATAGGCATGGAGTGTAACAGTCCATGCTGCTGTCCTCCCTCTGAATGACAGAAATTGATCTGAGACCTCTTGCCAACTCAGTGATAATCTTGAAGCAGCTGCTGGGAAAAGAAGTAAATCACCAGTCAGCCTGGCTCAATGACCGCAATCCTTGGGCAGCACTGCCTAATTGCCCCTAAGAGCGAACTTGCTCCTGATCTGTTTATTAGTGGACACGGAGGTGCCTTTATTGTTGAAGCAACAAACATTTCAGCACTAGGAATTAACCATGTCCTGGGATGGTTAGCTCTTCCCAGAAAGGAGTCAGTCTTAAAATTATACAGGCATCTCCTGTGGTATCCATACACCTGCTTATAGCCTCATTCCAGGGCTGTGGTAACTTCAAAATCTGCAAAAAACAGTGTTTGTGCCAAATTTAGAATTACGAATTCTGCGCTTAGAGAGCTTGGACCTCAGATTTTAATGACTTAAATCCCAGCAGGGCACTTTACATAAACCACACCCTGGAGTTCCACTGATTATACTGCAATTCATGTCCTCTGCTTCCACCTTCAAAACGCCATGCTCAGTTTGCCTGCTATGAATGTCTACATTTACCTAGTTCCATCTCAGTTTGCACATTTTTGTTTCTTGCATTGTCTTGAAGTGCTTCAAAGTGCCAAAAGGTGACAAAGTACCATCACTGAAATACAATACTTAAATAGGTAGATAACATCAGCCGAGGCGTCCACTGTGCTACACCTGCGCCACCCGAAACCCAGGGATTTCAACATTTATCAGAACATTAAATCGGTTGCCTGCTCTACAGTAATAATTGGACAATCACAGAGAACCCCATCCTTTCCACTGCTTCTGGCTGACGTTTCTATAACCTTTCTATTTATTCTACTTGTACGACTTTCACACTTAAGTATGTCATCCAATAAAGTGCGACCAGCACCTACTCTCGACCAGAAGGATGATTGTCCTCTAGGCTACGCCCGCCTGGCTGGAGGCAATGCAGGTGTAATTGCCAGCATCCAAGGCCTGCACCTGAGAAGCACTGGGAGAAAAGGGGAGGAGAGTAAAAGTGACACAGTTGGTTTATGTCTTGCTTTCAGTTACTGCACATCTTCCTTCAGTATAGGAGACATTAATGTTGGTGGTGTTATTTTCAATCTATGTCACGTATAAAACAAAACATCCTAGTAAAAATAATTTGTGCACATTTTATCTTGGAAAACTGTGTTTTGAGCTGTGTAATAAGCCTGTGCCATTAAACCACACCCACTCACAAACCTGCAATTTACTAAACACTCTTATTGTGTTGAACATTATCTGCCGGATATGGCCTGGGATATGCGGTGGAGGTCGATTATTTAGCGTACCAGATTCCAGAAATTTGTCAGGTGGTGGGGGGGCCGACATCTAAAACAATTCAGCTGGGGGGGCTCACCCTCCAAAAGTTTGAAGAACTCCGCCATAAACTTTGTAAAAAAAACAACACATTTCATCACATTTCTGTGATGCAAAGTTCTGGAATCCGCGCGGATCTACACATTTCCACCCACCCAGCATTCCCCAAAGTTTCCTGATACAAATGATACCTCACTTATGTGGGTAGGCCTAGTACCCATGACAGGAAATGGCCCAAAACACAACTTGGACACATCACATTTTTCCAGTGAAACGGACCCTTTTTTCCTAACGTGTCTAGTTGTGGATTTTGGACCGTAGCTTTGCCGGCACCTAAGGAAACCTAGCAACCCTATACATTTTTGAAAACTAGACATTCTGGGAAATGCAGGCTGGGGTAACTTGTGTGGCTCTCATCAAGTTCTGTTACCCAGAATCACTTGCAAACCTCAAACTTTGTAAACAAAACCCAAAAACATTTTCCTCACGTTTCTGTGATGGAAAGTTCTGTAATCTGCCCTGATTCACAAACTTACGCCCATCCAGCATTTCCCCAGGTCTCCCAATGAAAATGGTACCTCACTTGTGTGGGTAGACTTAGAGCCCATGACAGGAATTGTCCCAAAACTCAACTTGGACAAATTACATTTTTCCACAGAAAACGGACCCCTTTTTTTGTAATGTGTCTAAATGTGGATTTTGGGCTCTAGCTCAGCCGGCACCGGGGGAAACCTAGCAACCGTGCATACTTTTAAAAACTAGACACCCTGGGGAATCCAGTATGGGGGTCACTTGCTTGGCTGTCACCAGGTTCTGTTATGCAGTATCCCCTGCAAACCTCAAACTTTGGGGGAAAACAAATTTTACTCGTATTTCTGTGATGGAAAGTTCTGGAATCTAAAGGGAGCAACAAACTTCCACCAACCCAGCATTCCCCCAAGTCTCCCCTGATAAAAATGGTACCTCAGTTGCGTGGGTAGACCTAGTGCCCGTGACAGAAAACAGCCCAAAATGTACTGTGGAGAATTCATAATTATCGATTACAAAAGACCTTGTTTTGCGAGGGAGTCACCTGCGTTTTTTATCTTGGGCTCGGCGGCTATCTAGGGAAACCTACTAATCCCCAGACATTTCTGAAAACTAGACACCCAGGGGAGTCCAGGGAGGTGTGGCTTGCGTGGAACTCCTTAATGTTTTCCTACCCCCTGCAGACGTCAATTTTAAATGAAAAAAATTGCATTTTTCTCACATTTCCGAGTGAGAAAGTGGTGGGATCACCAGGCTGACACAAATGTTCTACCACTCCACGTTCCCCCAGGTCTCCTAATAAAAATGGTACCTCACTTGTGTGGGTGGGCCAAGTACCTGCGACCGGCAAGGGCCTAAAACATATTGTGGAGACATCAAAATGATCACAAACGACCTGGTTTTGCAAGGGGGGTCACATGCGTTTTTGGTCCCGGGCTCGGCGGCCATCTAGGGAATCCTACCAAACCCAGACATTTCTGAAAACTAGACACCCGGGGAAGTCCAGGGATGTGTGGCTTGCATGGATCCCCCAACATTTTCCTATTCAGAATCCTCTGTAAACCTTAAATTTAGCTAAATAAAATCACATTTTTCTTGTATTTCTGTGTAGGATCACTGTTCTGGGAATACGATCCTAACACCCTGCTAAATTTGATGCTTGCAGGGGATTCTGGGTAGGAAAACAATGCATCATGCTCATTGTCAGTTTTAAATTTAAAGTAATGACAACCACTGGCATCCACGCGGCTTGGATTTTGAGGAAACAAGCTGCCCTTTGTAAACAAACAATCTGCACCAGACACGGACAGGTGAGGGCCATAACAAGAAGGAGTTTTATATTCCATTGAACATCTGATGGAACAGACACAGAACTAAGTGGGAGAGTTATCCCATACAGTGAGAACACTGTGGCCAAGAGAACCTCGTGAATTGGTGGTTGGTCTCTGGCAGAAATAAGAAGTAACGACACACAGCTTCAGTGGTTCTAATATTGGCTATGAGCCCAAACAAGTGATTAAGGAAGAGATATATTGGTTTTATACGTTTATTATATTTTGTTTGGGATATAATATGTTTTATCCTGAAGAAGGTGGCTAAATATGTGAGAGTCCCCCGAAACGAGTCAACGCACTGATTTACCAAATCTGTACAAATATCCTGATATAGTAGATGGTGACCTTTACAGTATATCATATATCGGTAATAATGTTTTGAACGTATTAGTACTGTTACAATAGAGAAGTGTTTGTTGTCCTATGTGTTTATCCCTGTGTTTTTTTATTGGTTTAAATTTTCATATATACATGTGCATTGGAATTCAACTATTACGCTGAATTTCAAAAGTATCACTGTATTGTGATGTTTGTATTCTGTATGAGGGTGTTTTAATACTAGATTATGTCATACATGGATATCGAAAGTATATGAATTTGTACTTTGTGTCTATGGAGATATCCTTAAAGACTTCTAATCCTTTTTATATCATTGTGGTTCTAGTTTGATTGAAACAGGTTGAGTGGATGGTTGGTTCATTGAGATTATTGTTATTGTGAGGAGAACACTTTTGCCCCAAGAGGAGACTTGTTTTTACTGTTGAATAGTGGTGGCCCGTCTCCTTGGTTTGAGGAGCCCGTTCTCTTTTTGTATTGACAGCTTCTTTTTAGAAACATATCCTACAGCTACATTGAGGGACCTGGCTCTGAATCAGCTGAGGTGACACAGTATCATCACTATGTAAGATTATTGTAATAATAATAAAATTAAAATAAACCTCTGGCCAAGCCTCATTAAAACAAAACCAGAAACCCATGAAACTGCAGTCGATCCACAATCATGTGGCCGTATAGCATCCTAATTAGGTCTGCCCTAGAGACAGCATTAGCTTTTAACCAGCATTGTGTAAGCAAATATATTCATAAATTTAAACATTAAAAACTCATAAGTACATACATAGACAAGCTTTGTGTCAGCTCTCTTCATCCTTTGCACTATTGAACAGTCATTCATATTTTGCTTCTGTCTGCCACACCATACCGCATTGGGTAATGAGTCAATCCTCTTCAGCATTGCTTCTCACACTGCTGATGAAAACATTTTTCCTGATCACATGCACATGTGCTTAAAACGAAGTGCACTTCTGAGGCTGCTGGGTTAATAATTTACTTTGCCAATACTTTTTACTTTCCATTCTTGATCCTTTCCTTATGTTTAGTAATTTGTGTGCTCTTAAACTATGTATTTATGTAGTAGTAATTAAAAACAAATTCTACATTTTCTTGGAATCTATAAAAATCATGTTTTCCTGTGATGTGAAAACTCAAAACCTCTCCTAATGTGCTCATAAGAATGCCTGCCTGCTAGGATGCACCAATATTTTATATTAAAAATATATAAGATTGTTCTTTATTTTAATTCATTTTTGTATTTCAAACTCATGGTTTAGGCAGCTGAACATTTTCTTTTTCTTTTTGTGGCACATGCTTGCCAAAATCTAACTGCGTTTGTGGCGGGCCTACGAATTTTCAAGAGCAGACATGGAAGCAGCTCAGACCGGCTGCAGAGGAGGGCTCCCCCACTGTGGAAACTGGGAACCGCGAGGCAGTGAGAGAGGTGGTATCAAGCCACGAGCCTGAGGCCTTGCTGGCACAGCACAGCAGAGTCCTCAGCCCACCACATATGACTGGCTATTGATAGGTGAGGAGGAGTAGGTATCGCCATTGATGGCTCTTCAGAGGTGAGCGTAATTGACTGGAAGCCCTGATCGGGTGGGCGGAATGGGGGTGCCAGGTCACAGCTGTGATGCTAGGGTGCTTGGGTCTTGGGACACTGTGGATTGAGGCAGGGGCCTCTTCCTTTTCCTCCCCTCTGGCCTGAATTAACGTAACAGGCCCGAAAGACAAGGTGCAAATTATGCGACTAATGAATCTAGATCTACTGGACAGTAGTGCGAACCTGGGTGCCAGGTGAGAGATCACAAAACAAGCGACCCCGCAGGTGAAACTGTGGGAAATGCGGGGCCTCAGTGGCACCGAATATTCAAGGGGCCTCGGAAAGTGGAGAATCCAGTGAAAAACAGAGGGCAGAGATTAGGGGAAACCTCTGCCACTCCCGAAATATGACACTATCACCCCGATGGCCGGGGAGCCAAGTTGCGGTCCTCCATAGGAAGATATAAGCAGATCCCAAAACCAAAGCAATGGTGAAACCTAAAGGATAGAGTGCTGTACAGACAAAATGGACAACTATGCAATTCCGAAACCACACACAAGTAGAAGGAGGTGACGGAGCAGCGGAGCAATCCCTGGGTACCATTATAGCTGCCATAAAAGTCCTGAAGGGCACTCTTGACCCGAAACTAGAAACAGTGACTGTAGAGGTAAACTTGATCAGAACAGACCCATCAAAATTAAGGGAGAAAGTCATGTCAAGCATGACTTTGATGAGTAGCAGATTGCCTCACTTTAGTCAACAACAAAGTGACTGGAAGCACATGGGCTGACACTAACCCACCGAACCACGACAATGGTGGCCAAACTCGAAGACCATGTGGGCTGACCCAGAAGAAATAACATCAGAGTGGTGGGGGTCCCAGAGTCTGTGGAGGGCCCTAGCATCTAGCGCTTCATGAAAGATTTCATAGTGAATAAACTGCGACCCAAGAGACTAAGTTCTTCTCCATTGCGAGGGCGCACCGGGCCCCGGTCTCCCCACCCCACCCAGGGCCCCCAGGACTATAATTGCAAAGATCTTTAATTATAGGGACCACAATGTTATTCTACAATTAGCCAGAGCCACAGGGGGATCCATGTCAAAAAAACTCAAGTGCAGCTACTGTGCAGGAGCTTCGAAGCTGTGAAGAGGGAACTCTGCGAGAGGAGAGTTAAGTACATGATGCTCTTTCCAGCTCAACTCAGAATTGTGGCAGACAGTAAGACTTGGTCCTTTGTCGCCCAGACGAGGGGTGGGAATGGCTGCAAGTGCAATATAATGGAAGCTGTTACAGAGAAGGTTAACAAAGCATAGCAGAAGCGACCCAGTCCGAGGCTAAAAGAGTAGAGCAGGATCATACCTACAGGGAGCGGCAAGGGGGGGGAATGGGACCGGGCACCACAGAAGATGAAGCAGGCTGAAAATTTGGGGAAACTAACACGAGAATAAACAGTGCAGGAGTTGGAGGCAGGGCTTTCCAAATATAAGCAGCTCCCTACCGGTAGGGAGAGAGGCATACATAATTGATGATGAGAGATTCTGAAACACTAGAAACTACAAAAGGGTTGCATATACAACATAGTATCAGTGGTACCCCCTTACTGTTTTTTGATATAGTTTTGTATCTGGGCAACAGGCGCTCTGGGGTTTGACGAGTTGGGGTATGTACAAACTATTTAGCATGGTAGCAGGGAGGGGGAGGAGGAAAAATTTGGGGGAAAAGGGATAATTGTAGAGTTTATATAGTTCAGATTAGTGCTCAGGGTAGGGTGCAGAGAAGTTACAATACTACACAGGTTAAGAAGTCATCCAAAATAAAGGCCACATTATTAGGGCGGAGGAAGGGGAGAAAAACAGCTTCATCTGTGGCGTCCCCTAAAATCCCACGAGGTCTGATAAAAAGTATCCGTCTGGCTGACAAATTCAAGACTAAAGTGAAGCTGCCCTTAGATGATAACATAAATCTGAGTCTATAATGTGAATCATTGAAGCCAAAAAGTTGGTGTTCTTTAATGAAAGTATGAAAACTGTGGAATATTTTTGTTTTTGTTTTTAAAACATGTATCTTTTCCTGAACACTCAGTGTACCATCATATTCAGTTGAGAAACACCTTTGTGTGATTTAGTTTGCAGATCTACAATATTCTTACATTTAACATAGCTGGAGGTGAACAGATGTGGATAGTGTACATTATCACAGGACATCACAATTACTAATAAAATCATAAAAGACAGGACTTCCGTGCGTTGAAGTCCAGCTTTTCTTTTCTCTCCTTATGGTGTGCGCCTCTCACATTCTGAAAAGATTGTTTTGTTTTTGGCAAGAGGTGTTCTGTACGGTCATTGTGAAATCAGGATATGTAAATTGGCTAATGGCCAATAGGTCAACTTGCCTGAGATGTCCTGTGTGTATGGAAAGTGGTCACTGTCTGGTGGTATATAAACACACAGGGCCTTATTTACAAGCCCCTTGCACTGCTGGTATATCACTTTTTCCAATGTTAAGGGCCTCATTTACAATATTTTGACGGACGGCAGCGCAGCAAGCCTTCCTGCTGCTCTGCCCTGTGTCAAAATAAAAGAGCAGGAATGCGCCGAATCTACAAGACACGGCACATTCCTGTCCTTCTCCCCTGCGCCAGCACACAAACAGCAGCCGTGCGCCAGCACAGACACACTCGCATCCTTTTGCAAGGGTGCCTGCGCTGAGGGGATGATTGTTTTTGTGCAGGAAGGGTCACCCTCCTGCACTAAAACAATTGTTAAAGGCATTTTCCTCTTTCTATGTGTGTTCTGCAACAAACACACAAAGAGGAAAAAACAAGGAGAAATAAAAGTATTGCGCCTCCTTACGCTTTGCCTGGGAAGGCTTAGGAATCCGACCCAGTCCGAGTTTTACAAAATGTTGTAAATCTGGGAATGCGTCAAGTTCCATGGATGTTGCGTGGGAACACCCACAGGAACGCCCCTTTCACGCAGAGATATGCGTGAAAGCGAAATATATTCACAAGGTTATTAAAAGTCGCGCAGGGTGACTTTAGATGGCCTTGTAAATATGGGGAAGCCTATTGGGCTGCCGGTGCTTCAGTTATAGTGAAGTACCGGCGGCACAAGGGGCTTGTAAATAAACCTCAGACTTCCACTACGATAGCCTAGTTTCTCCCTTTAAACCTTGCTCCCATTGTCTGTGAAGCCCTGCTATCTCACACCTGTCAGACTTCCCACTTTAACTGCCTCTATAAGCTATTGCTCCCCCAAAATACTTCTCATTTACTCATATTTCTTCCCCATTTCTCTGTACCCTAAATCACCAAACTCTGCACTCCTTCCATCACCCTCTTCCTAAGTTTTCGAGCTTTTAGATTTTCTCTTTTTTATCGCTTTTTAAGTAGCACCCTACACAGTAATCTTATTTTATGGCCCCCTGCCTCCCTGCGGGTAGGCAGAGATGAGTAAGTGGCCTGTAAGTTCTAGGCATGAGACAGTCTTTGATGGCATGTTTCGTGTCAGGTCCTTGTCTGTTAGACGCCTTTGACGTGCATCTTTGTCCAGGACTTGCCCGATCTTGGTGACTGGAGTGAAAGAATTGGGCGCGCTACTCACTCGGAATGGAAAATGTTCACAAATAAGGTATTATGGCCAAAGGTTACCTGAACTGCAGTCTGCGGTAAAATGGGCTGGAAAACTGTTTCATTTTAATAGCTTGCCTATTCCTGCATCCCCTATAACACGCACACACATGCACACCTGTGTATACTGCATCAGTGGCCACTTTAAGGAAAAGGTGTCCTGTCGCCTGTGAGAGCCATTCTGGTTAGGACATCAGTGGCTGCTCTTAAACTGGCAAGTTGTACCCCGACTCCACGATATTTAATAAAAGAGAAAACTACAAATACGTACAAATGTACTCTAATAGCCTTGTTTCAATCTAATCCGTCTACCCAAAGGTCATCCTCGAGGCTCGGAGACTTTCGTCACCTGTTGACATATGGTTCAATGTCACATAAATAACAAGTTTCTACTTTTAGACTTTTCCTTTCATATTAAAGCAGGTGACTGCACGGCTAAGGACAGGACCAGAAGTGCATCTGTAAGTAGTGCAGTCATGGGGTTGGCGGTAATAGCATCACCTCCAGCCTTTACTGCGTCATTTAGAGGATGCCCATTATATTTGGGAAAGAACTGGTGGTAACTTTGTTGTTGGCTTCATTTCTGCATCCTGGCACCAGCAGCCTTTAACTGACAGAAGCCTGTGTGCTGTGTGCGGTATTACCATCTCACCTGCCGGTACTTAACACAATTGATGAATTCCATGTCACATATAGGAAAAAACGTCCAGTAATCCAGTTACAGGCCACACTGTCCTCTCCAACGCAATTCCGGCAAGTTCTATATGACCCCTTAAGCAGGCCTTTCTCTATGACCACTACCGCAATTAATTCTTCTGAACCAAATTAGGTCACAGTCTGCTCAGTATTCAGGGTGCTCCACGTACCCAAGAACTTCCAGCCATATTAGCCAGGTATGATGGTGATGCCTTCTGGATATATCATACCTAAAACGTAATATGATAATTCAGCTTGAATGTTTTATTTTCAAATAACACAACTCAACTTGGCTTCAGCAATTTTAAGGTATTACATTTAAATTCTCGCTCAGTGGCCGAGGCAGTTACTTTGAACACATTGCTCCCTTTGCTTGTTTCGTTTGTATTCAGCTGTATTACCACGAGCAAATGCATATTCTGTGCCAGCTTTGGTAGACTGCGCCTATGTCGCCTGTATGTCCTTGTGGCATTCATGGTAGTCTGGGGTGTCTCACGTAGTTGGGCAGCTTTGTTTGATAGTAGTTCATGTGATTCGGTGACATTATATCAGACCTGTACTAATGTCTCTGCTGAGAGATGTGATTACTGATAGCGCCTGAAAAGATTAAAGCTGACTTTAGACCCCTCTTAAGCATCGTCCTTCATTCCCTCAGAGGGAAGGGCGTATTATGTTCCTAATGGATGCCGCCAAACACGTCCATCTTGAACACAGTCTGATTAGTTACAATGACACTTTTATTTATGTTTCAAAGAATAAATGTAAAGACAATATATCTTTTTCTACAAACTGCACATCCAGTATGGATAATTAATGATGCCTCGGATTGCATAATATATACCTAGGGCATTAACTGTGAATAATACCCTCATCGAGACTAACTATTCAGTGGCTCCAGATAGACTCATGTCCACATAGTGGAAGTGGGCGCCATCGCACAGCACCGGCTGGGGATTCTTCCTCTTCCAGATGCTGAGGGAGTCGCGGTGGCCGGGCCAGTGAGGAAGCCCCAAGCGCCTCACGCAGCAGAAGTCGTCGGCCAAGGCCAGCTGGAAGTCACGGGAGGTAGACTGGCCCCAGGGATTGGAAGAGAAGGTCTCGCCCAGCAGCTCTCCCACATGCAGGATGGTGTCACCTCTGTAATAACTAAGGCAGTCCAGAGAGAATAAAGAGGACTCTGAAAAGTAAAAGAGGGAAGGCGGTCAAAGTTGGGAATCATGAGGGGTAGGAGAAGTAGAGAGGATGCTGGAATAAGAAGTCAAACAACAGTATTAAGACCCTGAGATGCTTTCACCTCCAGCTAGGAGTCAAAGCATCCTTTGATCACTATTCCCTTTTTATGGCTAAATCTATATATTTATACCCCAAATCTAAATCACAGTGAATGCCTGAATCTAAGCCCTTCATGAAAGTGCCATCTGAATAAAGAAAAAGGTACATTGACAGTTAAAACATCACAAGTTGAAGACACTGAACAAGCAGTTTATCGCCTGGCTGCAATGCCCAAGTCTCGCCCACTGGAACAGAGCTCTTGTATGAGGCTTCCTGCCTGCTGTACTCTTCCCTGTTGAGTCGAATGACTCGCAGCATGTGTTATTCATGGATGTCAGTGGTACAGCAATAGTACTACTTTTACATAGTGTCACACAGTTCTCATAAGTCCCAACTGAGAAACGTTTTTAGTCTATTTAAAGCGTATTCATTCTCTTCTGTGGGGAACAGTGCACTCCTCAATTTCGACTCAATATCTCATGGACGCCCTTGGCCTTTGTGCAGTTACTTTGCTTGCTTGAGATGGTGTAGGCTTTGGGCTTTGGGGCGCTTTAGGAAGACTTCAATTTTCATTAAACCAAGAAAGCTTAGTTCAGTTGTTTCACGTGCAAGCAGTAATATGCAATAACTACACCAGTACACACCTATAAAGAAGCGCACAGGCGTACCTTCAGCATCTGGCCATGCGAGCAACAGAGCTCGGTCCGGGTACTGGTCCAGGATAGCCGGCCCGCTGGTCTGTAGAGATAAACACATGGGGAACGTTAATCAGTCTCATGAATGTATACTCCATGCCTGTATCTAGTTAGTCCTCCTGCTGCAACCTAGGGGCATATTTACAAGAACATTGTGCAACTGGGGCGTCACTTTTTTGATGCTCCTGTGGCACAGTGTGCTGGCCCATATTTACAAGGCCATGCAAGGGGGACCCTGTGAGGATTTTCATGGCCTTGTAAATATGGCACCCTATCACATATTACTCTGCCTGAAAGGGGCATTCGATGGGTGTTGCTGTGGGTGGTCCCACGCAACACCATAGAACTTGACTTATTCCCAGATGTACAGGGTTTCATAAACCTATGAATGAGTCAGATTCTAACACCTCCCCAAGGGAGGCATGTAAGTGGCGTAATGAGGAGAAATACCTTTATTTCTCTGCGTTTTTTCCTCTTTCTGTGTGCTGCATTCTGCAGCACACAAAGGAGGAGGAAAGCGGCATCAATGATTGTTTTTGTGCAGGAAGATGTCCCTTCCTGCACAAAAATAATCATTCCTGCAACGTAGGCACCCTTGCACTGTGGTGCAAGCGTGCCAGCGTTGGCACTAGTAGCCTATTGTGTGCAAATGCAGAAAAAAGCACAGGGATGCATCGTATTGTTGTAAATATGGTGCATCCCTGGACTTTCCTAACAACGGAGCAAAGCAAGATGGCCTGCAGCGCCACGTCCTTATCTTGTAAATATGCTCCCTATTCTACTGCATATGAAAAACACTTGTTAATGCTGGGGGGGTAGGCGGGTAACCCGGGTACTGATGGGAACTTTACCCAGTGCCTGTCCCTTCTGTGTCTAAGGCTTGATTGTTTGCTGCATGTTGTTTTCACTTCAGCCCTGTCTTTGTGGGTTACTTATAACCTACGAAGTTCACCGCGTGTGGCTTTGCCAGGGTTGCTGCTCTATCACTATAGCTAAAGGAAACATTGCTCCCTTTCCTCCACTGTCCTCGAGTCTACCATGACACAGCACACATGCACAGAGGAAACACGCTGAACAAATCATCAGGGGTCTCAACATCAGGGGTTCACTTATGTCTTTATTTTTCATGATTAGAATAACCAGACTGTGGCAAGCATGTGAAGGTGTTTTCAAGGCTTCTACAGTTCATGCATACACATGCTTTTGCTTTGACACCATTCTCAGCAGCCTTAAAAAAGTTCACTCAAACCTGAGGTTCGACACCCCAAGTCAACTGTTCATCACATGCTTCCTGCCTGGTTTTAGGTATGTGCCAGCTATTGTTGCATACAACATATGCTTCACTCTCATCGTCAGTCATCTATGCCTTAATACCCTCTTTCGCCTGAAATCCGATTTCCTGACTAGGCGTCTCTGAACTATTCCCTACTAATAATTCTGGAAGAGTAATGCCCTAAATATTGATGGTTTGCCCACTGGTGGGTTATCATACTTTGGTAATATCTCTTGTAATTCTATGTGTTGTGGCTTATTACTAATGCAATCTACAATCTCAAGCTCTTAATACTGATGGAATCCATAATTCCAAGCCCCTTTTCTCTGACTCTCTACTTATAAATGAGGTCTCCTTGCTTCTGGCAGCATATACTCCTGCTCTTCACCATATGCTTTTGCTCTTCTTTCCATCTTCTCTGAAGTGATCTCCTGTTGAAACTATAAGGCAGTTGCTTATGATCACCCTTCTAGAGGCTTTCATTACTCAAGCTTTACTCTGTGTCTGTGATGTATTGAAGCAAAACCATATTTGAAATACTATTTATGGAGTGGAGAACAATATTGATTCTTTATTTCTTCCTCATTTTGGACAGTTCTTTTGATTTTTATATGAGCCAAGTTTTAATAAAAAGTAAATTACAGATCAATATGTGAAGAGGAAGAGGGCAATACTAGTAAAATGAATAACCTGACTTTGCAAAGATAAGGGAAGAGCCTTTGTGACAGTTCTGTCACTATTCACACTGTTCAAAAGCACATGGCTGACAATTGCCAAGTTCAGGGATGTTGATTGAACAAGATATACCTTGCGCCATTTGTATACAAAAATCCCATTCTAGAACTAAGGAAATAAATGTGGCTGTGTTAAATTATCTTAATTTCTTTACTCGAGTTTATAATTTCCCATGAACAGTTTCATGGGGCAAGGGAAAGAATATCACGAGAATACAATCTGGAAAATGCCTTCATACCCTAGATGTCAGAAAAGGTTAATTTGAACACTGAAAAAAATGCAACAAATTAGCACAGGAGAAAAGGGGTGTGTATAAAGCACAAGGGCATTTTTATAGTCACACATCTCTTGTCCGCCGTGAAATGTGACACCAGCCTATCCTGATACAACAACTTAACTTTTGGGAAACACCTCATCTATCTGCTTTGTCTGAGGCTTTGCATGTATGAAACAAGCCCCCCCTCCTGCCCCCGCAGAAACAGGTAATTCACGTGCACTCTATTGAAACCGAAAAAAGGTCTTCATGAAAAAGTATTTATCACTCCTTTTGAAATTATATCTCCCATGCCTTGCATTAAGTAACCTAGAATAATTCAAATCACACATTTTTAGGTCTCACCATTAGATAACTTTTAACTGCCTTTTGTCGAAGACCTATTGTGGACAATAATAGCGGTACCAACAGTGGACTTGGGTCAGAACATTTCTTAACACTGGTTGGCTTTCTGCTCAATTTAATTTCCTTACTTCTTATTCGATGGCTTGCCTTCCTCTTCTTGTGTTTGTCCCTCCTTTGCAACATAGCTTCAGCTGACTTGCATCTGTCCATTGTTCACATTCAGTAAACTACTTTTTTTTGTTGCACTCTATGGGAGAGCATATGTTTTTTTGTTATCTCCCGCCCTGTGTTCTGCTTTCACCCTCACATCCCAGCCTCAATGTTCTCTGTGTTGAAAGTTTGTCTGTTTCTTTGCTCAGCTATTTTTGTCATTGCTTTTTTACCCACCTCATTCACTGCACCATTCACCATTTATCTCGCCGCTCAGCAGTGTTTCCTTTTCTCTCAAATTGGTAGTCAGGTCATAATGCACGAGTATCATATTGCTAGGAGGCTGTTACGTCATGATGCTTATGTGAGCATGCGTGATCATGCTCGTGTTGTACACTTCATCACACTTTACTTTTCAACTAATGCTCTTTAACATTAGCATTAAAACTTATTTTTTTCTTTCTGCCTATGCTGAACAGTATCAGTAAAAAGTTTGGCAAAGTTAATAGGTCGGCATTGGCAAAGCCAAAAGGCGTGGCCTAATTGATTTGCTAATGCTTGTTATCAGTTTCTGCTGGAGACAGGTCTTACCAAGCCCTTACTCACCACCAGACAGGACTCCTATTTCAATATAATATGTACTGTATGTACACCGTAAATATGATTTAGCACCATAAATCAGAATGAGCCCTTGTGCAGGACCTGTGATCTCGCTTTATTGGATCTGCCCATGAAAAATAATGGGTTGTGATGAAAGCACATGACAGATTACTACCCAGAGCCATATTCCAACAGACGTGGGGGCAAGGTACACTGAAACAAGCAACAAATTAGCACAGGCGAAGAGGGGTGTGTATAAAGCACAAGGACATTTTTATAGTCCCACATCTCTTGTCTGCCGGGAAATGTGACACCAGCCGATTCTAATAGAACGACAAAGCCTTTGGAAAACACCTCATCTATCTGCCTCGTCTAAGGCTTTGCATGTATGACCAACAGAGAGCGCGATCATTCCTGAGGCGGAAGCCGGGAAAGCCACATAGCGTTAGCGTTATTTTTTTTTAATTGTACTTTTCATTTTGTTTTATCTGCCACTGAACTGCAATCTTTAAAAACCATCTTTTGCACATATTGCATGCCCCTCGCCCCACCGCAGCCGATTAGGCGCTGTCCTGGGGTTGCCTCAGCTGCCATCTTAGGTGAGGAAGAGGGCGAGCGGACCAGTTGCTCGGCCCTCCCGCACTCATTGGCATAAATGGCCACATCCTCCTGGACGCGCAGCGGATGATCGCAGCGGGCGCGCCCGTGGCGCGCCTCAGGCGCGCCATAGGCAAGCCCGTCTGCTCCCGTCCGCGGCCGGACGGGCCCTGGGGCCTGCCCCCCTGCCCAATTGATCACATACTCCTCGGAGGACTTACGAACATTATACCAGGCAAGACTTCCATTCTGTCCCACAACCTTGCATCACCTAAACCAGCTACATATCCTTCGCGATTCTTCCACTAATCTCGAGCCTTTGCCCGCTATCCCCCGTCACAGCCCCAGGTCCACATCTACCACAGCTCCCAATCAAGAACTTCGCATACTATATCTTAATACCCGCTCCCTGGTCAAACACCAACGGGACATCTTTTTGCTTCTCCTTGATGATAAACCTGACATATTTTTCATCACGGAAACTTGGCTTAGCATTGACTCCCCCCCCGGACATCCTGGCAGCCCTTCCAGATTCATATTACATCTTACATGCTGATCGGGCCCCAGGAAAGACGGGTGGTGGAGTAGCCGCAATTATAAAAAAAAGAGCACTTTTTACTTCCTCGTCCGCCCTAACCCTTCCCGGAGTAGATAATTTAGTAATTAAACTTGAATCTAAATCTGGTCCACTTATCTGTGTTTTAGTTTACAGACCCCCTCAATATATGGCATCTTTCCCCATGTCCCTGTGTGAACAACTGGCTACCATAGTTACAGCCTACGCTAAAATACTCCTGCTTGGGGATTTTAACTATTGGTGTAATGATGAGCTAGGTGGCCCGCAGGCCTCCGAACTTATGGAACTCCTATCTGGCCTCAATTTCTGCCATCACATTACATATGCTACGCACGCCAAGGGCCGTATCCTTGATCAGCTGTGAAGTAACAATCTCACCATCTCTACTCCCACCATTAGCCCCTGCGTATGGTCAGACCACTTCCTGATAAAATTCACCATTTCCATTGTAACGGATAGTAATCCCTGCGCAATGGCAGGTGGCCTCATCCGGAAATGGAGTACCCTTAACAAACCAGCCTTTTTAGACAGCTTAGCGAGCACAATCCCAGCCTATAATTTAGATCATGAGCAGACTGAAATGAACACCTCTCACTGGCTGTTAGCAGCAAGCAATTCACACGCCCTATTGAAGACATTTAAAATCAGCCGCCATCCGGATACTCAGAAATGGTTCTCTGAGGACTTGAGGGCAAAAAAACGTAACACTGGTCAAAAGGAACGTAAATGGAGGAGTAATTATGATCCCCATGCAAAAATGATCTACATAGCTGCCCATACTGCCTACAAGCAAGCTATTATCCAATCCAAGGCATCTTACTTCTCCAACATAATAACTCATTCCGGAAACAAGTCCAAAGACATCTTCTCCATCGTTAACAAACTAACTAATATGGAGAGAGCTCTTCCAAAGCCCACTGTGACCCAAGATCTTTGTAACTCCCTTAATTTATTCTTTCGGGATAAAATCTCTGCAATAAAGGCCAGTATTCCAGCTACTGGCCCTAAATTGAATACTATCTCCTTAAGCCCTAGTGTCCACATCTTTGATCACTTCCCACACCTCAATGTTGACTCTCTACGTACCTTATCCACAAGGGTAAAATCTGGCTCCCCTAGGGATTGTTGCCCCCCGTACATTCAAAAAGAAATCCTCTCGGCCATTCCTGCTCATTTCCTGACCCTTCTCAATGCCTCCCTTTCACAGGGTGTGGTCCTTAAAGCCTTCAAAGAGGCAGTGGTCGTACCTCTTCTAAAAAATCAAGGTGCAGACCCCTCAATTCTCTCTAATTACAGGCCAATTTCTCTTCTTCCTTACTTGGCCAAAATACTTGAAGCCCATGTCACTGGCCACCTCTCCAACTTCATTGAACAATCTAACCATCTGGATCCCCATCAGGCTGGGTTCCGGCCTGCTCATTCCACTGAGACCGTCATAACCGCTGTCATGGACTACCTCCGCGCCAATGCAGACACAGCAATACCTCAGGCTCTGGTCTTACTCGACTTGTCTGCCGCCTTCGGCACAGTCGACCACACCATCCTGCTCGACCGTGTCGCACAAACTGGCATCCGGGGCTCAGCATACAGATGGATCAGCTCTTTCCTCAGTGACCGCACTCAAGGGGACTGTTTGGCCCCTTTCATTGCCACTAAACTTTCGATCACTTGTGGGGTTCCTGAGGGTTCCTCTCTGTCCCCTCTTTTGTTTAATCTTTATCTAGTTCCTTTGATCCAATCCTTGAGGAAATTTAAGGTCACTACATTTAACTATGCGGACGACCTACAGCTTATTTTCACTGTGGATGGCTCTCCTGATTCTGTCAGGAAATTTCACGAGACCATGTTACATATCTGTCGCTGGATGGATTCAAACCATTTAAAACTGAATCCGGGCAAGACAGAAATCATCCTTAATGGTAAAAGCCAAATATTCTGGGGCCCACACTATTGGCCCCGTGAATTAGGTCTCCCGCCTACTCCCTCTTCATCGGTTAAGAGCCTTGGAGTAATCATCGACAGTGAACGGTCACTGAAGGCTCAGGTGAGCTCGGTGGTATCTTCCTGCTTTTACCAACTTCGTAGAATAAGGAAGATCAGCCGGATGTTGACCCTGATCCAGGTGGTGATAGCACTTGTACTGTCCCACCTGGATTATGCAAATGCCATCTATCTGGGCCTCCCCCTTTACCTGGGTAAACGTCTTCAACTGGCTCAGAATCAGGCTGCCAGACTGATTCACCGGCAGCCTCGCTGGCAGTCAGCTAGGCCCCTGCTAAAACAACTCCACTGGCTCCCTCTTGCTCAGCGAGTAAAATTTAAAATAGCCTGTATGGTCTTTAAAACCCTTCATGTCCACAGCCCTCAATTTATTAATATCCTCCTGCACAGGTATATTCCTTCCCGCAACCTTCGGTCTGCTAATCTTCACCTTCTGGTAACGCCAACATTCAAACTGCAACGCCAGGGCGGACGCAGGTTCGCTACTCTTGCATCCGGACTCTGGAATTCCCTTCCTCTGGGACTGCGCTCCTGCACCGATCTTTTGGCATTCTGGAAACAACTTAAGACCTGGCTCTTTTCATCAGCTGAGGCACTCCCCCTCTCCTATCAGGATACTCTGTTAGTTAGCGCCATGAAGCCCCTGGGTTTCCGAGCGCTTTACAAAAAACTGTTAACATAACATAACATGACACTACCCCCCCCCCGAAACAGGTAATTCACTTGCACTCTATTGAAACCGAAAAAAGGTCTTCACTGAAAAGTGTTTATCACTCCTTTTGAAATTCTATCTCCCATGCCTTGTATTAAGTGACCTAGGATGATTCAATAACACATTTTTAGATCTCACCTTTAGACTGCTTTACAGGACAATAAACAGGGACCTCTTACCCACAAGAGGTGCTGGCAGGATCTAGATGCTACTCCTTCCACTGATTATGAACCCCAGGAAACAGATCCTTGGGGAGATCTTTACTTCAACAAGGAAAAGGGCTCCATGATCTCAGGATAACCTGAAATTGCATTGCTTGACAAAAGTCCTCAGCAAAACAATATTTTTCCACTAGAATTGCACCCAAGAGGAAGAGTATTTACCATAAGCCCCGAGTCCGTTTGAAACGCCATTCTCAAGAATGACGAGACGTTGACAAGACACCTATTAGATGAGACTAAGAGAATGTTTTGCACACGTCAAGGTAGGCTTCTTGATGGGCAACTGTTTGTCCCTCTATTGGACAGTAACAGAAGAGGCCTCACAATTTGGTCCAGTGGACAGAGAGACGGGGGCGACTGTGAAATGAACCTTCATTTCTCATTGTGACTTAAAATATATATGCCTTTGTAGTTTAATCCTGGATTAAAGATGTTCAGCAGCATTTTGACACATATATTTCAGAAAACTGGAGACCGGAACCGCCTTAATGACAAGACACATAATGAACTTTCAGCTGCAACAGCTTCAGGAGCAGTGATTTGTGCAAATATGGTAAAGTCATGGAAACCAGGGGCTCGTGAAAAAACTATTTGGGGCCTAGCTGAAGGAAAAATTATTTAGTAAGCAGAATCAATACTTCGGTGGGAGGGTAAGATCTTTTTTAACCCACTCATCTTCAGAGCTGCTTTCTATATTAAGAGTTCCAATTGACCCTCTGGCAGATGGTCTGTGGTTGGAGGCCTTCTTTTAGGACAATCGCTGACTCTATTTGGCCACCTTCGGCCCCCACCAAGGACATGATTATGGTAAAGGGCAACGGGGAGAGAATTATGGTGGGGTAAATTGCAGTAGTTCCACAAAGTAAGACTTACATCTTTGGCTTATGGCTCTACAAGTAGGGAGGACCAGATACACTATGCTTGCAAGTCTGTGCACCTAGAATATTATTTTGGCAGAAACTATTTCTGAAGTGCTCAGTGAGTAGTAAGGTGTTACGGTACACAACAGTCTTATTAGTGGAGAAAGACACAGGGCTCATTTTTCCGCAGAAAGATGATTCCATAGAGCAGTCGTCAACCCTTCCCTATACAGACGTCCATCCAGTAATGAATTTGAAAGCCAAGAACAGGTTTGCTGAGTACTGACCATACAAGATGATGATTTAACAAGTGATAAGCCCATGGATCCATTTTGGAGTTTTCATAGCGCCATGTACAAAAAGGGCAACGAGTTACACATACTGATTAATGATACCCACCTGCACTTATCGATATACAACCAGCTTTTTCAGATCAAAGACTGGCCTTTTGAACTGTCCTCCACATTGCCGATTTCATTTTTTACCATGGCATTAGCGCCTTTTGTAGTTATCAGTTATCAATGTGGCGTGAAAATGTTCAGATATTTATAAAATTAACTATCCATCTCCTTCATTCACAAAGGCAGCAAAAGATGCAAGTCTTGTGTCTTCACAGCTGAGTCATGATGAAGGAGAAGTCCAAGATAGTGTCAAGTAAATACAGGAAACTTTTTGGTTCATATTTCCATACAGACCTGTCAAAGGTTTTTCTTCCAAAGGAAGGGATGACTGAACATCAGAGTCATTTGGTAAAGTTGTTGGAGAAGTCACAAGTTGGGATATAATGCATCAAAAATGTGTATGGCTCAAAGGACAGCTCTGAGGTGAAAGTTATAGGATTTCGTTCCCTTCCATGCTCCCCCTTGACTTAACAGTACAACAAAGCACTACACACATGAACAGAGCTGAGCTACATGGCAAAGCTATTCATGATTTCAGTTGGCTCCAGAGAATCCGCGAGCAAGAGCTCTCTTCCTGGAAAACACGGAAATTCCAAGACCTGGATGTGAAGAAACTTACAGAAACGACAGTGGCTACAACCACAATTTACAGAAGAAGAGGTATCCACAAGAAGGTAATAACTGCAATGAAGAAAAACATTTTTTTACACAGTACAATGAAGACAACTGTAAAGAAGAAACTACGACTACAAAGAAACGAAAAGAAGACATCAAGAAAAAAGTAAGCACTAAGCACTACGCCGTTAAGCCCCACCTGTGTCCTCCCCATCGGACAGCCCTTCCACAGGCGTGTTGTGCTCATCTACACTATCCATTTAGGACTCTGCCCAACATGTACAGCGTGTGCCAACGTGCACATCTACTCTACAGGTTACATTCTTCTCCTACACGCTAGTGCACCCCTGGCACACCCTTTACGACCCTGATCCATACAACTCAATGTGGTATGTATTGCAGCCTTTCTGCTGCCTGCGCTGTGTGAGCTTATGCACATTATGCTGACTTTCGTCTGGGGTTGCAACAGTGTGGTTGCGGTCATGTGTCATGATGTTTTTCTTTTGTGGCATCTTCTACTGCGTAAAGGCTACAACTTTTGCCACATACATCGTGCCTTCATCGACAGTGTTCCTGATATCGTAGAGAGGCTTTTCTGCTTTAAATCTGCGAGAGACAACATTGGAGGTAACTGACATATTAGACACTTTTCATGTGTGTTTCACTATAAAGGAATGCCTACCACTGTTTTTGATGGTTTTCATAGAGTGGTTCGTTAGGATCTAATTTACACGATCTAGCCACAACCTAGAATCCACGTAGTAAGAAGCACTGCTTCCATCAAAACTAAACACACAAAAAAATGAATAACAGATTGAAAGACATCCTTGCCAAGATGACATTCCTATCGGAAGGAGAAACAGGCTTGTATATTTTCCTTTGAATACTATGATTTAGCGCTTGACCATTGCTTTGAGAATTTGTAAAAAAAAAAAAAAAAAAAAAGTGAATTTGTAAACAGCTATCTAGCTAGTGAAGCAAACGAGCTGTGCCTTTTGAAGGGAAAGCTGAATCTTGATTTGACGGGGATTGCCTCTGTTGAATTCTTCCTTTACCGGGAAAGATTGTGGAACATTTTATTACAGAGAAAGTTGGTACAGTGACGCTGTTTGTTATTGAGCATACTTTGCCGTACTCATGTTACATTGATTTCATGCTGATCAACTCTGTCCTGCTGTATATTCAAACTAGCGCGAGGCAGTGATTGAAATTGAAGTCAAACTTCATATGCATTACAAAGAGTTCGGCTGTGCGTGTGCTTAAGAGATTAAGCGGAAGGCACTAATTGGTGCTAGAGAAGAGCAGCTGCTTTGACAATGGAAAATCACCTCAGTCACGGAGTCTTTTACTGTTTAACCGTCGAACTGTGGCAGTTTACATGTGCGCTCATCTCACCTCAGCATGAATGCCTCACGCTTTCCTTCGTTTATCCTCTGTTTTGTCAGTATTCCTCTGCGTCAGTACTTCCTAATTGACACTGTTTGGCACTTGTATGCGCCTAGAGCCATCCGGTGCGGGCGTACCTATGCACAACAATTACAATCATCGCAGGCAGGAATGATTATAAAAACCAACCTCATGCGCGCTTCAAGTTACAGATTGCGCTATGATTAATCTTATACAGCGGCATTACTCTCCACTTGAACCTGCTGCATCCCATCCTCGTCGCCAAAATATGTAGTGAAGAAGGTCCACTCAGGAAGGTAGTATTTCAGGATAATTTATTCATAAGGACAACAAGTAGTAAAGTACATGACATCATGTAGTTATGTTGTAGATCAGAGGCCCACCAGGAGCTGCCTGTCAGCTGCTCAGCCCATGACCAACTGTCCCTCTGCCTCCCTCAGGCCCAACATTCCGAGGCATCATCAGACTCCAACATTCTAATGAGTCAGAGCACAGGCACTGGCAGAGCAGGGCTGGCAAATCACCTTACAATATAATATGCAGGATACTACACATAAGTATTAAGGTTATCCTTCTCAGGTGCTGAAGCGACCAAGTGGAATGTCCTTTCGATTAAATTAAGAACGTTCCCAGACATCAAGTCATTCAGAAACGGACTGAAAAGCCATCTTTGCAAGTTAAATTCAGAATGATGCTGTATTGAGACATGAAGAAACAGCCAATGTCAATCATTTTGACAACCTTCTACATAAAAACAGTTCTTTGAAATCTAGCTACCATCCAACTCTGACTCTGGGAAATGTAGTTATTCATGTCAAATGTGTCGCTACACCCCTTTGGTATTGATGGGCGCCTCTTATGGAACTCTGAAATTAGTTGTGAAGCATATCTGAATTAAGCTGGTTCCAATTAATTATTCGATATATGTACTACCTAGTATCTAGAATGGTCTCTACCTCATATTCCGGTGTTCCATCTATCAATGTAGGGGGAAGAGTGGTTGGGTTGTTTGTATAAGCATCTTTTAATGTGAGTCACATGAAAACCTGGATGAATCCTCCAGTGGCTAGGAAAAGCAAGCTTTGTTGCTGCTGTATTCACTAAATTAAGGATTGGGAACGGACCTGTATACTTAGGCACAAACATAAAATGTACCCCGGGAATGGTGAGATAGTCAGTGGATAACCAAACGTACTCCCTAATGGAATCAGTTGGAAAAGAAGAACAATGTCTGTCAGCAACGTTTCTATACCTGGTTTTAGCTACTATGAGATGCTGAAGTGACTGTTCTGAGGGAAAAGAGGAGGTGGAAAATGCTGGAGGCCAAATATGATGATGAGAATGAAATGTGCACTGTATAATTATAGAAAAGTTCCACTATTGGTACCTATTGTGTTATTTATTCAGCATGATTCATTGAAAATATCTGAGGTATTGCTCCAATGTCTGATTCTGCCTCTCTGTCTGCCCATCAGTGTGGGAATGGTAACTTGTAGACATGCACTGTATTACTCCTAAATATTGTAGTAAAGCCTCTCAAATTTTTTGACTAAACTGAGATTGTTGATCAATTGATAATTACATTAGGAAGTTCATGTAATATCACTACCTCTCTAAGGGCCACATGTATCAAGCCTTTTTCCTGTTTGCAAATGGGCAGATTCTCAGAATCGTCCCGTTTGGGAATTGGAAAAAGCCTTTTGGGATGTATCATCCCAAAAGGCCATTGCAAACTAGCGAATTGCAAAATTTGCGATTCTCTAATTTGCAAATGCAGTTAAGGAATTGCAAATTGCGATTCCTTAAATGCAATTCTGGAAGCACCAGAAATTTTATATTTGGCCTTAAGGAATTGCAAATTACCACCACCTTCAAGTTGGTGGTAATTTGTGATTTTCTTTAAAAAAGCACTTTTTGATTGTCACACATACATGCCTTTAGGGCATGTATGTGCGCAAAATGTACACAGATGCATATTTCAGGGGTGCAACAGGGTGTCTCTTTTGGCACCCTTGCAACCTTGAAATTGCATTCTCAATTTGCGATTCTCTAATTGGTAATCGCAAATTGAGAATGTCTTCCCATTGATTCCTATGGGTCTCCTAGCCCATAGAAATGAATGGGAAGGAATTCCTTATTTGCGAATCTCAATTTGCGATTCGCAAATAAGGAATACGTAGGATTCGCAAAAATGTTAGCAAATCCTACATACATTGCACTTTGCGATTCTCTAATTGCGATTCGCAAAAAAACGCAATTTGAGAATCGCAAAACTCTTTTTTGATACATATGGCCCTTAGAAAGGTAATGGCTAATGAATGGAACGCAGGCAATCTGTTAAGAGAATTTAAATGAGCTTTTGTAATAAAGTAGTCCACTACAGCTAAAAGTACTGTATCTCCTGCTGATGGGGGCAGACCTGTGATATAATCCATTGATATCTAGATCAAAGTAATTAGAAGTGTCTGTACAAGTCCTACTGGTTTCCTTCTTAAGTTTTCTGCGTTAGCATATACAGTGCATAAAATGAACATCAACATTTTTTCTAAGATTTGAGCTCAAAACTGGAGAGATGTATTTTTGTGTCTTTCATACACCAGGATGGCCTGTTACTCGTTATGTTGCTGAAGATCTTTATCAGGAATATAAACATTCTGTTACTATACTGCAGTAGTTTGTGTTGTTTCTTTCTTTTATCAACATCCTGTGAAATCCAATGCTCCGTATCAATTTTCTGGTAGCTTTTTAAGAGTAATTGTAATAATCCTCACTCTGATTTGAGTAGCTTGTTTTAAGTGGCCATAATAGAGGGAGGACTGTTAAAGGGTTGACGTTCTTCCACTTGTCTCTTTACTAGGTCTATTTCCTTGTCTTTAGCATGTTCCATAATAAAATCCGCTCATTGTTGATTCTTGCTCCGAGAGTGACGGCTCGCGCTACCGACTACCTTGTGATTCTGAACTTGCTACAGGTAACAGCTCTCTATCCGTATGCTTCAGACCACTCTAATCTGGCCCAATTTCGCCACGCTAGTCTTGGGTTATAATTCTCCTTCCATTCTTACCCATTTAGATCGCACAATTCTGGCGACTTGGCATCTAATTGAAATCTTTGAGGATTGTTTTGCTCGCGTTCCTGCCCTATCCAACGCATTTACAGGTAAATGCAGTTGGTTCATGTGCCATATTACGGGACCCTCGTGTTAATTATGGGCCCTAATTTGTTGAATCTCTCTACCCGATTTATTTTATAGATCGCTTGACCCAGATAACTTGAATTCTATCTGTGATTCGCTGCACGTTAGTTGATGCGACTTCAACAATTAACTACGTATAAACACCAATAAGTCTAACTCCCTTGTGAATTCAAAGGTAATGTCATAACCATACCTAATTTCACAGTATGATTATTTTTTATGGGGCGATAAGTAGGCATTGACAACCCCTATTGGTTAATATTACAGATTTACCTCTGTCCTGGCATAATCAAATCATCTGTCTCCAACATATTGACTCAAGGTACCATTTCTACTTGAATCCACTAAGTTATGAAACATATCTAAATATTGCTTTGCAAATTCGAGGCACACGATCCCCTTCTTGTGTTTTTGCACCTCTTAATCAATGTATCTTGAGTGTAAGAGTCCCATTTGTGTTGAATGGCCAAATACTAGACTGCTATTAATTTGACTAATCGATTACATCATATTAAGGTGTGTGAATTAAATTTCATATTTAATTTGATACATTGTTATCTGTGTACATATTATTCTCACTGTGTTGTTTTCATGTCACTTTTGTCTAATTGTAATCAACTTGTGTATTTTAGTACAGGTCATATAGTTAAATGACAACATTTTAGCTAGGGCATATGTTCTCTGTGTGTATATAGCTAGGGCATATGTTTGCTGTGTGTATATAGGTGTATAGCGCATTAATGACTGTTTAATTCAGCTATTATGTTATAGTTATATTGTTTTATTCTATTTTACTAGGGATTTACAAATACTAATTGCCCACTGTCCTGATGATGGTCTTGCAGAGTTATCCATAAAGACCGAAACGTCGACCTCAACCTTATCCAAAGAAGATTTTCTCATAATCTTTACTTTTTGGATAGGTCACCTACAGGCTTTACAGAGATTCTTTTGATTTGTTTCATTACATTTGTCCTGTATTCCTGTTTTGCTAATTTCTTATGTTTTGTATTTTTCCCTTGATGACTCAATTTTGATAAAATTCACCTTTTGCCTATACACATGTCTATTTGTTTTTGTCTTATGTTAAGTATTGTTTTGTTTAGTTTAGTTCATGAATGTTCATTTAAACTTGTTTAATTAATTTCACCCAGGGTAATTAAGTTATCTTTTTCAAATTCAGTTACATAAGTTAAATAACTGAGTCAGTATAACAAACTCCTTTGGAGGCAACTCTACCCATCTTATCACATTTGTACCCAAGCCCCCAAAGGTTTACTGGGTTGCTCACTTTTTTCTACCATAATAGAGGGAGGACTGTTAAAGGGTTGACGTTCTTCCACTTGTCTCTTTACTAGGTCTATTTCCTTGTCTTTAGCGTGTTCCATAATAAAATCCGGAAAAGAACCAGGACCACCAGTTAAGTCATGGTTTCAAACATTTCATGGACTTTAGATACCTTAAATTTCTATTATTTGTCCAAATGGTTATTATATGCCTCCATGCTTCTTCTCATCGCTAATAGCTCCATATAGATGGTGTAGTTAACATCAGATGATTGAAGTGTTCGGAAATAGTAAGCTACAGAATGAATTTAATCTGTTGCCGGGTCTTTTTTAGGACAGGATAACTACTTTAATAGCGAAAAATTATGCATCTGTCTCACATTGAAGTGCAGCGTAAAGTCTAGATGCCTACACATAGGTGCGTTTTAAAATGTTTTCTTAAGTGTTTTAGATCCTTCTTCTTGTTGTTTTCCCCAATTTTAAAGGAAACTACTTATAACTCAGCTGAGAGAGGATTTTTTTTCATCAGCTGAGAGTACAATCTCTGAAAAGTCTTGAATAAACTGTATATAAAAACTGCAAAATCCTAAGTCTCTCTGAATCCCCTTCACGGTTCTTGGCAACGGCCTCTCCCAGATAGCTTTGATTTTTAACCACATGCATATGTAGTCCTTCTTGTAAAATCCATAACCAAAAGAACACAAGCTCTGGTACTTCGAATAAGCAGCATTTACTAACCAGACAAAGAGTGGATGTTCTCTTAAGCGTCTTAATACCTCTTTGACCTGGGATGTTCTTCCAAATATCATCAAGGAAGATAAGGACGTATATGTCCAACAAGTCTTGAAAGATATAATTCACGTAATGTTGAAAGGTTGCAGATGCGTTGAATAAGCCAAAGAGCATTACTAAATGCTCATAGTGTCTATATGTGGTGTTGAACACAGTCTTCCATTTATCCCCGTTTCTAATATATGTACCAGTTTGTCTGCTCCTCTAAGATCAATCTTTGAAAAGATCTTTGCTGACTTTATTTGATTTAAGAGGACTTACATTAACGATAAAGGCTATCTGTTTCAAGTAGTTACAGCAGCGAGTTCCCTACAGCGAGGGGATGATGAAAACTGGGGGCCAAGCCGGTGAACTGGAATAGCAAATGAACCCCCATCCCCAGGTTTTAGGCAATACTGATCTTCTTTCATTGCTAGTGGATAGATTCTCTCAGGTACAATCTTGTCACTGAGTATCAAATCGATGGGACTGATACATGAGCGATGAGTTGGTAATTGATCAGCTTCCCTTCTAAAGAAGAAGTCCTGGAAATCTTTTTATGCTTCAAGGTATCGATGTTTGATCAAAATTCTTGTGTCTTACACAGCACATTAAAGTAAGATCCCTTTCCAATCCCTTCCTAGAAAAGTAGTACTGCTGGCAGCTTTGCAATGAAAATGTAATGGTCTGCCTTACGCAGTCAAAGGAGGGATTGTGTCGTCTTAAACAAGGCGTATCTAACGCCACATCGAAGGCAGGAGTCTCAATGAGTCCAAACTGAATGCTTTTGTAGAGTTGATTATTCAATGGAATTCCCCAAGAGAGAGTTTGGTAACATACTTCTCCAGGTGTCAGAGGTTTTCCATCAGTCCTTATGATAGGTTCAGGAACTTCATTGGGTTGTTCAGGTGAACCATTTCTTTGTTGAAATCGAACATCCACCAAGCACCCTGAACTTCCACAATCAATGAAAGCTAAGGTAGTAAATGGTCCACCTTCAGATAGTTGCACATGCTGTCTGCTGCATTCTTGTGTGTTAGAGGCTAATCTTGGAAACAGAAAAGGACTCGAATGTAGTTCACCCTTCACAGGCGAGTCCAGCAGTTTCTCGAGAGGCTGGAAAATTCCTTCACAAAATACCTGTTTCCACCATAAACACATAGTCCTTCTTGCCTTTCATGTTCCCTTTCTGCAGTGGTTAATGGTTCATAATTATTTCCGAGTTGCATCAATGCCTCTATGGAGCCAGAATTCTTTTTGAGTGTTTCTTAAGAAGATAGAAGGAGCACCTTAGCAGGGATCCGTCATATTTATTGTTGTCTTTGCGTTTAATGAGCATGAATCTGTAGCATGAGATTGATGCCCGCTCTATTGGAAGCGGGTTGATTCGCAACTAAAGAAAGGATCTCCTTCAGTTCTTTTTCTGTAGGTCTTGATAGAAGGCTGCCGACAACTACCTCATCCATCCAATCGGCTTATGCCGTGAACTGCTGGCACCGGCTCATATAGGATACTAGGCCTTCTTTTCCTTTGCGAATGGTGCTGCACATGCAGAGGCTCAAGATGGTCTCTCTACAAAAATAGCAGTTAACTGCTGCACGAATGGCCAAATTAAATAGCCACGGGCTTTGATTTAATAGTAAAGAAGTTGCCAGGGCCAATGCGTCTTTACTAAAATAGGGCAACATAAAGGAAACTTTTGCTCGGTCATTTGCAAATTCCTGTGGTCTTGGTAGAAAATGCAATTGGCATTGAAAGAGGTACGGGTCCCCTGTACCCATTTTAGTGGCGCCAGAATAGAGGAGGCATACTGAGGCCCACCGGCAATGGCGGTTATTACGCCACTCCAGCCAGAATCAATATTGGTAGATTAGGGGAGTAGTTGGAGTAACTCAACTTCACTGGATGACCCAGGCCAATTAATTGCCTGATTCAATTTCTCTAATAGGCAAGAATCCTCCTGGTGGGCAACTTCAAGATTGCCTTGGATCTTGCTGGTCGCTTGTGCCATGACCTGTAGGGTATTGACCTTAGGCCCCATCTTTTTGTGGTCTGGCAAGTTTTCACGGATTTGGTACTGCGAGTGTGATGGTGTTGAAGCCAGTCCCTCCCTCCCTCTCCTCCAAGAGGTCAGCACACCCCCTTGTATGAGGTCAGGGATGGTAATGAAGCCTGAGGCTAAGAGAGCGAGAGAGAGAAACTCCTGAAGGTTGGTTGGAGGATTCCGTCTGGATTCCTAGGCACAGCATCTTGAGTCAGACTTATCAAGGTTAGGTCCCCACATACATGTGATAGAACATAAATTACTAGGAGGTCCTACACACAGAAGATAAGTACGAGACACTAATACCACAGACTGGGACTTATCTGCTGCATATAGATGGTATGCTATACCAAGCCCTGGGTGTACCATGAAACCATCACAGGAGCCGAAAATGAAGATCACTGCAGGACTGGATAGGAAGGAGATTGGGTGGGAAATACAAAGTCAACTAAAGGGTAAGTAAGAACATAATAAGGCACAACAGGAGAGGGAAGAAGGAAACTGAGGGAGCCACACAGGAGGGAAAAACAAAGGTGCAAGAAGATGTCAAGTTGTGTGCAAACTAATGGGAGTAGTTACAAAAATGCTGCCGCCAAACAAGTGAGCTCAGTGTGAGCCAGGCCTATCTACTCTGACTGACACTAGTGACTTAGGAGCAAGTGTGTGTGTACCAGTCGTCTAGTGGTTGGAGTCACAACTTTGACTCTGGTCATTGTAGTTTTACGTGCCAAAGGATGTAATTTGCATTGTCTTGTGCGCCATCTCTTATGAGTGTGCCATATGTCCCATGACATGATATTCTCTACAATAAGGAATTCTGGAGGCCCCTCCTCTAGTGGCAAGTGTTAGACTATCTTCACGCTGGATACCCTCTGCCTCTCTACCCTCCTTGTTCTCAGCACTGATGCCAGCTGTCTGCAAGGGAAAGATTTGAGGAATCATGCGACATCGGGACTGTGGTCAGATGAAGTTTACCAGCCGTCCATTTGAACTGAAGTGAATGCCATTTATAAGATTCTCCTGACTTATACCTTGAACAGCAGAGTCAAATGATCTTCAAATGCAAAATCTACCAGGTGTCCAAAGCTAATATGGCAAACAGGACAGACAAGATGTTCAACATTAGCACAAGTAACCCCGCAGGTTTGAGCTCCGGGATTTAAATCTACTCTTGTTGGCAGAGGCCTAGCTTGCCGGGATGATGAATTGGCATGCTGACCATCTCAGCCATATATTTGTATGTATGTATGTGTGTGGTATTTGCATAGCATTAACATTGCATAAAAGACAGCAGAGATCTCCCAGCATCACACCATGAACCTCAGTGAAGCTTTGGCATCAGAGCCCTCACGCCCAAATCTGGCCTCGTAAAACATATGATCAGACTGAGAGAATTCCAAGGAACTTCAGGGAAGGTACACTTCAAAAAACAATTTTAGAAATAAACAATACGTTTTTAATGGATTTATGTTCTCATTTAATGGGATCAAGTGGGTTGGTTGCCGGTCTCCAGGGTGAAGACTCGCCCCATTCCTGCACGGGCTTCACCAAGGAAGCTTTAGACTGAGAGCAGTGAAGATTACTAGTAAGTAACGAGCAGTTGTCTAACAACAACCTTCTGTCTTAATGGAAAAAGATCGAGTAACACATTTCGGGTTGTAGGCTGTGCTTTTCCCAATCTATGGGTACACTGCCATCTAGTGGCTGAAGTAACGTATTGCTTCCTTACACAGGACATCCCGTACTTTAAATGTCCTTGCACGTTTCACCGGTGCTAAGTGCCATTGGTGGGAGTTCTCCACTTGTGTTCCTGTCAGAGAGAGATGCCGTGTGTAGTAAAGTGACCTGGGTCCACATGCATGCTGGAAACATCACGCTCCAGATACTTCACCCCAGGACGATAGGCAGACCAGCCAAGGTCCCGAAACATCTCTTTGCTGAGGTTTATTCGCTGATGCAGCGCCTCTTTTCCTCCGTTCTCTCCCGGCGACATTTGGCGACAGGCTGGGAATAAGAGAGAGCCAGGCAGTGGGAGCGGGATGAACGCATCTCATCTCTCATCCATTCGCCTAATTCTGCAGTTCTAGCTGCGAAAGTCAGTCAGTTGTGAAACTCGTCACACCTACAGACCGCTTTAAAGATGCTCACGGCGAGGTTGTCGATGCACAGCTATGCAACTGGGAGGTTATCCATGTGAAACACACCCTGCAGAGCCCAGCTGCGCCAAGGTCTGGATAAACAGCTCTGATAACCAGCTCGGGGACCGCCATTTCGCACGCAGCAGCGCACACCTCCACCAGTTCCTTCTTGGTCCACTGACAGGTCTGGGTTGAAATATGCATCTTTCACACTCAAATAGGGGTGTGCACCACTTAATTTGTTGCCATTTTACCTGTTTCCCTGACACTCTTTACCTCTTCACATGGACCACAACACCCTGGACTCACTCCGTGCACACTGCACCAGAGGCAGCTTGCAGCACGAGCCTCATTCACACTGTGTATCCTGCCACAACCAGCCAGCGAGTGTAGCCCATGCTCTGTGCCACGAGGGGGCGACAGTCTCTGAAGAGCAGCCTCTGACGTATGTAGGTAGGTGTCCCCATCCTGGAAAGCGTGCATGGAACCAAGCTCCTCCGCAGCCAGTATAGGGCCATACTAGCCAAGCCCCCCCCCAGTGGTGCTGGACCAGCTGTCCGCGCGGGGGCGCTACCATCCACGCTACAACACTGGAGACACTGGGATCGTGAAAAATACAAATGTTGTGCAAGAAACAAGTACAGCGAGTCAGCCACACCCATTCCGTAGGAGAGTGGTCGAGGTGTGGTATGAGGCCAGTGGTGCATTTTGGAGTACGCTGTTGCGGGACAAGTAACAGAGGGCTTTCAAGGTCAACATAATGGCTGTTACTTGGACCATCCCCCAAACTCAGTATTTGAGTTAATAGTCGCATCCCTAAAGAGAAAGGTTTCATCTTTGTATGTGAATATTGAGGCAAAAGGTCTGGCAAATTAGAGAGGACAATTCCAGTGGTCCTTCCTTCCGGCAGATTAATGTGAGTGTGGTGAGCACTGGCATGAACGCCTGGCATGGGTTTCCCCGTTGCTACCCAAGCATGTTCACGAGTACAGATGCATGCTACAACTTGGCAAGAAGGTGGCTTAGCAGAAGCGGCTGGTGCCCTGGTAGATGATCAACACTGCTGCGCATCCCATGACCACTAGCAATGCATGATGTGCAAGGCTTGGCTGAAGCCTTTGCTATTAAGGGGCCCATGACAAAGTTATAAAGTTGATGCTAAAAGTAGAGTTACCTTTTTTAACGCTTCAACAGATGAGGCGCAGATTAATTGGATGCCCACAAAAATCACAAACACTTCCGAGGGGCTCAGATAACTTCCAACCATCCGTCTATTGAATGCAGGTCAATATAGATATTCAAGATTCTGATCAAGGCACACATTTAACAGTTCAGCCAAACCACTGGTGGTGGTCAGTGCACTTAAAGTATGTATGTTTTCACATGCTAGTATATCAAAGCCACAGGCATACGCTCAGCTTTGCCATAGCGTACCAGAATTACCAATTCAATATGGAGTTCTTGGGTCTGATCGCAGTTCAAGCATGTTCACAAACCTGTTCACCATCAAGTTCTTCATTTGTTAACTTCCAACTTAGCATTCATCAAGTTGGAGATTCATCAGAATAACACAACCATCCCTTCCATTTGCGGGTCTGCAGAATGTGTCAGCCTCCTCTGACTTTAAAGGCAAGCCTTTGCGTGGCCATATCTAAGGTGGCAAAGATATACACAAACAGTACCACAGTCCACAGCACACTTCTATGTCTAAAAATGTCATGTCATTTATTGCCTACTGCTCTGGCAATTGGTGAGCCGTAATCCAGTATGTCTTTCTTTTGGAGTCTGTGGGGAACGGAAAAGGGCCCTTCATGGTTAAAGACATGCACCGCTTCTCTTTGTCCCAAACTGGACTCTTTCCTGGATCCCTAATGCAGATTTTTTTGTCAGAGGTAAACACCGATCATGCCCGTGTGCCATGACACAGGCCTGTCTCACGGATTGCGGTCTTGTTGGACCAGGCCCAAAGCGATACCCTCATTGTGGTGCTACCACATGCACCAGGAGTTAAGTAGAATAATTGTGATGGCGGCAGTATACCGAGTAATAATCAGTAATAGTGAACAGGACCTTGTTACCCTGTATCACAGGAGTGAGGCCTATAAGCACACTCATTAAAAAGAAGTCTGCTGTGTGCTTAACTCACCCTTGCCTACATCAGGTAGAGGTGAAGTGCTGTGTAAGCATGAGCGAATTTTGCGGATCTCGCGTTCGCGAATTTTGCGGATTTGCGGATTCGCAATCCGCAAAATCCGCGAATTCCCGCGAATTTTTTTTTTTTTTGTGTTCGCCCGTGTTTCTGCCAGTTCGCGAGGGTTTTGTACACTTTCGCAAATTGCGAACTTACCTGTCGGGTCGCAAGTTTCGCGAACTTGTTGTTTCTACGTGTCCAGCCTGTTTGGGACACTCTTCTTCATCACTGCCACTCTCTGTCACCACTGCCACTCTCTGACTACTCATGCCACCCTCTGGCCCACCCATGCCACCCTCTGTTTCATCACCACACCCTCTGGTTGTCCAGTGTACATTATTTTCCGCAAAGCAAAGCACACCTTCCCTGCCTCAAGTGACCTGAATTAATTTGGGGCTGATTAATGTGTCACAGAATATTTTTTTAGCTGGCACCTGCTTCCTTAGTGCGCCCTGATTAGTGATCTTTTGCACTTGCTAAGTGCTTTCATTGTTGCAAAATTAGTTACAACACCTGCCCTGCCCCAACTGACAATAATGAATTAGGGGCTGATTAATGGATTTTAACTTCCAGCCTGGCTCCTGCTTGTCTCCCTTAGCTGTAATTCAGGACCTTTGTGGCATATGTGTAACTATTCTGAGGTTCAGAGCAGGGTCACATAATAGTTTCAACTGGCAACTGAACTCTGGAGGGGCCCCTCAGGAAGCACTACAGGAAATGGCTACTAATGATGAGCCTGAACTTTTGAACCTGGTAAGTAGTTACTTTCAGTTTTGCTAAGATCGTATTTCTGCAATTTTGCACTTATTCGCGAGGCGCGAACTCACGCGAACTCACGCGAACAGTGCGAGCAGTGCGAGCAAAATCCGCTGCTCGCGGATGCCTCATCCCGCCGACCCCTCATGTGGCAGTTAGTTCTTGATAATTAGGCATAGGACAACTCTCACAGAGGTAATACACACACAAACCCACACATGACACCAGCATGTGGTTAATCACCTTTTATAGGTCCTGATGAATCGCGGGTAACTATTGCCCACTGCGAGAAACATGTCGACCGTTTTGCACTACTAGCCCCATCTAGGTTCACCTGAACTTACTCGTTGACTCCTAGTGAGCTAGCCCCTTGTTTTTAACTGCAGCTAGGGACCCCCAGAATAAAGTCGATTCCGGTACCCTTAGCTACATTTTAATATCCCTTTCTCACTATCACATACCACCCTGCCCACACACCCACACCTCACCATAAGGCAGTTGGAAAAAGATCTCCGCCAAAGAGCCCCTCTTTGAGGTGAGCCCGTCGGGGATTGCACCGCCTCCCCCGACGAGGAGCAACCGCCGATGATGAAGCATGACATCCTTCGGGGTGTGTGAGGCAAATCCATCCAACAAAATGGATGCCCTTGGGTGTCACATTTACACCTCTGGTCACGCCAGCTAGTCTTTCCCTTAGTCACGCTTAGGAACAGTCCAGGAACCCCCTTGTTGTAACCATTGTTACGGGCACACACTGCGACTGGACCTTCCACTCCCTCGAGTGGGAAATAGTGCCCGTTGATCCAGTGATCTCCCTTCTCCCTTCTTTTGAAAATACAATACTGTGTAGGACATGTGCTCATTATAGGAATGCCTGCAAGTAATGCATGTCATGGAAGATATAGGGCTGTGCAGTGCGTGGGCAATTAGATCATATGCTGGGTGTATGTGTGCTAACATGAAGTACAATACATGAGGGGTGAAGTGATGTACAGATCACACATGGTGAGTGTGTGTGCTGGCATATTGTGTGTTTGCAAATAAAACACCCTGGTACAGTATTGAAAAGCTTCAGCGCTGAACAGTGTGCACAGACTCAATGTGTGTACTGAATGTATGTGTACTTGTAATGGTACAATGCATGGCAGTAACAGTGCTGGACAGTAAGTTTGCTGTGACTGTACACTGAGTGTATGTGCCTGAATTGGTACATTACGGAGGACCCTGGGTTCCATTTAGGGAAGCCCAGATCTGCCTGGTGAAAACATGAAGAGCAGAGGGATACTCCCAGATTTGTGCACTGCTGTATTCCTGTGAGCTGTGTGCAACACACTGGAGTAAGGGAGACTTCCTTTCCTACACTTAAGCTTGCTCTTTGATTCAGAGATAGATTACATGGAAGGGGCCCGGAGACATCTTAGGTAAGGAGATGGGGCTGATAAGGGAATCATACATACTAGGACTGGGAAACTAATGTTAACTTTTTGATGCATATATAACTAAGGCGGACATCCAGGTGTGAACTCAGGTCAATCCCATGAGTTGTGTTGTGGGCCAATCAGCTTTGGGGTATTGCCTGCTGTGACAGACATTCTTTCAAGGGGAAAGAAGAAAAGAGAAGTAGACACTTCAAAAGAAGCAGAACCACAACATAAAACTACAAAGACTCGGAGCCCAAATCACAATCTGATGTCTGGAAATTGACTATAAGAAGGGGAGGTTGAGACCCCAAACTTTGTCAGACGGGCTATGTGAGAAGGGGAAACTCTGCAAGTCTTCTGCCTGTGATCAGGACTGGGGTCAAAGGCCTGCTAATCTCCCTGCTGGGTAAGGGACATAACCCAGGAAAACCAAGACCACCTGCCCTGTAGCACCAGAGCCAGCCTGCTTGCCAAGACCAGTCAGCCCTGTGAGGAAGCGGAGAGCTATGGAGGGAGAGAGGTCCAGTGGGGAGCTCTCAAGAGGACTCCCTGAGTGAGGTGAGATGGAATGGCTGTGCACCAATCAGGTTGTTGCCCGTGTGAAGTCAGTTCGGCAACCCTCGTATTTTAGGAGAGGACGGCCATGGACTGAGCTGTATGTAAAGCGCTGTGTTGGTCTTGCTAAGCCTCTATCGACATGCTGCGGTAACCCCCATATGCGTGGAGGATCCACCAATGAAGTTGTGGTGGAGGCGTTTACACCAGAGTAGTCTGTGTCTGATTTAAGACCGTATGCTAGGCGGGCTGCTGGTACCTACATGGCTAAGAAGTTTTGGCCATCACCCGAGACAAAAGACTGAATCTGTACCTGGCATGTCGAGCCCCATAACAAGAGAACTGCCTTTGACTGCCATGGGCGACAATGGAAGAAAGGATTAGGCACCCCCCTGCTGAGGAACGCTGACTTCCTGTGTCTTCCTGAGCTGGGAGCTTCTACGATAACTGGAAAAACCGGCAGCACTGCTCAAGAAGGACAGCCTGCGCCACCGGGTGCTGCTGCATGGACTGCAAGCAGCCAGACTTCTCTGAGCAAGATCAGAGCTCGCAGATGTCCGCACTAAGGACACTTGCTGCAACACTGAACTTTCCCATGCTGCAGGCGAACGTAAGATGTGAACTGGACTTGTTGGGCTCCGGGGGCTCTCTACTAAATATGTTACAGCAACATAGACTCTTTTGACTAATTCCTGAAAAATCAAAGAGGAACTTTTGAGAACCATTAGTGAATGGGGAATAACCCAGAGCACGCTTACAAGAAAGAGGGTGGGACATGGATGTGCCTGACAACTACTAGCGTCCCTACCTCAAGGGAGCTGTGTTACTGCTTAACTGCTTCGATGCTGATGACGGAACCGCTCCGTCATCAGCTGCGGTTGGGCTGTGCTGATGACGGAGCGGTTCCGTCATGGCCCGGCCGCCGCGCATGCGCGGCGGGTTCTATTGAGCAGGGCGGGCCGTGACAGAACCGCTCCGTCACGAGCACAGCCCAACCACGGCTGGTGATGGAGCGGTTCCGTCACCAGCATGCGGCGGCTGCCCGCCCTGTTAGCGCGGCGGCGGAATAGCCGCCGCAGCGATGTGGTTAAGAATATTGTTATTCCATTGCATGTGTCGAGTTAGAAATAAAATATTAATTTTTCTTATTAAAGCAAGTATTTGACTGGAAATTGAATTACTGAGTGTCCTATTTGAACTTTGAGTTAGAGTTGTGTTCACTGTCCTGTATCGACCTGTACCTACATTTATCCGCACCCTCCTAAGGAGGTCTTTGACTGCTCATCCACAGTTACCACTGAGAGTCAAGTGCAGAAGGGATACTTGGCCCAGTTGCTCAGGATCCATAGCAGGTTGGGGCCTGGGACATAAGGACTAAAAGGCCTCAACCACCTTGGTTGGACCCCATGGCCATCTGAAAGACGCCCATCTTGCTGGTGCCAGCCCGAGTAAGTACCTTCACATATCCCATGAGTGAGACCTCAACAGGGTATTCCTATCCATGTTCATGGAAAGCAGTGAACTGAATACAGATGCACTTGAAACCCACCTGAATTTGAAACAATACATTGCTTCCCGACGGGCAGGGCAACATAATCACTGATGGAAGGTCTCATGAAAGACTGGTAGGAGGATTCTGTATGACTTCACTTATCCTCTTTGGTCCAAGGGTCCTTCAGGCATTAACCGCTTCCGTGCGGCGCCAATTCCCATCCGGTGCTGGACATTCCAGAACAGGGTGCGGTCGTGACGGAACCATTCCATCATCAGCACAGCTCAACCGTGACTGATGACGGAATGGTTCCGTCACAAGCATCGAAGGGGTTAAGAATAGCTATAGATGCTCAGCCATCCTAGTGCCCCATCTTGACCACAGCAATTCTGGTTCTCAGACATCCTTTAGGGGTTGGCCTTCTGACTTCCACTGACCCCAGATCTCATATTACTGGCCAAGGGGAAGTTTTACTATCTCTCTATAAAACCTTTCAGCTCAAGCACCTTTGCTGATAAAGGCTTCTTCTCTGCCAACCTTGACATACTATGACTGCTAGGAAACCCACAACCAGTTCCCCAAAGAAATGGATGAGTTTCTGCTATGACGCTGTATAAACTAATCAAACCTTTTACCTGTTCTATAGGTAACATCATTGTATTTGCAGGTACCTAGTGTGACCAGCCGCAGAAGAGGACACTTGCAAAATCTATTTGGGTGGAGCTCAAATAATTAAAGATCTGATTTAGAGATTGACTGACCTATTCCTGAGCACTGCCGGTTGGTAGATGGTAAGGGTGAGTGGTGGAGCTCTAGTTTCAATTATTCAAGGTGAGGACGGTTATTAGCAGTGCTTGTCCTTCTGTCTCTCCTAGATTGAAGCTTCAGGAATATGATGGCCACCAGGTGCAGAAAACATACACGTCATTGTGCCAATGTTTACATACTCCTGCTTCTAGCTGGACCCATTGCTTTGTACAAATGCTGTGACAAGAGAGCACCCAGAAAACCACATCTGACAGACGACCAACACAAACCATTCCTAAAACTTTAGATTGTGGATCCGCATCCCCTGTCTGGAAAATGAGTATAAAAGTGTGACCACCCCAGTATGTTCCAGTTCCAAGTTCTTCATGACAGAAGACAGAAGAAAGGAGTGCTCCACAAAGTACTTTAAGGGCTGCTGTGTGTCCCAGAAATGAAAGGATATCTCCTGAAATCTGTACATTCTATCAGAGGAGCTGAGTGTCTGCCTAATGCAGAGAAGCTTGCCTGCAGCAAGAGGGAAAGGGATTGCTTGGCCCTGCAGGAGAAGAGACTGTCCAGGAGAAATCCAGCTTGTTCCTGATGTAAGGAACCCTTAGAGAAAGCGAACTGCCCTAGAATGCAACACTGGGAGCAGCCGGTGTAGAGAGGCGGTCTCAGTCTCTCTATGTGGTTCACTTGAGAACCAGACTAAGATTTTACAAGCACAAATGCTAGCATGTCCACTGGCATCTGTTGTGGGTTTGCAAGCCACAACTGATGCCGGAAAAGATGAGCTGCATTGCCACTGCAGTTGAGCTTGAACTGTCATGGAGGCTGCAAATGCTGAAGACACATCACAGCTGACAAATCAGCCCAGAGGCTGTAACTGTCTTGTCTGGGTACCTGTCTGCACTCATACCAGTGGCAAACAACTACAACCATTATGGTAGGGGGCCAGTAGCCCCTGTCTGCCATGTGGCCTTATGTACAAAAGGATTTTGCCGCTCCAAAGCCTATGATTCACAAAACCACAGGACTCTCTACTGCAAAATACCTTTTTTGTAGATGTACAAACTCCTTTTGCAAATTCTGGACGTTTCTCTGACCCACAAAAGAGGTTCTGTAACTCATCCTTAATGCAATTAGGAGACGGTGTGATAGGGTATCCATTCCTCATTGCTATTCACAATGACATGTATCACTGGTTTGGCACTGTAATTGCAGTTGCAAACCATTTTCAGATAGTAACATCCTAGCTGGGTTGGTACATGATTCGGAAAGGGGAATCTGAAACAGCTTTCCCTTTGGAAAATCTCACCAAAATACTCACCATGTAGGTAGCATGTAACTCTCTCTCCTTTAAGCGTGATGTTAATGTCAGATGAAATAGACATTAAAATATTATCATGCTAAGGATAACAAAACATATGACTATTTGTGTCCTTTACCTTCTTACCTAAAATGTCCAAACTAACTTTATTCTTGTACTTTCTGAGTACTTCTAAAATTCGGGCGGGTGAAGGTAATGTGATTCGATTTCCATGGCCGTAGGACCGTCTATGTTTGCAAACTTACAAACAACAACAACAACAAAAAGTCTGTGTTCCGCGTCAATTGAAAAAAATCACCGCTATATGTCCTCTGGGGGAATTTCCCCCCCCCCCGTTACCCCGAAACTACCTGATTCCAGTAGTCTCAGAAGGCTTTAAATACTTAGGCATATTTATCTCTCTCGATTCCCAAGTCCGGTATGCACATAATTTGATACCCCCAATGCAGAGGCTTAGAAGTGACATAATAAATTGGAAGTCACTCCACTTTCACTATTGGGCAAAGCTGCACTATTTAAAATGATGTCTCTGCCGCGTTTCCTGTACGCCCTGCAGAATTCAGTCGACCCTGTTCCAAATTCGTATTTTAAGGATCTTGAAGGGCTCCTGCGAGACCTTCTATAGGGAGGTAGACCGAGTATAGCTCTGAAAAAGCTGACAGTTAGCTGGTACGATGGCGGAATTGGCTTACCCAACATTAAAAAATATAATTGGGCCGCGCACCTAACAGCTATCAATCATTGCACATATGGTCGTCCTGACAACCCAGGGTTTCTTGTGAATCGTTGGCTTCTACTCAACTGGGACTTCTCTCGGGCGCTATACTCAACACCAAGCAAATTCCCACTCACCGGCCCCACAGACCACACAGTCAAAATCTGGCACTCTGCAACTAAGTCACTCGGCTGGCAAAACAAGCTAACTCTCGCAACGCCTCTGTGGGACTCACAAAAACATGGATACATGGGAAACTCAAAGGGGTTTGATAAATGGGACCCAATAGGCATCTCCCATGTTAAGGACCTTTGGTGCACAGAGGGTGTGAAGCCCTTTAACGCTCTCCAAACTCAATATGCCCTGGCGGATTCTGAGATCGATCGATACCTACAAATCAGACACTCGCTACAAACAGCATTTCCCGGTCACTCCACACTGCCAGATGCCTCCCCATAGAGGATAGACTACTTGATGGCCACCTGCCTGACAAGGCCATCTCCCTGACATATCGAAAACTCATCAATAACATTGAAAACCCCCTATTGAAATTGTGAGACAAATGGACTGAGGACGGAATAGAGTTAGATGATGAAACTTGGCAGTAAGCAGTCTCCTCCCCCAAAACAGTTGCTATCCCGGCGCGACTAAGACTGGTGCAACTAAGGATCCTTCATAGAATATATGTAACTGGTCCCCAGCTGGTACACATGGGTGGACTGACAGAATGCTCTTGTAGGAGGGGATGCACACAATTGGGTACATTCATACATATACTATGGCACTGCGAACAGATCCATGAATATTGGCGCAAAATACATATAATCATGAGTGAAGTGTTGGGGGTAGAAATAAAACTGGCAGCGCCCAGGTGTCTCCTTAATATCTGGGAACCTACCGACCTCAACACTTATACTGCGCAATGGGTCACGCTTGGATGCATGATTGCCAAGAGAAATATTGCACAGCTCTGTGGAGCCCCACACCCGCCCACAGTCACAGATTAGGAGCGAGATCTTGACTGGAGTATGCTAAAAGAAAAAACTGATTATGTGGCCTGTGGATGCCCTGCAAATGGTCCAAGGTTTGGGCCCCCTGGAATGCATATTGTGGCGATATATGTACCCCTCCCCGTGATGCTGATGGTGATGATCCCCCATCCCCGTAATTTTTAATGAACTCTGCTATTGTATTTGTTTGTAACTTGATTTCACTGTAACCTATTTACTGATTGTGTGCATCTGTACCTTCACGTCGAAAATGTTTAATGAAAAAGATTTATAAAAAAATAAAAAAACATCAGTGACTGTTTTCACCAGCAAAGCTTGCCCGGCGTGCATAAGATATCTTTCACATGCTATCCTTCCTCTGCATTCACCTTTGTTGAAAATCGCTTTATGGCTATTGCTACTAAGTTTAGGCTAATGGTTTCCAGTCTAGGAAGTCGACCTAGCTATCCGCCCCTCATCTGAAATCCGTACAACAAAGTAGGGAATGATTTTCTCTTTTGGTTATTTCAAACAGGACTATAAACAAGTCCTTTATTAATCCTTGGATTTTTTCCTATTTAAAATGGCCCTTTGCCCAACAGGGAAAAAAACACACAACAACATTCCTCATAATTCTCAAAAGTGCAATAGACACTGACAAACACTGCAACACAGAAGCGTAATCTTCGGTCGACCAACGGAACTCCTCCACGCCTCAGCTAAATTTCCCATGGAGGAAAGGGCTTGACAATCTCATGTATTGATAATCTTTTTACCTAAGGAATACTTCAACTGGAATTTCTCAGAGCATAAATGCACAGACATTACAGCCCAACATCTCCTTCAGTGGCTTGAAAACATGTACAATGTGCACCAGTAAACATACAATATCCCTCCTCTAGTGACATCCTTTTACATTGCACCAACCTTTTCAATGTATTTTCGTTTTGTAGAAACTTTATTGTACAACACCTTGATGCCACCTCTCTAGGCCCGTTGCCTTTCCATCATTATCTTTCGTTTCCAGGAAACCTTCAACATCTGCCAAACCCCCTTCTACAGCAAGTCATGCTGAATGATGGAACCCAGTCCTGTGGTGCCTTATGTTGCCAGGGTACCAGCGCATCCTCCCCTGACATCTTTACAAACAGGACACGTTTGTTTAAAGTAGAATCTGTCTCTCGTAGAGACACAGGCTGCTATTAAACAATGTGGTGTATAAACGCATGGATGGAGTTCTTCTGTCCTTTGCGAGACACTAATCCATGTGCATGTGAGCAATCACAGTGCTCTCAAACAGTTTTCTGACTAATTAATAGTTACAAGGCAGGTTGTTTTGCAACCCCCTCTGAATGGGCACTTTGCCATGTGACCTACTAGAGGCAAAATGACAAGCAGGCCGTACAATGTCAGTGCGAAATTTGTATCCATTATTTGTGATCTGCTATTTATGAAATAGAATGCAAACAACTACGTTAAATAATGACAATCACTAAACCACAGGCAACAATATTTCTTTTCAGCAGACCAGCATGAGCGTCGTCTCACTTTTATTATTCCTCTTCGATGGATTTTTATCAATGACAAAGGAGCCGGATTCAGAGTTTGGCGGTCAGGGTACTCTGTTGCAAGCGCAATGGAGTACCCTGCCCGCCAAACGTTTGGTCCATCTACCTCATTTTGTGAGGGGCAGACCGTAAGTATTCCATTGGTAGATACCCCGTTGGCTATGCCAATTGAACACTTCCTCTAACAGCCCAGCAGCATAAGGGCCATTGGAAGAGGGGCATTACACCATCCGCCCTATTTAGGATGGACAGTGTAATGCCTTTGTTTCCTGTTTTTTTCAAGGGAAATATCCAAAATGACCTCTACACCCAGGAAAAAAACTCTAAAGGCATGGAGACCTTATTTTTTTTTCAAACCACATTTGAAGAACAAAAAACTTTAAGCAAATTTGGTGGCCGGCCCTCGTGGCTGATGCTTCCAAAATGTTTTCTACATGGACAGGAACTGCCACGACAGTGGTTCCTGTTAATGTACAAGAATGATCGTGGGGCCCGCAGATAGCTCAACATTTGGTGGGGAGAGGTCTGTTGGGATTGTGAGGTAATGCCTTTTGTCATTCCATCATCCCAACATAGTAAACTCCATCTGCAAACCCTAAATGTGTCCCAAAATGCTTGGCCCATTCAGGACAGCTACAGCCAACACAAATTTCGCCCTCCGCAGCTCGCAGTCCTGGCCTTTTTCAAGGTAGGAATATGCTTTATTAGAATACTGGAATGTGGAGCACTTCTTTGAATACAATGGAGTGCTCCGAGCTTCTGTGGGCTGGTAAAAGCCCGAAAAGCAACATTCCAATGTTGTTTTTTAAAAAGGCCTCTCGGAGCCCGAGGGGATTTAAACCCCCTCGGAATGCGAGAGGCCTTTATTTTATTAGTCTGAACATTCTGCCCTTTAGTGACAGAATGTTCTAATAGCCTTATAGTCCTTTGTAGCTGGGCTGTACCTGCCATTAATGTCCCGCTCCCTTGTTGAAGGCCCTCGCCTTCAGCTCGGGCCTTTAACGCTGGAGCGGGTCTTTAATGGCCGGTACAGCCCGCTACGAAGGGCTATAAAGCTATAGTAATTATAAGAAGTATGACTTGTCATTTGAGAGCTATTCAGGCAAATAAATAAAGAACCACAGACCCATACTTAACATCTGCTGAGTCAGTACGAGGTGTAGGTTACACTGTTTTGGCACAGCACGTGCGATGCACATAAAGGACCACATGATGAAATTATGTGAGAGTTTGCTTTGAATAAAACATATTTACGCAAGCTCTATAGAAACTGGAAAATCACATTATAAAAATTACATTTATAATAATTCTATGATCTCATTTAAACTGCTCTGTCAATTATGTGTAAATGTGCTTGCTGTGATAATTGCTTATGATATTGTAGTTTCAAAATAATAAGAATAATACATTTCTCATACTATTTTGATTTCATTTACATAATCTGGGTTTAAGCAGAGGCATGATTCTTTAATGTCTTTGTATTCATGTAGGCTCTGCCCAATACATGGTCAAATGGTCCAGGATCATTAGGAGGACAAGATAGCCAGCACAGAAGTATTCCATTTAGCAAATACATGGAAACACCCCAATGGCCTTGTCCTTGGAGGCATACATATAATTAAAAAAGAACAGTAATTCCAATTATTGGTGAATTAAAAATATGTATGACTTATGAAAGCGTCTCTGAGATTAAGTAGGAAAGCAAAGTAAAAATATAAACATAAAATTGCAGATATGAGAGAGAGACTGGGACGTTTGTCATGAAGATGTGAAAAATAAAACCTAGACAAGGTATTGGATCTCACCATGTGATCTGTAATAGCATCTGTACTGCAGTAAATTAGTCTCTACAACAGGGGTCTCCCACCTTTTCTGTAACAAGAGATAATTATGTTCTGTGAAACGCATCCAGAGCTACTAATATTAGTGATGTAGGAGTTGCCACCCCGAACAAGACTGTCAGCTGTGATCACATCAGTGCATTAGGCAGGGCTACCCGTAAATACCCTTCTACATGGCTAATACATAGCTGTACCCCCCTGGCAAAAAAAGTAATAACGGGAGTAATAAATCTCTTCAGCTCAAATAATAGCTTTAAATGCACTTTGAAAATTCAAACTTTTTCTCCACACAACAGCTTATGAGTTCTGAAAATACACATATTTTCATCACAAATGTATGCTTTTTCATTTTGGCATACAAATAATAATTCAACTAAGCAAAAGTTCCTATTGTAGGTTGCTGGGCTGCACACATAACTACTCATAAGGAGCTGAAGAGCTATTGGTAGCTCACTAGCTACTCGGAGACGCCTGCTCTAGAAATATATGCTGTAATCAGTTAATTACAGTGTAACCAGGTAAGCATAATTTAACCAAGTTATTCGAGAACGAACAGTGCCCCCCTACTTAGTAAACTGAAAGCAACGCACCACCGTAGGCTGCATGGCACCCTCGATACCCGGCAGTCTATTTTGATTTTGCATCCAAGAATTGTTTCACAAGCACAATATAAGGGCTTCATTTTAGCTAGGCCTATCATTGATTTTTAGTGTGATTGTGTATTGTTGGAAAAGGGCTAATAAAAACCTGATTAAGTGCCAGCTAAGCACCACAACACCCTCTGAGGTGAGATATGCGCTGTACAAATATACATACCATAATGAGCAGAGATGACAATATAGACAGAAAAAATGAGGTCAGCCAATGACGACCCAACAAAAAATTTACCAAGGATGTGAGAAAATATGGCCCAAATGAGTTCCATGTGTCTGATCCTTCCATAAAAACGAGAATCATGTTTGAAGCCACATATTGCTGTTTTTAAACTATCCCACGCCTGAAATTACCTCTACTGGGGAGAATAAATTCCCACATTTGTTTTCAAAATCTCCCAAATTCAAGTATTGAAAAAAAGTTGGCAAGTATGAAAATGTATGGAGTCTCCCCTATCTTGCAGGACATCTGTGCAGTGTGTCTTTAAAAGTTCGAATTGTCTCCGGCTTGCAGAATGTCGGCCACGTTTTTAGCCATCTGATTCGCTAATTGGTGGCCACTTTGATTTTGGTGACCAGGCCTGTTTTCTGTCCCGTCTGACCCTGAGAGGTCGAGAACAAAACTATAGATGAATAATTGTGTGGTGGACAGATACACTCGCATTTATGAGACAACAATTCAGACATCAATATGTGAAGGTGCTGACAGGTCTATTTTCTATTAAGACGTAAAGTGACTCTAGTCTTTCTTTCTATGGGACATAAGAGTGTAGGCTGCTCAGAGGTCAAGGATAAAGTGTTTGGCAATGGCTGCCGGAGCCGTGCTGGACTGGGGACCCTGCTAGGCCAGTCTAAATGATCAGTCACAACAAAGAGTATAGTTAGGGTGAAAGGACTACTCCATTCACATGGTCTAACCCCCTAACCCTTCCCTCCACCCCTATAGTACAGGTGGTACGTGCTGCTGGTGGCGTATTTCAGAAAATGAGCAAACAGTGCATGACCTGCCTGAAGCACGTTGGGCCCTTGATGAAACATGCCAGGGAGTTTGATCCTTGGCTCCTACACCAGCACAGTGTCCCGTCAAATTACTGACTCCTAAGAGTGTGTAAAGAAAGGAGGGGAAGATCTACACTCATAGGTTTACACCTATGTTTCAGTGTAAATTTTCTCAAATAATAGATTCACAAACGTTTCTACGAGTAGTCATGGACAGTTGGCACGCTCTTCTTGAGAACTTTTAGGAATGACCATTTGCAGTTATGTGAAGCCATTTCTGCATGCGTAATTGTACACAGTGTAAAACTGGCACAGTGACAATGACCTCATATTAAAGCAATTGTGTGTCCAGTTGCTACAGAGGAAAAATACTCTTCTCAAAGGAGAAACTCCTTCCTCTTCACCCTACTTGCCGGTCACAGGGTGGGACTTTTAAAATTATCCCTGCCTTGGGGCAAGCAACTGCTCCCCACCCAGATGCACATATTACTTGTGAATAAACCATACAAATTCATGTTTTGTCAATTCCAAACTTGAATTTGAACTCATCAATAAAGACATGTGCAAGTGCATGTGTGCAATGGCTTTAGGACTAGGCCCAAGCAGCCCAGCTCATGTTTTGTTCATAGCCAGGCTTCTGAAGTTACTGTGCCAGACCTTCTCTTGTGGCTTCTGAGATTCTCACTTCTCCCCACTGCATTATGTGAATGGAAGCCTTTAGTGGAGTACAACTCCTTATATTTAGTGATTACCCCACAAATCTCCAAGGCCTGTGCTTCACTCGTACAATCCGCTGACACCCAAACATCCAGCTTATGTTTTCCCTAAATGGTGAGTACTAAGAATTGTAGTTTGAAACCGATATCTGAAACAAGAAATGGGTCACATATATTCATTGCCACTCCGTATTTTGTCATATGAATCAGACACTTACAAAATGTAGCAGTAGCACAAGAGCTAAGGCAACCTTTCCTCAATTAATGTCAGCCAATCAGTAAGCCATAAGGCCTTGGTGCATGTGGGGTGTGCACCGGTCATTCGTCACCAAACAATGCGAGGTAGTACCTTACATGTAAGAATGGAATGCATAGTGCCCAAGTTGATACTGAGAAGTGGCACTAACCGCGGTACTAAAGGTTTAGTAGTGCTCTTAAGAGGGTCCAGTACTCTCAGTTGAAAACACATGAATTGTAAGTGTGTGGGACCTGGCATCTCTATCCCTTTACATCGCTATTAATCTACACCCGTATGGACAATCGAAACAGGAGTTCATGATGCCTCTTACCAACATCTCAATGTATCTCATTTCCTGTGGATAAATGCTATTCTCGTCAAATGCCACCACATCCACACCACGGTTCTGCAGCAGGAACTCCCAGTAACCAGTTCCCTGAAAAAAAGACAATAAGACCAGCAAATGTTATAACAGTGAGAAAATATACTGTGGACGTTCAGAGACACGAGCTAGGGTGCCTCCGGAACACCACTCACTTCCTTCAGAAGCTACTTCAAAAATGTCTAGTCGTACTACTAGACAGCATTGGTATAGTCAGTAAATCTGGCTTTAAAGGAATGTTATATGATAATATGAAGCATTACAAGTAGATAGAATGGGAATGGATATATATTTGTGTGGAAGCAAAGAACTGTAGAATAATAGTGGTGTGGGTTATAAGGTCAGGTGACAGTTCCACAGCTAAGCCAGACCTAAAAATCAATTTAGGTTAATGACTACCCTCCTCCCATCTGTACTGCTCCTAGAAAAAAACCTCCGTAAGTTATCTAATTAGCTAAGACACTAGAACAGATTTACAATGTCGTGTGTGCCCTTGAAAGTTCAAGTTCAGGCAGCTGGAGAAATAAACAAAATGCTCACCCCTATGTGGAGGGCAAGCACTGTTTTGTGGAAGCACACAGATTCAGCCCAATCAAAACATGTACTCCCCATGTGTTTGGAGCCTCTCTCTTGATGATTCTCACACAAATGTCTAGCGACAGCTGCACCATCAAGCCAGCCCGTAAACATGGAAAAAAGTGGGTAGAATCTTGTGATAAGAGTTCCAGCTAAACAGTCTGAAAGCTTCACCTCACTGTTCAAATGACATGGGATATAGAAAGGGAGACAAAGTTTTGAAAGATTTCTATTACGCAAAGTTTACAGGTGATGGTACACACATGATTGCATAAGATTGCTAACTACATCCACAATTCCCCCAAAGTATAGGCATCAAAGTAAACACATCAACAGAGATAGTTACAAAAATGTATCCACTCTCAAACTTAACAAAGCTCTGGGCATAGATGTCCTTGCTTGTGCCTTTTATGAAGTGTAAACAAAACATCAGTTGGCATTTTGTCTGCGGCTAAGATATCCATAATTCCCAAAACTAAAAGATGCTGCTGAGTGCCGTTCATATAGATCTAATGTGCTCATGAACTTAAAATGTACATAAAACTTCTGGCTAAATTTTTTAGAGGAAAACAAATCAAAAGAATCTCAGCAACTGGTAAGACCACATTCCAGTCCATTGTTTTTTTCTCACTGTGCCCCCACAGAGTACAAACCATATATGAATCAGCTGTGGTTCTATCCAATAGGCCAACCATATCTGAATCAACCTTGGTTCTGTCCCATAGGAACAGTGCTGCATGAATTGCTAGACCACGTCCACAGTGACTGGTAATAATTTTAAGAAGACCTTTTCCCTAACTGCTTTGTTCAAGATCAGCTAAGAATTATAAGAGATCAGCAAACCTGTAACAATATCGGTTGCATTACTCAAGTAGTAGAAAATTCTAGCAGTAAAAAGGATACCAGTGGTCCTAATTTCCCTTGACATTGAAAATACTTTTTTAACAGATGAGCTGTCTATTTATAGATAAGGCAATACAATAAAGAAAGGGATTTAGGGATAAATGTATTAAAATGATTATAGTAATCTATAATACACAGAAGCATAGGGAATAATCCACAGGATCCTTCATGGTACGCACTACAAAATTGCACATGGTATGCACTACAAAATTGCACCAATCACTTCGCAAACCTGTAACGAGATAAAGAGTGGAAACCTGTGGTAAGACATCCCTCAGTAAACACTTTCAATGGTGCACACGGAGGCCAAATAAAAAAAAAAAAACATCAATTGACAATATGCAGCAATCAAACTGCGTAAACTTTTACCTGGGTTTACGGCTAAAGGGTGACACAAAATATCTATGATTTATATATGCGAACAGTGGTCCTTAAACAAGTAATATAACAGCAGGATAAATATAGATTGGAATCAATGCTATATTTTGAATGTCCAGCCAGATAAACAATTTTATAATAGAATAAATCCAATAAAAAAGGTTTGAGGACAAGAATCTAGTGGGACACTGTCCTGTATCCTATAGAAAGCATGACAATTACACTTTACAAAACACAGAAGGACATTTCAGGCAAGACAAATATAGCTTGTAAGATGTAAATTATGTCAAGCTTTAAAACGAACAGTCAGTGCACTTTTTTACACAGTGGATTATTTTTCAAGCTGTCCATATGGGTCGACGACTTTTGGATCCTTTTAATCAATATTAGGACCATCATCAGGACAATGAATAGTGCATGCCTGATATCAGAGAAATTACCTCAAGGAGGTGAGGTCTAAATTCCAAACGGATAGTGGAGTCCAAAGCTAACAAACTGACCAATTAGGCGAATCTTAATCAAATTAGATCGGGAAATCCTTGCAACGTAAGTCACTCGACGATACGACCACACTCAAAGTGAAGACCTGGTAACAGGTATGACAATGCACTTGACAATCAATTATCGTTCTTCAATGGAAATTCAAACTATAACGTCAAAGTAATCTGGAGTCGGTGGTAAAGAACAAGCTCCTGCGATATCGCGGAACACTGTGCATTGTCACGCCGCAGAAGATCGTTCTTTACCACCGACTACAGATTACTTTGGCACCTAGTTGCCACTAGTGCTGACTTATACACTGTGTTATTGTTTTTTATGTGTTGAGAAGGAATCAAATCACTCCAAAGACCTAAACCTGAAACTGCAAAGCTCAAAGTTGTACTTTTTTAATATTCTATTTTTCAATTTTTCACATTTGTAGGCAATATTTGTCTGACCAGTTTCTAATAACTACTTTTGCTCCGGCTTCAAATTCACCACAGAGCTAAAACATTCCTAACCGCACAACTGCACCACAGCAACTCATTCATTCACTAAAAGTCAAACTTTTTTGCAGAACCAATGTACCAACTATGATTTTCTGTTTATACAGAATTTGGAGCACACCAATTATCACAATCCGATCAGAAAATTATTTCATATATGAACATTTCAATAATCAATTAGGCTCTTGAAGATCTTTTGTTTCGTTTTATTTCATCCATTCCAATCCCGCCAACGCGTTTCACCGTGGTTAGGTAACAAGTCGGCTTCCTCAGGGCTGGAAACAATACAAAATGCGCTTTTACAATCACAATCTCAGGCGCTTATAACTACTGTCAAAGAGCCCACAATACCAACAACCTTGTGCGCATACTATTGATCATATCTGTGACACATGCATAAGACATATGCATTGTTTTAATATAAAATATACACATTTTCTTCTCTATTCATATTATATTCTAATCCATCCATATTATTAATAATCAATGACATTTGTATAGTATACTCCAAATCTTCAAATTATGACTTGCCCAATACATATGTCTTGTGCATTTGTCACAGATATGATCAATAGCATGCGCACAAGGTTGTTGGTATTGTGGGCTCTTTGACAGTAATTATAAGCGCCTGAGATTGTGATTGTAAAAGCGCATTTTGTATTGTTTCCAGCCCTGAGGAAGCAGACTTGTTACCTAACCACAGTGAAACGCGTTGGCGGGATTGGAGTGGATGAAAAAAAACGAAACAAAAGATCTTCAAGAGCCTAATTGATAATTGCAATGTTCTTATATGAAATAATTTTCTGATCGGATTGTGATAATTGGTGTGCTCCAAATTCTGTATGAACATTGTTCAATCCTAGGATTGCCTTTAAGGAAGCAGGGTGTTCTCTTCTCTTGTATATTTTGGAAGCACCTGAAGTAACCTGATTGCGTGAAGATATAGAGTGAGATTACTATATGAGTGCCAGTGTCTCCTGTACACCCAAGGCTAGAGAATTATGATTTTCTGTTTGTTGCTCAGTTGGTGCCATCTGACACATGGCCTGGGGCAATCTATGTAGAATTAGATTTAGGGGGCTCAATGTTACCAGCCTTTACGCCAGAAAAGGGGTGTGTGACGTAGGTTCAGGACAGCTACATCGATGCCCGATTATCAGGATATCGAAGCACTGCCCAGCCAAGTACCACGTATTAGGCGTTAGACCAACGCATGTAGTGCTTGTGTCCGCATCACCGAACTTAAATGCGTTAGTCAGGCATGTTATAGTGCCTCGGGACCACCCCACGGAGCGCACAACAATAAGGAGCTGCCGGCTATGAACACACTGGCAGCGAGTGCACTGTGCTGCCAGCAGAGAGCGCAGTGTGACGGCACGCCTTCCTTGTTTACTAAGTCAGTCTGTGATTACTCTGGGTGTGAGCTGCAGATAATAATTTAAATTATCAAACATAATGAGGCCTAAATAGTGAGTAAGGGCTGTGTGGGCCAGCCCGGGGCTTCAGCCATGGCCATCCGCTCAGAGTATATTTACATACTGGGAATTTCAATGGAACTCATCTACGCCGACATTGGTTATTCTACAAATGTATCTGGCTTTTCTAGATCTCTGCTGGACACTCTGGATTAGATACTTAAAATATAAATTGTGAAATTAACAGAATTAGGCATAAACACTTCAAGCCACAAATAAAACAAAGCTGTTCAGGTAAGTAAACATCTTCTGCATAATTGGATTGGTGGGAGGTAGGATAAATGTGTAAAAGAACTACTATTGATAATATAGGAAGTTATAATCGAGTGTAGAGGCGCTAGCCTACCACCCTCTTCAAGAGATCAATTATTAGTTGTGGCTTTCTCTGGGATCATTACAGAACAGACTTCAATTTATTTGAACTGATGCCTTTACTAAACAGGAAAGGGAATGTCTGCTCTAAAATCGTTTATTGAAACTATTTACAGAGATTTCTCACAGACAGAACAGAATATCCTAATCGACAACTCTCAATAATGGATATTGCACAGGGACATAGAGAAGAGAATGGGGAAGAGAATATATTGTCGGTTTAGAAGTGCAAACAGGACTACATTGAGTTAATTTGTAGAATGTGTAGCAACTTCTCAGACATATGGGGTGAGGTACGTTGTTGAGCCTGAATGAAACAAATGTCTGAGTGGAGTGCCTCTGTTTCCCGAAATGAAACTATAGCAGATTTCGTCAACCTTGAGGAGATGACTAGGCAACATTTCACAATATTTCTAGTTTATTTTTTCTCTACACAGTCAGTCATTGATAAAGCAGCATATACCCTGTGCTCAGAAAAACCTACTCTGGCTTTAGAAGCAACTACACCCATTTTCCGAAAATTGTTAGGGTATATGTAACATCTCGTGCCTTTTGCCCTATCAAGGTGGAAGGGGTTTTCTGGAGTTATGGGATCACTATATCATAAATTCGTCGGTTGAGTTGGGGTAGATGGTTGTGGTCTGAAGCAGCAGCTGTTGCTTTTAGTACTTCCTCATATAAATTATATTTACTTACCTATCAGGCTGGACTTTGGCCTTAATGGTATCATATAAACATGAAAAGACAATTTTTTGCGAACCTTCATTCTGTATATGTAAAAACAAGTAGGAATATCTAATGGCTGAAGCAGATACATCGGATTACCTATTCAAGTTGAAAATTAAAAACGTTAAAAAACAAAGTTTTAAAAGTTTGAACCATTGTACAGAAGCCGGGATGATATAAGAGCTGCATATATTCCTAACCAAACATTTGCCAGCCTTGTATAATGCTGTTTTATTAAAAATTAATGAGAATAGGATTAAAAATCTATTTATAATTACAAATATTCTGCACATTGAGGAGCTGTTTAATGAAGAAGGCCTGGTATTGTTTGAAGGAATGCAAATGAAACAGGTAATCTTAAAATCAAGATTCTTAGAATATCTGCACATGAGACTAATGTCTCAATACGGACACTTTCCTGTTAAAATACATGTGATGATTGGGGGTCGGGGTAATTTATAAAACGGCTGTTGCTAAGCTTCTTGCGGACTTAAAAAAATGCCTAAAATATGCTCTTCTCATATAAATGTGGAAATCTCCGAAGCAGACATTAGAACTGCCTTCAAAACTATTTATAAGATAGAGAGGTTAAAACCCCAGCCATATAACAAATTGTCATGTAATTTTAGCGTTTTTATAAAGCACACAATTTGTCACGTAAAGACCTCATGGCACTGAATAGACCTGAAAATAAGTAAGTGTCTGATGTTTTTAATGTTGAACAGGGTGTGTGTCAAAAGTGTGTGCTTGCCCTTTTGTTATTTATTTTATATATAAATAACGTCAGCTCGGATCTTATAAATAGCACCACTGATGTCCCCATGGTAAACGGTCCAGCCATTCCAGTACTTTTATATGTGGATGATGCTGTATCAGGCCCACACCCTGAAAGCCTTATGTATTTTAGTTAATTCCTTTGTGAATTTTATGGAGAAATTGGATCTAAAGACTAATTTCTCTAAATTGTTTACTATGTCTTGCGGCCCAAAGCACATACAATCTTCATCCAACACTATAGGGCCGAATACGTTACTGCACACCAGCACTTTTACAGAACTAGGGATTGTATTTAGCACTTCTAGTTCATGGACATCCCAAATTGTGCAGAATAGAATGAAATTGTGGAAGGCAGTAGGATCCTTCCTTAGCTTATCATCACCACCAGGAGGGAGGGCCCTTGTCTCATTGCTACAAATATATTCAGCTCAGTGTGCACCCTTGTGTTACTTATGAGGCAGGAGTCGCTTTAGTGACCCGCAGCCAATGCACATGGAGGAAAGTCGTTTTTTCAGGCATTTATTAATGGTGCCGTCAACGACCTCACATTTTATTTGCCAAAAGGAGATAGCATTAAATTATTTAAGTGACCAAATATGCATTTGTCCTGAGCTGCTGTGGCTCACTGTTATGAGGAATGTGGAAGCCTCACTCACTAGAAAGATACTTTTTGACTGCCTGGCCTGTGACTAAGTGCTCTCTATTCCCAGGCTGTCCTACGTAAAGAAGTCACTGATAGGAACTGGTGTGAGGTTTGCTGCTTCTGAGTCAACTATAGGTGCCCTACCCAGCAGAAAACAAGCACAGGCCCTGTTGTTAGAAAAATTGCAAGGCATAAGGTTGCATGAGGAATCCTAGAAACCCACTATTGGGGATTACTTACTTGCTAATTTCGGTGCTATTTCAACCAATTAGCTGATGAATACAACCGGGAGGTCGGTGCGCTCGCTATTTTGATTTAGAGCAAGGACCCTGAAATATTCCCTCTGCTTCACACGAGGTTTCCAGCACCACTTGAGCTCACGAGTTTGCCCGTGTAATAATGTATCTAAGTAAACTATGATTCATTTAATTTTCTTCTGTGGTTACTATCAATTATTTACGAGAATGTATAAGGTACCTTTTTTAAGGCTCAGAAATTATCGTAAATGCTAACAAGCTTTAAGGTGTCTGCAAGATTTAACTGACAATGAAACCTGTTGTTGCATAAGTTTGTTCCTCATGGCAGCCGCACTTTCAAGAAGCACTATGCACTTCTTGTACTTTTTTCTACTACTTACCTAGGCATGCCATGCTTTTACTCAAGTTTTATATGATACATGTTGGTCGCTGTTGATGTTCCTTTTATCTTTTTTGTATGTATTTTAAACTGTTTCTATGGTGGGTCTCCCAGCTGAATAAAGATGTTTTGATTGATTGATGTGAAAATAAGTGAGTTGCAATGAGATGGAATGCTACACACAATTGATCCTGGCTGAGAACAGATGTGTTTAAATTGTCTGCCTGAAGACTGACTTGTCCTCAGAAGTCTCTGACAAGGTAACAAAGTAGAAACTTGAGGCTGGGACTGAAAAGTCCTACTTGTGCCTTCCTATGCCTTTTTGAAATTCAGGATTACCAGCCATTATTAGTGGCCCTAAGGTAGCACGTATGTTTCTTTCACTAGAATTGGAGCACTCCACTGGGGTTACCCATCAATACGGCCATGCACAAGGCCTTTAAATAAATTTCTTCTGTAATTCCAAAGCTTCCAAAGACACAGCAGGTGGGGAAAAGAGGCTGACAGTGGAGCAGTGTTTCAGCTTCTGCAATGGAAAGTGAGGTAGGTCCAGGGCATAATGCAGAATGATCTAAGCGGCATCTCCTTTTAACAGGGAACTAGTGCATAAAGGCAACGAATGCAGTTTTGTGGGCTTGTTCCTGGAGTCTGAGCAAGAGAAGGGACACAGAACTTTAGACCTTTGGTTCTTAACCTGTGGTCCGGGGACCCCTCCTTGGTCTGCAGAGCTAACTCACAACTGCTTAGAAAGATAAATGATATTAAACAGATTAATATGGTGTATTTAAATAAAGATGCAAAATATAAAATGTTATATCGTTATGTAAATGTTAAGAAATTTGAAATTGGAGGCTAAAAAGTAATTTTGTATCCTTCGATTGATTTGTGGGAGTAATGCAAGTGTTTCAAACAGAATAGTCTGAGCAATGAATGGCCTCGATTGAATTTAGAATAGCGTCAACGTTCCAATTAGAATTAAAATGTTGATGTTTTATATTTGTTTGTGAATTAAATAAAATACTACTTCATTTGTGTATTTGTTCGATGAATGTTTGAGTCTGTATTTTTGTGGAGTGTTTTGGAGTTCAAATCATGGTAGACTGGGATATCCAGCTTCCACTAATTACTTAAGGTGGTACCTGGGTTCCAATAATGATTCAGTGGGGGTCCACAGAAGTCAAAAGGTTGAGAACCCTTGCTCTAGACCCTATGGAGCCTCTGAAAGATGCACAATCTAGGACCTAAGATGTTAGTGGACTCATTCCTGTGACTTTGGGTCTGATTTAGAGGAGCACAGTTATGGGACTTCTGCAAAAAAAAATAGAATTCCTGTCCACTCTCCTCTGATTGCCAGTGACCTATCATAAGGTGGAAAGCAGTCTTCTGGGTTGCTGCACCTCACTTGACTCCACTGCCAAAAAAGATGCCTAAACAGTAGCCCAATATTTGGTGGCTGTCCCACCACTATACGAAGCCACAGCAACTTCAGCTAAGATTGCATTTTGTTTATGACGATGTTTCACAGTGTGCTCAACCAAGTGTCCCTGACATGGTAGAAGAACGGTACCAGCATGTCAAGGACACTTGTAAGGAAGTTACTGGCAATGTATTGCCACTTTAAGAATACATTTTCAGTACTCACCTATGCAAATGGGAATTCTAACATGCCGAACATACAAAGCTGGAATTCCTTCCATGCGGCTTTTCCCTTAAGGTGGCTCTGGCAATGACGGAGGAAGCCACCTTGTGGGATATATTCTGTTGTCAAGGGCCCATCTTAACATACAACATTCCTCCGTCAATGTGGTGCATACGGTATTTCTACAAGACTGGCAGAAGGCAGAAGGCAGAAGGCATGGGCACTGAAAATAGTGCAACTTGTCCACTTTCTTTTAGGAAGGTCAAGTAGGCCATTATTGTTTTAAGGTGATGTACAAAAAAGAAACAAATATTGGCATTTAGGTTGACCTGAAGTGTTAACGTGAGTTCAGAATAAGGCATAAACCGAGGCATTGGGCATGGAGTGGACGAGCCAGTGGCAAGATAAGGGGCAAAGGGAAAGTCCAGCGGAGCACAGTGGTTGAGGACCAGGGCTGCATCATTGTGTCCTTTCAGTTTTACCCAACATGCCAGAATCCATTTGAGGTGGCCTCCACGCACAGGGACTGTGGTACTGTGCACATTGTTATCTGTTTCTAAGAAGGATGTGAGTGTCACCACATAATGGGAATGGACCTTGCAGGGTTGCACTACCTGTAAATCTAGATGAGCCTCTAAAAGCAGATAGTCAATATTCAATGCCTTTGGCTTTGACAAATAGCATACAGAATATTTCTTTCAGATCCTGGCTAAATGTTATAAAACTATCTTTGACTGTTTTTGTTTGCTAAAATAGTAGGTATGTAAAAAGTATTTAGTGAAGAGGTCGAACTAGGAAGGATCGGAGGGGCATGATGTGCCCATACTTTTTTTGAGTTATGAAAAATCATTCCCCTACTGTTTGTAAAAAGACAACCGTCCTAGGGCGGTTAATTCCGATGGCTGAAATGCTTCAGCTGAAGTATCAATACAGTCTCTTGTATTGTGAAACCGAAGCCAAGGCAGACAGCTAAACAAGCCTTCCTGCCAGCCTGAAAGAAATGTAAATCTGCATAACGAGTTAATCTGCAAATGTAAAGGGCAAACTGCAAATGTAAAAAATGCTTAGGAGTCGGTATTGGCTTTAATTGATCAAATCACTGGAAGCATTGTGATGATAAAGATGTATTCTTTTTCAGTGGTAGAGCAAAGAGTTAACAACTGAGTTGTGAAGTGTGTGCTTTTAATTGTAATTGTATTTATATAGAGCTTCCTACCCCATACCAGGTGTTCAAGGGACAGTTATGATCTATTTTTAACATCGTTTTTTCTTCTATTTGATGCTGTCTGTATGAGAAAAGTGCCTTTTGCTTCAAGACATGGTTTTAATCCCTTTATTTTGCAGGCTTCTCACTATATTAACTGGGATGTGTTTCTTCTAGGATGCTCTATTAACTGTATGGTACTCGTGTACATTTATGGTTTTTGTGAAAGAAACCGAATAAAGTTGTTGTCGTTGTTATACTATGTGTAATACAAGTTTAAAATAATGACTTACATATTCACAGGGCTTTCTGTCAGAGGCTGCAACCTCTTAGCACAAAAATCCACAAGTCACTATTCTCCATTGCACCAACCAAGAATTGATTCTGAGGCTCTCTGGTTACACACAGACCTCTTCAGTGCATTAACTAATTGAGGTTTCATAAGGTACTATATAGAGCCTTTCCCACTGAGTAAAAACTTTTTAAAACATATTTTTCATTAGGCTGTATGTTATTTTGTATCTTGCTATCGGATGGTGAAAGACCAAAACACGTACAGAATATTTCGTTTTTTTGTCCACACCTTTTGCCCCGCCCCCATTGCATGCAGGATCGTGGTTCTCATACTTGTTTTTTTTAACTCACTTCGGTCGCTGAATTAGTGATCGACGCCTCGTCAGGGGTGGTAAGCGCTATATAAATGCAATTACAATATTATTTTGGGTCAGCCATGGAACTTAAGAAACAGTAGAAATTTAAAAAGAAACTCACAGCTCCTGCAGACACCACTGGAAGGCCCAGGTCTGATATGAGCTGTAGCGCCTCGGGGCTGGGCACGGAGAAGGCGAAGAGGATCTGTAGGCGCTGGCAGCTGAAGTCATCATCCAGGCCCCGGAGGAGGCGCAGCAGCTCCTTCCTCCTGGACGCAGGCAGCTCGGGGTCGCAGAACCGGTGGGCATCACCAGGGAGGTGCTCCATGGTCTGCATGTACAGCTGGTAATACAGGTTCTGCCCGCAGTGCTTCCGGTCGTCCAGGGACTGCCAGCGGAGGGGGTCCGCTGCCTCGGCCATGCCTGGCTGCCCTGCAGCCCCTCCGCCCACCTGGCGCAGCCTTGACAGTACACTGCAGCCCTGTGCAACCCAGAGTTAATAAGAAGTAAGCAATATCCACCCTTATGCTAAATATGTTTTATTAAGCAAATGTGTACGACCAGCAAATTGTTGATTAAAAAATTGACAACAATCTCGTTTACTTTAATGTAGACTGATTCTACAAGTTTGCATGTCATTGCATTTTTTAAAATAATTTCTAAACAATCACAGCCTAATCTACTAAATCATCTTGCTGCAACAAATAATACCTTTTTCAGTGAGTGCTCTTTCTAAGTAGTGTTGGACGCATCGAATCCAGTACAGGTGACTGCATTCCTGACCCTTCAGAGCCTGGTACACCTTGCACCGCCTGCACAGCACACTCGCCTCCACAGCTACTAAAGTGAAACCAAAACAGGAAACCAGGCAAGGTCTCTACGAGGAGGAATGAGACCTCACGGGGAACAAGAGGAGCCCCATGCCTTGCAGATCTGCGGGTCTATACCACCATCTACCGGCCATATCGAGTACTGCGGACATTGCAAGTAAGTTTCTGCGGCTTGCATTAATAGACTGGGGATATAGGTGTGAGAGGTATTTTACGAACCTTTTAGGCGCCTTGGAGCTGATGTAAGAATGCTCAAGGTGGAGTGCACGCAGTGCCAACATGTTTCCAAAAAATAAGGATGATCCCTCAAAATGAACATACAGCAGCCTTAAGGCTAAGTAAACTCAAGCATGTGTGTTATGTTAAATGAAAAAGCATTGGCAAAGTCTACAGGTCTCGCCTATGCGAGAGATATTGGCTTTGACAAAGTATATTAATCATATTCTTCAGCAGCGGGCTGTGCAGCATGGCTAAACGTTAGAAAACAAATGTTATGCGTTATAGCACTTTTTTTCTAATGGCGGGTGAGGGGGCAACACGCACAATAAATAGGATGGTGGGAGCGAACATACAAAAGGGATAACAGGAGTGCGGGAGAGAAGTGGGAAAGAACAACACTGACAATGCTGTTATATTCTGGCCGCAAATTGCAGATTCTTTGATGCCACTGCTAAAAACTGGAAAACGCATGCACATTCCGGCACCGATCACGACATAAACCCAGAGAGAAGGTCCTTAAGATCCCATCCGACCATGAGGCTCTCTAGAGATGGACGAGCCAGCAATGAGGAAAGCAGAGCTGAAACAAGGACCTGGCTCGGATCTTAGAGACCATACACGAGCCGAGCCCTGACAATATGTGTTATTTAAATCATACAACAAACCACCTAAATTCGATAAAGTCTCTTCAAAGTAAAAAAAAAGTATATTTATTTATTTATTTATTTATTTATTTATTTAGAAAGTTTTATATAGCGCGAACAAGATCTTTGCAGATATCAGACAATGGGGGTGATAGAGTAATACAATGTACTAGTTGAGGTAGTGAGGTAATTGCATAGTAGTTACATAGTTACAAAGGTAGGTCAAAGAAAACATGAGGTAGGTCACAGGTGAGGTAGTGAAGGTACAAGGTGCATAGTCAAACAGTTGTGCCAATTCTATAAAGTGCAAAAATGAGGAGCATATATTTGCTTAAGCGTGTTTAACATTTTTGGAGATAACATAAAGGAGGGCATAGTTGGTGAGTGCAGAATGTGTAGTTACATAGGTGCATCAGTAGTACAAGAGTAGGGATCGTTGAGGTGGTGTAGGTACAGTGTGCAAAGTCAGACAGGTGCGTCAACAATATAACAATATACAAAGAGGGAACATAGACAATCAAGTAAATCGATAATACAAGTAATACATAAAGACCAAGGTGGTCAGGCAGGTCTTACAGAGCAGATTCATGACTCATCACTGGTTCAAAAAAGCACTCGCATATTTCCCCTGACTTTAAATCCCTGAACTGGCTACCTTTCGAAGCCAGAATTCATCTGAAAATCGCCTGCATGACACACAAGGCTGTACACATGAACTCACCCGCCTACCTCACTCAAAAGCTGACAATTTCGGGTGGCTCTAGAACTACTAGAAGCACAAACAATCTTCTACTGAAGCCTCGAAGATTTCGGAAGGAAAAAACTTATAAACGCTCCTTTTCAGGAATGGCACCCAGGATCTGGAACTCACTCCCACCTGAAACCAGGCTCATCTCCTCCAACAAACTTTTTAAGAAAGAAGTAAAAGCGTTCCTCATGGCTAAACACATATGATGTATTATTCTGTAGCTCTCATGAATCTGCTCTGTACAACACGTGGGAGCTGTGACATTAGTAGGGCACTGTATAACACTGCCCTGAAAAGTACTTATTAAAATTGCTAGTTTTGTACAACTGATAGTCTAAACTTATATTTTAATGTGCTTTCATACGTGATACTGAAGAAAAAAAAGTTTTGGTGAAATAAAATATTTGTCTAAGATAACACAATTTAATTAGTAAAGCTGCGATTTATCCAGGTTTTCTGGTTTCACGCTGTATAAATCAGCCAGTAAATGAGTATCTATTCATCTTTCATTATGTTAACGCTTTGATTTACCTCCTAGTGCATTCTTCTGCAGTTTTTAAAATATAACATGAACTCAACCAGAAGGTATTGGAGTGCCTTACATGAGCACCAGTTACATTACACAAGGTCACATGCATTGTTATAGACATGGCGAAAGTAAGTGATTTTCCCAGAATCACATGATGTTGAACCAATGCCAAGACTGGAACCTCCTTCCCAAATTCCATAGTCAGCAACTCTGGCAGTAGGTAACACCACATCCCGGGTAGAGGAAGGGAGGGAGGCAGAAGCCACATGAAAATTCTGCTTGTTATGGGGACCTCGAGCTGCGACAGAGCCATACTTCAGGCTCGAGCCTGGCTCAAGCTTTCAGGAGTTTGCCTACATCTAATGATCATAATCTGATTACAGACATGCTCCCATGGATGTAGCCTTCCTGAAGGTTGTTTTTAAAACTTTCAAAAACTATTACAGATAACACCACTAGATAGCAGATAACACCACTAGATGTCAGGAGTATCCACATTGCCAAAAGATACAGACGAACGTGGAACTAAAAAAACTCATGCACACCTCCCATACCATCACTCCCCCTCCCCCCGCCCCCGAATAGAAGGATAGATAAGCAAAATAATCAGGAGTGAAAAAAAGCATATACAGGGGTGAAAAAGAACAATTAACACAAGGGAAAAGGTGAAACAAAAGAGAGAAAGATGCAAGAGAAAACTGCTGTCAGTGCCTTAGGTCAGACACAGCAAAATTACCTGCATCACTTACATGAGCACTGAATCCTCCACTCAAACACAGAAATCTGCCTCAAACGGCTTACACGAGCATGTGCACCTGCTGATAGGAAACTTAGTAAACACATCAAAAAAACACACCAGAGAAGGATAGCTACAAGTGGGAAAAGCACACTCGGGGGAGAAAGGGTGAGACAAAAGTGCACAAAAAAAGAATAGGGTGAGACAAAAAGGCAAATAAAAATTATAAAAAGAGAATGACACAAGGGAACTAATATGTTACAAAGAAGAAAGAAAATAGTAACTCAATCACAGAGCGAGCAGCAGAAGGACACTATTCAACATGAATCAATCAGTACATGGCCCATGCTCCATGCGAAAGAGAAGGAAGTGAAGACTGCACAGCCAAGCCAATTCAGGAAGAAGAAAATAAGAGTGGTAATGAAGCCAATGAATGGTAAGTAATGGACAGGCTCCAAACCCTTTTTGTCCACAATAGGTCTTGCAAGCGAGAGCGTTTGTGCTTGCACATGTGCTGTCACAGGTGAGGCGTAACAAAAAATGACCAACCATTCAAAACAATGGTAATCCTTGAAGTCACTGACAAATCCCTAATCCCTCATGGAAAGTTTGCTCTCCAGCCACTGGGACCCATCTTCAGTAATTTTCCACAAAACACCACTCAAAGAATTATACTCCATCTTATTCACTAAGTTCTACTCCAACTTCAATACTGAGATCTCCAACCTCACCAGAGCAGCCTCTTTTAGTGATTCAAAAGGCATCTTTGCCTTAATTTTCCAGAAGGCACCAGTACCCAGTTCAGGAAGGATGGCCTCCTTCACCTTCTGAACATATCTTATATCAAACAACTCTTCTCAATCCTGATCCGTAATAAAGACAAAAACCTTCACCATGTCTTTGTGTCCATGGTTAACCTCCTTTGCCATGCACTACTACCTCTTGACTGATTAGACGTTCTGCCCCCCCAGTCAACTTCCTCGACACCGTACCCTATTCCACCCAGCCAAAGCCAACCAAACAGACCTGACCACAATATCTGGCACTTTATATTCAAACGTATGATGTGAATAAAGATATCCAAAGTGTTCTTAAAAAACGAAAACACTTTATTCTAATGTGGGTGCTGAATGCAAGATTAACATTGGTCCTGTGTAGTATTTCTCTCTCTTTTTTTAAAAATATATCCACGTAGTGGGACAACGCCAGCTCCGCCCGGAGTTAGTCCTAAAACCACGTGCAAACCCAAACGTCTGCCAGTAAGTTCAAAGTATAGTTGCTGTACAGTTCCATTTATCTTTCCTCGTACATTCACGCAGTCCTTTAAAGCGTCACGCAAACAGCAAGGATGTGCGGTAAAACAATGTGTGCACATATTTCCACTTGAATGCATTATGGGGTTAGTGGTGCAAACAACTTGAGTGATGGAGATTTACCACATCTGAAGCAAAGTAAAACCGTATCACAGCTTTCAAAGACCCTGCTCCTTTACCACTATAAAATGCTAGGGAAAATGTACAAAGCACAGAAAAAAAGTATTTGCTAAAGTCATTTTGGAGTTCATAAACTAGTACTCTTGTAGTACTCTATTACATACTCTTATAGGCCTTTTTGTATTGGCGTGTAGACACAAATGAGAGGATATTCGAGGAGCTCAGCCTTGTGCCGCAACTCTGTTAGAGTATCTAAGCAAATATAGGACCCGTAGGCTCTATAGGGGTCACAATGAGTGCAATCCAGCATATGTGTGGATTTCGTCATATTTGACAAATGAATAGAAATATTTAAATAAAGGATGTAACTATCATTGACATCATGTGGCATGCTTCATCATTGGGGGTTTCTCTTTTGTCAGCAGCTTTTGAGTGCTAGACAGGCTCATCCTGAGCTCTTGGAGTCTTTTGCAAAGAATTATTTTTGAAGACCTAAAATAAATGGAGGGGTCTCAAAGAGAAAATGTTAAATTGTTTTCTGATAGAAGTGCATAGAGACATCTGCTCACCCACACAATAATATCTACGCTATAATTTCAGCTGCAACCAGTGACATACCTACATACATCATGGGAATTGCACGAGTACATGCAATCAAGTGCATGCAGGGCCAAGAAAGACGTCATTTTAAAAGCTATTCGTGCCTCCCATCTCCAGTAAGGCAAATAAAGGCTGGGGGAGGTGCAGTGCTGTCTTAACGCATGGGCACTGTGGGCAGTTGCCTGGGGGCTCCTTGACCAAAGGGGCCCCATGCAGACCAGAATTTAACACACATTTTCTGTTAAACGTATTTATTTCTAAGAGTGGTTGTGTAGGCAGGGCCTGGTGCACTGCTTTGCCGGGGGGCCTATCATGCTGTTAAGACGGCCCTGGGGAAGTGGGGAGCTGAACTGACATGGAGCACTTTGAACAGGGTTATGCACCTGTACAGAATCAACTGTGCTAGGATTATGGTTATGACCAGAGGTTGTAGTGGGTGGGCTCTTAGGGGCACAACATGACTATACTTTTTTAATTTGACATAAACAGTTCTCCTACTTTATGTTAAACAGCAACTATCCAGGGATGCCCACATTTGAGATGCCTCAGCTAAAGTGGAAGGGAAAATAATCTCCTGTGGTGTAAAGCCGAAGGAGGAACAGAGAGCTGAACAAGAAACAAGCCTTCTTGCCAGGGTGTCTGCTGCCTGAAAGAAATGTTAATGTGCACATTTGTTAATCTTCAAATGTAAAGGCTGATTGAAGGCTGGCATTGGCTTTAATTGATGGAGTCACTTGAAGAGTATTCTTTTTGAGAAGTATTGTAAGGTGAACAGATGACCTGTGGTGTGTGTCCTTGTAATGGACAGTTATAAAAAATGTTTACACTAGGTACAACCTGCCTATAACACATCTATATTTTGGAAAGACTTTTTTTTATCTTAAACCTAAATCTTGTTAGCTTTGTAGCAGCCGATCTTATAGTGTGTGTAATGCAAGTTTACAATAATAACTTACATATTCGCAGTGCTTTCTGTCACAGGCTGGGATCTTGTAACACTAAAAACACAAAAGTCACTTTTTCCCACCACATCAACCAGAATTTAACTCTGTGGCTCTCTGTTTACACACATAGATATCTACAGTGATTGCATTAAACAATGGAGGTTTGTCAGCATCACATAGTGCATCTCTTACTGATTAGTTTAACTTGTATTTGTTTTTAATTTAAGGTTTGTGGTATTTTATATGCAGTTACTTGAAGTTGAAAGACCAACAAAATAGTTAGAGAACAGTTTTTTAGCCACACCTTTGATCCCTATTCTAAGGTCACTTATCCCAGCCCCATTGGACTCAGGATCACAGTACCTATACTTTTTTAATGCATTCCAACTGCTCTATATGACATAAAACACGTTTTACACTTCAATAATCTTAATTTATCAAATTGGACCATTCCTTCATAACCATGCACTCCTGACTCTATTTACAACACAATATCAATGGATTGCCTCAATCGCGGGAAACCAGTTGTGCCGCTGGAGTAAATCACAAAGTCGTGCCGCCAGATCACCAGTCGTGCCGCTGGAGTAAATCACAACTGGTTTCCCGCGATTGAGGCACAGGCTGTTCCAGTTCGAAGTTGATTGTCCTAGACCACCGAGGCTCGATTACATGCTCTAAATAATCAATGCAGATACCTGCTGAGAGGTGATATCTTGCTGTCTGTTTTACTAGGAGCCTATAGACCCACCATTTCCCGTTGAATCAACTCCACGAATGTGGCGGTTTTTTTGTGCCCTCTCTCACTCCCATCACAAATCCCAGTCCTGAGGAAGACCCCATAGTAAGGTGGAACTCAACCTACGTCTATCAGGGGTCGAAACGTCGACTTTTACATCTTCACCTATCCATCAACAACAGATTATTGTTTCTGTGTTTCATTATATGGGCTAGGTGTACAATTGTTTTTCTTATGTGGCTTAGTAAATATGCTTCTGTGATGTCAACTGTGCATTCTGTGACCACATTGAATCTCTAAAACTTTCCACTAAATCCCAATCCTCACAAAAACCACTTACCCACCCCTTCTTCTTCCCTTCTTTCGGGCACATTGTATTTACTCAGTGAAGAGTTTTGTCATACATATGCTTTGATGAGGATGTGATTAAATAACATCTCTCTCTAATCAATTGTGTAATTGTTTTCCCTCTAGAATAAGTACAAAGTATTATTTGTGTTCTCTAAATGTACATACTGGGACCATCCAACCACCAGTAGGCACAGACATGCAGAAGGGAGAATGGCCAGCACTTCAGACCCATGTCATCCGCAGCAAACTTTCTGGGGAGCCATTTGTCTCTCTACCAAATGCCAACTCACAGATGGTGGAACACCAGTCTGTGCGTCCTCCTAACTACAGTTGCAACACACAGGAACCTCGGGCTGTGGGGCTGCTGGGTGAAAGGCCTGCCATTCCTGGTTACACACTTCTATATAAAAGAGTCACTCATTGCAAGAAAAACTGTGCCCATTACCTATCCTGAGATGCCTTTCACCCCAAGAACAGTTGTGTATGCAGATTTAGACCCCTATTTGTGCCATTAAATTCTGAACTGTCGTAATCAGATTGAGACATAGACTGATCTGCTCATGTCCATTTCTACTGTCTACATGTCTACTGAGGTGGCGAAGTCAGCTAAAGAACGATGATGGATTCAACCCAGATCTGTCACTGGGGGTCAGTGTCTGAAAAGTTTCAGCGCTCCATCCATCATCTCCTTGTGTTTGCTTTGTCTCTACTCCACTGCCCAGGTGAAATACTATGTTGGGGAGAACAACTGGACACTGGGAAGGCAATCCTGTTGGCATCTCCCTAAATACCTCCAGTACAATCTGAGGCTACAACAGGAACACAATGGAAACTCTAATGTGAATACTCCAGTACAGCAGAGAGTCACCCATTAACCTTAGAAGAGTTTTGGATGGAGCCAGTGTCAGGCAACTGCCCCAGGAGTTAGAGGTTAACCCCACACATCTCCAGAGCACTAACACAGCTCATTTGGGGCCCTGCACAGCACCAGATATTTGGTCCCAGGCAGCCATGAATAAAGGAGACCAAAAGCAGGCCAAGATTGCCATTGCCTTCCAAAAATCTACATGATCAGGATACCATGAATAGTTGTCATGAACTGAGGGGGAGGACAGTACACCAGAAAAGGAGCAGGTGGAATAAATAGACATCAAGTCTTTGCTAGAAAAGCCTGTCCCCTACTGGCAACAACATATACACTTTGACTGCCCACATACACCATAAGGAGGATGGACTCACCATATCTGAGATTTCAAAAATGAGTTCACCACTGTTTGGCCGGCCGAAGACGGCCAGCCAAACAATCATGCGCACTTAAGGTGCAGCAACTACTCCCTCTCCCTCAGCATCACGGGAGCCCAGCCCCTCCCCTAACCTGGAAGCAAGATACTAAAAATAAAATGATAACAACTTCTGTTGTTATCAATTCATTTTTATTTTTAGAATGCTCCGAGAGCAATGAGGTGACACACCTATGCCTTAGCATGTGCATGTTAATAGAGCACTTGTGGATTCTTTACATTATATTCCATTAGTTCTACAGGGCCACTATCACAGTTAGGAGTGGAGTCGCATTGTGACTTCTTGATGTGATTGCGGATAGTGATGAGCATAACCTTGCTAGGAATTTTAGGTTGTTTGCATATTACTATTATTAATACCTTTGGCCCGAATACTGACTTCTGCGCTGCCTTTGGGGATGTTCTGGACAGATGCAGCTTATAGGACTCCCGCGCTCTACTATGGGGGAGTGACCTTAATCCCCCCTTGACCCTAGGCTAGACAAACATAATTCAATGTGGAAATCATGATATTCTGTGGCAATTACTCTAATGTTTCTGATAGATGTTTGGCGATCATTCTGCAGCAAACACTCCTAGGCTGGATAGATGCTTGGTGGCAGTGCTTAATTGGTGCTGGGGGTTTCCAGTGCTCAGCACAATCACTTTTTTTGCCAGGGCCAGGGCTATGAGGCAGCTGTGCTTTGTCCATCTTGTCTTGGTGGCTCGGCCTCTCACTCTCTCCCATTCGCCAACGTGTGTACTCCTGGCTGGTTGGTGACTAGATTTCGGGCTTTCACTGGGAATGGGAAAGCAGGTGGGCTCTCCAGGAGCCATCTTTGTTTCTGCGGTTGATGAGCCTTCCCCCTCCCTCCGAACGGGTTGGAGAGTTTCTTGGAATAATGGAGATTGGGGAGGGCTGGAGTCTTCATGTCTGTTGCCTGTCACGTGGGATGGCCTTCAGCAGCTCCCTATTGGTTCCTGAAGGTCTGGGGAAACTCACTGGGTTGGTGTTTGTGTTTTCTCCATTCATCATCAGATACAGAGGGAGGGAAATTGTGCAGGTGATGCTTGCTTTGCATCTGTAGCCCCGTGGGGTACCAGTTTGGAATGTGAGCCAGATTTGTGGTGAATCGGTCCCTTGTACAGGTTTTGCTCAGCAGAATGCTTCTGGCAGTGTTGTGCTCTAGTCTGGCACGGTTGTCCCTCCAGAAGGTTTCCTGTGGCTGGGGTGGATTCATTCTTTCATGTGGGCTGTGACTCAGGGAAGAGCTGAGTCACGGAGATTTTCACTTCCCTCACTCCTTTCTGTGCACCAAAGCCTGGAGACAATGGGCCAGTTGTATTAACATTGTATTTTGTGAGTCCTTAATAGCGAATTTTACAGATTCGCTATTATGGACTCGCAAAATGCAATGTCTGTAGGTTTCGCACATAAAATTACAATTCCTACGCATTTCTTATTTGCGACTCGCAAAATGCGAGTCGCAAATAAGGCATGGCTTCCCATTCCTTTCTAAGGGCCTAGAGGCCCATAGGAATGAATGTGAATTGCATGTGAAGGTACTCGCAAATTGCGCATACAATTTCAAGGGTGCAAGGGGCCAAAAGGCCACCCTTATGCACCCCTGATATATGCATGTGTGTATATGTGACACACATACATGCTCTAAGGCTCCTAAGTGTTCACAGGGGCATGTATGTGCACCACATGGCACGTAGAAAAATGCTAAAAAGTGCATTTTTTTAAGGAATTTGCAAATTACCACCAACTAGAAGTTCTGAAGAATATTCTGAGGACGTCTTTCGTGTCCTGTAGGAACGTAGGCATCTCTCTTACCATGGGTCTTAAAAAGAAATCCACAAAAGTGGAAAGTGGTTCTAAGAGAGAGCCTATCCCCGATATTATGGGGAGTCCTGGTGGTGGACGTTGTGCTTTGTGCACTTTAGGGAGCACATAAAAGTACGGTATAGTGGGGTGTCCAGCACATAGATATTGTGCTTTGTTAGTTGTTACCCAGCCTTCTGACAGTGCTTCTTCTACGATATGGCCTACGGTTTTGATAAGCCTCTCCGTAGGATCCACAGTAAGTGGTTGGTAAGATCTAATATCATTTAGTTGTCTCAGGCATTCATCTCGGTAACTGCTGGTGTCCATCAGGACTATTGCACCACCCTTGTCAGCTGGTTTTGTGGTTATGGAGTCATCACTGGTGAGGTTCCTTAGGGCATCCTGTTCCCTTTTGGGAAAATTAACAAATGGTTTGTGGTCCTCTTGATACAGTTTCTTGATGTCATGTTCGACTGCTTCTTCAAAGGTCAAGACCATAGGTGGAAGACCCGTCGCAGATGGGTTAAAAGTCGAGGGTCTTTTGAATCAGGTGTTCTTGTCAATGGTATCACAACCAGGGTCATCAATATCCTTCTTAATAAAGAGAAAGTGTAAACGTATCTTTCTAAAGAATTTGCTCATTTCAATCTGTGTGAGAAAAGGGTCTCCAGAGTTTGTAGCCACAAAACCTAAACCCCTGTTCAGCACTTGCTCCTCCAGATCAGTTAGTGTACGTGTACTCAGATTGATCACAAGGCTGACCCTGTTGTCGGCCCCATCTGTTCTTGAGGGACTTTTCTCCCACTCCTCAGATCCTTTGTTGGGGGTGGTAGATTTCAGTGTACCTGGCCTTGTTGTTGTGTCCGCCTCTTCCCTCTCGATCTGCCCCGGCCAAACCCTAAAAAAGGCTGTGTGTTAAAATCGGGGTAGAATTGTTGGGGGGCAAAAAGGCCTGTATGTGGAGGGAAAGGTGGACCTCCCTGTGCCCAAGGATTGGGTTGCCACCATGGTGGACATTGTGGTTGATTATAATTGTAATTATAGTTAGAACAACTCCAGTTTCTGCGATTACCTCTCCCACGGTTCTTAAAAGTGGAAGTGCCCGGGTTTGATGAATCAGAATCACTTGACACATCCTCTGAACTTGATGTGCCATATGTAGACCCTCCTCTGTGACCATTCTTATTGAAGGGGGCCGGAACATAGTTTCCGCTAGTATAAGGGTAAATTCTCTCTGATGAGAACTTGGCTAAGTCATTCTTGAACTTTTTAAGTTTTGAAAAAAGGATGGAATCTTTAAAATCCTTGTTGTTCTTATTACTTTTGTCTTGGTTTTTAGTGAAAAGCTTGCCTGAAATGGTTGTTTTTATCTGGCCCTCAAGAATGTGAATTTCAACCAGAATCTTATCGGCTGCCTTTTTCGCCGTTTTAATTATTAACACAAGCCAGTCACGGGTACATCTCCAGGCAATCAGTGACCAGTCCTTCAAAAAATCCTTATAATCTAAAAACAACCTGGGGGTATTAGTGACAATGAGCCCACTTGGGGCACAATTGCCGCGTAAGTACTCAGTCATTGTTATCCCGTGTACACACGTCCGGGAATGGCTCTTCTTTAAAATCAAGATCTTAGCCCAGCCATCATCGCTGCTGCCTGATGTTGTTGGCATCATATCCAGAATGCTCGGGTTCTCCGACAAGATAGACTGTATCTCAGCCTCATCAAAGGCCAATCCAAAGTTAGTGGCTATGGTGAAAACAGATTGAAGGTCACCTACAGGAGTGAAAATGTGTGAATCACCAACTCTCTCTGAAGGGCTCTCCCTAATTCTGGTGAGCACAATGAACTTTAAAATATGGATCCGCAGCCTGAGCTGCACAAGAACATAAACAACACAGTAAGAAGGAGGATCCGAGGGGATGTTTAACGACCTCGCACAGCTACAACCCCCAATTACAATACCTATAGCAAACACAAAGTAGCTGTGGGTTAAACAAGTGCACTCTGTCAACTAAACATGCATCTGACTAGAGGAGAATAGTGACAATGGATCAGCTGAGTACTTTCCGTGTGGAAAAAATACCCATCAGTTGACGACCGGTACCGACCTTGTCATCATCTGGGATCCTTCCCTCCAGAAAGGGTAATAGCTCATACCCATTCAAATATTCATTTAGATTGTAATGATGGGTGGATCAGTGAATATAAAATATATAAGGGCAAGTGGACGTAACTGTATGGCAGTGCGTGAAAAAATAGTGAGAGTGGGAAAAGTAGTGAGAAAAACTAAAATTGGAGAGAAAAGAGGAAAATATGTTTAATTAGTACCTCTCTACTTCCAAGGAATAAAATCAGTGCGATGGTTTAGTGGTTTAAACAAATATCTACTATATCAAATATGAGTTCAACATGTTTCTGCATTGGAACGGACCCAAGTTGGTGTCTGTTGCATTCTTCAGGACCAGATAGATCGCTACTGCTCAACAAGGTGAAAAAGAGGGAATAAAAGAGATGTCACCTGGGTATTTCCTATGTGTCCATTCTCCTTCCTAGTGTAGTGTCATCCGGATGTGCAGGATGAACAGAGTCAGATACATGAAAAAGACAAACAGAATACAAACAAAGTACAAACACATAATCATTAGTGTTTGAAAGGCAGCCATTTGCCAGTTCTTTGCAACATCGGGGTGACTGTAACCTAATTACATCTTTCATCCAAGGTGTCAATTATTAAACACCCATATAGTAATAAAATAATGGCCTCTCACTTACCTAGTTGGTAGGAGAGAACAACTCCACCTGACCTGGCTATTGCGCAGGTAAATGGAGCACCGCTCTGGTAAAAACCAGCTAGTACACACTAGACCCAAAACCAATCTTCCCCGTACAGTAGGTACGCTGTCATGACTGTTGCAGGTAAATGATGGAAAGTATGAGTGATTGACCCTTACACCACATTAGGGTCTGGCAGTGGGACACTCCAAATGATTAACAAAAGCTTTTGACACCTATCGAAGAGTACACTGTCATGCCTGTTCCAGGTAAATGGTGGAAATTGTTGGTGGTGTCGTTCATATGGCACACCATATTGACACTCCCTACTTTGAGATCATCTAACATGTGTGGTTACCTCTGATGGTGCTCTGGCATTTAACATACACAGCACTCTATTGACACTACTTGATACTATCTACTTGTCCTATTATGCTCTGGGTTAAGAAAGATGGAAGGTGGGAGTTGTCAGCGAAAGCATCCCATGACACACACACGGCCCGTCTTGCATTACATTCGGGCCGCTTATATGGGTAGCTTAACCCCAGGGTCTCTCATAATCAGGTGGGCATATTTACCATGAGATTGTATGTATTATGGTGGCGCTTTGTTACACCTGTTTTTGGTTTACCTCTCCCCGGTTTTTTCAACATGAACCAGTACTTTTTTTCGAAAACAACCAGTATATATATTTAAAAAAAATAAATAATACTGTATAGTTAAAGTACTTGGAGGGACGCGTATAATATACAAACATAACGAGAACTATGGTGCTAAGACATGGGACAAAGGAAGAGTTGAAATGGTTCGTAATGTCTACGAACAGAACTGAAGGACTAAACTACCCGTCCCATGATCCTTTGGGACGCGTTACGCTTTTGCCGGCAATGACGTCACTACATGGCCCCACAATACAGGATAGCTTGGAGCTCACCGCGGACCCGGTACCTCCCCGAGATGGCCCAAGTGGGATGCCCGGAGTACCGACGGTCAGGTAAGCAAGCTCTCACGACCTGTTTGCATTGCGCTATAGCACACAGGCGCAGTTGTAGTATTCAAGCAAAATACAGATATGAGGCTATTTCAATGGCCTGGCGGTAGTTAAGAGGCAGTAGCGGTATTAATCCATAATTCTAAATATCGGTATGGGGCATAGCCTTCCATAGTAACCTATCGCAGAGTGCGATCATACCGCAATACTTTACGGTGCTCGTCCACTTTGAGTTCCAACATAGGGGCACGAATGAGTACTGATATGAGAGGCACTCCTTTGGAACTGTCTGGAGGAACTCTATATATTTTCAAAGCGCAAAAATAAACCAGTACAGTCCAGTTTGCTGGTGCTCGCGATGAGATAACCACTATATCATCAACGTGTGGTTGTCTCTGAATGTGTGGTGAGAACTGACTAGCCTAGGTGCACTGGCAGCGAGTGTGGATGTGAAGTCTGTGACTTTAAGTGCAATTGTCTAACTCTCTCGCTTATACATGTTTTCACCAGAGCGGTGCTCCATTTACCTGCGCCATAGCCAGGTGAGGTGGAGTTGTTCTCTCCTACCAACTAGGTAAGTGAGAGGCCATTATTTTAATACTATATGGGTGTTTAATAATTGACACCTTGGGTGAAAGATGTAATTAGGTTACAGTCACCCCGATGTTGTAAAGAACTGGCAAATGGTTGTCTTTCAAACGCTAATGATTATGTGTTTGTACTTTGTTTGTATTCTGTTTGTCTTTTTCATGTATCTGACTCTGTTCATCCTGCACATCCGGATGACACTACACTAGGAAGGAGAATGGACACATAGGAAATACCCAGGTGACATCCTTTTTATTCCCTCTTTTTCACCTTGTTGAGCAGTAGCGATCTATCTGGTCCTGAAGAATGCAACGGACCCCAACTTGGGTCCATTCCAATGCAGAAACATGTTGACCTCATATTTGATATAGTAGATATTTGTTTAAACTACTAAACCATCGCACTGATTTTATTCCTTGGAAGTAGAGAGGTACTAATTAAACATATTTTCCTCTTTTCTCTCCAATTTTAGTTGTTCTCACTACTTTTCCCACTCTCACTATTTTTTCCCACACTGCCATACAGTTACGTTCACTTGCCCTTATATATTTTATATTCACGGATCCACCCATCATTACAATCTAAATGAATATTTGAATGGGTATGAGCTATTACCCTTTGTGGTGGGAAGGATCCCAGATGATGACAAGGGCGGTACCGGTCGTTAACTGATGGGTATTTTTTCCACACGGAAAGTACTCAGCTGATCCATTGTCACTATTCTCCTCTAGCCAGATGCATGTTTAGTTGACAGAGTGCACTTGTCTGACCCACAGCTACTTTGTGTTTGCTATAGGTACTGTAATTGGGGGTTGTAGCTGTGCGAGGTCATTAAACATCCCCTCGGACCCTCCTTCTCACGGTGTTGTTTATGTAACTTACAACTGTACATTTTGTATACATATATGTCTGCACTTTTGAGTAATTTTACACTCAGAAATGGTGAAAGCCAGTAGTAAAGTTACTCAAATGCATAAGAGTAAACTTATATGTGTAAATTACTCGCAAGTGTAAGTTACCTTTGTGAATAGGCCCAAGTGTTTATTACACTTTATTACCAAACCAATACTTTTTTATTACTGATTAATAGTATTAATGATTGCCAAACGGAGGAGTAGATATGTTAGTGTGGGCATGGTGGCACGGACAAATGTATTTTAGGCAAGCGGGCTAGGTGGGGACAGTTAAAAATTGTAGATGTAGCCTGCCTGTAATTGCATATTTTATCCCCTGTGTTGTATTTTAAATTTGTGATTTTCCCTGCCCTTGATTGCCTCCATTTAGTGTGTTGAATTGTGGGATTTGCAGACCAACCTCTGTAGTTTGTTCCTCTCATTCCTTGGTGACAATTCTGTTTTCCCTCCAAATTTCTCCTTTACTCTGTGCGTTAAAACAGTGCACTTCCAGCCACCATTTTGTGTTCACAAGCCAGTGAAACCTTCCCCCTGCACCCTCCCCCAGCAACATGAATTTTTGTACACCACAGGGTGCTTCTGTGAGCTGTTTAAACTGTGGTTTACTAGGGCCTGTGCACTTCATTTTTGGTCAGCAGGGGGAGTAAAGTTTTATTCAAACAGTATTGTTAGATTTCAAGTTAGTGAGGCCCTTCCCTGCTGAAGTCCAAAGTTTGGATTGAGCCTGTCTGTCTCCTAGGCGATTCTGAACAGGAGAAGCAGCTGCCCAGCCCCCACCCCCCGGCCACCAGACCATTGGCTATTTAGCTACCAGGCAAGTCTGAACCCTCCTCTCACACCTGCCCAGGCCCCTTAAGGCCTTGCTGGGTGCACCCCAAATCATTCTCCAACATCTTGTGAGTTGCAGCCTACCTGTGCCCCAGATTGCAGTGAGCAGAGTCCAGGAAGTGGTAAGGAGACAGACTAGTGTTGTCTCTTCCCAAGACAAAAAGTTGTTTAAAAACGATTTTCACTTTCTGTGTTTACTGTCTATGCCTGTGGTTTTTACAGTTAAAAATTGTAGTTTTAGCCTGCCTGTAATTGCATATTTTATCACCTGTGTTGTGTTTTAAATTTGTGGTTTTCCCTGCCCATGATTGCCTCCATTTAGTGTGTTGAATTGTGGAATTTGCAGTCCAACCTCTGTAGTTTGTCCCTCTCACTCCTTGGTGACAATTCTGTTTTGCCTGCAAATTTCTCCTTTACTCTGTGCTAAGACTTGTATGTTAAAACAGTGCACTCCCAGCCACCATTTTGTGTTCACAAGCCAGTGAAACCAGCCCCACTGCCCCCCCCCCCCCCCCCAGCAACAGGGATTTTTCTACATCAGAGGGTGCTTCTTTGAGCTGTTTAAACTGTGTTTTACTAGGGCCTGTGCACTTTGTTTTTTGGCCAGCAGGGGGCGTAACGTTTTATTCAAACAGTATTGTTAGATCTCAAGTTAGTGAGGCCCTTACCTGCTGAAGTCCAAAGTGTGGATTGAGCCTGTCTGTCTCCTAGGAGATTCTGAACAGAAGAAGCAGCTTCCAACTCCCTGGCCAGCAATCCTTGTCTGAGGTCGCTGGGACCTTATATGGTCTGCTAGTGGTTGGTACATGTCTACACTGATTCGTGGTTGTATCTGGTGTTTCTATTGGATTAGGGTTAATGTCCTCATTGGTTGGGTATTTGAGGGTTCTGGCTGGTTTCTGGGTCTGTGATTCAATCATTGTAGGGTTGGGACTAGGGCTAGGGTTAGGATTTCTATTGGAAGTAGAGACTAGTGCTTCCTATGTTATTGGTTGTTGGGAGTAGGGTGGGACTAGGGCTAGGGTTAGACCTTTAATTGGAAGTAGCAATTAGGGCTTCTGGTGTGATTGGTTGCTGGACTGGGTGTGGGACTTAGAGTAGGGTTAGGCTTTGTATTGGAAGTAGGGACTAGGGCTACCTGTACCATTGGTTGCATGGACTTGTTTTAGGACTACTGGTAGGGCTAGGACCTTTATTGGACGTGGAGATCGGGGTTTTTGAACTGATTGGGTGCTTGGACTTGTGCTAAAATTGGCTGTAAGGTAATGGTCTCCCATTGGTTCTACATTTTAGGACTAGTGTTGTGATTGGATAGTGTTAGGGCTAGGGTTCCCATTGGCTGAGGGGTCACCTGATTACTAGGGCTATAAAAAAGGCCAGCTTTAGGGCGTCTCAGCCCGTGCGTCGAGGCTATGGGCAGAGAGGACAAGGGCAGTTTCCTGTTTGAGCCTGTTAAGGGCAGCGAGGACAAGGGCAGTTTCCTGTTTGAGCCTGTTCGAGACTAGTCGGGACATGGGCCAGAAATGCTGCCCTTTTTCTCATTTAGCAATACCCAACCCACACCATCCACATCCACAAACAGAGAAACACACTCACACCAAATGTACACCACGCACAACACTATGCACAGATTAATGTACCAGCCTGCACTACAAACCCAACCAATTCTGTATATCTAAACCCAGAGCATTGGGGATTTCCCTAAAGGTCTTAGTATTGGGGCTTTCAGCTGCCTCTAGATGGAGTACAAAAAGGGGTGGTAATGGACGGAGCATCTGAACCAATCAAACACTCACACCCAGTCAAAAGATCTGGGTTTAATCCATCACCGTTCTTTAGCCCACTCTGCCACACCAGTTCAGACATGGCTATATGCAAATCAATCTGACCCTGTGCCTCATGGGAACAGTCCAGCCCGAACTGCCAAGCCATGCCTTCCCTGGACCGGAAACAAGCTTCCGAGGATCGGTTTCTGGCATTCCAGTCGTCTTCAGCCCGGCTTGATTGAGTCCAGTGGCAAAGTGAGCAAGGGACTACGTCTGAGCATACCCTGTCACACTTATGGCGGCCAAAAGGAGTACAAAAGGGGGTGGTAATGGACGGAGCATCTGAACCAATCAAACACGCACACCCAGTCAAAAGATCTGGGTTTAATCCATCACCGTTCTTTAGCCCACTCTGCCACACCAGTTCAGACAGGGCCAAATGCAAATCAGTCTGACCCTGTGCCTCATGGGAACAGTCCAGCCCGAACTGCCAAGCCATGCCTTCCCTGGACCGGAAACAAGCTTCGGAAGACCGGTTTCTGGCATTCCAGCCGTCTTCAGCCCAGCTTGCTTGAATCCAGTGGCAAAGTGAGCAGGGGACTCACCTCTGAGCATACCCTGCTCACTTATTGTGGCCAAAAGCAGTACAAAAGGGGGTGGTAATGGACGGAGCATTTGAACCAATCAAACACTCACACCCAGTCAAAAGATCTGGGTTTAATCCATCACCATTCTTTAGCCCACTCAGCCATACCAGTTTAGACATGGCTATATGCAAATCAGTCTGACCCTGTGCCTCATGGGAACAGTCCAGACCGAACTGCCAAGCCATGCCTTCCCTGGACCGGAAACAAGCTTCCGAGGACCGGTTTCTGGCATTCCAGCCGTCTTCAGCCCGGCTTGCTTGAATCCAGTGGCAAAGAGGGCAAGGGACTCACGTCTGAGCAAACTCTGCCACACTTATGGTGGCCAAAAGCAGTACAAAAGGGGGTGGTAATGGACGGAGCATCTAAACCAATCAAACACTCACACCCAGTCAAAACTTCTGGGTTTAATCCATCACCATTCTTTAGCCCACTCTGCCACACCAGTTCAGACATGGCTATATGCAAATCAGACTGACCCTGTGCCTCATGGGAACAGTCCAGCCCGAACTGCCAAGCCATGTCTTCCCTGGACCGGAAACAAGCTTCCGAGGACCGGTTTCTGGCATTCCAGCCGTCTTCAGCCCGGCTTGCTTGAATCCAGTGGCAAAGTGAGCAAGGGACTCACGTCTGAGCATACCCTGCCACACTTATGGCGGCCAAAAGCAGTACAAAAGGGGGTGGTAATGGACGGAGCATATGAACCAATCAAACACTCACACCCAGTCAAAAGATCTGGGTGTAATCCATCACCATTCTTTAGCCCACTCTGCCACACCAGTTCAGACATGGCTATCTGCAAATCAATCTGATCCTGTTCCTCATGGGAACAGTCCAGCCCGAACTGCCAATCCATGCCTTCCCTGGACCGGAAACGAGGTTCCGAGGACCGGTTTCTGGCATTCCAGCCGTCTTCAGCCCGGCTTGCTTGAATCCAGTGGCAAAGTGAGCAAGGGACTCTAGATGGAGATTGAAATCTCCCAGGATCGTGCATTTAGAGTAGCGCACCACCAAGGGGATAAGATAGTCTCCAAGAGAGACTAGAAAATTTCCCACAGGTCCAGGTGCACCGGCGAATGTAGTGCAGTTATCTATCTTAATATTGAAACAGAGGTTTTCTGCGTCCTTTAGTTCAGTGGTATAAGAGGTGGAACATTTCAGATGATCTTTGTAAATGATGGCTATCCCTCCTCCCTTTTTTTCATTTCTGTCTAGTCTGGAAATGGTGTAACCCTGAGGGATTGCCTGCGCTACGTCGGGGTTTGAGAATTTTGTCAGCCATGTCTCGGTGACAAAGAGGCAGTCGAAGTAGTGATCTGTTCGCAGGTCCTGCACATGTAGGGCATGTTTTGCTAATGATCTAGAATTTATGAGAACGCACTGGAGTTGTTTGTGAGAGGTGTTAGCCTTGGGCGGGAAAATGGACTCCGCCTTGATGCTGGGCTCACGATTAATGGTGCATTTACATGTGACACAAGTGAGGGGGTTTTCATTGAATTCCAGTTTCTAACCTGTGTATTGAGAGTGTATAGTTCTTCCATGGTGTATTTTATGTTTGGAATAGGACCTGCTGCATTTCTGGCCCTGGCCGCAGTTCGGATGCGGACGGGCACAGACAGGCTTGCCTTTGGCGCTCCTTTGGCGCGCCAGCTGCGAGCGTCCGCTGTGCGTCGGCGCCATGGTGTGTTTCTATCAGTGAATGCCTTTGCAAGACTAAACGCCAACCCTGCCACAATGGCCCCTCTAGGACGCAAATGCAGGCAGTGAGGGAAAACGCCCTGAGTTCAGTGGCCATGAAGGGGCTCCCTGCACTCAAACAGCATGGGTTAGCTGTGGTGGACCGGGGAGACCAACTTCAGGCTTCCATGTACTTGGATCTGTGTGTCTGTTACTTTTCTCCTGAAAAAGCATATCCAATGCACTACCCTATTTCTCCTCATCCTGTGCCTCTATCAATATCTTTAATCTACATATACTTACCTCCTTTATGTATCGATATACTTTCAATGTAACTATGGATATATATATTTATCACTTTCTTCTAATTTAGCATTTCCAATGCACTACCCTATTTCTCAGCCTATACTTCGGTCAATATATCTTCTAGCCCAACCTTTCTGACTCATCTCAAACTCTTTCTACTACTCCTTCCAATGCACTACACTATCTCTCATCCTATACATCTATCAATATATCCTCTACATCCACTCTCTCATTTATCCCAAACCCCATACCACTCTATGATTGCCAAAATAACCCTTTCTAGTCTCTCTCCTACTCTACCCCTCCTTGCATCATCTGACACCTCTTTTACTATAACGATCCCCTAAAACAAACCTTTTTAAACTCTTTCCTCTGAGTCCTCCCCTCCAAAACTCCTTTTTACTCATCCAAAAGCCTCCTCCTATTGCTAAGACTTAAAAAAAATGTTTTTAAATCTTTCACTTTTTTTATCCCTCCACTATCCTTTTAAATTGAAATTACCAGACTAACATGTTCACTTCTCAAATTCCATATTAAACTATACTATATACTACCCAAATAACTGAATAACATATTCACTACTCAAATACTTCATATTTTTTTTACTATACTAATTTTCAACAGTAATCCTTTATGGGTTCCGGAGTGGCGTGCTACTCGCCAGAAAAGCAATTCAAAACCCATCAGGGGTAACAAGTGCTATATAAATGCAAATCTTTCTTCCCCTTTTATCCCTACGCCATCTTTCTCACTCCAAGTAACTGACTAATATCCACCACTGAAATTACTTCATATTTCACCCAATTAATTCACCACTAATCCTTTGTAGGCTTCCTGAATAGCATGCGTCAACAAGCGCTATATAAATACAAACCTTTGTCCTCTATCCTTCTGCTATAATTCCAAATCCAAATAACTGACTAACCTATTCACCACTTAAAATGCACTTGAATATTTCACTATACTAATTCAACACTAATCCTCTATGGGTCCCGGAGTAGCGTGCTACTCGCCAAAAAAGCTCTTCGACGCCTCGTCAGGGGTGGTAAGCGCCATATAAATGCAATTACAATACAATACAATGTATGGTAAATTCAACACTTACATCAGCATTATGGAATAGGTGTGGATTGTGGTAATATAATCTGCACTGATGAAACCCACGAGCATTTGGGAATATGGCAGAAACATGTTTACCGTAAGAGGAAGTAGGCATAACTAGAGCCCCAGTACATGTTGACTGGTGCCCAGATAAAAATTTTAGGGCTACCAGGTAGGTATTTTTACAGAGTAATCGTACCCTCACTCTCTACTCTTATTTTTTTTTCCAACAAAGTGTTCCCATGCATCTCACAGGTTGTAGTATGACCTGTTCCGTAATGGAATGGAAGCAAACTCTGTGAGGAAGTATGCCACCCTGGAAGGTAAGAGTTCTATAAGGCAAAAGGATACTTTTCTCTTTTGGTCGACGGAAGGGTTCTTATATTGATCCAAACTATTTGGGCTCTATAGTTTGTGTAAAGCTCTGTGTCAGAGGAGGGTTGGCCCATGCTCTACAGCACCTCTTCTCTCCTCCTAATTTGTTTATGGTCATGCCAGCTATGTAAAAAGACGTGAGTAACCTTGGGGTAACCATGGTCTCAGATCTATCTATGATACCACATGCTGATGAGATGACAAGTAGGACCTCCTACACAATGAAAAATGTGCAACGCATTTTCTCATACCTTGGATACCAACAACTACAAGCTATTCTCAGTCTTGTGACATCTAAGCTTGACTATTCGAATAGACTATACCTTTGACACACCTGTTTCATCATACACAAAATTAAACAAATCCACAATGCTGCAGCTAGGCTGCTCCTTTACCCCAGGAAACACAACACCAGCCCGGCAAAGAGTTTACTGACTTGCTGTAGCTAGATAATGAACGTTTAAGACACTTTGCATTGCCCACATAGCCTCCCAAGGAAAAGCACTGCAATATCTACATGTTAAATTTAAACAATACAAACAAAATAGGACAGTGCACTACAGGCTAGCACCATAAATTGTCATGCCAATAAGAAATCCATAGCAGAATTGCTTTCTTGGTATGAGCTGCCAAGCTCTGAAACTCATTGCCAGCCAAGATTCGAAGCATCCAGGAACATTTAAAGCTCAGTAGAAATGTGGAACCCTGCTTGTCTCCAAGGTAATTACATCACCTGCAGACCATGAAATAGAACCCAGATCTCTAACCCTTTTAAGAGTGTGAGCATGACCAAGAGCTATGGAACATTCCCAACCAGCACACTAAGCCATGAGGGTAGGTACTGGCAACCTGACCCAATTGAAGCCCTACACCCAACATACCCTTGCATTGATCTCAACATGCAGATGGAATATAATAACTCTACCATTCTAACCGTAAGATATGCCTCGCCAACCAATGGTGGTTGCAAAATAATAATGGAGGTAATGTGGAGATTTTTCTTTACTTTTGAATATTTTGGAGCAGTAATATTTTACATAAATTGGTAGCAGGCCTGTTTCCAGCACACTCCGTAGGCTGAGTTGCTGAATTGGTGGTACCAAAACGTATTTAGAAAGAAGTCAGCCAGCTCCCCCAGAGGGGACACCTAATAGACATATGTATACACGAAAAAGGATGCTGATCTACAATAGCTAGTGAATGGTTCATTTGAGTTTGAAAAGATTCAATATGTAGAGCAGTGTTTTATTCAAGAGAAAAAGTCGACAAGATATGTTTGATTCTGTACGAATGTGGGAGAAAGAGTGCAAGAAAGAGTGAGGAAAGAAGAAGCTCTAGCAGAAAAAGAACAGCGTAAAACAATATATCAAAAAGCATGGAATAAAATAATACAGAGATGAAGGCAATAAAAGGAAAAGAGGAAAGGGAGCGTTGTTTAGAGGTAACTGGGCAGTATCCTATTAGGCGCCCCATTTATCCCACACTTAATAAACCTTAGGATGATTTCATCTTGTTAGATCGACCACCGCCCTATAAAAATTTCCCTTTGCCCCTGAGAATGATCTTTCTGACGATGATGATAAAGACTTAGATAAGCAAGATGGGCGGCAGACTCGCTCTACTTTGACTGTTGATGAAAAAGCCACTATCAGATCCACTGCTCGCAAAGAAGTTCATGGGACTACTTCTGCTCCAGACCTTGTAGCGATGGTTCAGCAGTGGAAGGATACAGAGCAGTTATATTTTGCAGAGAAGTTTACCAGGGAAGTAATACTTGGTTTTAGAAATGTTTCTAGAAACTTAGAGCCCACTGATATCGATTCTGATTACAAACAATTAAATGATGGAATTTTTCTTTTTCAAATATATTTGATTTAATTAGGCGAGTAGTTAAATTAAGACATGATACACAACGTTTAAAGGCAGAGCAAAAATCAGCTGGTAAAGTTAAAACTGCACAAACAGTTCAGACCCCAATTTAAAAAAAGTTTTGGGGACAGACAATGACCCTAGTAAAACTGTAGTTGCTGTGAGACCGAGGCGTGAAGCTGCACCTTTGTATGTTCCTCCAAAGGGTGCGGGAACAAGTGCCGATAAAGATTCAGATGATGCAAAGGGATATTTTGTCTATAATTGGGTCTATACTCCTTGGAGTAGAGCTGACGTATGGCTCTTAAGCCTGCTTGCCCAATCCGCGGAAAAATCCTGCCGCATTTTATGAAGAACTGGAAGGAGCCATTAGCTCCTGCACTATGACCCTGCCAGATGTTGATATGTTTTTTGGACTTATTATGCCCCCTGATATGTGGAGAACAATTCAGAAAATAGATGATAATGTAGCATATGGGGATACTTGGGTGCATTTAGAAGAAATAGATGGGCTAGATAGCCTGCACAGAAACCACAACAGGAGATATTAGATCACAGGTACTCAGAGTACGGCCCGAGGGCCGGCAGCGGCCCGGCAAGCCTTCCATGGCGGCCCGCGGACGATGAGTCATTGTAACCGTGTTTTCAAAGAGTGTCTGCAAACACTTTGCTGCTCTGTGGGGGCCGGGCGATTCATTCCAGTGAGGCCAGAGTGGAGCTGCAGGGGCGCTAAGAGGAGGTGAAATACAGCAAAGCCCCATTCACATGCAAATGGCCTTTTTAAAGACCTGTGACGTGCTCGGGTGGGGCTGGGGAAGCAGGCTGGGGAAGCTGTCTCAGCCCAGGTGACACACATGCTGGCTGAGATGACAGAGGGAGGTAGAAGGACAGAGACAGAGGGAAGAAGGGAAAGGGAGGGAGGACAGAGACAGAGGCAGGGAAAGGGAGACCGAGAAATGGAGACAGTGAAAGGGAGATAAACAGAGGGAGGAGGGCGACAGAGGGAGGAGGGCAACAGAGGGAGACGGAGGGAGGGAGTCGGAGTGAGGGAAGGGGGTGAGGAAAAGGGAGTGAGGGAAGGGGAGTGAGGAAAGGGGAGTGAGGGAAGGGGAGTGAGGAAGGGGAGTGAGGGAAGGGGATTGAGGGAAGGGGAGTGAGGGAGTAAGGGAAGGGGAGTGAGGCAGTGAGGGAGTAAGGGAAGGGGAGTGAGGGAAGGGGAGTGAGGGAGGGAGAAAGGGAATAGGGGGAAGGGATGGGGAGTGAGGGTGGGAGAGAGGGAATAGGGGGAAGGGAAGGGGAGTGAGGGTGAGGGTGAGGGAGGGAATGAGAGGAAAGGAGAGGGAAGGGAGAGGGAAGGAGAGGGAATGGAAAGGAGAGGGAAGGGAGAGGGAAGGAGAGGGAGAGGGAGTGAGACAGTCAGAATGAGGAAGAGATGGGAGAGAGAGGGAGTGAGAGGGAGTGAGACAGTCAGTGAGTGAGACAGAGGGAGACCGGGGAGGAAGAGAGGGAGAGAGAGGGATGGAGGGAGGGAGGCAGAGAGAGAGAGATAGAGGGAGGGAGACAGAGAGAGGGAGAGAGAGAGGTGTGTATGCCGGATCTGGTAGCTCAATGGACGAAGGCGTCTGCTGCAGGGACCTGTGTTTAACCTCATGGTCACAGTTTTTTTTGTTGCTCTAGCCCCACCCCCTCCCCCACTGACCCCACCCCCACCGCTTCGGCCCTCAGACACAAACCACACTGTAAATTTTGCCCCCGAGAGAAAGTTTGTGAGTCCCCATGTATTAGATCTTCCCAAAGGCATTGTAACTAATTTAAAAACTCTCATACCCTCTACGAAAATAGATTGGACAATGTTAGCGTATTGTAAACAGAAAGTATATGAGCTATTTTCTGATTTCGTTACACGGTTTGAAGAGACATTTCATGACTTTAGTGGACAATCATTGACAGATGACATGGGTAAGCATCTGATCGTCGACAAATTTGTTGCTAACATGTTGCCAGAAATAGCTATTCGCCTAAAGGCCAGCGAGAGTTCATGGACTACGTCTTCCCCAGTCTCCCTTTTGACTATGGCCCAGTATTATGAGCGTCAGGAATTGGAAGCAAAAGGCAAAGAGGATAAGGGGGTAAAGAAGTTAAAAACGAAAGTTATTTTGCCTCAAGTATATGGTCCACCATTCAGAGATGGTGGACTGAGGCGGACATGCAGTATATACCCCTGGTGTACCCACTTTCTCTCAATCAACTTTGTCTTCTGATCAGTGTGCTTATTGTAAAGAGATTGGACATTGGCGTTTTGAGTGCCCCCTTTTGCGAGGTTAGTGGTATCCACGGGGTAGAGGAAGTGTGAGAGGACGCCCAGGGAATTCAGGGAATAGAGGACGAATAGGAAATCATCCCAGGTTTGAGGCAGTTGAACATGAACCAAATTATTCTAATACTTTTGACAGACGGAATCAATATCAAGTGTCAGATTATTCGGCTGATGGTCTTGGGGATTCTGATTATGCAAAGGAATGCCTAGGATGGGGTAAGGAACCAGTTGATGTCCTAGTAAATCAGAAAGGTCCTTATGTTGATGTAAATGTTTTAGGCTCTACTGATTGTTTTCTGGTTGATACAGGAGCTACTTGTAGTGCTCTGTCTAAAGAATTGGTTCCTAGGGCTCCCCTGTCTAGCACAATGATAACTTCAATAGGATTTGATGGACCATCTACATCCAGCACACTGTCACAGCCACTTGCATTTAGTCTTGATAAATTCACTGCAGAATGTCAATTTTTGCTTTCCTTTAACACGCCGGATAATATTGTGGGTATCGATATGCTCAAATATGTTTGTGCTACAATACGTTGTTCCCCAAAAGGTGTGTGTGTTCTTTTAAATGATAACTATCCAATGGTTGAGCGGTCTTGTCTCATTAATGAGGATATCGCTCTGGCATCTTTACCTAGTACTTTATGGGCTACATCAGATACAGATGGGACCAATGGTTATCCCACCAGTACATATTCAACTGAAGGTAGGTGCTTCATTGCCTCGACTGCCCCAATATAAAATATCTTGGGAAGGCGAAGAAGCATTGACGCACATTGTTCAGGATTTGATAAAAGTTGGGGTTGTGGAAGTAGTCCCTTATATTTCCTGTAGTAGCGCTATCCTTCCTATTTTGAAAAGAGACACTGATACTAAAATTTACAGATTCATTATCAATTTACGAGAGGTTAACACAATTGTGGTGCCCCAATACCCAGTACGGCACACAAAAGTGAGCAACCCAATATACCCTTGAGGGTTTGGGCAATAGATATGTTATGGTAATTGAACCTTCAAGGGTTTTAATTGTCTTAATGTTTCAAATATTATTTTAAATATCTACAATTGTACGACCTGATATATTTGATGCCGTTAATGCACAACAACTGTGACAAATGTCTTTTTAAGTTAATTTCTGTTTGTCACTGAACAGTGATCTTTTTGAGACAAAAGAGAGCAAGAGAAAGGGTGTATATGAAAGAGTATTCGGATTTAATATTTGTTACAAGGGTACATGATAGATATACAACGTTGCAAGAGAACATACAAATAAATTGATCTATAAAAATTCTCTATACAACAATTGCAGAAGCTTTTCTACTTATTTACAATCTAATTTATTATCCGGTTGAAAAAGCAATCGTCGACGTTTCGGTCTCTATTCTTGCGTTTCCGAGACCATCCTCAGGACATAAAAAATCATATCTTGGGAGACCCTCAATCACGAAAATTCTGAATATAGTGGTAAAGTGCGACACAGCATAAATCAAAATGATTGTATCTCTCTTAGTAGAATAACCTGTTTGAAGTCCTTATTCGCCTGACTTCATAGATGTATAGAAAAGGAATTGGGCAGATAAGATATCTAAAAAAAATTGTGAAAATCTCCTATCGTATTTTTCTGGCGTTTGTAGTTAACGTTGAGTCTATCGCAGTCAGCTCTCAACAACTGAAATTAATTAGCTGCAGCCCGGAGGAGCTCCTGAACTGACTTGGAAGTGACGGGCTGCAGCAAATTAATTTCAGTTGTTGAGAGCTGACTGCGATAGACTCAACGTTAACTACAAACGCCAGAAAAATACGATAGGAGATTTTCACAATTTTTTTTAGATATCTTATCTGCCCAATTCCTTTTCTATACTTCAGACTTGCAGAAGATGGCGGACAAGGTGAGAACAGAGGAGAATCACATCCACGACCTCCAGACCTCCTCTAAGTCCAGTGGCGGCTGGTGATATTTGAAAGTGGTGGTCCGTAAAAGTTCAGGATGAATGTCCAGAGGCGAAAGAGCCCGTCCATCATGAGGGTGTTCAGAGAGTCCCCACCCCGAGCAAATTATCAAAAAGTCTGTGCAAATGGTGCATTTTCAAGCATATTTGAGAAAACAAGATGTGCCCCCTGTACTGCCACTTTTGTGCAGCCGTGCATTTACCTGTAGCCTCAAAAAGAGTGACAAGCTGGCACCCACAATTAGCTCAAAAGGTTAAGTGAATGTTGCAGTGATTAGTGAGTTAGATGTTCATATCACTGCAAGGCTGACTCAGTCTTTCAAAAGTCAATTGGACAATAACAAATATTGATACATACTTACAGACAAGCTAATTTGCATCATAGTTTTTAATATCAGAAACACAAACTGACAAACCTATGACATTGCACTATAGCGACACAAATTTGAAATATGTATTCAAACCTGAGAGGCTATTGGTTGTAACAAATTAAAGGTAAAGAGTAGTAACCCAGACCCTCCTGAGTGGTAATCACTCATTTGAACAATGACCCTTCTAAGCCAGGTGCGTTGATACTCTGTGCTACCATGGAGTCTGCAGTTTGTCATATAAGAGTTTTAGGATGCTTTGTGATACACAGTCCGCTCCCTGCCTGGGAAATCTCCACAGCGTACAGGTTTATTACTTAGTTTGGACAGGTCCACGCTTCCTGAACAGGGGTTGGGAACCTTTATAATACAATACTGAGGAACTGCCTCAGTCATAAAGTAACAGACAAAGTATGTTTTTTATTTGTGCTATAACCCCCACCATTCCACATATAATAGGCACTCTGTAGCGAAGCCTAAAGAGTTATTGAGCTGCCGTCATAATGTGGTTGCAGAACCAGTGAGTGTATATTCTAGTCCCGGCAACCCTGTTGACCAGGGTGTGTGATCCTGGTTCATCATCTCCTTAATCTTATGTACCTCTGCTCATTTAGGTAAATGGAAAGGTGTGAGAGTTAGGGGCAGGAGTGCCCATGTGGTAAGTGCTATATCGGTCACACTGAGAGGAAAGTTAGAACACGCTTGTTGGAACACAAAAGCCACATAAGAACTGCCAATCTAAAATCCACGGTTGCTGCACATTATTTGGACCAGAAACACACCGTTGCCCAGTTGAAATATCAAATATTGGAGCAAGTACCAGTGACACATGACAACAAAAAAACATTGCTGAAGAGAGAGAACTTTTGGATCCGCTACATGGCGACCATGCAACCACACGGGCTCAACGATCGCATGGAATTTTTGTGTTATCTTTGAAGGACTGATTTATCACGTTACTATTTGCATATACCTTGTTATTCATACGTTTGTTGTCTGTCATCTTTATGTTCTTTCTTGTATCTTTTCTGCTTTTAACATTTTTCAACTATCAAATCATCCTTTTTATTAATATTTTTATTTTACTCACGTGGGTCGTGTCCCTATCTTTTCCTCACCTTATATGTTTGTTTCTTCCACATTACACCACTTCAAGATGGCGCCCATAGTCGGGTGCCACAATGTCCTTTATCTATTTCGACTAACATCTATTAATCTCACCCACACGTGGCGCGTTCGTATCATTGCTACCTAATGCCGAGCATGCTAATGCACGAACAGCGACTCTAGTAAGTACCTCTTCGGAGGACTGTCTTTAACCTGGTTTTGAGAGTCGAAGCGGTTTGTCACAGGCTTCACGGTGTTTAATGTTGTGATTGTTGTACCTCGCTGATTCTCATTTTTTCACCATTTGACACACATTCGGGTGTTTTGAATGCCATGAATCTTGGGTTCTAACGGTCTTTTTATGGTTTGTGATGCACTACTATTCACGGTGTTGTTTAGCAGGAGAACGATGTGTTTACTCTGACTCTCACTTTTGTGTCCTTTTTTCCTTACCTTTGGTATCTATTTTGGGAAGTTTGGTCTTCGTGTTTTTCTATAATTTGTGTTGGATTCGTTGTGTTATTTTTTGAGCTGCATCATTGATATTGATGGTTTTTGCAATCTTATGTATGAATTTGGCCTCATTACGTTATTTTCCTTTGTTTGTAGAGCTTTCCCCTGAGGAAGGGCTTCATATTAGCCCGAAATGCATTGGGATTATTGAATATTGGATTACAATCTTGTGAATTTTGTATATTTTACACAGTTTGAAACTGATGATCTATACACAAGGAACAATGTATAAGGATTAAAGATGAAGAAAAACTACTGAATTTTGTGGATTGAACTTTTGAATGAACTGTGTCATAAAACTTTAGACTCGTATAGTCAACATTGTGCAGTGCAACAAGAAGTCTTCCTCTCAATGGGGGAAGCCTTGTATTTGATTTTGAAAATGCTCTAGCAGTGGTTGACAATGGTATGACCACCTTGTCCTCTGGAATATACTCCTTGGGGAACCTGGGGGCATATTTACAAGAAAATGGCGCAAGCAATTTAGCTGTGCCGAGTTGTGTCATCTTCTAAATGCAGGAATGTACCATATTTACAAAAATACGGCGCATTCCTGTATTCACCCCTGTGCCAATACAAAAAGAGCAGCTTAGCACCACACAAACTTCCCACTACATTTTGGAGAGCAGGGGCACTGCATTTTTAACATGCCTAATATGACGGGAATAGCCCACTTTTTCAAAAGTATAGGCTCTGGGCTGGTTAGTACCTTCCACACAGTTTTTGGAGTTATTCCATCGTTTATACACTCCGTGCTTGAAAGCATTTTTGGAGGTCTTCCACTTGTCCTGTTCTTGATTGTCAGGACTGTGATTTAAATTTTTCTGCTCCACAATGGATGTTCCATTTCAAGAAAAAATGGATCTGGCACTGGAGCAGGAACGGGAAAAGGTTGTCAGTCAAAAACAGAGTATAGCTAGTTATTGTGAACGCCCGCTGATGAGGGGCACTCAGTTATACTTGACATTGGTAAGGAATATACAACATAGATTTTACCTGACAAGGCTAAGGATTGCCACCTTACATTATTTAATAGCCTTTCCAAAAACTGAAAAATGGTGCCACACATTACCACCTTGCCCATGTGACGGTAAAACATTACAATCAACTTTGCACTTGATACTTTTTTGTCCTTTTTGTATGGGTATCCAGAAATCAGTTTTAAAACCCCTTTTTTAAGAAAGAGACTTTTTAATTATAAAAATGCTTTTAATTTTGTTTGCGGTTTGGATAATGTGAACATGATAAGCTCTGTCATTCTTTTTGTACAATTCTCTATTAGGAAGAGAAAAGAATACGCACATTTGAATGTACTGTTGTACGAAAGACAAGACTAACAACTGTAATTTCTTCAGATATGTTTCCATATAATTTTATGCATTTATAAGCACTAGCACCTTATTGTATATACAGCGGCAATTGTATTTCTGTTCCATGATATATTCATGTATTAATACTCTATTAATTTTATACTGAGTTAATCCCCATGAAAAGCTAAATGTGTAAATCTGATTTTAACTCTGATTATGGATCATGATATTGTATATACAGCGCCTGCTCTATCAACTGCAGAATCACCCGTACTCGATCGTGCCCAAATGGTTCCAGCTGGTCAACTCGGCTTTGGGGCGGTTCCTCCGGGGGAGGGGGGGGGGCGGTGCGAGTTGCATTGCGGACAGGCTTCCTCTCTACATACTGTGGAGGGCTAGCGACCTCTGATATTCTGTCTTACTATCAGGCCTCACATCTCTTGGTCCTCAACGAGTGGTGGTACAGGACAGAGGGGACCTGGCATTTGCTGTGGAGCAGCACCTGATGGGGCATTCCACTCTCCATACAATTCTCTATTCCGCTGAGTTACGGGGCGCATTGCCGCCGGTGGCGACAATAGTATTCCGAATATGGAGACAAGCCTTGAGGCGTATGGGATGGTGGAACACTCTCACGGAGGAGACCCACCTATGGCACAATGGACGCCTGCCTGCTTTGGCGGCTCTACACGGCTTCCGGGGTTGGGATGCCATTGGCGTCTCCACCCTGGGCGATGTTGTGAGTGATGGTTCCCTCAAGTTGTTTCATGACCTTCAGGTATAATTTGGCATGCCCCAGTCACAATTTTTCCGGTACCTTCAGCTCCGGCACACGCTCGTCCCCAGCCTGGAGGGCCTTGACTCTATTCCTGAGTTCAGTCTATTGGAAGCGAAAGTTTTCATGGGTGACCTAGAAACGAAAACGATATCGAGAATTTACCAGACCTTGGTCACTCACAGTGCAACTCACCTGGGGAAACTGCGGGAAGCGTGGGATGGGAATGTGGGGGCGATGGAGGAAGAAGACTGGAGGGAAGCCCTTGCTGCACCGCGAGGGGCGGCTATAGCTGTCCGCCTCCACCTCATCCAATTTAAATATCTTCACCGTGTCTACTTTACCCGGGTGCGGTAGTGGCGGGCGGGGTTGGTTGCATCCCCAGAGTGCCTGAGGTGTTGCTGGGCTGAGGGCACCTTCTTACATACTGTCTGGCAATGCATATCATTAGACCGGTTCTGGAGAAGTATCTTTGCTTGCCTTTCTAAAGTCCTGGGGTGGTCACTCCCACGTACGCTCCAGCTTGCTCTATTACATGTGATGGAGGGGATCGGGGGCAACATTTATAAACGGTACCTGCTCCTGCTGGGCCTCACATTGGCAAAACGTGACATTGCCCAGATGTGGAAAGATGCACAGGCGCCGACTGTAGCTGCCTGGAAAAACGGGTTGGATTTCAATATGGGGCTGGCGCGGCTGATCTTTGTGTCGTGGGGATGCCCGCGTAAGCACTACAAAATCTGGAAGCGTATGGCTGACTATACGGGCCTGTGGCTGGAGCCGCCGATTGAACCAGATGATGTTACGGTGGATTGAGGGAGTGGATGGGGCGGGTGGGCCTGGCTCAGGGGGAGGGGAGGGTTGTCGGGGGAGTGTGTGTGTGCATGGTGTGCGTTGGTCTTGGTGGTGGCGGTGCAATCTGGGAGGTGGAGGGGTAACAGTTGGGGTTTGGGGGGATGTTACTTTTTGTAATACCCATGGTATTGCTTGTTTTGTTTTTCTCACAAAAAGGTCAGTTGTTGCCATTTAACTATGTGGTGTGATACTGCAGTAGACTCTGGGATGCAGATTGATGCGTTCTTTGTGCAACTTGACAAATAAAATTTGTTTAAAAAAAAAAAGGAAAATATCACCCCATGGATAAGCCATACTGCAGAATAAATTTCTGCTACAGAAAATTGTAATGGTTCTAATTTCTCAATGTGTAAAAGTGAGTATGCTGCATCCTTGGTGGACATAAACTGTTTTTGTCCTATTAAATTAAAAGCATAAACAAAGATGAAGTGTTCATGTAGTCCCATGGGACTTTTCCAGCCTTCAATGTTTGTAAAGGCCAAGCAAACTGCAAGATGGAACGCCATTGATTTTGACCATGGTACAAAACAGATACGTCATCATATACAATGTCCACAACAGATGAAACAATATTATCTAATGTGTATATTCGAAAGGATAGAGTGTTAATGCTATTATCAACAACAGCAAGAACTTTTTCTAAATTAGCTAGGTCTATTGCCCTTCGACACAAAGCTGCTTCTATTTGGGACAGCTTCCAAACCTAATTGTATACTGCATAGAGAAATCTCTTGGATCTGCCACCTGTAGGCCTTTAACAAAATCTGTCAAATCAATATTGTCAGTTAATAAGGACCAATGGTGCTTAACTGACGTTGTGGTAGAGTGTTGCAACCAATTTTGACTTCATTTTCCCACTGAATAAGTTGTAACAGAATGAGGACTATTAAAAGTGGATCTGGTCTATCCTGTGTGTACCCAGGGATGTTACCGAGAAAACGGTGTTGGCAGGATTCAGAACTGGTTTGCCAAATTAACCAACCCATGGGGTCCAGACTAGAAACATTAAATGACAAAATAACAATTCATGATTGCAATTCATCAAAGGACATATCTGGTTGATTGTTCCATGTATGATAAGCATACAGATTAGGACTTTTAGAGGCATTCATTTGTTTCGAAGTAGCCAATCCAAAACAGGTTGTTTGATAAATAGAATTGTTCAGTAACAACCTTTGGTGTGGGATAAGGCACGCACGATGTAAAACCTCTGTGCCTTGTACCTGCCAGGATCTAGAACTCCAGAAGGATTTAAGATCAACAGTATCTCTCCATAGCGCATAGCCACATATAGCTAACTGATCAATAAAGGATTTTGAATACAGTAATTAGTGTCGGTGAGCCTTACTTTAGAATTGGAAGTAGAAATTATTTTAAAATAAAATGAACCAGGATTGGATTTATTAAAATCAGTGAAGTATGCAAATTTATTCAGAAGAGTTTTTGAACTGCCTTTAATGGGAGCTGGGCAATGTTCCCATTGTGTATAATTAACCACATTTCTAAAGATATTAGCTTGATGCAGAAAAAGATGGCCATAATGCTGGTAACAGAACAAATCAGCATAACTCGCAGAATTCAAATACAAATCCTCAGCATCAAATGCAGCATAATATTTCAAATCAGAAAATAAAGATTGTATGGCTTGGACGTCTCAATCATCAGAGCGTATGTTTTGTTTCACTACATCCCCCATTGAAACACGAAGTACATTCGGGACATTAACCACCTCGGTAGGAACATGAATATGAAACTTTACAGCATCTAATACAATTCCATCCAACTCTGGCCAGGCAGTAATGTTGACAAAAGTCTTTTCTCGCTTCATGATGTGTGAAGAAGAGTGTGGTGCCAAAGTTCCATCAATTACCTTCACCGCAGAGCGTCCAGTAAGGTAATGTCCATTGATTAGACGGAAAAAAACTGTGACAAATCCAATCTACATGAATAAAAAAATGGCGATGAGGACCAACCAGATGGAAATCCAAGGTGGAATCAAAAAATGTTTTTTAAACCAGGTGATTAGAACAGAAAATTTCAATGGGGTACTCGATGTTGTGGAGTTAGTGTCAAATGAAAAACGGCACTGGTTGTTCGCATTTGTTTGGACACCAGGCAGTGACACATCAGAGGGCTTTGCATACTCAGTATCTTCATTAGGACTGCAAGCCAGTGGATTTAATAATGGATTAGTAACAGTGTGCATCTCAATAGCAATTTCAGGACTGATGGTGTTTGACGAGGCCAAGACAGAATTCCTCACCATTGCTGGGCAGGAAACTGCTGGAGTCAAACAAGAATCGGCCATTCGTTGTAGTTTGATATTGTCAATGGACATGCACCTGTTATCGTTGCAACTAGGAAGTGGCGGTAAAATGACTGTTCTAGTACCCTGCACGCCAAGCACTGGAACCGGTGCACGATAAAAGGGGCCAAACTCCTTGTTGTTCTCCACTTTCTCATGGACCAGGTCATCCACTCGAAGTAGCCAGCCAACTACCAGAATCTGTAGTGTAGCATCAGTTGTGGAGGGCAAATGTTCCTCTGCAAGACTATCACGACTCTCTTGTAGGTTCTGTAATACAGCAGAATGATTATCTATGTCAAAGGGTGCAGCTGTTGCTGCCATGTCTAGAACATCAAGGTCCAGGACAAGCATTTTGATGCCAAACAGCATTTCGTATGGGGTCCGCCCACACAGAGATCTTCTAGGGAGATTATTAAGTGCACGTTGTATGCTTTATAAATGGGTGAACCAGTTCCTGCCAGTATCTAAAACTCTAGCTGTCAAGGATTGCTTTAAGCCATGGTTCATTCGCACTGCAACAGAACTGTCCTGGAGCCGGTAAGGATACGAAAATTTGACTTGCACCCCCGAAGATCTCATGGCTTCCTTGTACGCCTTAGAGGCGAACGCTGGATCCTGGTCAGAATGGAAGGTGCCACATGCAAAAATTCCCACAAATCCCTGATGACAGTTCGTGCGTCAGCACTGCGTTGTGGCCAAACCCATAGAAAGCGTGTGCATGAATCCACTGCAACTAAGATAAACCTATCAGATGAAAAAGGACTGCAGTGATCTAAATAAACACAACCCAGGGGTTTATTAGATATGTACAGCTGTGTCTGTGGCAGCCGTGCAGCAGTGGAACGTTTAATGTGCTGACAAATGTTCCAATAATGGACGTAATCACGAGTTTGTTTATACAACCCACGCCACCAGTAACATTGCTGTAAGATAGAAACAGTTGCTGAAATGCCTCCATGAGCAGAGGACATGCCTTCGTGAGTGACTGTTATCAAGGAAAGTCTGAGGTCCGCGTTGGGAATCAACCTGTCACCAACGTCACTAATTCTCACATAGGGATCATTATCAGGACTTAATTGATAATAATATTTAGAAGGGAAACCCTTAAGGTAATTACCACTCTTCTTGTTAGCAGTGATAGCTGCCAAGATGTCCTCATCAATTTTACTTTTGGACCTTGTAACTGCTTCTACTAAGTATGTGGCTACTGCTGTTTCCTCGTTCCGTGTGAATTAGATGTGCTAGAGGCAAACGTTCTGTAAGCTCTGCGACTCAACCCCATATAATTTTATGGTTAATTGTGCTACCTTTGGAATCACGGTAGTCATTCTGACTCCAAAAGAATAAATTGTCGTCGAAAGACTGAATACAGTAATAAGAGTCACTTACAATAAAAGTAGTCACATGAGGATCAGCAAACTCCAGTGCAAGCACCAGAGCATGTAATGACTGCACCAGTCCCCTAATGACTGCGTATGCAGGACATTGGACTTGAATTCTCCATTCACCATGGTACCAGCCACTATTGTGCAGGCCACTGAATACAGCATGAAAGATGGGACCCCCTCAAGAAAATAATTTGCGACCAAGGAACAGAGGGGAAAAAAGAAATTTGTTCTAGAAAAATGTTCCTTCAGTGGTCATAAATATCCATAAGCAATATACATCAAATAATTAAGAAAGGTGACAGAATTGTATAACAGTGATTACTTTATCATAGTTTTTATTTTCATTTTCATTTAAAGCAGTTTTTTCATTTCAGTATTTCATATAAAAAAGACATGATTCATCATAAATACATTTTTAGGACTCATTTTTTTGCTTTTAAGAACACACATAATTAATAACGCACCAGTGATAGAAAAAATTAATACAAAAATTATAGTAAACAATTTAATTTTAAGAAGGCCACCTGATATTGGATACTCAACTCAATTCGCTAACATACACACATGCATACCACAACCACACTACCAAAAGGGGAAAAAGGGAGAAACTAAGTATTAGTTGACAAGTTCACAGGTTGTCAAATTCTAGGGTCTCAGAAGTATTCAAGACCCCCGCACATGATCGGTCGACGCGCGTTTCGGTGGGTGAACCACCTTCCTCAGGACCTTTTTTCTCTTGTGGATCAAGGATATCAGGGGACGATAAAAGGCAGGCCGATTTATGTTCCTTAGGTACTCAGTTGCTAGATTTTAGAACCGGATATTTGTTAAGAGGCACCAGTTTAGTTGCGAGACAGGGTGCAATTACTCCAACCTGTTCAGAGATAGTTATCTGTTCTCCAGGGAGTCAAATAAAACTTTTAGTGATTGATGGTGCTCTCAGCGGTGCAATACGGATCGATAAGAGGCAGTCTCAACAGCTACGGTATCTTGTTACTGGCACAAAAGAGAAAAGCATTCCTTTCTTTAGTCAAAGTTGTAACGCCATTCTTCGGACAGAGGATGAAGATATTCCTTTCTTCGGTTGGGTAAATGACCTCGTTCGTTATACTGTATCCATCCGAGCATACGAAGTCGCGGAGTCTGTCTTCATCTACCTCGTCCGGACGAGGTAGATGAAGACAGACTCCGCGACTTCGTATGCTCGGATGGATACAGTATAACGAACGAGGTCATTTACCCAACCGAAGAAAGGAATATCTTCATCCTCTGTCCGAAGAATGGCGTTACAACTTTGACTAAAGAAAGGAATGCTTTTTTCTTTTGTGCCAGTAACAAGATACCGTAGCTGTTGAGACTGCCTCTTATCGATCCGTATTGCACCGCTGAGAGCACCATCAATCACTAAAAGTTTTATTTGACTCCCTGGAGAACAGATAACTATCTCTGAACAGGTTGGAGTAATTGCACCCTGTCTCGCAACTAAACTGGTGCCTCTTAACAAATATCCGGTTCTAAAATCTAGCAACTGAGTACCTAAGGAACATAAATCGGCCTGCCTTTTATCGTCCCCTGATATCCTTGATCCACAAGAGAAAAAAGGTCCTGAGGAAGGTGGTTCACCCACCGAAACGCGCGTCGACCGATCATGTGCGGGGGTCTTGAATACTTCTGAGACCCTAGAATTTGACAACCTGTGAACTTGTCAACTAATACTTAGTTTCTCCCTTTTTCCCCTTTTGGTAGTGTGGTTGTGGTATGCATGTGTGTATGTTAGCGAATTGAGTTGAGTATCCAATATCAGGTGGCCTTCTTAAAATTAAATTGTTTACTATAATTTTTGTATTAATTTTTTCTATCACTGGTGCGTTATTAATTATGTGTGTTCTTAAAAGCAAAAAAATGAGTCCTAAAAATGTATTTATGATGAATCATGTCTTTTTTATATGAAATACTGAAATGAAAAAACTGCTTTAAATGAAAATGAAAATAAAAACTATGATAAAGTAATCACTGTTATACAATTCTGTCACCTTTCTTAATTATTTGATGTATATTGCTTATGGATATTTATGACCACTGAAGGAACATTTTTCTAGAACAAAGCAGGCCACTGAATAAGAATGTTTAGATCCTGTCGCCGGTTGCGCCGAACCGTCTGTGTAAATGACGCAATGGTAATCCTCAAGCGGGCGCATGAACAGAGGAGCAGGATGAACAAATTCATACTGTAAAAGTCCTGTGTTTGCACTGAGGAGTCAAAGATAAATGTGACTTCAGGAGATGTCAGCGAAGTAGCCCATTGTATCCAACGAGGATGTAATGCATTTGAATTTGGTGCACTGGTTTTCGTCACTGCCTCATGGGCAGGATACGGTGTAACAACCAGCATGGGTTTTCCCTGTTACAGCGCTCTCTCTTTTAGGATCGCCATCTGTCCTGCTGTCAAAACTTTTTCAACAGTCGAAAAGCGCATTTCAGCCGAAGTGTACAAGTGTGACTTGTGAGCAATGGGTACTGTGTCTCCTTCATTAAACATCAAGTAAGTAAAACCCACTGCGCCTTGCACAATTCTTATTACCAGGTTTGTGTGGTTGTCATGTGTTAACAAGTATTTAGATTCAAAGAAGATCAGTCTGCAAAGGTTGCAGAATAGCAGAATGTTCCGGAAGTCAACAGGCTTTGGTAAAATTAGGTTGTATCAAGGCATACAGCGGTTTGATACACTGGCATAATCGGGGATGTAAGTCCGACCGAAATCCAAAACACCCAGCTAAGATTGTAGTTTTTTTCAGCGTTGTAGGAGAACGCAAACATGCACATTTCTCCAGGAAGTGAGGTGCCAAACCTCGACCTTCATTGTTGAGCTCATAGCCCAGGAACAACACTGTGTACTCTGCAATGTGTGACTTTGCAAAGTTGAATTTGTACCCGTAGTCCGCAAACAGAACTATGATGCGGTCCACGCGACAGAGATGCAGCCATAATTCGTCGTCCGTGAGATAAATAAATATCATCAATGTACGAGTACGCATCAGGGTCTATACTGTCTAACAAAGAGACAACATGTGCTTCAAAAATGCCGGGGCTGTTTTTGTAGCCCATGGCCAATCTTTTGAACTGTTTTTGTTTGCCGCCAGAAGTAAAGGCTGTCCACTGACTACTAATAGAGGACAGGTTATGACAAAAAAAGCCATTAGAAATGTCGAGTGTGGTTTTAAATCTTTTTCTCACAAGACTATCTACGAGGGCAGAACTATGGGTATTCTGCACCGCACATATTAGACAATGAGAGTTCAAATGCTAATAATCCAAAAGTAGGCGGTACAACCCATCCAGCTTGGAAACAGTGAAAAGAGGGTTATTCATGGGTGACACACATGTCTCAATCACACCTTGATATTCCAATTGTTCAAGGATTTCAACAATGGGAGCTTTTGCCTCCCACTGGAGGGTATACTCCAGTGGGAGGCTGTGGCATAGACCGCAATGGTATCTCATGTGGGAGAGAAAGTTTATCCAACCCAACTTGAGTACGGTACAAAGCCGGTGCAAGCACTAGAACCCACTCTTCCGCAAAATTCTGTGCCTGCTCCTTGGGCAGAGTGTGTAAAAAACTAGGGAGGATTACCTCTTTCCCCCTTGAAGCGGCCAAAACAAAAGGCGGGGGCCAATCTTACTCAGATAACAAGATATTGTAAAAAGAAGTCAGATTTTCACCAAAAATCACTTTAATTACGCGTGTGATGTCACCTCCAATTAAAAATACTATATCATATAGTCTCTAAGGGTGGAGCCACTCGGGTGTCAGCAGTTTCAACTGTGATGAAAGTGTCAGTTGCTGTAGTCTTCAGAAATGGACGCAGTGCTTGCCGCACTATTGTAACCTCCGCTCTGCTGCCAAGCAGTGTTACTGCCCATGTTAGGTTCCGAAGTTGGGTTCTCACCATCTGTGGCATACCTTGCTGTTAAAGCAGCAACTTTTTTTTTCTGAAACAGGCCGTTGACGTGGAAAATCGTCCTGCTTGCCTTCACCATCAGTCAGACGAGGCTGATCACGTCCTTGCGGGGCACCCCGACCTCTGCCACGTTCTCCTCCACTGGCTTGTAAGCCTGATGTTTCCTGTGAAGAACGAGGAGAACGTTGATCAGGAACCTGAAATCTATCAGGAGACTTCATTCCCACGCAATCTCGCAAACCATAAGTGCGCTCAGTAGAATCTAGTATCAGTGACGTAGGATGCAACCCTTGTTTCTGTTGTTGCTTCCCCTGGATCTTCAAGTGTATCCCCTCCGACACAAGATAAACCATCACCCAGGCCCTCGTCACCAGCAGACTGGACTACGGGAACGCCCTCTATGCTGGAACAACAACCAAGCTCCTGAGACGGCTCCAACGGATCCAGAACGCCGCGGCACGACTGGTCCTCAACGTCCCCCGACGCAACCACATTACACCCTACCTGAGAGACCTGCATTGGCTCCCCGTCAACAAGAGGATCACCATCAAACTCCTCATCCACGCACACAAAGCCCTACACAACGCCGGACCAGCATACCTTAACGGTCGACTCAGTTTATACACCCCCTCCCGCAGCCTCCGCTCAGTCAACCTCACCCTCGCCACAGTTCCACGCATCTGGAAATCCACCGCCGGCGGTAGATCCTTCGCCTACCTCGCCGCCAAGACCTGGAACACTCTCCCTACCGGCCTACCTCAGACCCAGGACCTGCTGGCCTTCAGACGACTTCTCAAGACCTGGCTGTTCGAGTAGCAGCAGCCCCCCCAGCGCCTTGAGACCCTCATGGGTATGTAGTGTGGTCTACAAATGATTGATTGATTGATTGACTGTTTCTTATTTTTCCAATTCCTTTTAGGAAAAACTGTTCGGTCATCTTTATTAGATTCTACTGTCTGAGTTTGCGGTTGTGCTGCTGATTTAGCAAAAGGCTTAACACCCAAACTATGGCGGCCAATGGTCTAATAAGCCTCTGTAATAATTTTCGGTAACTCACTGGGTTTTTCGGCATTTGGGACAAGGCGCAAAGTATTAGACACTTGAAAGTTAACCGCATCTCACTTTACATTTGCAAAGATGAGATCAGCAACTACGTCAAACACTCCAACAAGCCTCATTCCTAACTCAACTGACACCTCCGGACCTTGCTCATCCTGAACACGCTTGTCATAGATGGTGTGGCGAAGCATTTTGCATATGCGGAGGCGAATACTTTACCCCAATTTTCACAATCGGTCACCTCTGGTACTAAGTCTTTCTGCAAACTAATTGTCAGGATCCTGTGTTTTTCCACTGGTGTTGTATTAAGTAATACTGCCTCCAGTTGATCAAATTTCTCCGCAAGCCAATAAGGTAAATCGTCCTTATTTTGGGGGCGCTTGCCCATAACTGAATTAACCATGACGGGACTAATGGATATCCCGGCTGGCACCAACTGGTTGCGCCTCAACCCCAGGTGTCCCACCTGGAGATTGCGAGAAACGTATTGTACTAGAGCCCGATGTACCCCAATTAAGGAGGTATGTTGTAAACGTAAATTGTCTACCTGGGCTTGTTGATAGCGTGGATGTGGTGTGAACCCAGCCAAAACTGGCCAAGTGGCCCCAGGTATAGACAAAGTGCCTAACCGGACCGAAGTCATGGTGTGGGGGAGGGCACCATTAAACTAAATACGGTGCTGCCGTGCTGAAATCGGAACTTCTTGGGTCGTATATGGCCTATAATTCGCAGGTGTGGCAGTAGGAGAACAACCACAAAGATAAGCGCCATACCTGCATCAGGCACACCGTACTGCGTTAAATTACGCCAGAGCGCTGCATGACTATGTGGAGCAATGTTGACCGCCACTATTTCCGTCCTGTGAGCCTGGGCAGTTGTTTTCAGATTCCCTACCGTGCCGTTTTTCCACAAGTACATCGTCTCGCACTACCGTGATATCATGTGGTTTGGATTGTAGCCCATCCAGCATACAGACCTTAATGAATTCTATTATATAAACTACATTTCGCCATACCAGGATCCAAATATAGAGGGCACCTTTAATTCTGAATCTGATCACAATTGAAAAAACATAAATCGGCACTATATCATGATGACACCTTTCTCTAATACAGGATACATACAACCGTGATGTTCTTAAAGTAGACCTAGCAACATGCTCAGAGCTCCGCTTTTATGCCAGACCACAGTTCAGTCTCCTGTACCTTAAGTCTTTACACATCTGCAATCAGAATACCTACATATCACAGTGCACAGTCTAAAATTACATCCTCTAATGGGTGTTACAGTACACTAAGACGGGGGCCTGATGAAGGCGACCTCGCTGAAACACGCGTAGTCTCACTACCGCCTTGCCATCATCATTTGTGTCTCATGTTTTTACTCTGTACTGTCTATCTGCACAAAATAATGATTATCATGACCATGAATTAATACATGTCTATATTACATTGTAAAAAGTATGATCAATTTTCTATTTATCTAAAAATAACAATAATACATTTTCTAAAAAATGATGGAAATTATGATTCATTACAAATATATTTTTTAGGCCATAGCCTTGTAAGGAAATATAACCTTAGGGTTTCATTACTATTTCACAGCCTTGACTAAGCTATAGACGTTTTTCAACTAGCAATGTCGACCGCAGCCATTAGGACAAAGAAGAGGAAAACAACTTATATAAATTGTAGCACAAAAAGGGTAAGTAATTCAACATATGAACCTCTTTTTAAAATCTCAAGCTTGAGTGAACCAATAATAAAACTATATAGGTAGGTTATGCCGTCACAACTGTTTTCCGAAACAGGAGTGAGGATATTGTGGACAAGTATAAGCACTACTGAAGTGTCTTGAAAATAAGACCAAACGTTAGGTGCACCATGTTGCAGAGATTCTGCTCATGCACAGAACTATGCGCAGGAAACCAGGACCTCGGTGTATTGTGGTGTACCAAAAACCCACCTCAGTGCCTAGAACCCCAATCGACTAGCATCAGTGTCTCATTCATTCTCCGTGCTACAGGGAAGCTACCAATGATTAAACAACCCAGAGCAAGCGACTTAGTGAACTCTCAGGAGTAGTGGGAATCAAGAACACTCTTTTATTTTTATGCTCATACAAGTCCACAACGTGAGTAATCAGAGACACAATATAGTTTAAAATGTTTATTTTAACTACGTGCTCTAAGATGCAGTACTTTAGCCAATACTAGTAAAAATATGCATAAAAAGAATACAGGTTACAGGTATACAGAATATGAGGTTGCGGTGTAAGCCTGTACTTGTGAAAAACAGACCGTTCTCATGTGAAGAAAAGCTAGCAGGTTTATTTACCAGAACAGAAGCATGAAGTGTTGTGTGCAAAAGCAGCAAGATTGTGTCTAAGCATATAGTCTATCTGTCAAAGTCGCTCTGACAGTCAACATGAGCATCCTGCAGTGCGCTTGCAGCCTCGGGGTCAGTGAGTGCTTTCATTTCCAGGGGGCCCAAACTTCTTTCCAGTATGTTATTTCCCTCACAACCTCCTGTCTAGCTCCCACTACCGCCCCGATGGAAGACTCACAAACTATGACCTTGAAGGCCTCCCGCACCACTAACAGAGTGATCAAATATCGTCTTACCCAAGTGTGTGGCATGTACCATATTGGGAAGAAGTGCAATGGGGCAGAGGAACCAGTCAACGTGAGAATGCAATTTATGGGGGTTGGAGTAGAAGGTGTATTCTTGCACTATAACATTCCAGCTGTGCTAGAACTTTTTTTGAAAGAATCCATCCTTCCACCCATTGCTTCAGGGCCTTGTACTGATGAATAGATGCAGTGCTGGACATGGAAGGTTTTGATCTACCTAATATGGTATCCAGCACCGAATTAAAGTATCCCCCCAGCACCCAGTGATATGCTGGCCACTCTGCCAGGAGGAAAGATGTGATTGGAAGACATCTTGTTCTGTGTTGGGCACATATATGAAACCCAACCAGAAGAGAGCTCCATCTAGTGTTCCCCTTAGCAAACTTAGTGCCCCTCTGTGTCTATCTTAGAATCAAGGATTTCAAATGGGACATAGGCTTGGAGCCAAATTGCTACGCCTCTGGCAAACGCTGATTAGGAAGTATGAAACAATTATCCTCTCCATATTCTGTGCAACTTTTGGGCCTCGTGGGTAGAAAGGTGGGTCTCTTGCAGAAATGTGATATGCTCAATGCATGTTAAGTAGTGCTAAAACCCAGTGTCTCTAATAGACAGACCATGCATATTCCAGGTAGCAACATTAAAGGTATTTAAAATCGTGGCCATAGGTGACATCAATGTTGTGCACAGTATCCCTCCCCAATAATATAGCCATTCCCAAGTGATATATCTCATCTCCCTCAAGTGGTGTGGTAGGTGACAATGACAACCTACAAGCATTTAACCATGAATACTCAGTCCAGCGTCTAGCATCCACCTAGAAACCAACAGCAGCAACATATCAACTGCAGAAAAATATTTGCCGTCGACAAAGTGGTACTAGCAGCCAACCATGCCATTGAAATAAAGCCAGAGAAGGAGGTGTAACGATACCCACCGTAAGAGGGCACCTAAACGCAGGCCCTAGTCATGAAATGAAATAACATATCAAAGTAACAGCACCCGGTAGCATGCATACAGAAAGCAAGCCTGTTCAACATCAAGGCCATACGCAATCCGGGAAATACAGTTAAGTTACAGTGTTGGTGAATTAATTTTGTAGCTGTTCACGGGCCACCAGGTATCTAAACGTAAAAAATTACAAACCATACTGTGCCCTCTGCAGACAGACATTATCCAAACAAGTCGTGAGTCATCTGTGGGGTGATTGATTGAAACAGCGCCATGCTGCCTGCAGATTCCAAATCGGAGATACTGCCTTGCGACAAACTGGAACTGATGTGGTTGTTACGTATCGGGGAATTTGCTGAGGTAATATCTACTTGTTGTGTTGTGATCCCCAATCGCCCGAGTGGGAGGATGGCGCTTTCTCTACCAAATACGCTATGGTTTGGGCAGCGCGGATTGACATGTGCAATGGCCCTGTGAGCCATGAAAATTAAGTTCGAACCAGTCGCAAGCTCCCTCTGGGGTGTCAAATAAGAGATCGCTTTCCTCATGGATCACTTTCAGCCTGGTGAGAACAGTAAGGCATATGGAAGACCCAACAAACTCAGCTGTTTTCTCACCTCCTGGAATGAAGATCGCCTCAGCTAGACAGCCAACGTGTAATCGGGAAATAACGAGACCCTGGCATTTTCCATAAGGATGGGTGCTTTTTCAAGCACAGCATTCAACAGCATGTCGCAGTATTTGAAGTTGAGGATCTTAGCCACTATGGGCCAGGAGAGTGCTCCAGGGATGGGCCATTTTTTGTCCTCGACAAATTGGGTTGTGTTGGGGCCTTTCACAGCCTCCAGTGCTCCGACTGTGCAGACGTTATTGCTAAGGGTCCTCCTTTCCGTGTCGTCTATGCGGTTCTGGAGCAGGTCTTGATGTTGGCGCAAGTAAGCTGTGCGTAGTGGTCCAAATGACAAGAGGAAAGGGTCATGAGGGTCATCTTGTTTGTTTTGAATCTGTTGGACAAATTACGTTGTCCAATTTCTGTCATGACTGCCCATAGGGGCTACTCAATTGCCACCTGTGAATCACGTATCTCCTGAAGGATGAGATCCAGCTTGTTATCCAGGATTCATACTGATGGGGGTACAACTTCCTCAGTTGTCTGCATGAGTGAGCTCTCCAAGGGTTTAGATCTGGAGCGCAAGTTTGGGGTGGATGTATGAGGCTTGAGTCTAGTGTGTCCCATGTCTGCCAACAATGATTTCCAGACCGTCCACACCTGCTACACCTTCCAAAGTGTTAACCAGCGTGGGCAAGGCAAACGGTAGGGATCCACACCTCGCATCTCCACTGGTATCAGCACCCTAATGTATTCATAGGTACCCTGCCTATCAGGTCAACCCCCTGGTGGTCATCCCCTACGGGAGCGTTGTGTGCTGCATGTCCATGATCTGCCCTGAAGCACCACCCACGAGAAGGCAGGAACACAGTGCTGTAGTGTTTGGAAGTGTATCAGTGCGATGAGGGGAGCTCGAGTTCATTAGGCCAAAACAAAAGTTAGTAAAGCCCGCCGCTTTGTCAAACAGGGCAGGTGTAGCAGGCCGCCAAACGTCACCGCTTCCTCACAGGCAAAGCTGTCACTTGTGGGTCTGCCCGTGCCGACTCTCACCTCCTCGAATTGAAGCGCGGATCACGGTGGGAGTCTCCACTGTGGCCCTCAATCTTGAAAGCGTTGCTGCTCCCCGGCCAGAGCTCCCATACCGCTCTCAGCCCCCCAGCCTGAGGAGCCGAGGCCTTCGTTCGAAAGCAGCCCCCTCTCCAACCTGAGGTGTCGGTGCTGCTCGGGTCGTGCAGTGGCCACTACAGAGCACCAAATCAGCTCCCTGTGTGCTACACCCCACCAGGCACCCTGTCTATGCTATGCGCTGCCGTTAACATAATTTCTGGTCTGGCAGCATTCTGATTAAGCACCTACCATCTCAGGCAGTTAGTCACGCCCCATCCAACTGAGTTTGTTCTCTAATGGTTGTTTCTGGTGGGTAAGTTGCACAAAGCAGCCTTATCGACTGAGAAACACTCTCTATAAATGACAATACTCTACCATGTTTTGGTCATAAAATGATTCTCAAAGTGCCTGACTGACACCCTGACCATTACCCACTTACTAGGATTAACTTATTTGGTTAATTTTTTATTTAGATGGCACTTAGACCCATAAGAAACATCGATGGGATGCTGAAATGATTAAGTGGGTAAAGGCGGAATGCGAGGTACACAAACAAGCATTGGAAATGCAATAGGTCTCGCATTAGGAAAGTTTGAGCTATTGGTCTTATAAATGACTTTTTTTTATTTATGTGTTGTTTTTTAAAATAGCTAAGTTAATAGCTTTGTCATTTACAATGCCAATAGTTATAACTTTCGCAAATGTGACACCTATAGCATTTGTAATGCAAAATGTTTTGTATTTACGTGACTTAGATTTATTGATATTACAAATAACAATTGCTTTTAATTTTTTTAAATATTTAATACTTAAATAATTTATTTAATTTTTAATGTCAATAGCTTAAAGTTTTGTAAATTACTTGTGAAGATATGTTCAGAGTTTTTTATTGTGACGAAAATCATAGAACAGAAGTGAAATATTAACATCGTAATAAAGCTTGAAAGCTTGAAAACAGCTTGAAACATTGAAAGAACATATTTGAACCAGTGATGCTGTGGTGGTGCTGAGTGATGCTGTGGTTGCGCTGAGTGATGCTGTGGTGGTGCTGAGTGATGCTGTGGTGGTGCTGAGTGATGCTGTAGTGGTGCTGAGTGATGCTGTGGTGGTGCTGAGTGGGAGATGGGGAGAGGGAGAAAAAGGAGAGCAGGGAGAGGGAGAGGGTAAAGAGAGGGAGAGAGGAGAGAGAGGGGGAGAGAAAAGAGAGAGAGAGGAGGGAGAGGAGAGAGAGAGAGACGGAGACGGGGAGAGAGGCGGAGACGGGGAGAGAGGAGAGGGAAGAGAGGGAAAGGGAGAGAGGAAGAGGGAAGTGAGGGAAAGGGAGAGAGGGAAAGGGAGAGAGGGTAGAGGGAGAGAGGGAGGGTAGGAAGAGAGGGGGAGGACGAGAGGGAAGGACGGAGGGGAGAGAGAGGGCATGGAGGGAGAGAGAGGAGAGCAAGCAGAGGGGGAGATGGGGCTGGGGAGAAAAAGGAGAGCAGGGGGAAGGTAAAGAGAGGGAAAGATGAGAGAGAGGGGGAGAGAGGAGAGAGAGAAGGAGAGGGTGAGAGAGGAGAGGAAAGTGAGGGAAAGGGAGAGAGGTAGATGGAGAGAGGGAGAGTGAGAGAGTGAGGGGAGCGAGAGAGAGGAAGGACGAGAGGGAAGGAGGGAGAGGAGAGGGAGTGGAGTGAGAGAGGGAGCGAGAGAGAGGAGAGCAGGGAGAGGGATAGAGGAGGAGAGCGTGAGAACCATGTTATCGACTCCAGCACCATGAAATACCAGGAAGGCACGTTTGGTTTAGGAGCTTGATGCATAATAAAAAGAAAATCGCAGACGCATTACTCCACTTTAAGGAGTAACACGCATAATGATTTGGTCTAGTAGTTTGTGAAATATTACTCTGTGTCACATATACACACACACGCCTAGTAAATATTTGTTTTGATTCGTCTCAATGTTCTGCTTTAAACAGTGAATGTAACTGACAGTCTCACAAGATGTCCTCGGCAAAATGAGTATGAGATACTGCATACATTTAAGACCACGTGTGTCCCACAAAGGCCGCTTGCCTTGCCACATCGATTTTTTTTATTGTTCTTTTTATTAAAGACAAATTAATACATAAAATAGCACATTACAGACAAGTTAAAAGAAAAGGAGACATGGCCGGCCGGCCGTGAAAGCCTTTGATGCAGCAGGGGGCGGAGCAGGAAGAGCTCCGGCGGCACCAAGCTGGGCAACAGAAAAGGAGACACGGCCTGGCGGCCGTGAAACTGAAAGCACGGCCAGCCGGCCGTGAAAGCTGAAGAGAGAAAGAAGGAGCCATTGCTTGCGTGAATTATGTGGTGGTTTGGAGCAGTGGTACTGTCACGATCGAGTAGTGGGAGAAAGCTATGGCTAGTGAGGATGTTCTACCTGAAATAATGTTCTTGGTAAAAAAAGGTAGTAGGAGAGAGAGTTCTGTACCTTTATTTTTATTTTTTTATTATGATAAAGACAACCAAAAGTCAAAGAGGTGGTCTGGTCCACAATGTCAATACCTGATCTGGGTCAGAAAACGGCAAAAGTGCCAGTGGCACCGTATCTGTGAAAGAAATGGAAAAATAATTGGCACAGTCAAATGCCGAGTTTCTCCCATCACTACTCTGTAGAAATATCCAGAATCCTCATAAACTCACCGGTCTTCGGTGAAGGAAACGCCTTACTACCCAAGCGATGCTTTTTCTGAACAAAACAAAACAAAACAAAAGGCCTTACGTCAGTACTGGGTAATAAAAAGAGCGTGACTGCCGTGGGTTGCTAACTGAAGGGGAGCAAACAAACACTTACTGCTACTCGCTGATTACTCAAGAACAATGCATTAACGTGGGAAACAAGCCAGCATTACAAAAAGTATTAAATAGTGCCGCCCGAACTCCCAAGTCCTCCCGTGACGTAGTAGGTAACAGACGCTAGATGCTAACTGCATCGCGTCATCCCGCCTGAATAGACAGGGACAGACTACTACAGACGTGCCTACTACAAAAACTCGATGGTGTTAAGGAAAGGGAAACCCATTCTGCATCTGGTTTGATGAAACAATGATTTGAGTCAAGGGAGCACTAAAATAGCAGGCTTGTGATTTATGTCAAAACAAGAGGCCAAGACGGTCAAAATGTCAAATAGCAAATTAATAAGCCTCATTGTGCGTAAAAATATGCCAAATGAACAAAAGGTAACCTAATTCGGTCAGAGTTGCAAGTCCGGGCGTTCCTAGGCATCTTACGGCCTGAAAAACTCTGTTTAATTGCGTGGCAGAATGACAACGGTAACAGTGGTCTGCGTCTTAAGTTAAAGAAGTAAGCATTGCGGTTGTTATATACAGTACGAAAATGTATCCGTGAACAAATGATTGAGGTAGATATAAATACATTTAAGTAAATTGTAAAGACATACTGACGGGCGGCAGCACCGGTAAAATGTACTTTGGTTTAGATGGTAGTTGGATAAAGCATATCAATACATCAATGGTCATGCTTAAAACATTCCTTGTACAAAATGGCAATTAATGAAAAAAGAAAAGGAGACATGGCCTGGCGGCCGTGAAACTGAAAGCACAGCCGGCTGGCCGTGAAAGCCTATGATGCAGCAGGGGGTGGAGCGGGAAGAGCTGCTGGCGGCACCAAGCTGGGCAACAGATGGCTGGCGATTTGATGCTGTGCACGCGCATTTTAACTCATTGCGCTTGCTCATTGAGCTAAAAGCACACATGCACTGCATCAAATCGCCAGTCTAGTTAAACTCTGTTTAAGCCCCTATAGTCTCGCAAGCTCAATGCGCATGCGCATTGACAGGCGAGACCTAAAAACTGCAGTTCTAACTGTGCGATCAAGGAGCTATACTACAATGGGATCGGATCGGATTAGAAGAAGAGAGTCAATTGAGGAGAACCAGGAAGACCGCTCAAAACATTTCGGAGAATGCTGATTTACGTTTTACAGAATGTTGATAATGTGGAAATGCAGCTATATACTGTTGTATACAATGGTCTCTGTGAATAATGTATTCTATTGAGCAATGTGCTGGGTTAGCTTTACTTCACGACAGGAAGAGGTAAACGAGATGATAGACTGTTGTTGATTACTGATATAATAAAATCTATAAAGAATTTGAAAAAGTAAGTGGAACTAGGATTTCTCACAATCTCCATAACTTTAATGCGTTGATGCTTCTGACTCCACTCTGACAATTATTCCAGCACCACTGTATCCTGGTGGTGCCTTGATTTTTTACTCTATCTCTGTCCCACACCATGTGCCGATGGTTCCTTATGTACCACCATACTTAAATGATGAATGGGCTGCTCAAATGCTAATAAATTTGAAGAAATAGTAAATAATAACAAATAGAATATTTTTTTTAATATATAATTTTAAATTAATTATGCTCAAAATATATTACAAAACATTCACAGTAAAGCAAAATAATGGAACCTATCTCCAGTTTAAATGAATGAAAACAATTTAGAAATAAATAAATAAAATGCATAGCAGGGGTTCCAATTCACTATTCTAACTCCAATCTAACAATGATTGGGGAACATGAATACATTGGGGGGTGTGGTAGATCAGATTTATAATTGTAACTTACATCTAAAATCATGGGGCAAATGCATACATGTGCAGGGTCAGAGTTACTATTCTAATACAAATGTAACATAAGGCGAAAGTGCATACATTTTGGGTGGGCGGGCTGATTTGCTAATGTGTAGCATGAAAGCTGAGAAAGGTGTATACATTGGGGGCTTTGAATTTACAACTCTAACACCAGCCTAACAAACTCCCGGGAAAAGTACCTAAACTGGAGGGTTAGTATCCAACACACAAATAAGAAAAATGGAAAATATATTTCTTTGATGTAAATAAATAAATAACTCAAAAATTGTTAATATATTAACACATTTAAAAAATCTTTAAAAATAACAAATATATCATAATTGTACCAAACATTTTGTACTTTACTAAATAAATAATAAAAATATAAACAATATCCCTCAACCAACCCTCCAGCATAATACACAAACATAAAAGAAAAGACAAAATCTGGTATACTAATAAATGTTTTAATTTTAATTGAATTATATATATTTTTTTTATAACTTCACTTGATCCTTAAATATACCCAACATACCATAATAACTATAAAATAGTAAAATTATACAACAAATATCAAGTATTCGAAGTTTAAAATATCAAACAAGTAACAATAATTAATATGTACCTTAAAAATAAAAATACAATCACTAATCAATACACAAAACTGTTCATACAAACTAAATAAAATAATAATTTACAAAAACATATATACAATTTTATAAATTAAAAATATGTAAACTTAGAGATAAAAAAAGAAAATATAAATAATTAGCTTAAATAATTGATTGTTATCACTTTAAATGTATGTTCTTTAAACACTATGTGCACAATTTCCGAATAACCTTACAAAGAATTACTAAAACGTATTAAATAATTTAAACTTTTTAAGCATATAAACGTATACACAAAAATTTGAAAAACGTAACCAACTAAAATCAATAAATAATTTAAAATCACAATCTAAAATTAATAGTAATAAACAATTCATAGAAAAATCAAATGAATCAATTAAAATGAATTGATATATAATTTAAAAAAACACTTCTCGCCTAATCCCCTAATAAATCCAATTACCCCAAAAATATAGCTCACTAAATTTGATATTTAAAAATGTTTTAAAAAATCACAATAATATAAATAATGAAATAAGAACAGAAACAATGCAATAAATCAGCTTTATAAAAAACAATAATATAGTAAACCATATATTAAACTTCAACAATATTGAAAAAAGCTAAAACAAAGATATCCTTACCATTGATTTTTTTGCAGTCACAAAATTTTGACCATGATATTTTGGGCAAGTGATATTTTTTGAGTCAATATATTGACAGGGAACACCAGAGTTACTAAACTAGTGTGGCCTGGTTTTGTAAAGAAACCATCCACCAAAGAAAACCAGGCACAAATGATGGGTTAGAAGAATATTGATTGATAGTCCTATATGTAATGTGTAATTTCTCTAAAGTTACAGATTTGGCAAGGATTCCCCTTGGCCACCTTTAATTGCAAATCAATTTGTAATAACAGGTGTACTCGAGTAAAAATCAGAAGCAAGACACTTGCTCACCTTTGTACCATGGTGCAAAATTTAGCATTGCATATAATAATCCACATTTGTAAAGCGCACAATCACCCGTAAGGGTCTCTAGGCGCTGGGGGCCGTCAGGAAGATTAAGCAAGCTATTGCCCAGAGTCACATGGTGATGGGCTCATCGGTGCCGGGGATCGAACCGTGATCCCCAGATTCCGGAGTCAGTCACCCTGGCCGCTGCATCAAAACAGATTTTTGGAACAAGCTGAGCCAATGACATTATCGGCTCAATACTCTGTAAATACGGCACTGAAGTTTTTTCCCAGTAACAGAGGGCCTCATTTTGGTAGCGGTCGGTCAGACCACCGACCGCTATCATGGTGGTCAGGAGACCACCCAACAAGCTGGTGGTGGTCTGACAGCTGCATTAGGATGCAACTGCCGGTCTGGCGGTCACAGTGTTCCTTATAACTGCGGCATGTGTTCCGGCCAAGGAAGAGAGCCATAGCACAAGCTGCGTGCTCAGAAGCATCTATTGCACGTCCATGAACCGTGTGCCATGCCCCTTGTCGTGTCTGGCACATGGTGCTTGGAGGTGAGTGAGGACACTTCATGTTCCCCGCAGGGCCACTTTTCAGTGCCCATGACAGACGTGGGCCCTGTTTGGGGACACCAATATCGCTTTCCGATGGCCCGCACATGACGTTGTTCCCGCCATGAACAGGCTGCCGGAAATGGATATCCTAATCCCGACTGCGAGCCTTGCTCAACAACGCCCCCTTACTGGGGCGCGATTCCGACCGCTGCCCTGTTGGGATCTGATATCCTGGCTGAGGCGGCGGTCTGGACTCTGACCGCTGTGATCCAACTGCCAGCATTAAAATGTAGTGGTCAGACCAAAGGGCTGTCAGCAGTCGGACCGCCACCGACAGTCTACCGGTGGCAGCCCGACCGCCATCAAAAAGAAGCCCAGAGTGTTGCAGAATTTCATGCAGCATGGCCTGATTTTAGCAAATGTGGGCTATTGATTTTTACTCACATTTAAGGAATTAAAATAATAATCTTCAAAATCACATTGAGTCATTAAAAACTTGAGAAACAACTTGAAAAATGTACTATACTTCACCTTTATATTACCAATCCTTAGTAGGAGTAGAAGAACAAATATCATAAAAATAATTGTTCCTACTACTTAAGGATAATTAATTGATTGAAGGGGGGGTTAAGAAAGCAGGCAATTGTAATGTTCATCATTGTATATTAAATCCTTTTTTTCTGAAAATTGTTTATTAGTATGTACATTTAAATAAGTATTAAATTAATGTCATACTGGAGGTAGCATTAGCGATAGACTTACTGTATACATAATTTTAATCTTTTATCAGAGGGACAATTCATCAACTCTTCTGACCGGCATATGTACCCTATTTCACTAGGTGTGCACATCCTAAAAAAACATTAATCTATAAACACAGTTGATGGCTTCAAATGGCGTATTTAACTATTAAAGCAATTTCTTCCTTTATTTTCTCATAACATCTTTTTTGACTTATTTGGAAAAGAGGAACTTCAAATTGTGGAATGACTGGCAATGAGAAATATAATTTTGGCAGTCTCTGAAATGTATATTGGCCCCCGAGGAAGCCATGAGATTGTGATGAATCATGTGTTGGCCATTCACTTGATAAGGTGTTATGAGAAAATAAAGGAAGAAAATTGCTTCCAAATGTAAACATAATCTTTGAGGCCCTCATTTGTGTTTATGGACCTATAGGGCCAGATGTAGAAAAATGCAATTTTGCATTTCCTAAATAGCAACTCCTTAGAAATCGCTATTTAGGAAAGGCAAAATGATTTGTATGAATTATCAAATTTCCTAATAGCGATTCCTACAAAGTAGGAATCGCTATTAGGAAATCACAAAGGGGAAATCCCATGCCATTCGTTCCAATGGGCAGGTTTAGCATTTCCAAAATAGTGATTTCCTACTCCCCCCGTAATGCATACCAAAAATAGTGGTGCTCATGTACATCACACACATGCCCTAAGGGCATGTGTGCGCTCTATCGCACTTCAAAAAACAATCTTTGGTTGCTTTTTTAAATTGCACATGCTTACCATAGACTTGGAGTCAATGGTAATTGTATTTCCTAAACGCTCAATTCACATTAAGGAAATGCCTTGTATATGTGCATAGGAATCACAAATAGGTAATCCCTGTTTGTGATTTCCTATTTAGAAGATTACAAGTTCGATTTCATACATCGCAATTTGTGACCGCTTAAAGGGCTTTGTACATATGAAAAGCCCATTTAGTATTTCTTAATGGCCCGAAATAACGATTTGGTCCGTTAAGAAACGCTAAATGGTTTCGTACATCTGGGCCATTGTTTTGAAACTGCTTGATCATCACTTGTAGTACTAGTGTACGTGTTGTAGAAATGTTATTAATATGTGGAGCAGTATTAGCGGCACCAGTAGTAGTCATACTGTCTAGAAATAGTCATACTAGTAGTTCCCAGTGAGACCTGGAATAGTGGTACAAGTGGTAGTACTAGCAAGGTAATAGTAAAAGTATGTCATGGCTCTGCAAGTTTTATTAGGTTGCATGAAATGTAGAACCAGACAAGAAATAGGAATTAAACGTATATAGAGGAAAATATCGAGATCAGAGACCTGGAACTGTGGAACAGCAGACATTAGCCAGAAAGAGGGTCCTTTTACATCAGTCAGAGAAGAAAGACCAGGCAGAACAACAGAGAGGTTGTATCCAGGACAATTTAAAAGGCAATATAATGAAACCGAGTTGCCTTACAACTACTTGGTTGTATAGTTCTCATATGCTCGGTTTGCGCACCGTATTTCCACTCACTGCACCTTTGTGTTGTTGTCCATGCCCTTCTTTTGTGTTTCTTCCTACAAAACTGCACGCCTAAGAAGAAGGCAGCTCTGGCAGTTTAGGGAGATCTGCACCAGAACGTAAACAAACGTTGCTGGCACCGACAGCATCTTCAGGTTCTCCAGAGCTTGAGTAAGGTCTCCTGGTACTTCCTGGGTTTGTAACCAGTGCCACAGAGTATCAGACTTGCTGTTCCTTAGGCGAGTGTGTTACCAGTGCTCTTCTACTCTCCTTGAGCGAGCTAGAGAGACAAATTCAATTCTGAATTCTGCGAGATGAATTTCTAACCTACAGTGTCTTTCTCTTCTGCTCTGTGTTTACTTACTCCCTCTCACGAGAATGTGTAGGTTTGAGTTAATTCATGTTTCAGCCCTCAGCTCTTTTGTGGGAAGTGTGGGATAGCATCATGGTTCACTTGGCTAAGCCTCCCATATGCCCCTCACGGAACATTGCAAGGCAACACTAGTAGTGTTGTGTACCATATGTGTGGTTGCTGATGCATAATATATGGTATTGCTATTAGTAATGTTGTTGAAAGGCATAATGCTATAGATAGTAGTGGTAACGGACTATTAAAGGTCTGAAAATATGCCATATTGTTCTTTATATTGCATGAAATGTTATGCATTTTTCCATGCTTTCATATTTGTAAAGTGCAAACATATATCACCCATTAAGGGGTTCAAGGCATTGGGGGCCGTAGGGGAGATTGATTGAGCTATTGTCCAGAGTCACATGGTGCTGAGCTCTGCTGCCGCCGGCGATCGAACCGTGAGCCCTGCGTGCTGGAGTCAGCCGCTCTGGCTGCTGCACCACACCTCTCCCCGTTTCATTTACAATGTAGATGAAATAGAGCTTTATGAATATAGCTTGATGTAATGGGCCTCCAAATATAAATATGTTCTATTTTTTGTCTGAATTACAGAGAGCTTCTCTTACTGGCCTCTTTTAATCAAAAAAGGCATAAATCAAAAATACATATATCCATGCGTAAATAGAGAGAATTTTTGCCAGCGCTCTTCATTCTTCCGCCTGTTCATGTGTCATTCACATTTTCCTTCTTCCCACTACAGCATACAGTATGAGCCAACGCAGCAGGCCACTTCAGCCATTGGCTCTTGCACTGTGCTTGATGGCATTTTTCCTGATGGGATATGATGCACCTAAAAATAAATGTATTTCATTGTCAGGAATGATGGGTCCACTCTTTACTTTACCAATGCTTTTTTTTTTAATTTCCATTTTGATATCCTCTTTTACTTTTAAAGCCATTCTTGTGTTTTTGATTATGTCTTCGGGTTACAGTGATTCAAAGCCAATAGTACCTTTGCTTTGCACCAATTATAATCTTACTTTCCTGTGATGTTCATTAAAACTAAAAAAGGGTTCTTAGCACACCTCCGTACTAGAACACACCTATACTGTTCTGTTAGAAATCTATGCAACGCTTATATTTCTTTTAATTGAAGACTTCTATTGCAAGTGTATGGCCACCATGTTTGGATGAAAGTGAATGTCATCTTTTTAATTTTTTGGGCATATGCTTCTGATAAAGACAACAATGTCAACATTGGCAGTTCATTAGCTTGCCACGCATGGTTGAATCTATTTTCTTAGCCACTGCTTGCTAAATAAAAAGTTGAGCCAATAAAACAGCATAAATCTGAGAGTCACCTTAAAGCATGTAAGACCACTTTTGATTGAATGAGCCCCTACTCACTGACCGATATCGTCCTTCCAGTGAATGAAACACATTTTAGTTGCTAAATATAAGAATCCATTTTGAAGGGAATGTACGATATAAAGGGGAAACCTAACAGAAAGATAATAATAACATTTAGCTGAAGATTGTTACATTTTCCATAGGACTTGTGGTTGATTGTGACAGGGCAAATGAATGTCATGAACAGTAGTGAAAGACTCTTCCAAGACAGAGGTGTTACATTTCTCGTTCACAGTCATATTGTTCAGTGGTGAGAGTGTCGGCTATCACTTGTTTCGCCCCCTAAGGCATAGTATGACTGGGCTTTCTCAAGACTGAAAGCAGTGGAGGCTGGTAGGGAACAGTGGTGGGTAGAAGAGAGGAAGTCGGGGCAGGGGTTCGGGAAAAAAAAGAAAAGAAATCTTTTCAGGTGGTAGCCGTCGCGAGCTGCTGCCTCTCCTCCAGCAGGAACGAGGAAGCAAATAACCTCTCTGAATCCCCTAACCAAACACAATGCGTGATTGGCCTGAGCACCGTGAATCGGCACTCAGAGAGAGACTGGGAGGCTTGGCATGTTCTCCACCTAAGCTGTACAATACAGCCTGTGGAGAAGGTGCAATGTGCGCATGACGGTTTGTCCGCCTAAGACAGCCGGCTAAACCAACATGCGCACTTAAGGTCCAGACGCCACTCCTCCTCCCTCGACATCAGGGGAGCCGGTCCCAGCCCCACCCGACAGTGGCGCAACGATACTTGAGGCGGCCCCCCTGCATTGTACATGGAGGGGGCCACCCACACTCCGGACCCAGTCAGGAGCTCTCAGGCCAGGGGTCTGCCACCTATGCACAGTCCCATAGGGGCCCCTTGGGGCCTCGCCCCCGTACAGCAGGGGTTGAGGAGGCTTTTGTTATGCCACTGCACATCTCAGTGCCTAAGAGTGGGGGTTGGGAATCTGTTGGGTGCTGACGCGTAAAGCACATCTCATATATCAGCTGAGTGACAGCAGGATTTCAGGCATTACAGAGGCATGTAACCTGCTCTCTTCCATCTAGACTTGACTGATGAATATTCCTTTGGACTAGACCATTTCTGCAGGGTCATTCTCAAACTGGTTGCCTTCACTCCTCTATTTGTTTTTGTTGTCCTTGGGTGCACACTAACACTGCTAACCTGAGGAAACAGAAATTTTTAGGTAGTCAGTGTGTCCCCCCCTCGCACCCTATCCATGTACCTAGGCCCCATGTATGTCCCTGTTATCATGTAATTCCTTTCCCGTGCCTGTCATAATAATGCCCTTGCATTTCCGTCCAATGTTAGCATGTCAGTTATTAGGCCTTCCATGTACCTAATGTTAATTCCGCACTAAGGCCTACGTTTCCAATGCATTTACATGGTGCACTTTTAAATATCGCGAAGCACACGTTATTGTGGCTCAGCCGAGCCAGGCCCTGAATTCAGGCTCCGAGCCTCTTCTGTCTCTGAAAGCTGCAGTTTAGGTATGCATCCCTGACCTCTACCTTACTTCCTGCCCAGCCGAGCGGTGCCCGGCTTGGCCTGGTCTGCCTGCCAAGACGGTATTTTGCCTACAGTTATCTGTTCAGCCTCCGCAAAAACACATTCCAGTCTAGTGAAATAGGTAAACATATTTCCGCCTGCAGAGCATAGGGCCCAGCCTTCCTGTCTCCATGCAAGTAATTTACTGAACCCGTTGTCATAGTAGGCTTATGGCCCCGCACATTGCACGAAGAAATATATGCACCCATTAGCATTTAGTGATGAACGGCCTCTGCCCGAGAGACCTTTTACTTCAGACAATACATCCTCCAAACACAAGATACCAGATATGCAAAAGGTGCAGGTCGTTCTGACATCCCAGACTCCAGACTCCTCTACTAGTGCTTAAGTCAAGCCCCCCAGCTCTCCCCAGCTACACGTCAATCCTACGTCATGTTCAGTTGCGCTCACATGTAGGGTGAAGGTTTCTGCTGACTCTGCAGACTTTCTCTATGCATCCACCCACCTATGACTCCTTTATGACTCATCAAGTACACACCTCCGTGTACGCCTCCTTACACGCCTTCTTTTACGCCCATGTGTTCTTATCTCTCTCTCTCTGCACTTGTTACGCCTACTGTATTCATTACAATTGTACGGTTTTACTATATATAATGTGTGATGTTAATAAAACGTTAGATATCCCTTCCTGAACCTTAGTGGTGATGGAACCCGATTCTTGTTGACTCGAGTCATCTTAATTAAAGCCCGTATGACTCAGATACCACGGACTCTGCCTCTCATTTTATGAGCTATTCTTATTTGTTATTAATGTATAGAAAAATAGTCCCGGTAATTTTATTTACCACATAATCTGGCGCCCGAATAGGGACTAGTCCCCTTCCCCACGCGCCGGCGATGTAACGCAGGCCCCTGACCCCTTCTACAGCCGTGATGGACCCCTTTCTGTGCACATTCGCGGGTTTTCCTGCTAACTCCCTCAGGCCCACGGAGGAGACGGAGACTGCGACCAGGCATCCACACGAGGCGGTGAGGAATGCGGACTGTCCCGACCAGAGCCCAAGCCGAGAGAGCAAGGTCCGAGGTATCCGGAGGCCCACCTGTTTCCGAGGCGCATGCGTAGCAGCAAGAAGCCGTAGTCCAGTCCAGTGTCGAGTTTCCGAGGCCTTCAGTTCTGCTTCCCGGTGAGTACCGTTGTTGGGAACGCATATAGACGGGTTCATTTATTTGAGCCCGGTCAAGACGGGTCTGGGTACACAGATCCGGTATAGACGTGTCCATTTAGGTGGATGCGGTATGACGTGTCTCTTTATGGGACCGGTATGACTGTACTGTTCTAGCAGTGCATCCAGTATTCTAGTGTTGTTTCTCGAGATTTACAGAACTGTGTGCGTTATACTATGTACCAGATAATCTCTGTTCGCAATGTTTTAATGTCGTGGTATGAATGATTGTCTGCAGTTTATTATTGTGCTTCATGTGTTCACGTTCAAGTTGGTTCAAACATGCCGCTGTTTTCGAAATTACGTCAGATAGGAACCAGGAAAGGGATACTCGAAGAGGCAGTTCCCGTCCCGCCTAGGGATACTCCCGGACATTTTATGTACCACAAACATGGCTTAGATGCCATACTGTACTTAGATTTATGGGTAGACTATACTAAAGATCTGGAAGAGAAATATAGATGGCCTGTCTCAGGGACATGGGATGCTGATTGCACCATGAGAGTAGAAGAAGCACTGTGGAAAAAGAAAGCCAGACAATCCCAGAAAGATGCCATAGAATTGTGGCATAAAGAAGCGCATAGAAGAACAGAGAAAGAAATTAGGAAAGCAGAGAGAAGTAGAGAAGCATCAGAAAAAGCCCAAGAAAAAGAATTACTAGAAGAAGGTGAACGAGCTGGAGCAGAAAATTAGACCGACAAAGAAATGCCCTTATTAAAGGCATGTATCCCCTTCTTGCTGAGGGCCTACCTAAGGTGACCCCGGAAGTACCCAGTAACTTGCCGCCACCACTGATCCCGACTAAACTCCGTAGTCATAAACAGACCGCAGCGGACATTTTCCTTTCTTCCTATTTAGATGACGCTGCTCCAGAATATGTAAACGTACGTGTAACTCCTACTAATCCTCCTCCCAACCCTGTTAATAACGCGGCTCCCCCCACTGTTCCTCCTGCCATCGGTCCTACCAATCCTTTTCATACACCCGTAACCCAAGACCAACCTGCATTACCAGTAACAACGTTACCAGTAACAACACTACCAGCGACAACTCAGCCAGTAAAACCTGATGCAAGCCTAGGCGATCCCAGTATGGGAGCAGCGGGAGGGGGCTCCTCCACCCCGCCTCAGATAAAACGATCATCACTACGAGAACTAGCATTACAGCGCACGCCAAAAACAGCTACATACGCAACCCTTAGACAGTACCTTACTGATTGTATATATGACCCAGTACCAGGTGAAGGTCCTATGCTCATATACTCATTACGTATAAGACGCGTTGCAAACTATTTGAGTATTCTACCAGACATGAAGGAACATTTAGATAAAATATACCACTTCATTAGAACGGGGGAGGGACCAGAAAGTATTCACGAGGCCATGGCACAGAGAAAAGTGGAGCTTCAACGCGTGATCTTACAGTTTTTGATTGTTTGATAAGGGAACAAGACCAGCCCAGTAAAAATAAAGAAGGGATTAAAGTCCTGACAAACTGGAGTGACAACATAGCTGCTGGTAAACATGATAAACAGAATTGTGTAGAAGCCATGTATAAAAAAAATCGTAAAGAAATCGTTGTGATACAAGAGAGAGAACAGGCGGAGAGAGAGGCCGAGAAAGAGGGTGACGAAGTCTCAGGGGACGATGACTTAGCAATTGAGGACACGAGTAAAATACATTACATAGGGAGGGCAAGACCTTTTGATAGACCTATACGTCTAGAATGCAAGAAACGTTCTCTTTCTCCCATACCAGAACAGTATTCCCTTGAACACATATTCCAAGCCACTGACCAAGCATTAAAAAGACGAGTAGGGAGTAGCGAACTTAGTACCATGCATGAACAGGAACTAGCCCGGTCAGCAGTACAATGGGCCGGAAATTCTAACATATATAAGGATGACATAGTAGCGCAAACATTTTTGAGTCTTCCTCCGGAAGAACAGCGATTAGCTGGTATGTACATAATTCAACATCTCATCACATTGTACGAGAATCAGCATTCTGATCCAGGTCCCCTATATATTTTATTGGACAATTTACTCCTAGCAAGATGGAGAGGTCTAGGTACTGAATTAATTAATGTCATTCTAGAACAACGACATAAATACAGGACTTTCCTGACTCCACATTTTGTTCCTGTTCCACACCAAGAAAGGAAAACCTTTTACATAGACAGACAGAATCCCTTACGAGAGGTTCATCCCGTCAGAACTAACGCGGGTGTGCTCCAACGAGTATTTGTTTACACACCCTTGACGAAAATGGAACTATTGGAAATGAAAAAATTACTGCCCTGTCATGACAAAGATCCAGCAGGGTTCCACCGTGAATTAAAAGACATGCTCCGCATGGGAGAGTATACATATGCTGATACAATTAAAATGTTGAAAGTTCTGTTACCTGCAGGCATTTACGAAAAACTTAAAGAAAAAGAGTGGGAGGTGGGAGAGAAAAAGATTAACTGGACGGAATTAGAAGACGAAGATAAAGCAAGAGCCCCAGGCACTGGTCTCGGGGATAGAGCTAAAGAATTACCCGAGCTATTGATACAGGTTTTGCCGAGATTATTGGTTACCAAAAAGGAAGATTGGGATGCCATTTCAGCCTGCAAACAGAAACAAGATGAAGACACTATTGATTTTTATTCTAGATTTGAGAAATGTTTTATTATTAATAGCGGCCTAAAGACAAGTAGTGAATCGTATCCACATCTGTTTGTGACCAAATTAGTAGAGAATTCCTTACCCCAGATTAAAAATAGAGTACTAAAGGTTGAGAGTACCTGGCAAGCTAATAGCCCTTCCCAAATGTTACAAATGTTACAGTACCACCAGAACCGAATTAGAGAAGAGCAGGAACACGAAAGGAGACGTATGAAAGACACGAAAATGAAAGTACTAGTTGCACAATCAGTACCAGCCGCCGATGGTCAGAGAAAGGGCGCGGCACCTGTAAAGGGGACCTGCAACTACTGTAAACAGCCAGGTCATTATATAAATGAATGTACTGTCCTGAAACACAATATAGCTACAGGCAAGACGAAAGAAAGACCGCGTCCTCCTAGACAGGAACACATCCCGCAGAACACACAACCTCCACAGAACGCACAACAGACAGTAGCTGTACCCCAGCCCATAGCTGCCACACAACATGTTACACAGCAAATGTACCAGTATGCACAGTCTGATTACCCAGACTATCAACAGTATTCATGAAACGGCCTAGAGAGGGAGGTTGGCTTGCCCCTTATCGAGGTTCCTGTAGATCAAGAGGGTCCCTATGTACATAGTCATGTATTAGGGAAAGACAGAAAAATTTTGATTGACACAGGGGCGAGCAAAACTACCATCAGTCATGACGAGGTTCCAGGGGCACCCCTCTCGGGCTCACGAAATATTTCCCTGGGATTTTCCGGAAAGCCTATTGTTAACGAAGTGTCAAAGCCAGTTTCCCTAGAAGTTGGTCCATTGTCCCGCACTACAGACTTGTTACTTACGAAATCATGTCCAGAAAACTTGCTTGGTATAAAAACGTTGAAAGAACTAGGAGCAGTGATTTGTTGTTCTCCGGAAGGAGTGAGATTGTTTTTACGTGATTTTAAAGGACATTATGTGTTGAGAGATTTTGATCCAAGACTACAGAATGTACCACAGCATTTATGGGCTCAAGGTCCGACTGATGTAGGTTACATGCACATTACGCCATACCGTGTCACACTCAAACAAGGAGTTGTACTGCCCCGAATCCGACAATACAAGTTACCACACGAGGCTGTAGTGGCTTTACTGAAAATTGTTGACGAACTAATTGCACAAGGAGTGGTTGTAGAAACTGACTCCAATGTATGTAATTCTCCTATCATTCCGATTCTTAAACGAACTGACCCTAATGCACCACCGGTCTACAGACTAGTGATTGACCTCCGAGAATTAAACAAATGCATAATACCCCAGTACCCAGTGGTCCCAGACATTTCCTCCCTATTGACTGCAATTGATTCCGAAGCTGCGTTCTTTACTGTAATTGATCTCAAGAACGCCTTCTTTAGTGTCCCCATCCATCCGGAAAGCCAGTATCTCTTCGGATTCTGTTTAAATGGCCGAAGTTTCAAATTTACAAGGGCTCCTCAAGGGTTCACAGAAAGCCCTAGTATTTACAGCCAAGCACTGAAACGACAACTAGACAGTATTCACATGCCTACTGACACTGCTCTGCTCCAATATGTTGATGATCTGTTGATCACAGCGCGGACAGAACGGGACTGCGAACGTGCATCACTGACAGTCTTATATTTCCTGGCCGAAAAGGGGCACAAAGTGTCCCCTTCGAAGCTACAATTCTGTGCCCAGCAAGTGGTATACCTTGGACACTTGCTGTCCAAGAGGGGTAGACAGTTGACACCTGACCGCATTCAGTTAATTGCACATCTTTCACAGCCCAAGACACAAAAGGAGGTACGGGCCTTCATTGGCCTCACTTCTTACTGCAGACAATGGATTCCTCAGTATGCATATCTGGCCAAACCACTTATACAGTTGACAACACAGGAGGCAGCGACTTCGACTGTCCTCCCTTGGACTCAGGAACATACACTTGCTTTTGATGAACTGAAGAAAGATCTATGTCAAGCACCTGTTTTAGCGACACCATGTTACAGCAAACCTTTTACACTTTTTGTCACTGAACGCGGTGGCACAGCATTATCTGTTCTTACACAGGAACAAGCAGGGAAACACAAGCCTTGTGCTTACTTTTCTAGTACCTTGGATCCAGTGGCCCAGGCTTTGCATGCATGCCTAAAATCAGTTGCAGCAACGGCTCTAGCAATCAGACAAAGCAACTCCATAGTGTTAGGACATCCCTGACAGTACAGGTTCCACACTCCGTGGAAGTTCTCTTAAACAGGACACAGACACAACACCTGACCATAGCAAGACTGACAGGATATGTAAATGTAAATGTGTTGTATTTGTATAGCGCGAACAGTAACCCGTAAGCATCCCGGCGCTTGTACTCCTACCACAAGGGAACCCCTCCTGGCTTTTCCTTGTGAGGTGTCCACTCCTGGTCATCCCATGGTGAAACCAGGCATCCCTGAACTGACACTGTTCCAACCACACATAGAGATCAGACGTTGTAACATATTAAACCCTGCTACACTTTTACCCTCAATCACAGCAGACCCTACACCACATGACTGTGTGGAAGTCATTAACACAATGACGAAGCCAAGACAAGACTTGACAGACATCGCATTACCCGACCCAGACCTGACACTTTAGGTGGATGGTTCATGTATGAGAACAAGCACAGGAGAGTTAGTGGCCGCGTATGCAGTGACCACCGATACTGAAGTCATAGAAACACATCGAATTGACACCTTGTCTGCCCAAGCAGCAGAGCTCATTGCTCTGACCCATGCCTGCATACGAGCTAAGAACCTGAAAGTAAACATATACACAGATTCACAGTACGCATTCGGAGTCGTTCACGACTTCGGTGTCCTTTGGCAAGAGAGAGGTTTTTTGACCTCTCATGGAACCAAGATACAGCATGGTCCCCTCATTCAAGCTCTGTTAGAGGCAATACACTTGCCTACAGCCATAGCCATCATGAAGTGCAAAGCACATACGAAACTCACTGACACTATTTCCCAGGGTAACGACCTGGCAGATCGAACAGCCAAACTTACAGCACAGACTCATACAGACATTCCAGCTGACACGTCAAAGACTGAAGTACCATCACTGACGAATTGCATGACAGTCAGGGATCCCACAGAAGATGTACTCAACATACAGACACATGCCACTCCAGACGAAATCAAGAAATGGACTGAACAAGGAGGGGTCCAGACAGATCAGGGATGGATGACAAAAGGAAAAGCCACATGGTTTCTCCCCGACTCTATGGTTCAAGCTATTATTAATACAGCACATAGTCCAGCACACTTAGGCGAGAAAGCCATGTTAGACAGCATACAGAACATCTGGTTTAACAAACATTTACGTGCAGCAGCGAAACAGAAAGTACGTACCTGTATGATCTGTTGTCAGTTCAACCCTGGCAAAGGCATTCCCGTGGAACAAGGTGGATTTCATCCTCCTGACCACCCTTTTGAAGTCCTCCAGATGGATTATATCCAGATGGACAGATGTCGAGGATTCAAATATGTCCTCGTAGTTGTATGTGCCCTATCCAGATGGACAGAAGCGTACCCAGTCCCAGATTACACTGCTGTGACCACTGCCAAGCAGTTGGTCCGTGAATTCTTCCCGCGATACGGTTTGCCCCGTGTCGTGTACTCAGATAATGGACATCCATTCTCCTCTGAATTAATGAAACAAGTATCTCTTCTGTTAGGGTACCAGTGGAAGTTCCATTGCGTACGACATCCAGAGGCAGCTGGTCTCGTCGAGAGACACAATCAGACTCTAAAAACACGACTAGCGAAGGTCTGTGCAGAAAAAGGCGTAGATTGGATGGTAGCCTTACCAGTTGCCCTCTTTTACATGCGTATGGTAGCTCATTCCAGAACCGGACTATCTCCTTATGAGGTTGTTTTCGGTAGGCCACCAAATATTTGGGGTATGCCTATGCCTAGAAAAATCACAGACGTTGACAGTAATATGCTGACAGATTACCTGGCTTCCTTGATGTCTGCACTACTCTCTTGTCGTTCACAGGTTGCTGCCGCCTTTCCAGATAACACCCAGGTTAAGGATCACGCCATTGTCCCTGGCGACCTCGTCCTCGTAAGGAATTTCGACCGGTCAAGCCCCTTGGAGCCGCGTTGGAAGTCACCGAAGCTTGTGTTACTGACGACGAGGACGGCTATTAAAGTGGAAGGACGCAAGGGCTGGATCCATGCCCACCACGTGAAGCGATTTAATGGACTTGGCCCGGATTCCAAAGACTGTTTTGCGAAAGTTTCTGAGAACATTCCTGATACTGACACTAAACTCCCTTTGCTAGAAAAATCTCCGCAACAGGAGTATCGTTCTAAACTACGGTCTAGTAAGTCAGGCAGCGTTTAATTGTTTAAGTCCCAATTGGGTGAAGCGGTTAGACAGGTTCCTGATATGTATAAGACTGTAGACCCAAATAGCGAGAGAGATAGACAGAGTCAAAAGAGAGACAAATATTGCAAATATCTACGTAGTCGATGCATAGTCACTTTGCTCATTATGTTTTTTCTAAGTATTACAATTATTTGTAAAATTTTTTATTTTGCAATTAACAAAAAGGAAAAGAAAACACAATAAGCCGCACCGGGGCGACACACATGTTCCCACACAGTGGGAAATGAAGCAATTTAAGACGGTGGTAATGCCACAATGCTAAGAGAAAAAAAAGGCAATGAGGACAAGCACTAGTAGAAAAAGCAAAACCCAAAAATAGTGCTCCTTAGGAGCTAAGTCTTTGCGAAATCAAATTGTCCCTTCAAGCAGGTCTTCGAGCAACCCAAAGATCACAAACATGCACCATCCGTGGAAATTAGGCCCCCCGGTTGCAACACTGAAAAGAAAGAAAAAAAAATACAACTCCCCAGCCCCCCCCCCTCCTCCCCCCGTGACGGCGACACAAACATACCACAGTCATTCAGCAGGCACACTAAAGTTGGAAGAGGTGTAAGGATCTCAATGATGCTGGGCAAACCGCTGAAGGTAGGCCAGTAGACAGAAAGGCTACCAAAGGACCCCATACGTGCTTAAAGTTCTTGTAATTACCAAGGAAGATGTCCGCCATTCTTTCCAGACTCAGAAGTCTCCAGAGCCTCGCGTGCCAAAGGGAGATCGCCGGTGCCTCCTTCCGTTTCCAAGCCGCCGCCAGCGTAAGCTTGGCTGCTCCCAAGCACAGCCATAAGATTTTCTTATCCGCGCGCGTCTGGTGCTCAAGACCTGGGTCCCGTAGGCCCAGGAGCACAAAGGCCAAAGAGTTCTCAATAGGGTATCGCAGGATATCCTTGATATGGGAAAGAATTTCATCCCAGAACGGCTTGATTATTGGGCAATCCCACCAAATGTGGCGGAAGTCCCCCAGAAGGCCACAACCCCTCCAGCACTTGTCCGAGGTAGCCGGGTAGATACGATGGAGCCGAGTCGGAACCATATACCACTGCGTGAAAGTCTTTAAATGAGCCTCCCGTAAGTGGATCGATTGATTGAATTGGGTCATATCTCTCCACAGCGCTGACCATTCGGCGTCGGCGATGTCCCTCCCCACCATCTCCTCCCACTGCTCCATATAGCGGGGCCTGGGTGACAACTCGGACTGAAGCAGCAGCTGATATAGGAAGGAAATGGCTCCCTTCATGGTGGACGTCCGCAGCAGAAAAGCCTCAAATTTCGAAGGAGGCCTCGTGGCCGCCTCCAGCACCCCCGGCGACGTGGCCCAATGTAGCAATTGAACATGCCTATATCTATCAGTTTGCGGCACCTGGTAGTCCCGCACGCAATTAGCAAAGGTCAAAGGGGCAGGGCCGTGAAACAAGTGAAGCAGCGCCCTGCATCCACCCTCTCTCCATGCATCAAAGGGCCCCTCGGCAAGCGCCGGCGGGAAGGCCGGGTTAAAATGCAATGGCGTGAACAGAGACGGGAAGGTCGTCCACCTCTCATCACCAGCCAAGGTGTCCCTTACCTTCAGTGTAGTGCCCGTGGGGGTACTGATGTAAGCATTCACGGGGCGATCCCTCTTCGGTTTCCAGGCTAAATCCCAGATGAACCGACCCGCCACGCTCCGGTCCATATGCAACCAGTGTTTTTCAGAGAACTGCTGCGACCATTCCACCATGACCCTCAGTTGGGCAGCCTTATAATAGAGGCGCAGGTCCGGGAGACCAACCCCACCTTCCGACCGTGGTCGGAGAAGAAGAGCGAAGGACAGACGCGCTCGGCCCCCTTGCCAGACAAATTTCAATACCATCGTTTTGAGTTGCCGGAAGTAAGCGCTATCCAGCGGAATAGGCAAGGCCTGGAATAGGTATAAATATTTGGGGAGCAGAACCATTTTAATCGCATGCACCCTACCCAACCAGGACAGGAATTTAGATTTCCACCTCTCCAATTCTGCCCGAGTCTTCGCCAGGAGGGGCAGGAAGTTGGCCGCGAATAGCTTACCCACAGTAGGAGTCAGGTGGACTCCCAGATAGACAATCGAGCCAGAAGCCCATGCCAACGGCGTCAACGCCTGCACCTGAGCAACATCAGCCTGCGATAAAGTCAAATTCAAAATGTAAGACTTGCGATGTGGGCCTGGATCGCCTGAGGCGGGTGCCTGTTGTTTCAGATCCCCCCCCTGCTGCTGCTCCCACCAAACTGTGTGCGACTGTGAGTGGTCTAGGCTGGGTTGATGTGTGGCGACACTTTCATCCTGCTGCACGTGAATTCACATATGTGTCGGCGGTGCATGGGTCCTTTTCGAGACTAGATTATCTGTTCATGCCGGGTGCCTGTCTGAGTCGAGTCAGTGATGCTGTGATACTCCCCAGAGGCCTGTCTGACCATTCCCCTGTCCTGGCTACTGTGTCCCTCCCCTCCACAAAACAGCCGTTTCGGTGGCGGATGTCATCATGGCAGCTGCAGCGGCCTGAGTATGTGCATCACCTGCGCGAGGCGATCGATCACTTCTGGCGCGAGAATCTGGTGGGGGACGTGGACGTGATGGTGGTGTGGGAGGCGCTGAAACCTACGCTTCGGGGCATTGATATAGCTTGGTGCGTGGCTGCTCGGCGAAAACATCGGGAGGCCATTGTGACCGCCGCGGCCCGCGTTGAGGAGCTGGAACAGCGTGGTCGGCTCGGGGGCGACGAAGGTATTGTGAGGCAGCTCCTGCAGGCCCAACAGTCATACGCCTCAGTCCTCTACGAGGAAGCCCGGCAGGCGTGGCTCGCCACGCGCAGCAGGGTGTATCAGTGGGGCGACAAGTCCTGTTCTATGCTGCATAGGTTATGCCAAGCGACCTTCCAGCCCCTAGTGTTGCCGGGCCTTACGGCGGATGACGGCTCGGTCATCACCGACCCGGGTTCGCTGGCGGCTAGTTTTGCCAGTTATTACGCGGCACAATACGCTCCTCGTGATCATTTGGAGACGTGTGAGATATCCACGTATCTTGATGACCTGTTACCGCAGGCCATCCCCGATGAGACCAGGACCGCCCTGGATGCCCCACTTACGGCCGAGGAACTCGGGGAAGCCCTTGGTCAATTGAACACTGGTAAGGCGCCCGGCCCTAGTGGCTACCCAAGTGAATTCTATAAAAAGTTTCACGTCCAGCTGGGACCCCACTATCGCTGCGCCTTGGAGGCGGCACGGGTTCGGGGAGAGCTGCCACCAGATTGGCGTCATGCCGAAATTGTGGTCTTCTTGAAGCCGGGCAGGGCACCGGACAGGCACGACTCTTACAGGCCGATTTCCCTTCTTAACATTGAGGCCACGATTCTGGCTAAGGCCTTGGCGAACCGCCTCTTGCCCCATATCGCTGATCTAGTCCACCCCGACCAGGCTGGATTCATGCCTCGCAGGGCCACCCGGCATAATATTCGGCGGGCGCCGGCAGCGGTGGATGCCATGGGTGCTAGAGATGAACAGGCGGCACTCCTCCTGGCGGACATGGACCGAGCCTTTGATTCGGTGAGTTGGGCATATCTGTTCGCACTGTTGGCCCGTCTCAACCTGGGGCCGGTTTTCTTGTCGTACGTTCGTCTCCTCTACACTAATGTAACGGCCTCGGTCCGTGTGGCCGGTGCTACCTCTGGGCGCTTCTGTATTGGTCGCGGTACTCGGCAGGGTTGCCCGCTGTCCCCATACCTGTTTGCCCTCGCCATGGAACCCCTGGCATCGCGGATACGAGCAGATGCCCAGTTGCGTGGTTTCGTCTGGAATGAGGACCTGGTGGATAGAATTGCACTGTATGCGGACGACGTCCTCCTCTTCCTCACAGATCTACGGCGATCGGGTCCCCGGGTCCTAGAGATCATGCGGGCGTTCGGCGAGGTCTCGGGTCTTCATCTTAACCTGAATAAGTCGACCCTGTGGGTGCTGGGAGGCGGGGTGGTGGCCGACCCCTGGGCTGCGGAGTTGCGAGTGGCGTTGGATGGCCTAAAATACCTAGGCGTTTTCCTCTCAGAGTCACGGGCGGTGGCCTGGGCACGTGGAGTCTTGCCGGTGTGGGAACGGGTCCAGGCTGATGTCAGAACTTGGTCCAGAATGCCGCTCACTATTTTTGGGAGATCGGCCATATTCAAGATGGTGGCGCTCCCGCGGCTCCTATACCAAATCCAGAATTTCCCACACCCCATTGGTCTGAAGTGGTTCCGTCAGGTCAATTCCGTGTTGGGCCGCTTCTTGTGGGGTGGCGGTGCGGCCAGAGTGGCCTTGAAGACGTGCTTTCTGTCCACGTATTGTGGTGGCCTGGCCACCTCGGACCTCCTCTCCTACTACCAGGCTTCCCAACTGCTTGTCCTTAATGAATGGTGGTATGGGGATAGGGGCGACCCGGCGTATGCTCTGGAACGACTGCTCATGGGTGATCGCACGCTCCACACCATTCTTTATTCAGCTCGCCTGCGCCGTGGGTTGCCATCGGTCACCGGGGTGGTCTTTGCGGTGTGGCGACAGTCCCTACGCCGCATGGGATGGTGGGGCAGATTGACGGCTGAGACGCCGCTTTGGCATAACGGCCTGCTCCCGGAGCTGGCGGCCCTGTCCGGGTTTGAGGGTTGGGAAGCCATTGGGATTACACAACTGGGCCAGGTCATGTCCGGCACCACCCTCAAATCCTTCGAGGAGCTCCGCACAGAGTTCCAAATGCCTCAGTCCCAGTTCTTCCGCTACCTCCAGCTGCGGCATGCCCTCACCCCGAGCATCGCCGGTCTCGACTCTTTGCCGGAGTTTAGCCCAGTCGAGGCTAAAGTGTTTATGGGGGACCTGGGGGACAAGAAGGTCTCCAGGATTTACCAGACACTTGTTATTCATTGCTCCTCCACCCTTCACTCCCTTCGGGAGGCGTGGGAGGTGGACGTGGGCCCCCTGGATGAGGACGATTGGAGGGAGGCGCTGGAATCCCCACGTGGAACCGCCATTGCGGTCCGGCTCCGGCTAATCCAATTCAAATACTTACATCGTGCTTATTATACGCGTGAACGGTTGTGGAAGGCTGGTTTGATTGCATCCTCGGAGTGCCTGGGATGTGGGGCGGTGCCTGGCTCCTTGATGCACACAGTGTGGTCGTGTGGCCGGCTGACTGGGTTCTGGAGGGGTGTGTGGAGTTGCCTGGCCGAGGTCCTGGGCTGGGACCTTCCTCGTACCCACCGGCTGGGCCTACTGCATATTATGGAAGGGATTGGGGGCAATGTGTATAAGCGCCACTTGTTGCTCTTGGGGCTGGTCGTGGCCAAGCGGGACCTGGCCCGGGCGTGGAAGTCGGTGAGGGCTCCCCCTCTGTCTGCATGGAAGGCTGGGCTGGATTATTTTATGGGCCTGGAGAGGCCGATCTTTGAAGCGAGGGGCTGCCCGCGCAAACACTACAAAATCTGGAAGCGTTGGGCCGACTATCGTGGTCTGTCCTTGGACCCCCCGGCGGAGCAGGAGGAGGACATTTGATTACAGTGACAATTTTGGCCTGATGCAGCGACGCCCTGGTGGCATTGCACCTGTCTTTATATACTTTTTACTTTTTCTCAGTTGCTTCTATACACGTGTGGTAAGGGGGGTTGGGGGGGGGGGCGTTCGGAGCGGGGGGGGGTAGTGTTGTGGGTTAGGGTAGGTTGCTGGGGAGTTTCTATACTGAGCCTATTCTGAGTCTGCTCTATCACTTGCTACCTATATCATTGCTGTATTGATATTGTTGTGGTGTTCTTGGTGTGTGAAGATGCCACATTTTTGATGCTCCTTTGCTCAATAAAATTGGTTGTGAAAAAAAAAAATGTAAGACTTGCTATAATTTACTTTAAATCCAGCCACACCCTCAAATTCAAGCAAAATGTCCCTTACACAGGGCAGAGAACCAGCCGGATCAGCCACCGAGAGCAGGACGTCGTCCGCGAAGAGGGAGATTTTGTGTTGCTCTCCCGTGAACGGTATGCCCTTCACCCCTTCGTGTTCCCTCATCGCCATCGCCAGAGGCTCAATGCTGAGCGCGAATAACAAGGGGGAGAGGGGACACCCCTGTCTAGTGCCCCGCGAGTGTGGGAAGAAGGCCGACAGGTGGCCATTCACTGCCACCCTCGAACGCGGGCTGCAAAAGTTCGCCTGTACCATAGTAATAAATTTATCAGACAAGCCGAAAGCTCGCAGCGTATTAAACAGAAAGCCCCAATCCACGCGGTCGAAGGCCTTCTCCGCGTCCAGACCCACCAACACAGCCGGGATGCGGAACCTGTCCGCCTTTTCGATGAGGTGAACCACTCTACGGGTATTATCGTGAGTCTGGCGACCCTTAATAAAGCCAGACTGGTCTGGGTGTATGATCGCCGGCAGCAGATCTTGTAGACGGCCAGCCAGAATCGCCGAGTATAGCTGTGCGTCAATGTTAAGCAAGGCTATGGGACGAAACGAAGCACAGTGCTCCGGGTCCTTCCCTGGTTTCGGCAAGACCGTTATCACCGCCTCCGCCAGGGTCCCTGCGTTCCTCCCGGATGTAGCCATATCATTAAAGAGGGCAACCAGAAAGTCACACAACTCAGTAGCGTACGTCTTGTAGAAGACCGCTGTGTAACCATCCGGACCCGGGGCCTTGTGTAATTTCAAGTTTTTGATGGCGGAGAGAACCTCTTCTCTCGAGATCGGTGCTTCTAACAGTTCGTTCCATTCCTTAGACACTCGAGGTAACGGCAAGCGGCGTAGGAACTCCCACTGCGACTCCGCCTCCAGAGCGTCGCCCGTATACAACTCGGCGTAAAAGCGCCCAAAAATGTCCGCCTTCGCTCCATCCCGATGTTGCAACACTCCTGCGGCATCTCTGATCCCTCCTATGTATTCCCGCTCCCTCCTATCCCGCAGTTGTCGCGCCAAGTGTCTACCAATTTTGTTGCCGCAAGAATACGATTGACGCCCCAGTCGCAGAAGAGTAAGCTCGGCCCTATTGGCATAATGTGCCTTTAATTTTCCCCTCACTGCCGTCAACGGCCGAAGAGTCACTCTCGAGGGGTTTGGTTTGTGAGCTCGTTCGAGCTCGACCACCTCAGCCTCCAATTTCTCACGTTCCTTCCTCCGCAATGCGTTAATCTGCGAGTTGAGTCCCAAGCACGTGCCCCTGATCGTAGCTTTAAAGGCGTCCCACGTGGTCGACAGTGAGGTGTCCGATGGGGGATTGAGGTCAAAGAATTCTCGGATAGCGCGGCGCAATGCCTGATTAGAGACATCGTCCCTGACCACCGACGCCGGAAAATACCACTTCCGGTGCGATGCATCAGGTGGCGACCAGCGAAGATTAAGCACCAAGAGACTGTGGTCTGATACAGAGATTGGAAGAATGGCGGCATCCATCACGTCCCCACGCAGGGACTGGCTAAGGAAAATGAAATCTAAACGGGAGTAGGAATGATGCACGTGTGAGAAAAATGTGTAATCCTTCGTGGTAGGGTGGAAAAATCGCCAGCTATCAACTAGTCCCAGCTCCCCCACCTCTTGCTGTGCCGAATCAGAAAACACTCCCGTACCCGCCCTATGTCCCCCTGAGCTATCCAGATCCTTGTCCCACACCAGATTGAAATCCCCCATCAGGAATAATTGACCTTCTGCAAAGTCCCCCACCTTCACCAACAGATCCTGCAGATATTTATTCTGACCAACATTGGGTAAATACACCACCACGAAGGTGCACAATCGACCTTGTATAAGCCCTTTGACCATCAACCAACGGCCTTCCTTATCGTGACGGACCTCCACAGGCTGAAAGTGCAGCGTAGCTCGGAAAAGGAGTGCCACCCCCCTGTGTTTCGTAGCAGCGGAAGATCTATAAATAATGGGATAGGCCCTATGGCGGAGCCGCATCTCATCTGTCCGCGCTAGGTGGGTTTCCTGCAACCCGACAATGTCAAGGTGGTGGTCCACTACGTACTTCAAAACCTTCTGCCGCTTCTGTGGCGAATTCATTCCCTTAACATTCCATGTCCCTATGCTAACCGGCATAACAAAGGCGGACCCAAAAAAACTGCTCTCATCACTCCAAGTGTCCCCCTCTCCACAACTAGGCCCATACACACGCAAGAGACGTCCAACACTCGCCGGCCAACCACTGCAATGATATCTACAACGCCATTATACACACATACCCGCATCCACACAGCAAACAACCCCCCATTCCAACCGTCACAGGTCCCCCCCAACACCCCAAACTCCCCAACTCCCACCCCTCCCTCAATTGAAACACAACCAGAAACAAGAGCAAAAGCAAAAGTGTGAAGGCAAAGACAGTACTCATCATGTCCAGAAGGCCGGAGTCCGTAAGAGGCCTTCCTTCCAGGAAGCAGGCCGGGGGGACTAACACACTATCCCCCATGGCCACAGTCGAGGGTGTCTCCTCCAAGAGTACATTCATACCCCCAGACCGGAAGGCCCGAACCCCTCCGGCGCCGATCCATCAAGATAAGGAGGTCACGCCGCTCCGGAGCTTTGCTGCGTATCAGCCAATGTGGCCGAAGCCACCGATGCCACAGCGCTTCCCCGCTCCTGCAGGCTGGTAGTGAGGTCCGGCCGCCGCCGGTCAGGCGAAGAGCCCACCCTATGCCAGGAAGACGAGCGGTGGCGCCTCCGGGACGGAGAAGTGGCTGTGTCCTGCGAAGGCGGCACATCCTCCAGGCCCAGAAGGTCTTTTGCCGCCTGAAGCGTGCGGATTTGTGCGAGTCGATTCTGCCACCGAAAGATGATCCGGAATGGATGCCCCCAGGAATAAGCGATGCCCCGTTCTCTCAGAAAGGCAGTCACTGGGCGGAACTCCCTTCTTTTCCGCAGGGTGGAGGCCGCTAGATCCTGGTACAGTTGGGGGCGGTGGTCCCGAAATTGCAATGACGAGAGTGTTCTGGCCTTGCAGAGGATCCGCTCTTTTACCTGGAAGTCATAGACGCACACAAGGATATCTGGGGGGGCCCCCCCTGCGCCTGGGCAGCCCCACTCTATGTACTCTGTCCATTTGGATTTCCCGTGTATCCTCCTCATCCAGTATTTGGAGGAACAGCTCCTGGACATAACCACGCAGGTCCCCTGCCTCACCATCCCAGGGCACAGCCCTGATACGAATGTTATTCCTGCGGGAACGGTTTTCCAAATCCTCTGTGTGCGTCTGTAAGTCCAGGTTCTGCTCGGTGAGGCGAATGATATCCTGCTGCAGCAAGTGCACGTCGTTGGCCATACTTAGATCATGGTCTTCCAGGGTCGCCACTCTTTCGCCTAAACCGTCTACATCTCTCCGCACCTCCCGCAGATCAGAGGCCGATTGCGCCCAGAGCTCGGAGATATCCTCCTTAATGGAGGCAAAGAGTTCAGTCATGAAGGCTTTCGTCGCCGGGGCTTCATCGTCCGACTGCTTCGACGATCCACTAGCTCCATGGGACGCCGGCTGTTGGGTGGATTTCGAAGTGCCATCCTTCCCCGGGCGCCCTTTGCGCTGTGCGTTAGACATGGCGGCAGGCAGCGCACCACCCAAGCGCCACGTGGCCAAACAAGATGGCGGGCCTTGTCGCTCGGCCCAGGCTAGAGCGGGTGCCTGCGATCTCAAGTGCCAAGCCTCAAACTATAGTCCGCAGCACCCCTGGCCCGTCTGATACGACGTTCACAGCATGTCCAGCAGCACGTGCCTTAGTCGTCACAGGTGCACGGGGCAAAGCTCAGGCCCGCAGATGAGCAGAGGTCCAATGGCGGCCATTCATGAGTGCTGTCGCTATCCCCGAAACCGTTTCCGTCCCACACGTGGCCCGGGCTCCACCGGGATCCGCTGATCTGGCACCGCTCACCACCCCCGGTCTCGGCCAGGATAATCGCCACCGCCCAGGTTCATCGTCTCTGGCGTTCAGACGTCTCGGGCCACCTCTCGGCGACCCCCGCCGGCTGCTGTGGAGCCTTCTCAGTCAAGCCCCGTGGGTCTGCTGCGCCTCACAAGCCAGGGGCTCCCAAGCCACCTCCGTAGCAAAACCTTCCGCTTCGCCGATTCAACGCGACTCTCCACCTTCCGCCAGCATCGGGGTCTCCAAGCGGGTTCTCAGGAGCTCCGCCCTCCTCCTACACCAGCCGCCGAGATCAAGAGAGGCCGGGGATGCGCAGGCCGCGGAGTTCAATCGATCCCGTGGACGATCTCGGGGTTTCTTCGTCCCACCGACGGCACCAAACCACTCCTCCTCGCTAGGGAGCCTTCCACACCACTTTTGGAGCAGGGGCGCTCCCTCAGGACCGTGCTATTAGATGCTTTCGTCGGATCAGCGCAGGAGCGGCTCGGAAAGGCGTCCTACTCCGCCGCCATCTTGGCCACGCCCCCTGACCAGGTATTTTTATTTATACCATTCGTTTTTATATTTAATTTGAAAGCTTTTTAAACTCATTAATGCAAAAAATGAGACAACTGTACATTCATATATTTACACTAATATACAATGCAATTTACAAACAAATGGAACAATACATATATACACTAAATCTAATGAATTTTCAACATCATCCATCCCAAAAAGAAACCTTTTAAACAAAACAAGACATTATATATTCATGTATGCTTGATTTCAGAGAATGAAAGACAAAATCAAAGAGCAAGAAGTGTAGTCAATAAATGAAACCAATCAATAATCTTTAGACCAGCTACTGCTAGGTTATACTGTAGATGACCACTTTACTCCTACAAATTTGCTGACGCGTTTCGAGACCAGGAAACCAGTTCCTGGAATCTCATCAGGGCCTTGTCATTTATCAGGTTGTTGCAAGAAAAGAGGGGCTCTAGGAAGTGTTTCCTTTTATTTCAAAAAGCGTTCGCGCTATATAAAATTGCACTAAATAAATAAAAATAAAATAAAAACCAGTGCCTAGATCCAGATAATCAAGCCCCTGTTCCCCCAGATGTTGCCTCTTTGGTCTTGGACCCTTGGAGTAGCCACAGACAGGCTGCATTGATATTTTTGGGCTCTTTGCGGCCGACAGGCCTGTTGGTGCAAAAACCTTGGGGCATATTATCAAGGGGGTTTATCTCCGCTTTTTTGGCTTTAAACGCCAAGAAAGCGGAGATAAAATTATCTCCCTATTACCTAGCTGTCACTAACACCAGTTAGCGACAGCTAGTAGGAAATAGCGACCATCTTGGGCCCCGCTTTGCATGTCAGTGATATTTATCACTAATGACATGCAAAGTGGGCGTGCTAAGATGGTAGCGACTGGAAACAGTCGCTAACATCGCTATCTCCTATTACCAACTTTTGGAGATATTCGCGCTAAGCGCAAATATCTCCAAAAGCTAACACCTGCCCCTGAGCAGTTCTTAGCCATGTTATCCAATGGTAGGTGGATAACATGGCTAAGAGCATTTGCGCGGTAATGCATGAATATCGCTGACTTTACAGCGATATTCATGCATTTCGGCCGATTTTCATCGCTTAGGAGATAAACCTTGATAATAGCAAGGCTCCTAAGCGATAAAAATCGCCGCAGCTCGGCGATAAAAATATCGCCGCTAAACCAACATAGCGATAATTATCGCTAGTTGTTGGTAATATGCCCCCTTGTCACTTGCACAGTTAGTCAATTTAATGCAAGATAGCTACAAGTGTCACCTTGGGCTTTTTGGTGCTATTTTCACTTAAATCTTTAAAATTGCATATCCCCGGATCTACTGATTTTCATATCGGTTTATTTATGAAAATCTATTCTATTTTTCTGAAATGGTGTGGGATCATTTTAGTGTAGTGTTTTTTTTATTTTATTCGTGTTTGAAAAGAAGCATAAATACTTTACAAAAACTGCCTATAGTTGAAGCCTGACTGGTCTGTGCAAAATACCAGAAGGTTGAGCACAGGTTAATTTGGGGTTTGCTTGTGACTTCCCCTGACAAGGTTTGTGGTTGCTGCTGAGTAGGGTTTCACCCCTCTTAACCAGGAATCCAATTTCTTACTAGTACCCTCCTGCATAATTTGATGAGGGGAGTGTAGTAGGACATTGATCAAAAGACGGCTCAGTAATGCCGATGGAGAAAACATATTTACGGAGGAAGGAATGGGCTTATGTTATTATTATTTCTACTCTTTTCTCCATTCTGAGTTTCAAAGTTTACTTTTGCATCTTGGAAACCACGATTTGGAAAGGTAGTGAATTGCCATTTTTACATTCATCCCAAACCTATGCAAAAAACAGAGACATTACTGAACCCCTAAAGAACTATAATTTCTGAATGCGCCAATATTAGTCAATCACTGTAAATAACCAGCCAAAAGCCACCACATATTTTGGGATCTTCTTTAGGGTTGAGCCAAGTCTTATTTATTGAATGGATATAATTTGTATGATGACGAATCAAATATTTTCATTACTTAGGTTTAATCAGTATGTGAAAATGGATCTTGACAGCCCAGGGTCCATAAAAATCACCAAGATGTGGGGGCGTGGCCTGCAGGCAAAGAAGATGGCCGCACATAAGGAGAACTGCTGTAGCAGATTCACACACTACACCCACAATCCGTCATTATCCGATCATATGATTGGCACCTACTGCCTTCTTAAGCTGTGGGGAGGTGGTGGACAGCTTTTCAACCCTGCAATCGCTCTGATTTAAGGTACTCCTCGGCAGACGATCGGGGACCGCGGCTGCGAGTCCGTCAGCAAGAAAATGGCGCCCGCCACAGCCGAGCTCTGCTGCTGAAGCCTGGGGCCTGTCGAAGCTGCTGACGGGCAGCTGCCGAGTGGAACTGGGAAGACCTCAGAGGGTTGGCACCTGTGGAAGCCGCAACCCGTTTGGAGGAGGACCTCTGTCCTGGTGGCTGTAGGCTCGCCGACGTTGGCGGCCGCCAAGCAGCCTGACTTTATCCTGGAGGCTGGTGACGTTGAGGGGCCGAGGAGTGCCGGGCACGCCAGAGGCAGGAGCATTACTGTGCGGCGACTATCTGCGGTGCCTGGGGGTGCCGCAGGAAAGATCACAGTGAGGCGGGAGTAGAAGGTCAGTGCAACTATCCGGAAAGGCAGAGTGGGTGGAGCCTGGTGGGCCTGGGTATTGCCGTGCCTGGAGAAAGCGAGGCACGGTCACGAGGCCCAGACAGAGGCCTAGGAGTGTGTGGGAGTGCTGCCACAGTGCAAGGGATGGACATGATGGCGGCTCTGGGTGGCATGAGAGAGTGAAACTGCTGGATTGGAGCTGTACTGGACTGCAGTGGCAGCGGTGGGCATGATACGTGCCGCACAGTAGTGCCTGCATCTTTAGGCCCCCCGCGTCTGAGGCGGCGGCCGCGGCAAGGTGGCGGCTGGAGCGCTCACGAGTACTAGAGTCCAGTGCCTGGAGTGATTGGAGTGTTGGGGGTTGCCCCTACCGTGACAGTATTGCAGGTACTGGCGCTGGCTCGCACACAATCTGAAGCTTGGCAGCTTATGTGGCAGACTGAACTGACCCCTGGGGAATGTGCTGCACAACGGAGTTCCCCCCCCCCGGCATAACAGGGTCTGATCTGCACCTGGGTCTACGCGTGTTGCGGCGGCCTTGGAAGTGAAGCGAGCTGTCAGATTGCTGTCTTATTTAGTAGCCAGACACACTGCAGGAGGGCCAGAGACATTGAGAGCGGGGAGCACAGAGCCACCCAGTGGGGACTACATCAAATTCCAAAGGATCTCGTGGCGCGGTGCCGGTCGCATCCCAGTGAGTGTCTTGGATTAGGCCTGGGGAGTGGAACAGCGGGTCGCATCGACTACCGAGGTGGACCTCAGGGCCATGGGCCACAACAGACCGCCAGCGCAAGGCGGACAATCCACATCGACAAGTTCATGGTTAGCATAGGGAGGGAGGACAATTACCAAGGAGGGAGTCAGGGATGCGAGGCGACAGATGATAGGCCTAACACATCGCTTAAGGAGTAAGGACATCATGTTGGCCAAAATGGAGATGCATGGTGCCAATAAAGAAATGCGTGGCACCATGGAGCCCAAGTTGGACTCAGTGACTGAAGAAGTCAATTTACTCTGCGCAGACTTTGGAAAGATGTCAGATAAGGTTGCGGAGGCGGAAAGTGGCATCAGCAGTCTACAATTCAAAATGAAGAGGCTTGAGGAGCAGGTGGCCACACTTCCGAAAAACCGAGCAGACATTGCAGCTCGCTTGGAGGATCATAAGGGCCGGGCGCGGCGCAATAATATCCGTATTGTGGGTGTTCCGGAGGGCATGGAGGGCCCGTCTACAGGCTGCTTTCTGGAGGATCTTATACTTAAGCATCTCAAGCCGAAGCGCCTATCTAACTTCTTCTCGGTGGAGAGAGCTCACCATGCGTTGGGAGGGAGGCCCAAGCCTGGGGCCCCTCCACACACCATTATTGCCTGTATCCTGGACTAAAGAGACCGGGATGTCATCCTGCAGGCATCAAGGGTGTCCGGCTACCTGCACCTGAATAACGCCACAATTCTCTTTTTCCCAGATTTTATGCTCATTATACAGCACCAGCGGAGATCGTTTGAAGGTGTCAAGAGGGCCCTCAGGGATCAGGGAATAAAGTACATGATGTTGCACATTGCGCTGCTTAAGATCCTAGACGGTGAACAGGCGTTCTTTTTTGACTCGCCGGCTGAGGTAAGCGACTGGATGGAGGGCTGAAAAGAAGGGGTGGGTAACCCAATATACCCCTGCGGCTTGGGCGAATAATGTGTAAACTATTAATTGCCTGCAAGGGATTTATTCTAAGATATTTTGAACAGCATGTAGAATCTATACTGAAATTTTTTTTTAGATTCAAACTGTAATCATCAGTTGCTGTGTTTCATTCAGATATCCAATTATTTGAGGAAAATGAAAAACAACTTCCACACTAGCTAAAGAAATAAGTATTTGCAACGCAGGGGATTTTTGTATCAAAGAGGTTATTATTTGTTGTAAAATCACAAGGGTTCTTAATCAGTCATGAGAATGAAACAAGCAGAGAAATCTGATGTACAAGGAATATTACAATCTTTCCTATATTACAAAAGACAAAGTCCAAACTGTTGCATGAAATAAGCAATGACTACTGCTGGATTATAGGTAAGTCACTGGTGGCAAGATGTCAGTCGCACAGAAGTGGACATATAGGTCGACGTTTCGGACTTTCGGTCTTAACGAGTCAATTCACAAGACCATCATCAGGACGGGTAATTAAATATATATCGATGACCCTTTAGAGGAGAACTGTTTGTGGCCAACTTGAAGATGAATTATTTCCGTTGGTGACTGGTTCTCACTGAGGTAATATATTGGACGCTCAGATTAGAATCGACGTGTCTTTGAATCACAGGTCTTCTCTCGAGAAATCTCAGTTGAATTTAGTGTTCGATTTTCAGAGTCTCAGTTGGAGTGGAGCTTCAACCGGCAAAATCACGGCAAGGCACTCATGATGGAGGGCTAGCAGACCGTGGGCTGTCAGAGTGGTTTACGACGCTCAACCCACAACCATACTGGCCAGGGGACCCAGAACAGCAAAACGTAACCACGAGAGCCCCAGCAGTTCGAGCAGACATCTCTTAAGTGACTATAGTGGTAATGATGACATGGGGCAACGTGGTTACAGGAGGCAGGGGGGCGGTGTGCCTCCTGGGTCCTTGCCTGTCTGGGGTGGTCTGGCGAGAGGTTCCAGGGCTGCAAACTCATCTAAAGCTGTAAGTTTTGGGCTCATATTGTGTTTATTGTTGAACATTCAAGGTCTCCGGCATTGGTTCTTTGAGTTGGGGGGGAGTGGGTTGGGGGTTGGGGTCCGTGCAACGTGATCCATCCATGGGGTGTGCACTCCGTTAACTAAGTATGTTTTCTTCTGCGGATGCAAGCTTATGTTCCCTCATTCTATTGATATGGGGCTGATGGGGCGACAGGCGTGTTTAAGAGGAGGATGGTTGGGGGCTCACTCAGCAGGGTGGCAGGGGTTGGGGTCAGGGCAAGGTTTTGTGGGGATGTTTATGTTTGGCTCATGGCTTCTGAAATTCAAATGTTCGGTTGTTAACTTGGGTTCGTTCGGCTTATTTCTTGGCACTCTGTGTGACCCTCGCCCTACCTGGTGCTGTTTCCAGGGGCCCAGAACATCGCCCTCATTGATGCCGCAACGTTTCCCGCCCTGCTGGTTTGGTCGCGGGTGGATGGGGAGAAGGAATGCAATTCCCAGCAGCCTCCACTGGCGCCCACTGACACCCTCACACGAAAGCGCCAAGAGGCGCTTAAAACCATCTAGAGCCAATGGCGGGCCCGTCTGTGCCCGACAAAGGCCGAAAGAGGCTTGGCTGGGCCACCACCTTGTATTTGCGTTGGCAGCTGGAGCCTCACATCACTGTTGTACCGGAAGATACCAGGAAGATGTTCTGCGGACTGGTTTGTAAACGCTGATTAGGCTTTCCGCATTCCAGTAACTAGTGCCAGGAGGGCCGCTTTCTGATCTCAAGGACATAGGAGAATCCTAGGACTAAAGTACAGAACCACATTTGCACTTCAATAGACATCAAGGTACTGACCCCTGTTGTGTTTCCCTCTGACACAATTTCACTCCGGTCTTTTGTAACACAAGTTTAAAACAAGTTTTTATTCTTAAATCCTCCAGAATGAGTAAGCGCAAGGCAATAACCTCTGTGGTGGGGCGCGCGGTAAAGGAGACCCTTGACTTTTTTCTCACAAGAGCAGAGTCGGTGTTAATCTGAGAAATCCAGCTGACAGAGAAGAGACTATCGATGGACACAATTTTAGAACATAAGCGATCCTCTATGGATACCATAGCCACGTGTAAATCCCTTAATGCTGGGTCCTCCTCAGGTCAACCGAATCTAACTCCTAGTAACAGCACAAAGGCACAGGGGGCGGGTTCGTTAACACAACCCATTGATTTGTCAACTGCTGATTCAAGCCATTCACTGATCACTATAGAGGAGACGAAGGGGCACCTAATCTTTTTGTTACTGGATGGGGTAGGGACGGGGGAAGGAGAGTTGGCACCAGGTGCGGATCTACCAGGCGTAGGGACTTTGCCAAGGGCAAGTGGGAAAGTGGTCTCACGGTCCAAAAGGGCCCTAAAAGCTACGGGTACTGCAACCATAGCCTCCCCTTTAATGAACACCATGGCTCCAGGTAATCGAACTGGGGGGAGGGCAGCATACGTCAAAACCCAAACCAAAACAGAGGGGTGTGGCTAAAACGAAAACGAGTTGGGTTAAAGAAGTAGGGGGCCCTGCAGCCAACTCATAATGTAATAATTGCGGGACGGCGGAGTTGAATCAGGGAGTGGAAAATATATTGTGCTCAAAGTTGGAATCAATGCTAATTACCCACTTGGGGGTCTGTGTATGAGAAAATGAATGTGATAGAAGGAAAACGTTCCCTGTTACTCGCACAGGCCAGCATGGTGCCCTCCAAGACCATGGGGCCTGGGGCAGGGGTTCTAGAGGCTGCATTTCTACCCAAGTCAGCCCCGAGTAATGAGGGATCAGTGGGGGGGGAACCATGACTGTGGATAGCCTGAAGGCGCAAAGGAGGTAGCAAACGTGGAACCAGTGGCAGTAACTAGTCATGGAAATGCCCAAGGTCCAACTAGTGTCAGGCCAGCTTATAGGCCTAACCTTAACATAGCCCCTAATCCCCCTGAGGGAAGAGTGGTCATACCTAATGACACAGAGCCAACATTAGTCGACCTCATACAGAGCACCCAGGGCCTGTCAATCCTAGACCTACCACCCACATCATGCCCTTACACAGTGGTCTTGACAGGGGCCCCAGCCTGCAGTGATGACAGAGAAGAAACCCAGAGAACCCTGATTAACAAGGCTGCTCATTGAACACCGAAAGACAGTCACTCACGCCCTGGTCACCAGCAGACTCGACTATGGCAGCGCACTCTACGCTGGAATAAACAAAAACCTCATCCGCAAGCTACAGAACATCCAGAACGCCGCCGCAAGACTGGTCCTCAACCTGCTAAAACACTGCCACATCTCCCAGCACCTGCGCACACTCCACTGGCTCCCCGTCGAGGCAAGAATCACCTTTAAGATGCTCACCCACGCACACAAGGCCCTCCACGGCACCGGACCAGCATACCTGAACAGCCGGCTCAAATTCCACGCACCCCAAAGGACCCTACGATCAGCCCAGCTCTCCTACGCCGAGGTCCCCCGCACCAGAAAGACCAGATCGGGAGGCCGCTCCTTCTACTTCCTCGCGGCCAAAGCATGGAACGCCCTTCCGCTCCACCTCAGACAGACAACATCGCTCCCCATCTTCGCAAGAAACCTCAAAACCTGGCTCTTCGACAGACCCCCTCCTTGATGGAATGGAACCTGCACCCCCTCCCCCCCCCCACCCCTAGCGCCTTGAGACCCTTACGGGTGAGTAGTTGCACTTTAACAAACTCCTGATTGATTGATAATACAGGCTTTAATATTTCCCATCATAGGCACATTCTTATGGCAAGGAGGGTGTCCTGGATTGGAAATAGTAGGAAGAGTTTTCCAGGTGATTGTGTGATTGTAAATTTAAGGTATCCAGGCCTGGCAAGAGACCTTCTTTATAACCAACAAAAGGGACCGTATCAGGCTGAGGGTGGGTCAAGTATTAGAATGCTCCCCTAGGGTTTTTTCTACAGGGACATGAAGCGGGTGAATAACCAAGACGATTACAGGCAGAATTTAGCTGGACTACACTAGGAGGGTCAGACAGTCCTGTTAATTAATCGGTATGCACCTCTTCACAGTGTTTCAGCCCTGAATGATATAGATTGACTGGCTTGTGGGCCATCAGCTGAGAAAGGTGTCACACGGGAGGGTCGGCCCCCTAATGGAGACTCTGGAGGGGCAAGCTTGCAAAACCAAAGCGATCCCACTCCCTTTGCTGGACATGGAGAGTATAGTGGGATGGGTCCAGCGAGAACTTCCCGAAATCCCGGTGAGTCCCTCGACCACATACCTGTCTCAGGCCCAAAAGCCCAGGTAGCCCAACATCTAGAGATATCACGATAATCTCCTAGAACATAGTGGGATTGTCATCCAAATTAAAAAACAACGACTGGCTAGCCTACATAAAGAAATCTAACATCATTTGCTTACAGGAAACGTGGGAGGTAAATAGTAGTGTACCTGCCCTAGAAGGATATAAAACATTTTTTGTTCCTGCACGCAAGGCAGTCTCGGGCGAGCCAAGGGTGGCCTGATCACTTATGTGGATTTGAGGCTACAAGGGAGATGGGAGGGCCTGGGCTGGGACTCGGAATTTATGCAAGGGACTAGGTATCGTATTAAGGGCCTAAAACTAATTTTTATTAACTTCTATAATGCAATTACAGTGGGACAGACCTTGATAAGACTGACTGAACTGGAAGGTCACCTGGCAGGTATACAACAGCAAGGGGCATTGAGTTCTCAGCTGGTATTAGTGGACGATTTCAACTGCCATCCGTGCCCCTTCCTGAAAATCAGCAGGGGGGAATGGTCAGCCTGCCCAATGGCAGAGGGTTGGCACTTGGAACACTCAAGGGAGGGAAGGGAGTTAAGCAAGGTCTTGGGCACACACGCCCTTACGCATACAATGGATCTGATCAGAGTGGGGAAGAATAGCTCGGTCAACCCAACCTTTAAAGGTAGGGGAAGGGACATTCTTATTGATTTTATTTTTGCTACCAACACGTTAAAGTGTTGGATTATAGTTTTTAATATAGAGGTCAGTATTTTTAGTGACCATAACCCCCTGGTCTTGTCTATTAGGGATCCCAACCTGGCCAAGTATTATTGCCGAAGGGAGGTCGGCGGCTTAATGAAAGCTACCGATCAGGGTAGGAGAATAAGATGGGTTAACATCGATGGGGAAGCATTTACAGAGCGTTATTGGCACCGATGAACATCAGGTTTGGAAGTGTTGGACTTGATTAAAGCATTTGAGTGTGTCGCTCAACAAATTGATGGCTTGCTTAGGAGTAGAAAGACGGAAAAGGATCTTGACTTCCCCAGGTGGTTTGATCACCAATGCTCTACCGCCCTGAGGTAACAGAAGTCAGCCCTAAAAACTGCCCCTAAAGATAAGATGAAGGTATCCTGATGTAGGGCGCGGTATAAAAAGGCATTAAAATGCAGCAAAACCTTATTGCAAAAGCAGGCATGGGAGAACCTAAGAGAAGCGACCGAGTCAAAGGACTAGACCGCTTTCTGAAAGTTATCAATGATCCCCGTTTCCAAGACTAAGCTAGCATGTCACATCCTACCAGAGTCCTGGTCTGAACACTTCCAAGGCCTCTATAATTATGGTAGTACTGATGATCTGACTGTAGCAGAGGTAGTAAATGCGAGCCCAACTCATACAATTTTTTTCCTGGGAGAGATAAAGGCGGGTATTGAGGGGCTGACACGAAACAAGGCTCCGGGCCCCGATGGGATACCTCCAGACCTCCTTTTGAGCCAGGTAGAACTTTGGGCGCCTATATTAACCAGAGTAATAAACGCAGCAGTGGCATCAGGGATGCCAGTGTCCTGGACCACGGCCACAATAGTCTCCATTTTTAAAAAGGGTAACAGGAATAACCCACAATGCTATCGGCCCATTTCACTTATTGACGTGACTGTGAAAGTCCTAGGCAGGGCCATCCTCAATCGGTTAATGGATTGGGCGGACGAACATAACATAATAACTGACACCCAGTATGGGTTCAGGTATGGCCGCTCCACCTCCGATCAATGCCTCAATTTATATCTCCTGGTAGCCAAGTACACTGTGGCTAGTGAGGGGACAGTGTACTTGGCTTTCATAGATCTAACGGCAGCCTTTGATCGAGTAAATCGAAAGAAATTGTGGGAATTATTGGGGGCTCTTGGAGTTGATCCAGGTCTGGTAAACATCCTAAGAGTATTGCACCAGAACACCTCTGCCCAGGTTAGATATAATGAGGAGGGAAGTACCACCGACCCCTTCCCATGTTCCAGGGGAGTGAGGCAGGGTTGTATCCTGGCGCCTTTCCTATTCACCTTATATATAAATGGTTTAGATCAGGCGCTAGGAGTTCTAGGGGTGGATTGCCCACAGATAGGAAGGAGAGGGATTCCCGTCTTGCTTTACGTGGACGATGCGGTGCTCTTGGCAGGCACCGCGCGTGGACTCCAATACCTCGTAGACGGCTTTGTCCACTTCATGGAGAGTTTAGATCTGTCACCAAATCTCTCCAAATCATACATTATGGAAATGGGAAAAACACCAAACAAGAAATTTAACTATACGATTGGCTCCCATAGTCTGGAAAAAGTGCAAGTATTCTCATATTTAGGGATCCTATTTGATAGTCGGCTTAGCTTTAAAGCCTTGGCAGATGAGAAATGCATTACACTAATTAGCTCCGTAGGGACAATCATGAGCTTTGCAAAAAGGCTAGGCCTTTGGTCCCCGGAGCAAATAGTGAATTTGTATAGTTCCGTATGCTGTGCCAAAGGTTTGTATGGCAGTGATGTTTGGGGTTTTATTGATCAACAGAAGCTTCAAACAGAAGAAAACAAATACTCGAGACCGGTACTGAAAGTCCCCCAGAGCATACCTTCTCACATTGTTCATGAGGAAATGGGTCTCACCTACATTAGTGACAGGTTGCAACTTAAACCCCTCATATGTTGGATTAAAACCTGGATAAACCCGGAAGCCTCACTAAGTAAGCAGATAATAATAGACTGTCTTGCCCGGGACCGGGGTCGAAATATCCCCTGGCTCAAACATGTGAGGTAAACTCTGATGGGTTTGGGCTAAGCTGAATATTTTATCCACCTGACAAAATTGCTATCTCGGGACAAGGGCCTCATCAAGGCGGAATTTTT